>NC_139535.1:57797176-58418176 GCF_965153285.1 Podarcis tiliguerta
CGGGTAATGCAAAGGTATTTCTAAAATAGCTTAATAATAGTTCAATATTCTCCCCTTTAAAATATGAAAATGTATGTCAAAAAAGGGGTGTAATGTAGCTGCATCTTGTATCCATTGATGGAGGTGATTTACATAGATAGCATTTAACATGCTATCATCATTATCCTATCAGTCTTCTGTCTAACGCAGATGTCTTGAGACAGAGTTCTCAAAGGTAAAAAAAAAAAACACCCCAAAGCAACATTATGGGAAGTGGAGTACTGAAAACCAGAAAGGGGAACAGCAGAATTTCAATTAAGTGATTTTTCTAAAAAATAAAAGGTGCCTGGCTCCCCTTAAATTTAGCCAAAGAATCAAATGATAAATAGTGGGCATACCAAATGTTAGTTAAGAATATACTACATGCAACCAGAAAGAAAAGTAATGAACAATGTGCTTTCTTGCTATTAGATGGCAAGGAGCAATTGAGGCGAGTATCATCAACCCACTGGTGGCACTTCATTACAAAACTCCAAATGACCTGCCCCAGAGGTTTAATGTAGATATTCAATAACAGCAGGGACAATAACGAACCCAGTGGGACAACATAGGCCATAAGTTGAGGTGTCAAACAGCAGTCCCTAAGGGCCACCTTCTGGACACAACTGAATAGGAGGAACTAGAACCACTGTAAAAAAAAAAGAGTTTGGATTTGATATCCCGCCTTTCACTCCCCTTCAGGAGTCTCAAAGCGGCTAACAATCTTCTTTCCTTTCCTCCCCCACAACAAACACTCTGTGAGGTGAGTGGGGCTGAGAGTCTTCAAAGAAGTGTGACTGGCCCAAGGTCACCCAGCAGCTGCATGTGGAGGAGCGGGGAAGCGAACCTGGTTCACCAGATTACGAGTCTACCACTCTACCACTCTTAACTACTACACCACACTGGCTCTGTAATGTAGAGAATACTCTAAATGTCAACCAAGCCAGCTAGTCCAAGAGGATAGCATGGTCAATGGTACCAAGGCTGCCAAGAGGCTCAGGAGAATGACAAAAGAACTTAAAATACCAGTGCATAGTCAGAGAATTGTGAACCAGAGGTGGCCATTGCCTATGCAGAACATTCCCCCATGCAGAAAAGTATGGGTAGAGCTCTATGCAGCATTCCTCGCAAACCTGTAGAAGCCATAAAGTTGCCGAAATCTTGGGGCCATAAAGTTGCCGAAATCTTATTATGAATGCAACATCTTACCAGTTATTAAAAATGTACTGCAGACCCAGTAGGAATAAGTACTTGTGAGATTATATCCACAAATGACCAAAATGGA
The DNA here is from genome assembly GCF_965153285.1 of Podarcis tiliguerta. Taxonomy (NCBI): domain Eukaryota; kingdom Metazoa; phylum Chordata; class Lepidosauria; order Squamata; family Lacertidae; genus Podarcis; species Podarcis tiliguerta. Next base: position 57,798,480 of record NC_139535.1, read on the forward strand.
TAGCCTTCCCTTATATTTTGGTGTGAGGTTTGGAGACTCATGCATGGAAACATGATATGACTTTATACGTAGAGAATCTAGTGCTTCTAGCGATTTCATAATCACAATTTGGAAGTAGTGAGGGTCAGGGAGGTAGTATCTTTGATCTAGTCCTTCTCTATTATTAAAAGCATCACCAATATTGAAATCTCATACCATGTCTATACATTAACTAGTTACCTGAGGCACATATCAGCCAAAGTTAAGCACTTTTCATTTCTGTTAATTTACTTACTTTTCAACAGAACTCATATCTTATTTCCACAATGACATTAATACATAATTTTACTGTTGCATAATAGTTATTTGGTCATTGGATATATATAATATACTTTAACATCTTATGGTGCATTGTGCATCTAACATCTACTTTAATATTTTTTCATATATTATAATTCCTATGATTGATCCCAACTTCCTCTACTTATATTTTTGTAAAAACAGGTTTAATATTTTGATATAAAGCATTATTGTTGCAAAAATCAATACAATTTGTAGTGTTCCATTTCTGTCTTCTTCCTTTTCCTTTTATTTGTTTATTTTTCTTTATCTATTTGATTTTATTTATTGATTTATTGATTTGACAGAATGCATATACTGCTTGTTTGTAACAAAACCTCTAAGCAGTTTACAAGAAACATTAAAATTATCAATAAAAATGTTTAAAAACAAGTGATTAAAAACATTTTAAAAAGTAAACTAAAAAGCGATTAAAACATAACAGCATCTACGTGTCTGGAGAGACTTGCCTAAACAAAAATGTTTTAAGCAAGTTCCAAAAAATAAATAAATACAGCAATGAGGGAAAATCTATGCTTAACTTGTCCTTTGAAATCATTTGGCGCTAAAGTACTTAGATCACAGGTGGAGAACCTGTGGCACTCCAGATGTTATTGTATGCCAACTTGCATGAGCCTTAGCCAGCATGGTCACTGGTGAGGGATGATGGGAGCTGTAGTTCAACACCATCTAGAAGGCCAAAGCTTCTCTATCCCTGGACTTGATCATCCTCTCCCAGTGTAGTGCCCTTTAGATATTTTGGGTGACAATTCCCATAATCTCTGACCATTGTCCCTGTTCATTGGGGCTGGCAGGAGTTGTAGACCAAAACATCTGGCAGGTACCTTTGTTGGGACAGGACCATGTTCTTGATTATTTAGTTTAAAGCTCATACCACCAAAATAATAGCAGCTAAAAGCAATAGCAGTATGGTCTGTTTTTTGTGGGGTGCACTGGATCTGACTTTCCTTTGAAGCAAAGGCATGGCTAGTCAAATGCTTTTAAAAGATCAAGACCCCAGACTTCCCCGAACTGCAACTTTGTAGCCCTCTCTCTGCTTTCCTAAGAGAGGAGCAAACAGATGTCATTGAAATGACAGGATCCTGTGACAGAAATGACAGCTTCAAAAAAATGAAATGCTATGAGACTGACAAGCATTTCTACAGACTGCTGTGACAGTTTATGCTAGAGCATTCCTCAAGAACAATGATCAGTTTCCTAAGGCAGTAAAACCTGTATCCGAATGATGATTTGAGAGCCGGGGTACAAAGTGAGCTATGCATTCTAATGCACAAAGAATGCAGCTGGAAGTGTCGGCCTCTGCCGACTTACTCTTTCTAAAACACAACCCTAGCCACTAAGCCCTGACCATTTAAACGCTCCCTGGATTGACCACAAACCTGAATGAAGAACAAAAGAAGAACCTGCCAATGGCTCATCTAGTCCTGCATTCTGTTCTCACAGTGGCCAACCAAGTGCCTATGGGAAAACTGCAAGCAGGACCTGAATACAACATATCTCTATCTCTCTCTCATGGTTTCCACCAACTGTTATCCTGCATCATACTGTTCTCCAACCATGGAAGCGCAGCATTGCCTCCCTGGTCCATAAAGACAGAGCTCAGCCTCAATTATGGCTGGTAGCCATTGACAGACTTATTGTCCATTAGGCTACTGCACCTGAATGTTTGTAGCATGGCACAATTTTCATTTGGCACCTTTGTTTATTTTTCTCCCCAGACTTCATCATCAGTCAGCTGCCTTAAACGGAAAGCCAATCCCTCTGGTACAAAATTCATAATGTTTCACATTCCCTATTCCAAGTAAAAAGTACTTAAAAAACAAACAAACACCTCACAATTATAGGTGCTTCTGAAGAAGCCGGATACAAGAAGAAGGCAATTTTATAGCAAAAATGTTTACAATATTAAAGCATCTGGTGTTCATTTACATGTTTCAGTTAATACAAATTTGCTGCAATAATGTGTCAAAACTGCAATTATCACTTTCTTTTGGGTGTTGTTTGAAACTACGATCAGTTTTCCAGTATTTTTCAGCCCAGTTTCCAAAACGGCTTTCTGTTCTGACTTTTACTGAAGCAGGAATCTAAAAGGGAATGGATCTCAGAGCTCCAAAAAGGGCACGCATTCTGCAAGTTTTCATTTGCTGCGATGGATCCTTTGCAGGAGGGGCTATCTCTGCCTTTTGTAAACCGTACCTAGATACTGAATCAAATTCAGCCATCCAGTCAAGATACAAGATACAAGCCCCAGTCACATCTTACTCATGTGTAAAGTAATGGCACATTAACTCAGGGCTATACATTGTATTGGGCTATAACGTACAGTTCTTATATTTTCCATACAGTAGCATAGAAGAATTCTGAACAGTAGATATGCAAAACTATTTTGCATTCTCCCTAAGCTTTTTTATATTTCTATTTTCTCGCAAAATGCAGAGAGATGAACTAATCTCTGCATAACATAAAACGTCTCTGTGTGCTTTCTATTGATAGTAACTTCCTCTGTTTTTCTAAGGACATCAGAACTATCCCCACTATTGTGCCAGTTGTTTGATCAGCATCATAGGAGGGAAAAAGCCATCTCAAGCACACCTAGATTTACTATATATTGGAATTCACCTCACGCTTTTTCATATCACTGATAAATATCTCTCCCTGTATCAACCTGTCTGTGCTGAAGATCATAGGGATAGAGCACTCTTGATGGGTCTGATCCCAGCTGAGGTGTGCCACTAGGGGCATGAGGTATGGCCTTCTCTGTGGTGCCACCAAATCTCTGGAATGATCCCCGCCCCAGAAGTGCATCTGGCTCCATCACTGATGTTCTTTTCCAGCAGCTGAAGACCACCTGTTTGCCCAGATCTTTGGAAACAGCTAGTCACGTGTCATTCCTATGACTGGTATTCAATTAAGGAGGCTTCCACACAGCAACAGAATAGTTGCTGTTTGAAGACAGGAGTGCCTGGCGTGCTCTGGTCCATGGCGTCACGAAGAGTCGGACGTGACTAAACGACTAAACAACAACAGTTGCTGTTTGGTCCAACCTTCTTAAGAATGAATTTGTAACCGATGGTCCGCACCTTCGCTCACATGTCACTATTATCAGGGAGTGAGTGCAGGGTTTTCCTTTCTGCACTAATGGCAGGCTCTGCCTGAATTTAGAAAAAGTCAGTGGCAGCAGTCAGACCCCTAAAGGACCTTTGTGCTCCTTTGGGCAGGAAATGTCAAAGTCATGAGCATGTGCATAGGGACAGCCCTTTTTCGGTGGTGTGAATGGTTCGCTTTTGGAGGCACGGCTATAATGCAGCCATAGCCGTTTTCCCTGGACTTGTAGCAGCTTCAAGAGGTCTCTCATTCTGCAGTTGATTGAAGGAAGAATCATCACACAAGAATGTCACATATTGTGGCACAACGTATACTGCCTGCTAAAACCGCAAGACATTGCAGATAGTATCATTTTATTTTATTTTATTTTTTGTAAGTGCTGAACAGCATGGTAAAATATGGATATAAGAATAAAAACAGATTTAATTTGTCTGAGGCATAAGAGCAATGGGAATGTTCAAAGTGCCGTAGTGGCACATGGGACTCCGCTGGGGGAGTTTTCTTCGAGGCAAGAATGCTAATGCACACCATATCGTTGTTATTTGTTCAACGTTCTTCCCCTCCGCCCCTTGGGGTGAGGGAGGGGACTGGAGGGGAAAGCCTGTGGTCATATCGGCTAGGCTGCATGTTTGCTCAGAAATGACTTCTCTCCCTTCTGGCTGCGCTGCAGATTGTCTTTCAGGTTAAACAAATTTAACAGACAGGATTCCAGCTCGCTTTTCTGTTTGGCTTTTGCTTTGCAAATGGAAGGACAAATGCGCCAGCGGTTCATATCCTGCCCAAGGAAGGGTGCGAGTAAATTCAGCATCTGTGTTGACATTTCAGCTTCTCAGAGGTTAAAAAAGATAAAGGAGAACGGTAGGAAAGGTGACAATCTAATTGTTTGGCTTTACACAAAGGTAATAAGCAGAGTTATGAACCCAAGAGCGTCTTGACGTATATCCCTTTTAATAATGTCATGTGGTTTTTAGCTCCCCTTACAATTTAAGCACATGGCTAATAGGTGCAGACCCTCCAAGTGTCCCTATTTTCCAGGGACAGTCCCAGATTGACAGAAGCTGTCTCAGTTTCTGATTCGATCCCAGAGTGTTCCACTTTTCCTTAGGACGTCCTTATTTTCATCAGAGAAATGTTGGAGGGTGTGATACTTGTATCGTTTTAGCTATACAAAGAACGTAAAAGGGGGAGCCCAGCTGCATCATTCTATACAGGCCTATCTAGTCTGGCATCCTGTTACTCACAGTGGCCCACCACTTGTCTAAAAGAACAGAAATTATAATTTGAATTAGTGATATGGAACAGATCCTGCCTGGAGTAACTGGCAAATGTTTTGAACCAAGTTCAAAGCAGCAAAATGAGGAAAGGAAAACTCAGCAAACATATCTTTTAAAATGTTATGGAAGATCTGAAGAAATGGAACGGAATTTGCTATCACATGGTGTAGTGACAGTCCCTTGCTTGGATGGATTTAAAAGGAGATTAGAAAATTTCATGCAGCATAAGACTATCAGTGAATGGTGGTCATAGCTGCTATTGAGTTGGCCAAATAATGAAGCAAATTAGGTGATTCAAGAGTCTTTCTCCCTTCCCATGTCGAAGTGGTATGTCAATAAAAACCCTGAGTTATCAGGGCCCCACACAAAGCCTTGTGTCTCCCAGTTGTTTTCTTTTTGATTCTGCTGCTTATAATTCTATGTTTTCCTATAGCCGCCGGCTTTGCAAGAAGTGAGGCTGTCTAAAAATGTGAGAGCACTGAAAAGCACAGGGATCAGGTCTCTGATAACATACAGCAGCACGGGATTTATTTATTTATTTAAAGTTTTTAAAACTTCGTTTTTTATTTAAAAAAAACTTACATTGCTGTTATTTGGCTGAAAGCAAGCAACTCCCCTCCCCAAAGCTTTTCAGAACTCCACAGGCATCCTAGGCAGCGTTGGGGCTATTGAAGGCACAAAATAGCACCGGAAGAGCTGGTATGAAGCTGCAGTGTTTGAAAAATTTTACAAGGAAGAGTGCACACCAAGCGGCCACCTCTTATTTATTTTAAGACAAGAAAGTAAATGAAATAAAGATTATCCTCATGGTGTTATGGACACAGCTGAAGATAGGGCTTTTGCTCCAAAGCAAGTCTAGACCACAGGTAATCAATATGGCGTCTCTGCATGTTGTTAGACTACAGTTCCCACCAGCACCACCCAGCATAAATGGTCAGGGGTGATGGGACATGTAGTCTAAAAGCAACAAGAGGCCCCTCACATTGGTGACCCCTGGCCTTGACCAATCGTATACATATCTACTCAGAAGTAAGTCCCATTTAATTCACTTGGGCTATGTGGGTATAAGTATGTGGGTACAGGATTGTAGACTGAGCCAGTTGTTGATGCTTCAACTAATCATTAGTAGGTGGTAGTTGGCATCACACAGTGCAAAGCACTTTATTGTGAATCAGTTACTATTCAGGTGTGTGAATTTTTGTTCCACATTGCGCTTGAGGAAGTTTAAAAATGAGCCTTTCTCCCTCTTAGGACTATGTTTAATAGCAGAAGTATAAAGTTAAATTTTATGTCTTTGGTCCCATAGGCATAGAAAATGAAATTTTAAAAGTCTCTTTAGCATAACCCTGCTATGCTGTGGCCCAGACTGCCAAATGGCTTACATCTTGCTTTCTAAATAGAGAATTATTTCCAATTTATCCAGATGCTGATGGTCTAAATAGAGCTACTGCTTCCTTTCAAGCACCCCAGCCACTGGCTAGAGAAATATATGTATATATATATATTCTTCCAATTCCAATTGCTGGCTACAGTTCCAAGACTACTCTGCTAATGTGCATATAAATAAAAACTGGGGAAAATGCTTTATAGCAATAAGTACGGAAGACATTTCTGCCATCCTGCATGAAGACAGCTTGATACATTACTGATAATATCCATACTGCGTTTCAATAGACAGTCTGGAGGTTCAAGGCTGAACATTTCTGATACCAGAAACATAAATTTTAGTGAGGGGTTTGGTTTGGGGATTTTTGTGATTGCTTCAGGAAAAGCATGGCAATAATCCATTACCATCAGTATAATATAGAATATGCCAACCAAACACAAGACTTCTCCAATCTAGTAAGTCAGCTGCCTGTGGGCGGGACTGTTCCATGTCCTTCTGAACCCAAAGTATTTTGCAATTATCAGTATTGTCCACATTGATCACACACACGCTTTTCCACCACTGAGCTTAGAGCTGTGTGCCTGTATATGGGTCCCCCCACTCTTTATCCTCTGGACAAATTAGTTATCCTGGCTCAAAGGCAGCCAATGACCTTAGTGATTGACTGAAGATTTGGCCATAGATCTTTCCCGCTCTAACCACTACAGCCACATTGCCTCTCAACTGTATCCACACTGAACTGCAAGAATATATACAATTTTATCTATGAACGAACTCCCTTCTAGCTTTCATTGTAATCCCATTTACAATGCATGAGAACGAAATTCATTCAGATCTTGCATTGTTGGCCTGCAGGGTACGTTCATATAGAAATTAAGCTTCCAAGCATTTTTCCCCTGCCAAAAATTCCCAGGAGTCTTCCTTAACAGCTATTAAAAATGCTACTAAAAGAAGAGTGCACATTTAATAGTCCTAGGGAGCCTAGTCATCATAGCACTTCATGCCTGCAATGTACAAAGTCAGAGGGTGAAGCTACTGAGGCCCTGCTTTGCCAAAATGAGCAAATGCCTTATCTCATAGGAGACCTTTCAGGAATCCCATGCTCTCCTTGACTCAGCAGCAGCAGCAGCAGCAGCATTTTCCTGTATGCACAAAAATTATCCATCAAATGTACTGCCATTTTAACTTTACAAATTGCATTTTTTCTATGCAACTTTTCCTCCTTATTTTTTCAATTGTTATTAGCAGAAGACATTTTATTCTTCAGCGAGATACACTCCAGTCTCTCAATCACAGATGCAAACTGACTGTATTCTTGCTATGGTCATTTTTCCAAGAGACTATTATAGGCATGGTTACACGGGAAATTTATAAAAAAAAATGGGGGGGGGTCAATTAATCCATCCATTGATCTATCCACTCACCCATCCATTGTATCATCAAGCACACTGTCAATTAATCGCCTGACCCATTGGCTTATCCATTCCTCATGTCGTCCATATATATTACACAGCAGTGTTGATTTTCCTGTTGGGATCCATCTGTTCTTCACTGTGGATCCATAAGCCTTCTCATAAACTACCAAAGTCAGTCACAACAATTCTGTTGATTTCAGCTGGACGCATCACAGAATTTGCTGATGACACATTTTTACAGACATTTTAATGTCTGGTGAAGAGCCTACTGGATCAGCCCAGTGGCCCATCACAGAAGCCCACGGGAAGCCCACAAGCCTGACCTAAGTGCAAGAGCACCTTCCCCCATTGTTTCCATCAACTGGTATTCAGAAACATACTGGCTCCAACTGCGGAGGTTGAAATACCCACCAGGGTTGGTCAGGAGTGGTCTGGCCCATTTCACTGCCTGAGGTGCCACCCCCTGAACTCTCATCAGAAGCCAGCACCACCACTTCTCTTCACTTCTCTAGCATGGGCAGTGGTGGGTGGAGCACCCGTAGGAGTACTGCCCCATGGGAGGATGCTGGCCCTGGGGTTAGGAGCCATTGGTAGCCTTAAAGGTAAAGGTAAAGGTACCCCTGCCCGTACGGGCCAGTCTTGACAGACTCTAGGGTTGTGCGCCCATCTCACTCAAGAGGCCAGGGGCCAGCGCTGTCCGAAGACACTTCCGGGTCACGTGGCCAGCGTGACATCGCTGCTCTGGCGAGCCAGAGTCGCACACAGAAACGCTGTTTACCTTCCCGCTAGTAAGCGGCCCCTATTTATCTACTTGCACCCGGGGGTGCTTTCGAACTGCTAGGTTGGCAGGCGCTGGGACTGAACAACGGGAGCGCACCCCACCGCGGGGATTCGAACCGCCGACCTGACGATCGGCAAGTCCGAGGCGCTGAGGCTTTAACCCACAGCGCCACCCGTGTCCCCATCTATTGGTAGCCTTACCTTCAATTAATTTGCCTAACCCACTTGTCAAGTCATTCAGGTTAGACAAATATTATTTAGGGCAGGAACATGGAAAACATATGGAAAACCATAGGCAAGTTTTCATAGAATCATAGAATCATAGAGTTGGAAGAGACCACAAGGGCCATCGAGTCCAACCCCCTGCCAAGCAGGAAACACCATCAGAGCACTCCTGACATATGGTTTGTCTAACAATAGCTTGCACACCAAGCTCAGCTGGTGAATGGTACTCCCAGTGGCAGATCTTGGGGTCTCTAATTTAAGTAGTGCCAAAATCTAGTGCCTCTCACACTCTGTAGTAAGTCAAAGTTGCAGCCCCGAGGCTCCATGCCCAGTACAACTGAACTGGTTGCGCTCTCCTGAATCCACCTCTGTTACTCCATGCCAATGATGCCACTTAAGCCTCTAGCTACAACGCTGGATCAATAACCACTCTCAGTCTGTGAATCTGGTCCTTTAGGGCAGCATCCCCCAGTTCCCCAGAAGTTTGGCCATCCTGCTCAATGGCCATGCTGGCGGAGGCCGATGGGATTTGTAGTCCAAAACATCTGGAGTGCGCTAAGCTGGGAAATAGTACTTAAGGGGAATATAAAGGAAAAACAAGGTTGATTGTCACTGCATATTGATGACACCCAATTCCAAATCTCATTCATCAGTTTCAGGGAGACATTAAAACATGATGTGATTGTGCCTGAATTAAACAGAGACTTGCCCAAATATGCTCACTCATAATATTAACGATGTTCTGAGTCCATTAAATTTGAAACATTATCATTACTCTTCTAAATTTTGAGATGTTATCACTACTTCAGAGCAGAGAGATATGGTCCGTATACAGTATAGTTCCCTTTTACACTATTGCCAAATGCAAAGGCAACAAGGTGTATGATCAGCAGCAACATGGAACAAGCATAACTTGTGGCTGAGATCCCACATTCATTGAACTTGTAGATGGGATGCCCTGGTTTGCTGAAAGGGTGTTCTTCCATTAACTGTATGATGGCTCTGGAGTAAATGTGTATTCATTTGCTGATGTCATTTTGATAGATTGTTGTGGATTTAATTTGTTCTGATTACATTCTGGCTTTGATATTTGTGCTGGATTTTAATGATCACTGGCTGCGTTCTGATTTATTTATTTTCCAATGGAAAGTCGGGATGTAAATGTTTTGATACATAAATAACTGTGTAACAAGGAAACTAGTAATTATTAAATGATTGGCACATACACACACACACACACACACACACACGGTATTGGTTCTAAATCCAAGCCTTCAAACTTTCTACACTGCTAAAACTTAAAGAAAACAATTTCTCTGAAAGAAAGGAGTATTTAATGGACTTTGTGAAACTTTTAAAAAATGAACAGAACAGTTTGTGAGTCTGATCAACTGCAGTGTTTTTCCCCTTTTATTTTTTTTATTTAAAAAATCCAAATTTGGTTATGCTGGCAGTTATATTCACAAGTGACAATTACTTTGACATTAATTTGATAGCTCAGCAGCCCAAAAGTGGTATGGAATCTACTAGTAGCTGGCAGTTTTCATTGTGCCACCCTGTCTACATGGTAACTGTCATCTTCCGTTCAGTATAGTAATGCTATCAGCAGACAGTCTTCTAAAAAAGTTATAATTTATTCCAAATGATTGAAGCCCCCATCCCCTTCTTTCAAGACATAGCACCATGAAGCAGTATTGATGACAGGTCGTTTAACACCAGTTCTCGGTGAGATTAAGTAGTTGTCAGACAGATATCATTGGAGACTTACGGATTGCTTTTGGAAATCATTCTGAATTGCTAACTAATGCAGGGACGTGTTCTTAGATGGGTGTTGATTCTTTTGTGTCCCAATTCAGATGCCTGAAACATCGAAGTTGTTTGTACTCTCCAAAGTTAGCCACAAATGATTTGTATTGGCCACCACAATACAAATATGATTGTCCTGCGTGAGCATAATTTACAAAGGCAGAAGACACCCAAAGCTCTTGGCCTTCCATCTTTTATAGAAAATGTGACCTCTTCCCTATATGTAGCTAGAGGGAATGTAATGAAAGAAGTTTGACTATGATTGACTCATTCAGCTAATATATTCATAACCAGCCCTTCATCATACAAGCCCAAGATGTGGTGCATATAGTGGTACCTTGGTTTTTGAACAGAATGCGTTCCAGGAGTCTGTTCAACTCCCAGAATTGTTCAAAAACCAAAGTACGGCTTCTGTTGGCTGCTGGAGCATCCTGCAGCCAATTGGAAGCTGCAGAAGCTGTGCCGGATGTTTGGCTTCCAAAAATCATTCGAAAACTGGAACACTCACTTCCGAGGTTTGATCGTTCGGGAGCCGAACTACAGTCCCCAATTACAGTTGCTGTAGCTGGAGTGAAAGTGGAGGCTTAAGGTGCAGCAGAAAGTATAGCTTTGTTAACTAGGGAAGAGAATGATATTTATATAGCATTCTCACTTGCTGTATAATCCTAGGAGGGTTTTGATCCTTGAAGTCCTTGGCAGTTGAAGTCCTTGCCATCAGTTGAGCTGAGGCATTGCAATGTATTGTTTCCATTCTGGACCAGGCCCTTGATGTGGCAGCCCCTTCACATCATTCCAGGCATGATGGATTAGATCAAGAAGCATCTCCCATTCTTTAAGCCCATCCCAGCAAGCTGCCCACACTGAAGGAAATGGAAAACTCCTGCTCCATTGATTCAGTTCCCTGTTGACTTTAATGAGCATGGGCACCAACTTGATATTTGTTTCAAGGGGTCCCAGCCCCCTCAGTGCTGAGGGGGCCAGTCGTGTATTGCCCACACACAACATCACATGCAACACGCATCTCAGCTTCAGCACTCGGCTCCACCAGAGCACTTGGCCTCCTCCAGAGGACATGACTTTGCGCACATTCTGCATGTGATGTCACAAGCATGCAACACACCTGCGATATCACACACGCACAATGCGCCCTGGACCCCCTCAATCTTGGGGGCAACCTGGCCCCTGTAGAATCATAGCACTGTAGAGCTGGAATGCAAGAATCTTTCTCCCAGTGTGGGACTTTAAACCCCCCTACCCACCATGCTGTACTGACTGATGAATGCTGAGGTGCCATCCTCCACTGAAAGCCCTATACAACACTTCCCTGTTTATATCAGCCCACCCTCATGCACAAGGCTCAGCGGGTTGAATCCTGGATGTCAGAGGTCAAATATCAACAGTTTGATGCAAAATTACCTGTTGGATGACCAACACTCCCCTCCCCAATTCCATAACTGTAAAAGAGTGATTACAGAGACTTATCTGACAACGGTATTGTGCAATTATTAGAGCGGGAAAAATATCGCTATGAGCTTTCAGTGACAAAACAATTACATCCAGTCACTCTCATAAATACCGAGTTGGAGACAAAGACTTATGAATGGGAAGGGATAATTGTTATTAAACAGAGAGCTGGTTCCGTCATCACAATGTGTTCAGCGGCATTCCGTTTCAGATACAGGACTCCTCTTGCCATCCCTAGGTCAATAAGGGATCAGAAGCTAGTCTCATGGTCTACACCAGCCTTCCAGGCATTTTGGACACCAGTTGCCATCAGCCCCAGGCAGCATGGCCAATGGTCAGAATGATGGAAGCTGTAGCCCAATAACATGTGGAGGGTGCCCATTTGGGAAGGCTGGTCTACACCCATATATGTGATATACGTTTACAAGAAGCTGCATGACGTCTTTCACACTTGCACATTCCAGGAGAACTTCTTGCCATTTCAGAGCCTCTCCTTTGAAAGTCCTCTTCCTCCCTGCCCACCGCTATACCCTGCCCCTCCCTTACACTTTGTGAGACAAAGGCAGCAGCTGTTTCCCAGGCCCTTGACCAGTGGTTCTGCCAGATTAACATACCCATGTATATATATATTTATGCCGGCGAGAAGGAGGGAAAGCGCGACTTTGACTTGGTGCCTAAATTTCCTGCTTCCAAAGCCCAGCTGGATAGCAGGAGTTATAACAGAAAACAGCAGCACAATTAGTTCGGAGTTCTGTAGCTGTCTGCAGCAGACTGCTTGCTCCTATCTCTCTATAGGTGGTCTCCCAGTTCATCAGTTCATAAATAAGTAATTTGAAATGTGTTCCTGGGGGAAATTTCCCTCCTTCTCTCCTGAACAGACTGTACTCATCAGTTTTCCTGTTCTCAAGGTACCCGGTGTTCTCATTTATAATGGCCAGAGGAACTGTGCTGTTCTAATTCCTGCTTCATTACATCTCCTAATGCTTGTTTTCAACAGCTTCACAACTCCACATTTTCTTTATATATTGATAAAAAAAACTCTTTGCATATATTATTTATTGGCACTTTCATGTTAGCTTTACTGCTGATTTAAATGGAATATTTTTACATACCAAGTAAGTCTGTGAAGTTAGGTTTCTGGTCTGAGGGTTAGAGATTTCAATTTCCATGACGGCACCAGTCACTTCGAGGGGAGAACAGAACAACGAGGAAGCAGAATTGTTGTTGCCGGACCATTCCCTTCCACTCTCATCTGGCGCCTTCATCTTGGGCTCTGCTGCCTTCCTGGGATGCTTGCCTGCTGGACAGCACTGGCCACAACTGGTAAAGGCACGAAGAAGACAGCAACAAAAGAATATATGGCATGTAGGCAAAAATAGCACATTCCCATTCCCACCTCTGCAATAAAGACGCTGAAAACAGTGCACTGGGGCTATAGAGACTCTGGCTTTTTCATGGCTTCAGCAGCTGCTGAAATACCTGCCTCTGGTTATCCAGATCATCTGAGTTGTTTTATTACTCATTGTCTGTGTGGGTTTGCACAATGAAGTCCATGTCTGCTGAGCAGCAGTCAAACAAAGCCCCTGGATAGCTCAATTGCTTAGAGTATGGTGCTGATAACACCAAGGTTGCAGGTTCGATCCCCGTATGGGATAGCTGCATATTCCTGCATTGCAGGGGGTTGGACTAGATGATCCTCAGGGTCCCTTCCAACTCTATGATTCTATGAAAGGGGGAGGTCGAGCACCCTCACTAAGCTGCCACGGCTGGGTAATAATCAGGTTGGGGGTGGGATCCCAGTTTGGGCCTTGCAGGCACCACATCTGTGGTCTCTAGCCTCTTCCACAGAATCATGATCTGGACATGTACAGTGAGCACCCATGGAAAAGCCATGACTGTGCTTTAATTTTATGTCACCATAGGGCACAGAATTTGTCCAGCAGTGTGGCAATTTCAGTAGCTTTCAGTAGTCCAAGAGTGTTATAAGCAAGGTATCATTTCTTATGAGGTGTAAGTTGTGCTTTTGAATAACCATTTGGAGGGTCCGAAAGTGGCTGTCTAATACGAAACACAAATTCCACAGTCATCAGGAATGCATTGAAGGGCCATAGAAATTTAACCATAGTATGTGAATACTAGAACTGCAAGCTTTCATCATATTAATCCGTTATTTCCTCCTAATGCTGAGAAGTCGTGTGTGTTTATTGAATTTTCTCTTAGATTTCCTTCAGTATGTCAAAAATTGTACCTATACTGAAGTTTGGGGCATATGTAAACATAATCAGTCAATTTATCAATCAATTTAAAGGCAGGTGATTAAGCAGCTAATAATTCCTTAATAGAATCACAGTATAATCCTTTTTGTGCCTACTGAGAAGTAAGTCTCCTTGGGTTTTATGGGATTTAATGTCAAGTAAGAGGGTATAGGATTGCAGCCTCAGAGCCCTAGAGATTTTAAGCCTACAATTCTAAACATACATGCTAGGGAATAAATCCCATTTAACACAGTCGGACTTACTTCTGAGTAGGTCCATGCTATGATTGTGGTGTTAGTCAAATGCCTGATTCTCTTTAAAGCTTTGACTGTACCTTTAATTATAGCAACATATTTCAATGATGATGAAGATGATGAACAATAATTTCTCTGCCTCTCTTTTTGTTCATTTGAGCTTACCTTCCATTGGGCTTGGTGGATATGTCAACAACAGTCCTAATGATGATGTCTGTATTCACCTTAAACTGCATAGTACTAAGTTAGGGGTAGCCAATGTCGTGTGCACCTGACCATTGGCCATGCTGGCTGGAGCTGATGGAAATTGTAATCCAGCGACATCTGGGGGTGCTGTGTTGCTTATCTCTGCACTAAGCAGTAGTTAGTAGTTGCATAGGGAGAACCGCCTTTTAAACAAGTAAAGAGGATGAAAAATCTGTGGCATATGAAAATCTTTTCTATGTCCCCTGAAAAACTGGGAAATAAACAGTAATAATGATGACTAGGGCTGGGACGCGGGTGGCGCTGTGGGTTAAAGCCTCAGCGCCTAGGGCTTGCTGATCGAAAGGTCGGCGGTTCGAATCCCCACGGCGGGGTGCGCTCCCGTTGTTCGGTCCCAGCGCCTGCCAACCTAGCAGTTCGAAAGCACTCTCGGGTGCAAGTAGATAAATAGGGACCGCTTACTAGCGGGAAGGTAAACGGTGTTTCCGTGTGCGGCTCTGGCTCGCCAGAGCAGCGATGTCATGCTGGCCACGTGACCTGGAAGTGTCTTCGGACAGCGCTGGCCCTTGGCCTCTTTGAGTGAGATGGGCGCACAACCCTAGAGTCTGTCAAGACTGGCCCGTACGGGCAGGGGTACCTTTACCTTTACCTTAATGATGACTAGCATTGATTATTGTCACTAAACCACCACTAAAAGGCTTAATATGAATATGGGAGTACAGTGGTACCTCGGGTTAAGTACTTAATTCGTTCCGGAGGTCTGTACTTAACCTGAAACTGTTCTTACCCTGAAGCACCACTTTAGCTAATGGGGCCTCCTGCTGCCGCCGCGCCACCGGAACACAATTTCTGTTCTCATCCTGAAGCAAAGTTCTTAACCCGAGGTACTATTTCTGGGTTAGCGAAGTCTGTAACCTGAAGCGCATGTAACCTGAAGTGCATGTAACCCGAGGTCCCACTGTATTTTGCCTTTCCAGACAAATGGAAAAACAAAACACAGTATTCTAACCTCGCATGAAATAAAATAAAACAACAAAATGGGGGCGGAATGAATCAGGAAGCAGAAAGTGACTCAGTGATAACCATGCCTCTTTAGCAGTACAGGGGTCTGTTGCGTTTTTCACAGAGGTAGGGGAGCAAGATGACTTATTTTCAGGTTGCAGCGATTTTCAGTTGAGATTAATTCAATGTGCGCAAGCAGGGATACTGTCAGTGAGTGAGAGCATTGCACAATTGGCTTCTAACAAATCTTTTGGACAACCTGATTCTGAACATGCTTAGAATTGGCAAAAAAAAAGAGCAGCTCCCCTTTTACACACATAGGCATGTGTGCGTATACACACACACACACACACACACACACGGCTCTTCTTTCTTATACCCCCAGCTCATTAGTATGCATCTGCTCCCTCATCTCAGTGCCTGCTGTTACCCCCACAGCACATTCTAGGCAAAGCAGGAGAATGGCTGATGGAAGAAGGAATGCGCAAGGGGTTACTTTGCCCCAGGACCCCTTATCTAAAGTCCTCCTCAAAAGAGGAAATGAGTTGATTTGCATTTTCCTACTGAAGCATGCAGAGTGGTGGAGGAAGGTTTCTTGTTACATTATACCATATTCCTGGGTTTGCCCCCAGGCCCTGCTCGCAGGCGCTCCACAGCTCAGAAAACACCTGTATGGCTCCCATTAAAATACACGCTTCAGACAAATCTTTTCAGAGGCTTTCAAAAGACATAGACTAATATTTTTCCTTGCTTGCATGTATTTTCTTTTTTCCTGGTGCCGAAGGCAGAAATTAACCATTTGATTCCCATGTTCTTTCTTGCCCCTCAGAAAATGTTCCTACAAAGACTTCGGCTATAGGCTGAGCCAAAGCAGATAACTTCCTTCTAAGCAAAACATTTGGGAAATGGGCTCCTAGTAGGGCTATTGTAAGGCAAGTCTACATTTTTACTATTTGCCGAAACTGTAACACACAAACACATGCTCACACACAGGGAATCCTGTATTCTTCTATAATTATATTTTCTTTTCAAAAGGTTGCTGGAAAATTATCCCAGACTAACTTTGCTCCAATTTTTGAAAGGTTTTTTTTAATGCTTTAAAAAATACATTAAAACCAAAACAACTTTAAACACACACTCATACAAAGCCTGAATTTTTAAAAAGTGAAAAATGCACATTTTTGCCAGATTTTATCCTGTCAATGACGGATTTGGCAGTGTTAATTTCAATTAGTCTATTTGTACAAAATGGTGATATGCTCAATGTGTTGTTGCCTGTACCCTATTATATATATAAAATGAGTGAGAGTGGGAGAGATGCAGTTTGTCTGACCACACCAGGTGGCTGCACAACTCACTTTTTGCAGAAACAATAGGAAACCAATACAGAACTCCCCCTACCTTGTTGTGACCTCACCCATCTCCATCCCAGTGAGCGCAGCCCTGCGGACACCAAGAGGGCCTTGCTTTCACTCTTTCTGGCCCCGCCCCTTATGCTGCTGCTGCTGCTGTAGAAGGATCCTCAGGGCTGGGTTATGCTTTGAATGAGCCAGCCATGAACAGGAGCATCTTGCCAGTGTGGTGTAGTGGTTAAGAGCGGTAGTCTCGTAATCTGGGGAACCGGGTTCACGTCCCCGCTCCTCCACATGCAGCTGCTGGGTGACCTTGGGCCAGTCACACTTCTCTGAAGTCTCTCAGCCCCACTCACCTCACAGAGTGTTTGTTGTGGGGGAGGAGGGGAAAGGAGAATGTTAGCTGCTTTGAGACTCCTTAAAGGGAGTGAAAGGCGGGATATCAAATCCAAACTCTTCTTCTTCTTCTTCTTCTTCTTCTTCTTCTTCTTCTTCTTCTTCTTCTTCTTCTTCTTGCCCCTAGCTAGTCTCATATGGCATTTTCTATCTTCAGCCTAGCATGTGCCCAAATAGGATCCCACCAATACTCACGAGCTGGAGTTTCTTGTGTTAACGGAAGAAGAACTTTTTTTTATTAAAAAATAAATAAATGAGCAGATCAACTCTTGCTCTTTCTCTCTGACATACAGGCACACATTTCTTTTTTCTTTTTTAATCCCCAGATAGAAACAATCATTCTACCTGTAAAAAGAAAAAAGAAGGAGGGGAAAGGAAGCTACTTTCCTCCTTTCTCCCCTCCTTTCTGAACATATAGCATAACTGTAAAGGCTAATTATGAAATAATGTTTAAACCTTTGGGACTAAGACAGGAAGTTACAAGAATGCGTTAAACTCCCACTGCAGCAATAGAAGAATTTGATTAACTAAAGCAACAGAAGCATTGGTGGAAGTTTTCAATAAAGCAAAGTATTCAGAACCCTTCTCTCTCCCTCCCTCCCTCCCTCAAATAAACCCTTGTTATTGATATGCTACGCACAAGCATTTCTATTATTCAGACCAATTATGCAATAAAATTTAGAATTCAGGGTCTGCGTACCTTTCTTGTCCCTGGTGCTGAAATCTACCGTGGATGCTCAGGTGGCAGCTGCATCTGGGAGTGCTTTTGTCCAGCTTAGGCTGGTATGCCAACTGCATCCATTCCTGATGAGGTCAGGCCCATCCACTATGACACATGCCATAATTAGCCATCTGACGGGATTATCACAATACAAGGTACACTGGCGCTACCTTGAAACTGTGTTGGGTCCAAATGCAATAGTAAATACAGTGGTACCTCAGGTTACATATGCTTCAGGTTACATACGCTTCAGGTTACAGACTCCTCTAACGCAGAAATAGTGCCTCGGGTTAAGAACTTTGCTTCAGGATGAGAAGAGAAATCGTGCTCCGGTGGCATGGAAGCAGTGGGAGGCCCCATTAGCTAAAGTGGTGCTTCAGGTTAAGAACAGAACTCCGGAACAAATTAAGTACTTAACCCTAGGTACCACTGTAGTAAATGCATCATATTACACCTGTCCTGAAAGTTTAGACGGGCTTCTGATTTAGTAAACAGAGAACTGGTTTTGTCCCGTGCCTGCTTGAATCTGCTGCACCAGTTTCTGTTCTTAATATACCATATTTTTCACTCTATAGGGCGCACCGGACCATAGGGCACACCTAGTCTTTTTTGGGAGGGAAATAGAGGAAAAAAAATATTTTTGGGGGGGCTTCAGGATGCAGGCTGCTATCCGCAAACCTGGGGATAGCTTCCTGGGGATAGCTTCCGACCCCTCTCACTCTCCAGGCTTCAGCGAAAGCCTGCATTCGCTCCATAGGACGCACACACATTTCCCCTTCATTTTTAGAGGGGGGAAAGTGCGTGCGTACTATAGAGCGAAAAATACAGTAGTGTATTTTTGGAAAGTATTGTATTTTGTAGTGGTTGTTAGCAACCCTGTGTGACTCCTAAGCAGTGCTTTTCTTCTAGAAAAAAATATGTGTCGGTCGCCATGAAGTTGTTACATTAAGTGCCATACTTCTAACCAGTGCTTTTCTTCTAGAAAAAATGTGCTGGTACTGTGTACACTTGGGTATCCCCAGAAAAAAAGCACTGCTCTCAAGCACTAGAAAGGTGAGATACAAATTCCTGTATAAATCAAAACAAAAGAAAAGCCAGATTTGCCACGGAGTAGACACATACACCCATACACATACAACCCGTGCATCTATGTTATACAAATGTTTGTTGCATTCCCAGGTTACAAATGATCTGTACCAGAATGATAGTTTCATAAACTCTGTCAAATTGGGATGGAATGGAGTTCATCCCATCTTTAGTTTGTGGGTTTTTAGCCAGCCAAACTTGTATAATTGACCGACAGGCGTTACAACTGAGATGAACCATGACAAATGTAATCGACGTAAAACAGCACATGATCAGGATTTGCCAAACCATGGCAGGCAGTTATTAGACCTGCCTCAGCCTGCTAGCTGCCTTCTCCTTCCCAAAGTGAGAAAGAACAGTAGCAGTTACACCTGCCTCGTTTCAAGCCAATCTTTATGGAAAGCAGGAATGGTTGGGCTGAAGCTGCAATGGCTGCTGTGGCCCCACAAACTGTGGACTCCGGGAACAGTGGACATCACACAAAATGTAAGTGCTCTTGAGTCTCTATACAATAGAGACTTGTTATAAAAGTAAGCTCTGACCCACAAAGTCCAGTTCTCAAATACTCACAGGCAAACCCTCAAACCAGATGAGTTTGGTGTCAAAGCATCTACCAAATTTAGTGAGTGTACTTACTCCAACCCTCATTTTGTAGTGTCTATATTCTCCAGATATTATGTGGCAGGCACAGAGGGGGTGCCAGGGTTGAGGAGGGCCAGGGCAAGGTCCAAGGTGGCCACTGTGCCACCCTGGGGCCTTCTTGTCTTTCTTTCTTCCTAACTTTTGTACTAGTGTGCTGGGTATGCTGCAAACCAAAGGAGGGCCAAGATGCATTCTGGGAAAATGAGGGTGGTTGGAAGCTACAGCAATTGTTTCCATTTGTATTACACTGTTCTAGGTAAAGAGAGAACAGTTTTAAAAGGAAGGATGTCTGCAAGGAGTGTCAGCCCCTGTCAACCTGGTATTTGCCTAAGCATACCAGGTGCTGTTGCCAGGCCAGGCCAGGCCAGCCACATGATAAAATGGCAAGCCTGTGGTAGGAGCATGGAGGGAACATTAGTTGTACAGTGGTACCCCGCAAGACGAATGCCTCGGAAGACGAAAAACTCACAAGACGAAAGGGTTTTTCATTTTCTGAGGTGCTTCGCAAGACGGATTTTCCTAAGGGCTTGCTTCGCTAGACGAAACAGCCCTGCCTCTCGTGTCATGGCGACGGTCACTGCACGCACGCACGCTCGCTTCCCCGCTCCTCTGGCTCCCTCCCACCTTCCGGCTGACGGTTAGTGCCTCGCGCCGCTGCCCACCCCCCTCGTGCGCTCCCCTCAGAGAGCCGTTGCCGCCAGCGCCTCTCTCTCCCTGGAGTCGCGCTCCTGAGCCCCGCCGCCCTCCAGCAGCCGCATCGCACGGTGGCCACAACGCGCGGGTGAGTCTGAAGTACCGGCTGCGGCAGCTGTCCTGCTTCTCCCTGCCCCTCCCCGCCGTTGTCAGTGTTTAAATGCAGTGGTGCTTCACAAGACGAAAAAACTCGTACAACGAAAAAACTCGCAGAACGAATTAATTTCGTCTTGCGAGGCACCACTGTATTGAAATCCAATACAAAAGTAAACCAGCATCCATGGCCCCTCTTCTCTAAGAGAAAGCAGAGCCAATGGTTTTCTCAGAAACTAGCCTGTCTAACCTAGTGTTTGACATCTTCAAAGATAATCTCTCAGTGGTGGAAACTCTACAATCTTTGAAGATTTCAAATGTTATTCATGTTAAAGAAAGCACAGATTGACCGGAGGCACACAACAAGACTGACTCAGCTCCTGCAAACTCTGCTCTGTCATGTGTATAACACTGGTATGCGAGATCAATTCATCTGGGATGCTAAGGCAACTTTAGCATGGAAATGGGGTTATCCCCTCCTTTGCATAAAAATCTTCAGCAGGGTAATACACAAGCTACAGTTCAGTTCAGGAGAATTTAATGCAACATGAACTGATGTTAAATAAAGTGGAAAAATAGAGGTTTGGTAAAGTATTTATTTAAATGAAGCACACCCGCTCCATGGCATTACTGCATAAATGTGCAAGCAAACATCAGCAAGGCGGGGGTTTTTTCAATAAAAAAATGAAATTTTTTACATCTTGGAAAAAGAAATGCCAGCATGGCGATCCAAAATAGGTAAAGTAACGACTTGTACTAGGTTAATTTACTCATGGTGTACTGAGTATGTGAACCTTTAACTTACACTGGCAGAATGGAAGTGTTATTCTATATATTCTGCTCTATCTAAGCTATCCTATTTATTCCACTTTATGTAAAGGAGATTTATTAGATTAGGATTAGATTTCTTAAAAAAATAAAATAAGAATTTTTCTTTTGTACATCAGTTGTATGGAACAAAGGTAACAACTGGGCTTGCCGGTCAGAAGGCAGTTCAAATCCTCGCGACGGGGTGAGCTCCCATTGCTCTGCCCCAGCTCCTGCCAACATAGCAATTCTAAAGCATGCCAGTGCAAGTAGATAAATAGGTACCATTGCGGCGAGAAGGTAAACGGCATTTCCGTGTGCTCTGGTTTCCGTCACGGTGTTCTTTTGTGCCAGAAGTGGTTTAGTCATGCTGGCCACATGACCCAGAATTCTGCCTGCAGACAAACACTGGCTCCCTCAACGTGAAGCGAGATGAGTGCCACAACCCCATAATCACCTTTGACTGAACTTAACCATCCAGTGGTCCTTTACCTTTTTACCCTGTATGGAAGAAAACAGTTCCATAAGAATGTAAGAGCCCTTTTGTATCAGGTCCATGACCCATCTAGTCCAGCATCCTCTTCTCACAGTGGCTGACCTATGGAAAACCTGCAAACGGAATTCGAGCACAAGAGAACTCTCCCCTCTAGTGGTTTCTAGCAACTGATATTCAGAAGCATGGCTGCCTCCAGCTACAGAGGTAGAGACTAGTACTGTGTAGGTTTCTGGTCATTGCATGCAATTGTTCCTTTTGCACATTCTTCACTCTGTGTGTACTTAAACTACGGAACCTGCTCTCACGAGAGGTAGCGGCGACCACCAAGTTAGATAGCTTCAAAAGTAGTTTTGATAAGTTAACAGAGGATAAGGCTATCAATGGTGACTGGCCACGAGGGCTACGTTCTGCCTTCATGGTCAGAGACAGAACACCTCTGAGCATCAGTTGATGGGGATCACAGATGGGCAGGGTGAAGTTGTGCTCAGGTACTACTTGTGGGCTTCCCAAAAGGCATCTGATTGGCCACAGTAAGAAGAGATGCTGGACTAGTCATTGGCGTGATCCAGCACGACTCTTCTTTTGCCTTTGGCCATGGTTGCTGGGACTGATGAGAGTTGTCATCCAACAACATATGGAGGGCACCACGTTGGCTACTGCACCCGGAACAGTTGACCAGCCAAGCAACTTCCTTTGGTTTTTTGTAGTTCTCCCCTGAATGACTAACATATAGGTTTCTTTCTCCTTTCTTTCTCCTTTTCTAATAAATACTTGTCCCTTTCCCAACAACTTCCACAAGATTTGGCATATTTTGATTATTAGTACCCCAGGCTCCAAAGCAGGAGTTGTAATACCAGTTTCCACGGATGCTAACATCTGTGTGCAGTGTATAAATTTTAAACATTCCAGCCTTGCAGCCGTTACTAGTGGGGGTGTTTGATTGTATAAATACTCTAAGGGCTGCTTCTGCATGCAAACAGCCAGGAACTTACATCTTGGAAACAGTCAGAAAGTCAGTTCTCAGAACCTGATCTGTTCTGGTTGGTTCTCCTTACAAAGAAAGTTGGGAAAGGTAAAGAAAGGGACAAGGAAGGCTGCAATCTTATACTCACTTGCGTGGGCCTAGACTAAGTCTACTTCTGAATAGACATGCATAGATATTGCACTACAAAATAACAACAGGGGTGAGGAGTCTGTAGTCATCCAGAGTGCAATTGGACTCTGCCTCCTGTCAGCTCCAGCCATCATGGCCAACCGCTGGAGAAGATGGGAGATACCACTCAGCAACATCTGGAGGGCCAAACGTTATCCTCCCTGGATTAGAGCATCAGCCCTGCAAGAAAAGACTACAAGACTGATATTTCTATCTACAGAAAATATGACTAGGTAAAGGCATGAACCCTGATTATACCCTTATGATCGTTTCACAGAGAGTGGCTATGTTGGAGTGACAATGCAAACAGATTCCAGAAAAAGTCACAAGACGTTCAAAGGCTGCATACACACCATACATTAAAAACACATGGCTTCCCCCCAAGAATCCTGGGAACTGTAGTGTACCCCCCCTCACAGAGCTACGATTCCCAGCACCCTTTAAAACTACAGTTTCCAGGTTTTTGTAGGGAGGAAATGTACTTTAAATACACAGTATGTGTGCAGCCAAAGTGCATCTGGGTCCTTCCAAAATATGTTGTCTTACAATGTGAGCAATGATGTTTATCAGGTGCTGGGTGCCTGACTTTGGAAGCCAGAGAAAGGTAGTAGAAAATAACTGAGCTTAATGACTACTCTAGACAGGATTTGAGGCTTTTTAAAAGGGTTGTTCTTTCTCCCTTGCAGGATTTACAGACTGATAGAGTGAGGCCTGCCTCCTCCATGCAGAGAGGAAAGGACTGGCCCTGCCCCAGCGCCTGACATTCCTGTCCCTTCCTCTGCGCCATCTCCACCCACACTCTGGGAACTGACTGCCGGGACTATCAAACTTTGGAGACGCACCAGCTTATACCACAAGGATAAAGAGGGAGAGAAGAATACTTCTTTTTATTTGCTGATATGTCCAGCTTACTTTAAATCTGCCGTCAGATTGTATCAACCAGAACCCTTTTATGGGAGCTTTCCCATCCATTTTTTACTTCGTTCCCTTCAAACGAACTTTCTTCCTCCCTGTTATAAAATTAATTTTATCCTCTTTGTTCATTTCCCTAATCTGCAAATTACATCCTCCTGTAGCCTGATGACTTATACTATTGGAAAAACAGACCTTCTATATATCCCCCACAAAACTCTGCTTCCAGTTTGAATATTCTTTGTATTATCTTGATGACCTTAATCTCTTCCTCCCCCCCCCCCCCCGCTCCCTTGCTGCCCTTTCAAGGAAGAAGTCAGCACACTAGCAGCACTCGGGCATCTTGGTCACAGAAGAAAAGACAGAAAGGAAAATAGAGACTTTTGGTTACTGCTGTCTGTGCAGCCCTTGAGCTTGCTTGCTCCTTTTCCTTGCAATTGCTTTCCTCTCCATTGAACCCCCACCCTCCAAAAAAAGTGAAATGAAACAAAACCATGATAGGGTGGCCGATTACAAATCAAATGAACTACCCTCCTCTACGTAATCTCTCCTTTCCTATTAGAAAGGGCCATGAAGCCAGAGACTGATGATTCAGGAACTAGTGGCTGACTAATATAACAGGAGGATGCTAAACTTGCTCTGTGATAACTTTGGAAGAGGGGGATGTTTCCACTGACCAGTCAGCCTTTCTCAGCCTTGGGTCCCCAGATGTTTTTGGCCTACAACTCCCATCATCCCTGACCACTGGTCCTGTGAGCTAGGGATCATGGGAGTTGTAGGCCAAAAACATCTGGGGACCCGAGGTTGAGAACCACTGAATAGTCAATGTTTCCAAACTGAGATTATTATCATGAAACTGCCTATGCCATCTATTCCATGGAAATAACCACTGGGTCAAAACATTTCCTTGCATTACCCTCCATTTGTTTACCGATAGGGGAAAGAAGGCACATTTTTCATCCTTTCAATGAACATTTGAAGATGGGGTTGCAGCCCCCAGCAGTGGTTGTGCAAACATTCTACACAAATAAACACAAGGTCAGGGGGTGCAAGGAAAGCTGTGAGGGGAAACACACACAACCCCAAAGCCTGGCTTAAAAATAAAAATAAAAAGTTTGTTTCTGGGGAAGTGCAATGACATGAAAACAATGCAAACATTACACTTCTTGTGGAGATCAAATGCAGAGATTCACAAATCTGGAAGGCGGCGCATTAGATTAGAAGAATGGCAACAGAGCCACATGACCCATTTGCAGACCTTAAAAGGCATCAAATGGCTTGCAAAACAATAAAGAGTTGTCCCATTGACCAAAGAGGAATTTGGTATTCAGAATAGATTTCCTTTTACAAAAGATATTGAATATATATAAAAAACATCAGGAAGAACATGATGACAGGAAGAGCTGTTTGACAGCGTAACAGACTCCCACAAGAGGTGATGGACTCTCCTTCCTTGGAAGTTTTTTAGCAGAGGCTGGATGGCCATTAGTCATGGATGATCTAGTTGAGATTCCTGCATTCCATTGGGTTGAACTAGATGACCCTCAGGGTGCCTTCCAGATTTGCAATTCTAGGATTCTACAACCCTTTACATCCTGTTCAAGTAAAACAAGAGCAACCCCCCTATTGATGAAGGTCAAGGGTATTACGTTTGCATTAGTGAGTGGCATGGTGGAGCTACATCACACACCTGACGTTCCTCCAGCTGTCTCGGCTGCATACTAGGATGGAGAGAGGGAAGGGCAAGGTGGCAGCAAGCCAATCCGGTGCTCCTGCCAGCACGGTAGCACTGTGCCAACCTTGCTGCTGCCTTGCCCTTCCCATCCTGGTACGGAGCAGCAACTTAGCTGAAGGGAAGTCAGGTGAGCAAAGCGGCCCCACCATGCCATCTGCTATTTTGCTTATGACACTCCTGGTAGATGTTTGGTAAAGAAACCCAAAACATGTCAAAAACAAGGAGCTTAGAAGTCAGTGTAAGATGACAAAGGAAGTCAGACTTGGCTTACGCTTATATGTGTGAATGAAAACCAGCAGATAACATGCATCTGGCTGAACAGTGAATGCATATTAAGTGCTTTGAACTCTTGAGAGTGTTATCCAAACATTTACTACTATTACTACTGTGTGTGTGTGTGTGTGTGTGTGTGTGTATCATAAGAAACCTGTCCAGTTTTGCAATTCATCAAAGAAGTACTTTCACGCAGGGAAACTTGCAGAAATCAATAAACATGAAGACAGAGTTGATCGCTTTATTCCACAACATGTGTGAGAATTCCAGCAAGAGAAGGAACAAGGAAGGCCACATTTCTCCTATCTCAGTTTTGTCAAGTTTGCAGCGGGGAGTTTTGTGTTTTGGTTTTTGCCATAAGTCTTTTGTGCTCTTAGTTTCTATGACGCGCCAGAGTTCACCTCAGCATCCATCTCCCTACCTGAAACCATCGCTTCTATAAAACCAATAGTGACACCAGGGGGAAATGAATCGGGGGAAGAGAAGAGAGCAAAGAAGAGGCAGAGTATATTTCTAGGTGGTCGAGTTGTGCCCCACATGTTGAGTTCTGAAAGAAAAATAACCAGGTGGGGGGGTCAGGTGGGGCTGCCGCTGCCCCTCTCTGGTGCCGCCCCTGCATAAAACACACACACACAAGAGAGCACTCTTGGCTATACCTAGTGGTTTTTTTGGGGGGGAGCAGGGGTACACATACCCCTAAGCATTTGTGAATCTAAGTTTGGCCTCATTGAGGGACAATATTTCAATATGAGTAGGAAAATGAGAGTACCTCTAAACATTTTTGGGGGGGGGGGGAGAGAACTGGCTATACCATTCAAGAGCCAGGAAACATACAAAACATACATACAAACATTCAAAGCAAAGTGTATTCAGTTCCCAATCACTGAGGGACTCGCTGCCCCGAAAGGTCCACCAAACAATGAACTTGAATATTTGGGCTGGGCGTCAACAGAGCTGGTTAAGCAAGCAGAGGATAATTTTAATATAATTGGTTATTACGAGAACAAGCTGGCCACTTTTACACCTCATTGGTTAGAATTGTGTGTGTGTGTGTGTGTGTGGAGAGAGAGAGATGGGCATAAATCACTCCAACTGAGATCAGGGGCACTTTCAAGATGTTTAATTCTGGTAGAGATCGCTCTCTGTTATTAGGGTCAGCTTTAAGTATTTTGATACCCCAGGTCTTGAGGAGCAGGACAGCAATTCAACTAAATAATAACAACCCCAATAACTTAGTGTTAGTATTTAAGCTGATCTAACTTAAATTCTTTCTTCTTTGGCAGTGGCCTTGGCGTACAGAGCTTTTACCACACAAGGCAATCTCGAAACTAACTTTTGTTAGAAAGCAGCGCCATCTAGCAAGAAAAGCCAGGAATGCTTGCTCAGTTGGCAACTATAAATTAAACCCCTGAATTTGAGAATGTTTTCCAGGAACAGTCTGAAAAGCAGACTTTTTACGGGACAATATACGTGAGCATCTTGTTCTCCCTTTATCTCCTAATGGTTACATTCTGGATTTAGAAACTGCACAAATAATTGCGGAGGCTTCGCAGAGGGAAACTTTCGTTTTCTGGCCAGCTTTTGTCTTGATGTTTCAGGCTTTTTAATCTGCCAGTCCTGTTTTTACCATTGTTTTATAATGGATTGTGATATTTTAATTGTTGTGAACCATTGTGGGTAATATGACCACATTAGAACAGCAAAATAAAAAAATAAAAATCTGGAGAAATAAAAAATCCTGTGAATCTGCTTTCCCTCCTTTGACTACAAACACAGTAGGTTACATTAGCACAGTATAACTAGTTATAGTAGCATCTTCTACTGATGAGGTATTGCTAGCCCTGCAACTCCAGTCAAACGTATTTCTTTTATGACTTAATAGTCGGCTGAAACTGATTTGTCAATATGTTTAATCTGTTTGTTAACTGCAGGTTATAACTGTGGATTTTTAATCAGAGCTGCCACTTGTATAAAGGAATTGATTGCTTATAACAATGGCGCCATGCCGATGCATGTCTGGAGTTCAATATTACATTTACAGTGCAACACCCTATACGTTAACTCAGAAGTAATACCCACTATGTTCAATGGGGCTTACTCTCAGGTATACAATTGCCTACAAGAAAGCCTCCCTGAAATGAAAGGGACTTATCTCTGAATAGTCATGCAGAGGGCTGCAATGTAGGATATTTCCCCACCATGAGCTAATAATTTATCTGTGCCACTTAGCCTATTGATTGATTTCTCTCCACTAATTACCCTCAAAATATCATCCTGTCTTTGATGATGCAAATATTGGGGGGGAAAGAAGAAGACAAGAAAGTGAATACGAAGATGGTGAATGGTGTTAACCTGGCTTGATCCATATTACACTGGAATTAGCTCAGTCATATTCACTCCAAAACAAACTCAAACAAGGGCTTAACACTGTTTTATGGGCACTGGTCAATCGGGTCCATAATAGAGACTTGTTCTAGTCCATAATTAATTCACTTGAAAATTTCACATGCTTATTGCAGGCAATTTGCTTACAGGACAAAAAAAAAAGGCAACATTCATTGGATCAATAATTCATCGTGAATTATCCTTGTAGCTGTGCAAAGCCTAAAACGCCTTACTGTACAGCCTTGCTGAGCTTCTGCATTGAGCCATGAACATCCTTGCTTGCTCGTATTTGTATTTTCAGCTTGCCATGTCATAAATATTTGCACACTTCCCCAATTTTCACAGCAATTAATAGTTGCATTTAATGAAACAGTTCTCTAAATAAAATCATTTTGTTTATGGATTTTACTCCTGGGAAGTCTTGCAAACCAGACTTGCCCTATCTCAAACTGTAAAGCCTACAGCAGTTCCTATCTAATTATTAGAGAATCTTAAGGCAGACATATATTTGCAAGCTAAGCTGCCTGATTCTCTGTACCACAATATATCTGTTTCCTTTAATAGTCACACTGCTCCTAAAGACCCATGTTCACAGGGTTTAGTAGTGATCATAGTTGAATGCAATCACGTGCACCCTGTAATGTTGTTTTTTCAGTCCCACTGAATTTAAGGAGCCCACGATTTCCTCTAGTGAAAGCCTTAAATGTTTAAGGCAAATCTGATGCATTTGAATTAGATATTTTCAGACTCCGGTTGAATAGATATAATCATGCCAGTAACATGACAGTGTAACTATAGTGGTATCATACTTTGGCAGGTTGAAAATGCCCATCCTGTTAAGGCTGCCTGACACAGAGATTAATCTCCATTGGATAAACCAGGGATAGAGAATCTGTGGTCTCCAATGTTGTAGGACTCCAACTCCCTTCATCCCTAGTCTGCATTGGTCAATGGTCTTGGATAGTCTTAACAATGTCTGGAAAGGTTCCCCTTCCCAAATCATGTAGCTGGGAGTAAATAAATAGTAGTCGGATTACCCCTTTTAAACACCAGATTACACAACAAGTCATAAGAGATACGCAGAAAATGTGCCAATTATTGATAGGCAACTATGCGGAACAGGAAGCCTCAGTCAGGAAGTCTCAGGACGAAACTACCTATGACAACAAAGACTTTAAGACCATGCATTAAACATTGTATGAGTCTTTCAGGGTCTCTAAAGACCCTCTGTTGAATGGCTAGGCTGTGTTGCATAGACCAGGTGTGTTCTTTCCTATTGTGTGCCATCTGCTGAGAAAGAAAATGTCCACCCTTTGTTCTCTCTTCAGCTGTGACACAGTGCAGAGATCTGGCCCACATACAATCATCTAAACAAGGCCCCACACATACAAAAACCTCCATGCCGTGCAACAGCTATCAGCTCTGGCAACTACTCATGGCCAAAGAAGCCCTCTCTTTGTTACCAGCTGCGGCTCATGCATCCTCCCCTCACGAGCCAACATTTTTTCCTTGAACAGGCAGATAGGTGGAGAAAATTGATACTGCTGGGCTGTTTTACTTCCCTTTTATTCTCTTGCTCAGTTGCTATTCCCTCCCTTTAGAAACAGAATCAGAAAGGATCCTCTGACTAATAATAAATAAATAAATAAATAAATAAATAAATAAATAAACAAACAAACAAACAAACAAACAAACAAACAAACAAACAATAAATAAATAAATAAATTAAATAACTTTTATTTACACTCCACCCTCCCCGGCTGAGCCTGAGCTCAGGGCAGCTAACACCAAATATACAATACATTAAAAACACAAAATCAAACGATTAGTTTAAAATACAATTTGAATCACATTTAAAATCAAAATAAAATTAAGTGGGAACCCACGAATCATGACCGCAGGGGTAAGGAATTAAAAGTTCATGAAGCCTGTCCACTTGCTGGTCCCATAGGAGTGGATAGAGAGAGCCAAGGAGGCCACTTACATACAGGATCCCATAGCAAGAAGGGGGTCAGACTGGGCCCAGACCAAAGGCCTGGCAGAACAGCTTCGTCTTGCAGGCCCTGTGGAAAGATGTCAAATCCCGCAGGGCCCTAGTCTCTTGCGACAGAGCATTCCACCAGACCAGGGCCAGGGCTGAAAAGGAACTATTTCTAACTCATTCTATACTAACGCAAGGTGCCTCACAGACCCAGCATACTGGGTGTTTGCCAGGACCCACATGAGTCTTAAGGGCTCACCTGAACTGGCACCTAGTCTTCGACCACTATCACTCACTACCCCTTGGGGCCTTCACATCAGCGCTGCCTTCTCCCATGCACTTGTGACTGAGTACAGGCTAGTGATGGGAAAGTGTCATTTCCAGTTTCTGTCAGTTTCTCATTTCTTAAATTCAGTTCTCCACATTTCCACATCAGATTGTTATTTAAAATCTGACTACTCGGCTGGGGAACTGCATTGCAAAATTCAGATAAGTGTTAAGGATAGCTGCCTTTTTGTTTGCATCTTGTTTTGGAAAAAGCAAATTGGGTAAACTCCCCTTTAACTGTGGACTGAATCAAATTTCTCCCCTATCTCTAGTGCAGGTTCACCTAAGGGGCAACACTAATAAACAAATTAACACTTCCTGTGCTGTTGGATATAAAATATGACACCTATCATGTGACCTTCAGAGGTAAAATGGTGGCTCAACTCTTGCCCCACCAAGACACCACCACTTGCAAGTAAGCAGACAAGGGAGCATGAGGAGGTGAATGACTGCAGCAACGTCATTACCAGGCAGCTCAAGTGTTGGTAGGCAGGGGGATTGGTCAGTGCTGAGGGCATCCCACCAAGGACTTCATTTCCAGATGCTTTCCTTCAAATTCTTGAGTCAGGTTTGGTGCCTGATACCAGTGCATGACACCAGCGAAGAAGAGTGGGTTGAGTGAATACTCAGAGCAAGTCCTTTAGCTGTGACCCCAATGGACTCCATTCTACAAAGTTCATGCCATAGCAGAGTTTGTTAGACTTTCAGATTCCACAAGACTCTTTGTTCCTTTCAATGAGAACGGCGTGGGTTTACATCAGTTGGGAATTAACAGAGCTCGGGTTTCCATTATCATCAGCCCAGAGCCAACATATGTGCCTTAACCTGTTCAATGTGGCTGGAAACAAAGAAACAGAGTCTGCTAAATGAGATCACTCAAAATGTCGCCATTTGTCATATTTGTTATCTGCTCATGCAATAGAAAATAGTACCCTTCAAAGTAGTTTGCTATGTTTAACAGAGGAATCAAAATTAAGAAGTGTAATTTTTTATTATCACCCATCAAAGCTTTATCATACTTTAAAAACACCTGTTTTCACCTTCCTGATCCCAGTAATGCAACTTCTTGTGCTATTAAAAGGATGTATGTATAGCCACGCGTTGTGGTTGGTCAAAATTCAACCTGCAAAGAATTCACACAAATTCCATCAACAGTTTCCACTAGAATAGGGATTCTTATGAGGGGAAACTCTCTCAGTCCATATAGACAGTCTTCTAGGGGCCACGTGCCTGTGGTGGGTGAGGCCAGAGGCAAAGGTGGGCAAAGCAAGCCACTTCAGTTCCTTTATTTCCTTCTTGGTTTTAAGCTCTCTACACATTACTCACACATGCAAGGAAGGCATGTTGAAATGGACCCTTGAGTGAACATTTAGCTTCACCCTCCAAAAACATGCTAAATCTTCTCTCCTCACCATTGCCATTGTTGTATTGAGAATAATGCCTGCATCAGGAAGCCTTCTTGATGTGTGGAGGCTTCTCTTGCCTCCCTGAATTCTCTAAATCTTGTGGGAAGCTCTACTCAGAGAGAGAAGGCTCCACACCACAGACATTATTCTCAATATGATGGCAGCAAGAGTGCTGGCAGGAGAAGCAGGCGTCTTAGAAGCAGAGCTAAAGGAATGGCCCCAAGGTCTCTGTCAGGGTACTTTTTCTCTACATGCAGCTGGCATGTAAAGAGGAATTTGGCTCCTCTAACAAACTCACACATCCCGGCTGCTGCAAAAGCACAATGACCTGCCTTAGATCACATTATTCCTGGCTGAGTAGTGGAACCGTTACATATAAGATAAGGCTGAGAAAGTTGAAAGCCTGTGTACATTCTCACCCACCTAAAGTGTTTTTACAAAACATGTCATCAATGATTTCTCAATCATTTTCTCAGCAACAACACTGCAAACTACAATAGAAAGCAGAACAAAACAGTCCCTATAAATGAGAGGTGTTAAACTGAAAACACTGACTTACAACATTATCCTAAGCCTTGCTGTGCTAGGAAATAAATCCAGCGTGGAACATCTTGTGATGCTCTAGGTTATTATTGCAGCTGACTATTCATTGGTATATTGTGCATTACTAGGGAGAGCAGGGACTGAGTCACAGAAGATTTCCCCATATCCTATGAGCGATCATGGTATTTTGCATGAGTGGAAAATCTCTCCTAAGTGTACAAAGTGTATAAGATTCTATAAACTACAGTCATCTCAGTCAACTCATCAGATGTCCAAATTCGGAATCACCTTTGAGGAGTAGACCCTACATACAGATCCAGGTGCTGATGGCTGTGGTAGTGAACCATATTAGTCCACAAGCTTGCTCAGAATTGGGAATTGCTACCGAAGGCGGAAAACTGCAACGCTTCCTTCCCCAAGTCTGATGTCATGCATGGAGACACTATGGGTGTGCCCTGGGATCATGACTGCCATCTGGACTCAGAAGAGGATTTCTCCGTATGTGTTGGAAAGTGTCAAACACATTATAGGAGAGGGGCAAGGCACAGAACAGTGATATAGATAAACGGTTCTGTATACACATTGTGTGTCTCAATACACTATCGAAGACTGAGCCAAGCGAAGAGAGAAAATATTATACCTATACGAGAGTATCAGGTATATAACTCCACTTCCTTTGTACAAATTCATCACAGAAATCATTGGAAAGCAACTTCACCGACTCTCCAAGGTAGCTATGTGGCGGCTTTGCAGTTCTTATCTTACTGGTGACTCTGTTGCAAGGCAGATATAAAAGCCTTATTCTTTCCAAGGAAGGAGTGCATGGAAGAAAACGTTGCAAGGCCGTTGGAAGACGGGCTGTATAATATCTGAAATTGCTAGACACTGGAAGAGAGAAATGTCTTCCTCTCTCTCTCTCTCCTTTGAGCATTGCATCCGAAGTGCCAGCTGCCGATGATTTATACACGCTCGTGCTTATTATGGACTACACATAATAAAGAAATGATAGAAATCATATCTGCATAGCTTCAGACAGCTCCAAGAGAGCTGCTGCCACTTTTGTTTGACAAGACATTCAATCAAGAGGAAAGGTTCAAAATATTCCAGGAGGAGCCTTTTGCATTTTTAAGACCCAATATTTGTATCCAGATAATAGAAATCCTAAATGAGTAACATTAGTATACATTCCCCATAAGCTGCGTTCTGTGAGGCAGGGGCGGGGGGGGGGGGATATTGTGAGCCCGGTTGCCAACATTTCTGTTACGGCTAACATAAACACGTTCGTCATTTTATCATCTCAGGACTAGCAGAAGTATTCCTATAGCCTCTCTTTCTTCCTTTTTCATTTCGCTATATGAAAGCGCATGCATACCACATTGGCGGGAAAGGCTCATCATGCACTCCGTATGCATGGTTTTGTTAATTGGATGAGAAAGATTCCCGAGCTACTTCCTTTTAAGAACAGAAGAGGAGTCCTGCTGGTTCAGATCTAAGGTTCATGTAGTCTAGCATTCTGTTCCCAACAGCCGCCAGCCAGCTGCTTCTGAGAAGCTTACAAGCGGGGCATGAAGGCAACAGCCCTCCCCTGTGAATCTGGTATTCACTGCCTTCTGCCTCTGAGCACAGAGGTGGTTACTAGATCTATTCCTCCACTGTGAATTTGTCCAGTGCTTTTATTTAATTAACAATGCACAGGCCAATCCGACTTGGCCAGAGGGAGAAGGCAGATGAACCACCAAAGGCAGAGCCATCTTGGCTTACACTGGTAGGGTAGACATTAGAGTTATTTCCTTTTGTTTGTTCTGCATCATTTTGGGGTGTTCTTTTCGTTCGTCTGTTGCAATTTTCCTCCCATAGGAATCTATGGGAGGAAAATTCACTATCCCTGGCCTAGTCTTCTCCCTGGTTTCGGGGTGTTCCAGAGGTATGAAAATTCTATGTTCTGCATCCGCAACACACACCACAAGTTGTGATGTGTTTTAAATGTTTAAGTCTTTAGCTGATGTGGAACACATGTGTAAAAATAATTATCTTTCGTAAGGTGCCTTGGAAGGCCTTTGTCCTGAAAAGTAGCATATAAGGTGTTCACAGCACTTGCCAATAGGGTTTGCACCCAGAGAATTCTTTTTAAGCGAACATTGATTGAATACTCACTCATAAAGGAAATTATTTAGCAAACAAACTAAAGGAACTAAAACTTAATGGAACTTATTTTTCTTTAATTAACCACTAGATTTACTTTAAAAATAAAAACTTAACAAATGAGACACAAAGCGCCACGTTTTTGATATCGTGATAACCAGGTGTATTGTTTTTGGCATCTGTCTGCCTTGGGAGACAATGGAGGAGTGTGCCTTTGGGGATGAAGTCAAACCATTGGAGAGACATGTAGCTGCGGCTGTAGGCTGTTGCAACTACTGCTAATAATAACAATATTGAAATAATATTAGTGCAAAAAAAAGAGAGCTTTCTGGATATGTGACATCTATGAGACTGGATTTCAGTTCTGGACATCTATGAGACTAGATTTCAGTACTGTCAGGTTCAGATGAGGAGGACAAAGGGCAAAGTCCCACCAAGTCTCCCACTGCTTATGTCAAGCACATGGACCTCTTGGAAACAACCCTGAATCTAGAATAGTTCTCTGGTTTCAGCTTTCAGGATTAGGCCCTCTTTCTTCAAGTGCAGCTCTTCCTTTCCAGATTAGGCCCAGGGCACAATATATAAGAGAATAACACTTAATGTACAAGAATCTGCGAATAAACAGAGCAAGAAGCTTTTGAGGAGTTTTGAATTTGAGGTTGCCAAACATCTTCAAAACAAAGAATCTTTAAAAATTATTTATGTGATTTTTTTTTAGAAATGGAAATCCCAGACCGACTGGTGAAAGATTAGTCAGTGTGATGTATCAGCAGCAGTAAATACTTTGAGGATGTTTGTCTCCTCTCTCTTCTGATATTCAGCCTTTTTCTAAGGGCTCCCAACTAAAACTGTCTTGTGTTTTTAGATTAATGAAAGAGAAGTCCTTCCACAGCCTCTATAGGGATGGGCAAATCAATTTCTTACGTTTTCTAATTTTCCCTACTTTAAATTCAATTTGCCACATTCTACATCAGTCTGGGGACGCGGGTGGCGCTGTGGGTAAAAGCCTCAGCGCCTAGGACTTGCCGATTGAAAGGTCGGCGGTTCGAATCCCCGCGGTGGGGTGCGCTCCCGTCGCTCGGTCCCAGCGCCTGCCCACCTAGCAGTTCGAAAGCACCCCCGGGTGCAAGTAGATAAATAGGGACCGCTTATGAGCGGGAAGGTAAACGGCATTCCGTGTGCTGCGCTGGCTCGTCAGATGCAGCTTGTCACGTTGGCGACGTGACCCGCAAGTGTCTGCGGACAGCGCTGGCTCCCGGCCTATAGAGTGAGATGAGCGCACAACCCTAGAGTCTGTGAAGACTGGCCCGTACGGGCCGGCGTACCTTTACCTTTACCTTTACATCAGTTTATTTTTTAAAAAATCATCATGAAAATTTGTCAGCATTTTAGGACAGATTTCCAGTATTCACATTTTGTATGCAATTTTGCCTAATATCCACTGTTTGAAAGCAGCTTCCCTTACCAGAATACAATTGTATACTATTAATACGTGCCTTTTGTAAACACTTTCCCCTAGTTTATGCAATGTTGTAATCATTCTTGTTGGATAATTGCACTGCAAAATTGAGAGAAGTGTGAATTCTGAAGACTAGCTTCATTTTGGTATGTTCAAAAAGAGTAAATTAGTTTGGTTCTTGTTAAAATATGAATCAGTTTCTCCCCCATCCCTACTTTTGTGCACACAGAAACATGAATATGTGTGGATGTGAACATTTGGTTTGAATTACCAGCATCATATAAGCAGTTTTTCCCTTGAGGAAAATACATTTCTGAACTGATCAGCAGACCCACCTCCCATTGAAATTAAGACCAATAACAAGAGAGTAGTTCAGAGTTGCAGCTCTCCTTTCTGATTGGGCCTAGAGGAACAGGCAAGCAAATAGGCAACTAAAACAGCCAATAAAGGAGGAAGTGGCAGCACTCTGGTACCCTGCTGGCATCTTGTCCACAGGCCTCACAAAACCCAGATCCACCGCTGGGCAGGCGAGCTTCATTTTCATGACAAGGTTAGCAATGGCCACAAGCCATGATGGTTATGTTCTGCCTCCACTGTCATGCTTTCAGGTCCTGCTTTCAGGCTTTTCACCGATATCTAGGTAACAACTGTGAGAACAGGATGCTGGACTAAATGGGCCATTGACCTGAGCCAGCAGGCTCTTCTTAGGTTCCCAGGCTTTGTGGAAAGCATCCCCTGAAGATATTTTCTTTTAGAACCCCACTAGTCTAGACCACAGGCCAAAAGAACTAGTAAATAACAGCCTTATAAAACCAAACAAAGAATGTGCTCAGACTCTTATGTGCAATGAGTGAGAAAATAGTTACAGACCAGATAATACAGTCGAAAACATCTAATTACCCTTATGACAAACTACCGCAAGCTGAAATTGCCATTGCAACAGCAAAGAAAACTACTTTTCCAGCATTCCCCATCTGTGTTAGCAAGCAGGTACTTGGTTTTCTGCTGGTTACAGGAGTTAGCACAGTCAAAAGGAATAACCAGATCTTTCCATCTTATTTCCTGCTAAATAAGAGGACTGTGACATATAGGGAGGAATTGAGTGTAGCTCTATGGGAAGCAAGCTTTTCAACCTCCCCTCTCTTCCCCTCTGGCGAAAGGGTGCAAGAGGAGTTCTCCCCGGCCGTGCAGCGGTTTAAGTTTCCTGCAGCCATGCCTCCTGCCGCTGCCGATTGGTCAGCAGGGCCACCCCTGGGTGGGGGCCGCCTGGCGCCAGTACCACAGCCCAGATGAAAACAAGGGGGAGCGCCAATCTCTGCCCCCGCCAGATCACTGCAGGGGCCCTGATGCCTGGCCACAACGTTGCCCACCTGAAAAGGAGAGCAGACTTCTTTGGGATGCAGGGGGAAGGAGTCCCACTGTGCCAGCAGCAATCCTTGTGCAGGTTTCTGCTAAACTTAGCTGAATCCCACCTATACTAAGAAATGCCCCCCGCTAGACACTCATCGCAGATACAATTCTTGCCAATGAAAGGGTATATCCCTATATTGTCCATCTAAAAGGGCAAAGAGCTTCTGGGATAGTTCTATCACACACACCCCTTTTAAACCCCCAGTATTCTAGACTAGTCACTAAACATTCATGGGCAAAGGTCTGTCTCTAGCAATACGTAAGGCAGAGTGTGCCATATGTAGGCCAGAAAAAAGAACCATAGCAAAGTGATGAAAGTACAACATTTCTTTGCGGCACTTTTCAGATCTGACAGTTAGATAAAAAATGCTTCAAGGTGTTATGTTCCAACAGAGATGGGGAGAGATTTCTTTTTTTAAGGGTAATAATAAAGTTAAATGTAATAGTTTTCATGTATAATTCTTTAGAGAGAGTGGTTTATGTTGGCCTATCATTTGAAGGAGCACCAGTCATTATTAACAGGAAGCGCAGAGAAAGTGGATTTAAATCACTGAAGTAATAAAATTGGAACAAGAGCTAGCACCTTGAAAGGCATTTGGAGAGAAGATTGCATACAAATGCAATTAAAACGATGCTTATAAAATACTAAGATGTTAATTGGGTTTGGTCCCAGAAGCCCCAGCCGTACAGTATGTCAGAAGTTAGCTGGTTTGAAGTTTTAAAAGAGTGGTTTAATTTGTACACCTTGTCCTAATTACGAGGCTTTCTGCAGCCTGTGTATCTGCGTGGTTTATTGTAGCTTAGAGTTTTGTAAAACAAACACACACCAGTTAATTGGGTTATTGCGATGGAAAATTGGGCCGGAGAACTGAGAGCTCTCTTGCTTGTGTTCCTTTACAGCTTGTAATGAATGCCCCAGCACAATGTCAGGCTCAACTGATTTGTATGTTGTGTCATTTACAACTCGCTTGCGCCACTGACCCCAAGCACCCGAGAAGGCTAAGCAGGGAAAACAAAGGCTTGCGTGATAAGAGGTTGCTGTGCAAGTGGGTTCAAGCCCTCCAGCTGGTGCACTTTGGTTTTTCCAAACCTAAATAGATTCCAGCAGGGTTGAGCTTCACTTTCCCATACTGAAGAGGCATTTGTTCAGTGAGGAAGGGAAACATTCATTTCCAGAAACCTTTAATTCGCCATGCAATACTATTTGAGATCACAGGTTACTCTTGGAATCAGTGAGAGAATAAGACATTTGCATTCCTTACAATACTCCTAGTTTGAGGAACAGTTCCCTCAGTCCTTCCCTCTGCACACAGAAGCTCCATTGCCATTATGTGCAGAACATCATCATGAATGTAGTGTATTTGTGCAAGAAGTGGGTGGAGAAACACGAATGCATGTATTGTAAGCCATAGGTTACAAATGACATTCTGCTTAGAAGCATGCAAATCTGAGAATCAAACAGCCCTTATATAGAGATTACTCGGAAGAGAACTTTGTGAACCAGACTTGGAATGATGTCCGTGTGGCAACACAACTCTTATCTAGCTGATGATCCTCTTTGCATAACTTGCGCACAGGCATACATTCAACAATGCACAGTAAGCCTCAGAGGCAGGCACTTCACATGGGATTTCATAAGCATGGAGGCTGAATTCCTGCCCCTCAACCAAAGAAGAAGAAGAGAAGCTTGTGTAAATCAGACTTATCACCATACTTCCTCTCCATGAAGCATCTGGTTTGTGGTACATGGCAGAGGGAGTAGTGTATACCCGCCTCTCCATCGTACAAAGAGGGCTGCAAACTCAGAAGGAATGTGAAGCAGCACTTTATGCTTTCATAATAAAGTATATGAAGTACAATAGGTACTCAGTCAATGCATAAAACTGGTTTGTATCAAGAGATCTGCAGGGTGTGTTTTGAATGTTTTGAATGTTTTAAATTATTGTATACCACTTAGAAATATTTTACACATTAAGTGGTATAGGAATAGCAATAATAATGATTGCTGTATCAAAATATAAATGAAAATACAAATGAAATTCAGGAACGTATTGCTAATGAAGCATTGGTTAGGGAAAATTGCATTGTGTTCATGGCCAATGTAACCCTTGTCCTCCCTGAATTTGTCTACAGTTGTACCTCGTTGTGTGGCCGGGATCTGTTCCAGAGCCCTGGCCACTAGCTGAAAAGGACACAGGGAAAAGCGTGCGGAGCAGTTTGTGCTTCTACGCATGTGCAAAGCGTGATTTAGCGCTTCTGCACATGCGCAAGCGACAAACCCAGAAGTAACCCATTCTGGTACTTCCGGGTTTGCTGTGGATGTTCGCCGGAATGGACACCAGACATTAAAGCCATTCAAATTGGTAGCCATCACCATTTTTTATTTCAATGTTTATTAGAGTTTCAGAGCATGATACAAATGAAACAAACAAGAATATTACAAGAATCCAAACAGCAGAAAAATAATAATTAAGCCGATAGTTCCCCCCCCCCATTTTATCTGTAAGCCTTCTTAAGTCTGGGGAATATGTAGGATATAAATGAATATAGGTAAAATGGTAAAGGTAAAGGACCCTGGATTGTTAAGTCCAGTCAAAGGTGACTATGGTGTGTAGCACTCATCTCACATCAGGCTGAGGGAGACAGTGTTTGTCCACAGACAGCTTTCTGGGTCATGTGGCTGGCATGACTAAACATCTTCTGGCACAACGAAACACCGTGATGGAAGCCAGAGCACACAGAAATGCCATTTACCTTCCCACCGCAGTGACACCTATTTATCTACTTGTACTGGTATGCTTTCGAACTCCTAGGTTGATAGAAGCTAAGACAGAGTAATGGGAGCTCACCCTGTCATGGGGATTCGAACCGCCGACCTTCCGATCAGCAAGCCCAAGAGGCTCAGTGGGTTAGACCACAGCGCCACCCGCTCGCTATAAATAAATATAACAACTTACTCCACTGCCTGTCCCATTTTGCACTTTTGTTTATCTTTTCCTGTCTTGTTCCTTATCACCTTACTTATCTGACTGGAAACAAAAGATTGAGTTTTCCATTATTCAGAAGCCCAAGACTGCAGCAACAGCGGGAACATAATTTGATTATTAGAAGATGCTTTCCTTCCCAAGAGCTTGTACCACCCAAAGGTACATTGCAGTTGTTTTCTTTTTAAAAGGCCAAGTTTAGTTTTTGTTCTACTTTTAGTTACAATTCATCACTTTCATTTCTGGTGTGATTTATCGGTAATGGAAAATCTTACTAAACCACTGATAAGGAAGGGGGAAAGTTCATTGTTCAACAGCAAAGCCCACCACAGTGATTTGCTAATGGCACATAATATTGACTTGGTGAAATGATGTCCTGTCATCCTTTGTTGATGGTGTGTTGATGGCTATGGGATGCAACCCCTAGATAGTCACTTCTGTGTTAAAGTTGTTTTAAAACACCCCTACGTTGCATCGGTGTAAGAAGGAGCATCTCCTTGCTTTCAGGCAGTCACAACCCACAAGGGCATCTTAGCTGTCATGGCACAAGCATCTGCTTATCCTGCTTATAGCAAAAGTTGTCTCCTAAGCATAGCAGGTGGGAAAGAGCAGCAGAGCTGGTCATTGAAAAGCCTCTCAAAGTCATTAACTGCTCAACATCAAAGGTTCAGTATTGCACTAGTAATGGAGTTTCAGGGTTGCTCTGATGACCCCTGTGATCCCATGGAAAACATAAACCCTTGCACCAAGAATGAGTTGGGGCACAGCAGGAATGTGACCGAACTGATGGCAGCTGATGCAAAGATTATGTGACGAGATCCTAGCACTGGCACCAAGTGGACACACCTATCTCCTTTTATGCGGGGCATAGGTTGCAAACAGTGGTGTCAGTAGAATAGCTGATAGGATAGGTCCAGTCACAAGGTAGCACAGGGATGTCCTCTTTGTTTCATGTAAGGAACTGATATCCAAATCACTTGAGCCTGATATTTTTAATTGTCTGCATCGCAGAAGGTTTTAATACAACCCTTTAATTTAGTGTTCACTCGTTTCATGATATGAATCCAGGCTTATTACTTTTTTTATCAATTCTTATTTTTATATGACTCAGTCGCTCATATAAAAAGACTACTGTAGGTTATAGACTTTTAAAAGCGATTCCCCATAGGCAGTGTAAAATATGGTGTCTATTCCATGACAGCTTAGTGTTTATTGCTAATTTTGGCGTATTGTTCAAGAGAAACCCATTGAAAGATGACAGAGAATAGATTCTTCGTCTTGTAAAACAGAAAAAGTAAAGTAGCAGTTCTCTTTAAGTGTTTCTCTGCAGTGTTTTTATATCGTATCACCATGGATGTTCCATATAATCCTTTTAAGAAATGTAATAATAAAAGAACATCACTCTTAGAGTACAAATAAAATGGTGAAGGTGCACCAGCACCCTTTAAAAATGGCATGTAGAACTGTAATCTTGGTGAAATCTATTGCTACTCTTGATTAATGACCAGTGTGTTAGTTAGCAGATGCTATTTTAACTAGAGAGGAAGATGGCTTACAAGAGTGATTCTTAAGCATGATGATGGAGTGCGGAAGAGGACTGGAATAATCTATCACACTGTCACTGATGGCAACCCCAAAAGGAGGAAGCATACCTTGGACCAGGACTGAGAGACGGCATTGTGGCAAACAGTACTGTTGGGGGCTCCTGTTTATCTGAACCTCAGTTGTTGCACCATGTAACCAAAGGTTAACCAAGCATGCATAAAATCACTTGATATTCCAAACCTCTGGCCGTCTGTTACAGATCTACTCTACATTTTGGGTAGAGAATATTAGGAAAACCTTACTAAGGAGTTAGAAGACGTCAGATCTGAGTTGACTTTACATGGGAGCGGCCATGAGCCAGTGGTAGAGTGTATGTTTTGTAGGTTCGATCCATGGCATTTCCAAATAAAGAGGAAATTTGGAGGGCGAAGGCTGGAAAGTGTTCCTCAATAGCAGCAGCCAGTGGGAAGCCCCCAAATCTGTCATTCTGAGGGCAGGGAGGATCTGAATTAGTATCCTTGCCTCCTCCCCACAACTTACATAATTTTTTTGCAAAGCAATCCTAATTTCACATATATGCACACGTTGTCTGAACTGGTGGTGAGAGACCAGGAAAGGACCTTGGGCTTATAATGCGTAGCTCAGTGAAGATGTCGACCCAGTGCGCAGCAGCTGTGAAAAAGGCAAATTCCATACTAGGAATCGTTAGGAAAGGAATTGAAAATAAAATTGCCAATATCGTAATCCCATTATACAAATCTGTGGTGCAAACACATGTGGAATACTGTGTACAATTCTGGTCACCTCACCTCAAAAAAGGATATTATAGAGTTGGGGAAAGTTCAGAAAAAGGCAACCAAAATGATCAAGGGGGTGGAGCAAATCTTTGGGACTTTTTAGTTTAGAGAAAAGGCGAGTAAGATGTAACATGATTGAAGTTTATAAAATTATACATGGTATTGAGAAACTGGGTTTTTCTCCCAGTGGATATCCAACGAAGCTGAATGTTAGACGGTTGAGGGTGGATTAGGACTGTCTCCTATGAAGTCCTCTGGCTCTAAGACCCACTAAATTTGATGTGATTTGCTTCCTAGTAAGAGTGCTTTGCATGGCATTTACTCTGGTGCCCAGGGCAGTATCCTGGTGCAATAATTATGCACAGAGCAGCAAATCAAGCCAAAAGAAAAGGTATTTTTCTTTTCGCCTTCTATTTCCTGTCTCTGTCCTCCTATCGCTTCTAACATGAGAATAATAATTATATATATATATATATAATGTCTCAGTGAAATACATTTCCCCTCTTAAACTTTGACAGGAAATCGGGGGGAAATGATTAATAGAGTTAAAAATTAGGGTGAATTTCCTGACCAGTTTTTTTTTCTTTTTACACAAGTTAGGAAAATGTTAAAATAACCAAGTCACAACATTTACAAAGGGCCAGAGGTGGCACCTAGGCTTCCAGGGACTACAAAGAAGCCATTGGGCTCAGGATAAAGATGAGAAGTTGGATACAACTACAAAATAATTTCTTTCCATTCAATATAATAATAGACCCATGGCTGACCTTGATACTTCCCAAAGATGTCTCTCTATTGTGGGATTGAAATAGGGGAGACAGTAGAAACAGCAGAGGGCCTCTGATCTTTGAGAATTTCACTCACTTGCTGAACTTTTGAGCCACACATTCCAATAAATTCAGCTGCAGATGAACCAGAACTTTATTTTAAAAAATAAAAAAGTTGGGGGAAGGGGGCTATTCATAGTTTTAAAAAAGAATGGTGGGGTTCTTCTTTTTTCTTTGTTGTCCCATCTGACTTCCAAAAGAAATCTATGAGGTCCTTGTCAAGTAGAAAATGAAACAGATGGAAGGGGACAAAATGATAAGAATCACATTTCAATGAAACCACAAGCAACAGAAGAGGAAACCTTTAAAGACTCCAAACCCAAAGGGAGGGGAAATCAATGGGATAAAGTAAAAATGCTTTCGAGCAAGTGGATCATGAATGCCCCAAGAATAATCTGGATATATCATATAGACTTTGTTACATTTTCACACCAGATTGATGACGATCAGCATTTAAGATGTAAATGAGAAGCTCTCCATCATCAAAAGGGTTGAGTTATCAATAGCAAAATATGAATTGAATTCCAAATCCATACGTCCCAGTGATATATCTCTAGAGGATGGCCAAGAGTGATCTGCTATTGAATGCCAGTGAGAGAGTTGGAAAAAAAGGTTGTCAAGCACTCAGCCGAGAGAAAAGAAGGAATTGAAAGGAACTGAAAAGTCACAACAGCCACAGTAATTCTACCTATGGTGCTCTTAATGGAAAGAAATACATATTAAAAATATGAAAGAAAGAAAGACCATATTACATATTATAACTTTGTGGTTTTTGTGTTAAAAAAACAACCCAGTAGTAGTAGTATGGGAAAAACCACTTATACTTAGCATTCATTTGGAGCATTTCAGAGTTAAAAGCACTTTTCCTGCATTATCCCAGTATAATCCTTACAAGATAAGAGTTATTTTCCGTATATTCCGTATATATGTGAACTGGGGAGCTCCTGGCTCACACTCTGGGTCAGTTCCACCAACGGAGTAATAAGTCCTTCTGTATCATCTTAAAAAGGAAGGATATCAATGTTTTAATACACAAAGTAAGTAATTTCATTGTCAAACAGTACATTTAAATAATGAGTTGCCACATACACAGCACTGCACTGTCTCGCATGTGTGTGTTTTGAAATCTGGAGAGCATCTACATGGAGATACGTGATTGTGCTGCAGGAATATATGACTCTCGTGATCTGTTTTTGATGTGCCCTTCTTGGTGAACACATTGCTTGGCTCTATTCTATTGTAATTGAGTTTGAACGTTATATTCC
Source organism: Podarcis tiliguerta (assembly GCF_965153285.1). NCBI lineage: Eukaryota > Metazoa > Chordata > Lepidosauria > Squamata > Lacertidae > Podarcis > Podarcis tiliguerta. The sequence goes on from NC_139535.1 coordinate 57,843,420, forward strand.
GTTACAGCTTTTGCAAAATGCCAGAGCTGATAATACACTTGTCTCCAAACTACTGCACAAACACAGGGGTAATGCAACTCAATATCTGTTTTAAAGAGATTAGGTTCAACAAGAACACTTCCAGCAGCACGGAAAGTATTTGCGGGAATGTCTGGCTTATTTACTTGTCTACATGCTAGGTACATCACAAGGATAACACTGCTGTAAATGGAACTGAGACATGTCCCCATGACTCAAAAATAACCTTAACAGTACGATCCTCTATATGTCTTCTCAGAAGTAAGTGCCACTGAGTTTAATGTGTCTAGGATTCCAGCCATAGTATATTAGTAATAGAGATGGCATAAACTAAGATTAACAAACACTACATCTTATTCTACTGTTTTGAATTGAGAACATAAGAAGAGTCTTGCTGGATAAGACCAAAGGCTGGTCTTTTTCTAGTGCAGCATCGTGTTTCTGAAGAGGCCAACCAGATGCACATGGGAAGCCCCCAAGGAAGACATGAGAGGGCAATAGTCCTCTTGTGTTGCTGTTCCCTAGTGACTGGCATTCAGAAGTATTCATTCTGCCTCTGTTCCTGGTGGCAGTATATAGCAGCCATCATGTCTTGTTAGCAGCTTGAAAGTCATTGTACTGATATGTTACATGTATACTGATTTTATTTTATTTTTAAGTGCAAGCTTTCAGTTCCTAAAAGATCAACCTTTGCCCAGGCTCCTCCAGATGTAAACAAAACTGACATGTCTATCAGAATAGACATGCTAGAAAAGACTGGAGAAAGCATCGACTTGAAAGATCCTTTAAGAAAAATGGTACAAATTATAAAAGAGGGGAACTCTATCCAGATTTTGTTTTTGTCCCCCCGGGCCTAAAACTGGAGGAAAAGTACGTTGTTTCCATTCTGTTAAGCCAGCAAGCAATGCAGATCTACTGAGATCCATCAATCTGGTCATGCTTACAATGCTATTTTTGCAGTCCACGTGAGGTGGTGGTTGTGCTTGATGATTTACGGTGAGCTATGACAGCTCAGCTGCACTTTGTGGAAATTGTTCACTTTCTTGTTGTCTGAAACCCATGGTTTAGTATCCAGTCCAACAACCAAGCTGCCTGTCAAGAGTAGAGAACTCTTCTACCAAGGTGGTCTGTTTGTCTTATACAGGGATATACTACTTTCAGAGGTTGACTTTGTTTTTCTCTTGCTTGTCAGACTGCTTGGCTCAAAGCACCTCACACATACCCCATTGGAACTGCAATAGCATTTTTATCCTTATATTGGGCAATAAATACTGCTGCCTTTTTCTTTTCATGGTGCTTCCACAGTAGAAGACCAACCTGTGGGGACATATTACTCATTCATAGTGGATGGGAGGTTATTGAATGTATTTTGCTGTGCCAGTAAATGATTTGTATTGAGCCACAAGCTTTCATTCAGTAGCAAATATCATTAATTCAAGGTGTTGCTTGTATCTCTGAGCATCAATTTTCATTCAGTTCATCTGGTATCATAAACAGCTGTGCTCCTAAATCACCATTATTTCTTTTCTTAAGTTGTTGGTATACAGTGTTTGGTGGGGAGGGGGGGAGTGGAATAGGCCTCAAAAAACAACTTATTAAAAATGTATACAGCTTATGACAGCCTCTTTCAGAAACACAACCCCTAACTAATTCATGTTCACTTACCCTGCAGATTTCTATTTATAATACTTTACAATTTCCCTGTATTTGTATTATAAATTATTCAGTGACATCAAGGTTTTTATTTTGATGAGCGAATTTTTGATGAATTTGACAGAGTAATTACTTCAGATCCTGTTCAGGATTGCTATGAAAATATTTAATTTTATTGACTCCAATAAATAATTAAAGCAAGAGAGTAGCAGGCATCCTTGAATCACTTATGGCTCCTTGTTTCTGTTTGCTTCTTTCTAATTAAAACAGTAATGCTGATATGTGCACCAATTTTAATATGTTTACGTCCACTTGGGTTATTTTTAAAACATACTAAGAAAGTATAGCCCACCAGTGATGTCTGGTGTTCATATGGAACTGTTCCAGCCACACCTAATTTCCTGGTCACAACAACCCACATTTTCCTTTTGCCTTTAATATCCTCAAAATAAAAGCTTTTGGTTGGCTCACAGTGAGCAGAACTGCCTTTACACCATTCAGGAGTTTCCTATTTGAACCACACAACTAGCCCAAGTAGCAACAAAATTTGATAATTAATCTTTTGAAATGACAAGGAATCTCCTTCTGTAAAACATAATGGGGGAGCTCAATGATAGGAGAGCGTGTATTTTTAAATCTCCTAAATAGCAACACTGATTGTGATGTGAAACTCTTATGAATACTGCTTCAGGTTTTAATTTTGTTGCCCCTGACAAAACCCAATGTTTACTGGTGGGGACAATGAAGACTGTGAAGTACCTGATGTTTGAGTAGTGAATGGGTTACAGGACTTATGGACTGGCTGGCAGATGGTGATGGAGAAGATAATGGAATCAGTCTAGGGTCAGAACCTTGGATAGCTCCTGTGGGAGCTGAATAGAATGGAGACAGCAGGAAGCACTGCTCCAGTGCTGGTCTGAAGCATTCTCAGGCATGAAAATCATCTACAGTATTCCAGCATGTCCTCTCCCTATGGAAGTGGAATTTTCTTGGTTAAGGGCACAGGGCTCATGAGCCTTGGTGATGTTGGCACTGCTCCCAGTGCCTCTAAGACTGGCATGGTGGCGATGTCAAGATCTGGGTTTCCATCATGGCTGCCTTTTCAGGTAGTCCAGGAAAATATTCACAGTCTTGCTGTCCCAAGTGGCCTCCATGTAACTATGCCATAATACTGTGCTCTTAAAACCAGACCCTTGACTTTCTTTCTTTTTTTACATGTGGTTGGGGAAGTTCCACGTTTTTTAAACACAGGGAACTGCTGCCTTCACATCCAGTTTGGCCCTAATAGCCACTCACTGCTGGTATCTGACTTGATTGCACATCAGTGAGTTAATGCAACAGCAGACTCTAATAACATGACTTTCAGGTAACTGCAAACATCTTTCTGTGGCAACCTCCAAGAGCTTGTGCAGCAGTGAGTAATGCATTCTGTCACTGAGAGTTGCTGGCGTTCTGGCTGCTCGGCATGTGTTGTGAACAATTCATCTGCACTGAAACCTAAAATCTTGCACCTGACTGTTCCGTTCATTATCAAGCCTAAATGAAAATGCACTGGCACCAACCAAATCGGAAGCATAAACCTGATGTGACTGGTACGCAAAAGCCTAAAGTAGACATGACACCCAGTCGTCTGTATCTCCCTCCCCAACACACACACACACACACCCTCTGCCTATATAAGAATATAGGCAACTGCCTTATATTGAGCCAGACCATAAGTTCATGTAACTCAATATTGTCTGCAGGGACCAACAGTGGCTCTTCAGAGTTTCAGGTGGGCATCTCACAGCACGACTTGAAGATGCCAGAGATTGAACCAAAGACCTTCCACATGCAAAACAGATGCTTTGTCATTGAGCTATGGCTCTTCACAGTAACAGCAGCAGCAGCAGACATGGTAAAGGGTAAAGGGGACCCCTGACCACTAGGTCCAGTCGTGGCTGACTCTGAGGTTGCAGTGCTCATCTCGCTTTATTGGACAAGGGAGCCGGCATACACCTTCCGGGTCATGTGTCCAGCATGACTAAGCCGCTTCTGGAGAACCAGAGCAGCGCACGGAAACGCCTTTTACCTTCCCGCCAGAGCGGTACCTATTTATCTACTTGCACTTTGACGTGGTTTCAAACTGCTAGGTTGGCAGGAACAGGGACCGAACAACGGGAGCTCACCCCGTCGCGGGGATTCGAACCGCCGACCTTCTGATCGGCAAGCCCTAGGCTCTGTGGTTTAACCCACAGCGCCACCCGTGTCCCTCAGCAGACATGAGCTATGAGTTAAAGCAGAGAAATAGCAGAGGAAAGGTCCTTTTATTCCTTTCAAATGACTGCCCCCCTACCCAGAATCTTTTCCCCTTATGGAGAAAAGCAGAAATTTTGAACAGAAAAACAACAGAGAAAGTATGAGTTAAGCCACCAGTTATGCACTTAAAATCCTAAATATATTTAGGGAAAAGATACAAACAAGTGCATGTCAAAAACCTAGCAATCAGTAACTTTATTTTGTCTTTACAAAATACTTTTTTAAAAGTTGCAGAAGGAGCAAACCTAAGGCTGCAACCGTAGAGATAACTGATAGCTACTGTGAGCTAGGGGGAACCTGCATTCATCCTAACTGAAAACAGAGAAACCATTCTCTGTTGAAATGCTGACAGGAATATTGACTGTGAAAGAACCTTGTGTATACGTACATTATATTCTTGAATTTTAATAGGGACAAATGTAAGGTTCTGTGCTTAGGCAGGAATAACTCACAGCACAAATATAAGATGGGGAACACCTGGTTTACTAGTACATGTGAAAAGGATCTAGGTGTCTTAATGGACATGAGTCAACAGTGTGATGCAGCAGCAAAAAAAAAAAAAAGCTAATGCTATTCTAGGCTGCCTCAGCAGAAGTATAGGGTCCAGATCAAGTGAAATAATAGTACCACTCTATTCTGCCTTGGTCAGACCACACCTGGACTACTGTGTCCAATTCTGGGCACCACAGTTTAAGAAGAATATTGACAAGCTGGAACGTGTGTAGAGAAGGACAACCAAGAAGATCAGGGGTCTGGAAACTAAGCCTTACAAGGAGCGCTTGAAGGAGCTGGGTATGTTTAGCCTGGAAAAGAATATACTGAGAGGAGATAAGATAGCATCTTCAAATATATCAAATGCTGTCACGTGGAAGATGGAGGAAACTTGTTTTCTCCTGCTCTGGAGGGTAGGACTCAAACCAATGGCTTCAAGTTACAAGAAAGGAGATTCTGACTAAACATCAGGAAAAAACTTTATGACCGTAAGAGCTGTTTGTCAGTGGAACAGACTCCCACAAGAGGTAATGGACTCTCCTTCATTGGAGGTTTTTAAGCAGAGGTTGGATGGCCATCTGTCATGGATGCTTGAGATTTCCACTTTGCAAGGGGTTGGACTAGATGACCCTGGGGTCCCTTCCAACTCTACAATTCTATCACTACCCTGCCTGAGTGGGCTGCACACATATACTGTCAGACAGGTGTGCTTGGTTTTTTTTTTTACCATTTTACTGTTTTTGTGAAACACCCTAAGAATATGATTGAAGCGTACTATAAAAATACTTATAATAAATCATTAAATAGCGTATGAAAAGCTGTTTGACGGTTCATTCAGAGCTAGGAGTTGCTGTGGGGAAAACTCCAGAGAAAACAATGGTGTTACCTGGCATTTATAGCCCTGCAGATTACTATCGGAGTGTGCACAAACTCCCTGAGGTTATAACCCATATCTGGGAATTTGTGCATATATGTATTAATCAGCTGGAGTAAAAGCTTCTGTTAGGGATGTTTGAGGGGCTGGATCTTTGCAGATTCCCCTACAAAATGACCCAATCTGTTCTTCTTCAGCTAACATGTGGATCAGAACTAAGCTATCCACAAGATTTTGTACTCCTTTTAATATTACAACACTTCTTGGTAGTTTACACGTGTCATAATATGTGGTTTGAGAGAAAATACACAGTTAAAGAGTATTCTGAAATACATTTTAAGAGTACCTCCTATGAGGTACTCCTATGAGCCGCTTTATATGAGGAAAGGTTGTGGCACTTGGGACTTTTTAGTTTAGGTGGGAAAGGCAAATAAGAGGTGGCATGATACAATTCTAGAACATTATGCATGGCAAGGAGAAAGTGGATAGAGAAACCATTCTCTCTCTCTCTCTCTCTCTCTCTCTCTCTCTCTCATACACACACACACACACACACACACACACACACACCACTGGAACTCGTGAACATCCAGTGAAGCTGAATGTTCGAAGATTCAGGACAGATAAAGTATTTCTTCATGCAGTGTCTAGCTAAACTATGGTATTTGCTCCCAAAGGAGGCAGTGTGTGGGGAAAAGGTTAACCCTCTCCCACACTATGGTCCAAATCTAGATTCTCCTCTCCCTCAGCTGTTGTTGTGGGTTTTTTTTAAAGAAAGAGACTTGACCTGTTCTAAGCACATTGGATAAAATTAACAAGTAAGGCTAAGTCGCAAAGACGGAATAAAGTACTGTCTGAATGAGGACAAAGTCATTTCCCATTCCATCTCTGGCATGCACTGGTGACACTGGGCCTAGGTTGCTCCAGGACACTGAATGCTACCATGGCAACGGGGAGGAGGAATCTGACATCTGTTGCTATTCAAAATGGAGAATTATGAGAAGAATTTTCAGAAACGAGTTCACTGCAGCTTTTTTTAAAAAAAAGTTAAATGATCATACATGGAAGAGGAATTTATTTCTTTTACCAAATATCTTCACATTATTTCGCTTCTTATAAAGTGCAATAGTTAAATGTCATTGAATCAACTGCGAATTAGAAGCACCCTGGCTTCAACCTATATATTTTGTTATACCAGGTCAATGATGACACTTTCACCTAGTATAACAAAATACTGCAAGTTATAGATATGAAATGTCACAAGTTATACCATTCTGTGCTCTGCAAATTCAGATGAAAAATCAATAGAAAATCTCATGATACATTTTTGCAATTTTGAAGATCTCCCTTCTTTAAAAAATCTAGAAAAACATTCCAGATAAGGATCGGTTCACTGGCATTTGCAAGCAGATGATCATTTGTGATTATTAATATTGTATTGATTGTTGTCAATGCTGGCTGCATGTGATTTCCTACCCAGAAAGCAGTTTCCATGTAGAACGAAAATGGGCAACAGTGATCTGATGGTGCAAGCGTGCCTTTAATTTTCATACACATATTATGTTATAGGAAGCCATATTGCACTCAACTATTGATGGATGCAGTACCGCAATTCCAAACAGCTATAAATAGATGATTTTGCAGGGACACTGCGATAGAAGAAACTGCACCAGCAGAACTTGAGTGGACAGTAGCCTTGTCTCTCTAAGAAGTCATCTGCACTATACATTTAAAACAGTATCATACCACTTTAAGCAGTCATGGCTTCTTCCAAAGAATCCTAGGAATCATCATTATTAAGGGTGCAGTTCCCAGAGATCCCTGGGAAGAGGGATTGGCTGTGGTCCTAGAGTACAATTGCCCTATACACAGATTAATTTAACAGGCATCAGAAACTTCCAATAGGAGCACAGGAACACCTCACAAACCTTCCGCAAACAAAAATGAAAGCCTTACCTTGGGGAAAGGGAAAGAGAAGAGGGCTGGCTAAACTACCATAGAGGAGAATGTTGAGGAGTCTTCCAACTCCCTTTTAAAGTGAAAGGCTGTAGGTCAGTGGTAGAGTACACACTTTACATCCCAGGTTCAATCACAGGTATTTCCTGGTAGGTCTGGGAAAGGCTTCTATCTGGAACCCTGGAGAACCAGGGCAGACAAATGAAGTAGGCCAATAGATGAACTTAGTGTAAGGCAGTTTCCTGTGCTCGTAAGAACTGGTTAAAAGCAATGCAGGACCTTTTTAATACACTATTTTCTAGAATCTCTTGAGGTCTACTCACGTCTGTTTTTTGGAGCTGCCCTACAATTTATGTATACAACCATCCTAACCCTCAAAAGAGGGAGAGAAAATTAATTTATTTCTATTTATTCCCTGCCTTTTGGTTCTCTAGAGGCCCTAATTGTATTACCTCAGAATTGGCCCTAGAGAGTGTATCTGGAAGCAATCATTGGGGCAAATGTATGGGATATATATTAGTCAAATGTATATACATCACTCTCATGCATATGTTCGTGGAGTCGGGGTGAGAGGTTAATTCCTATGGGGCTCCAGGCCTCCACACAGTGCAACTCATCCCAGGGGATTGGAAGAGTGATTTTGCAGAATCTCCAGCCTCAATGACTGGAAAGATTATTCCCTAAAACAATTTTGCATTTGCATATTTGCTTCCTAGCACTCTAAAGAGGCTCATTTAGTCTGTCACAATGTGATTATCCTTTCGAAACCACCTATTGTCCATTACGAGGGAAATAAGCATAATAGAAAAAGCAATACACAATTTATATTTTAACACAAGTGCTTCTCTCCTCTGAGAACAAGCATATTAACTGTACCGGGTCTCCTGTGTCATTTGCATTTCCTCCTCCCCTCCCTTTTTTTTTTAAAAAAAAAAAGGATAAAACAAATGTTAAAATCTCCAATGAGGGGAAAGGCAAAAGGAGGAAGGGGGAATGACAAAAGAGGAAAGGAGTGAAGGGAACCACTCAGGACTGCCAGAAACATGGTGTGTACAGAAAGGCCGCAGCCCTGCCACAAGCTATGAAGGAGCAAAGGGGGGGTTTTACTGAGAAATAAAGGTGTAGGAAAATCTCTCCTGACATATATAAAAAGCTCCTTTCTGATTTAATTAGGAGTCGCCAATTGAGATAACCAGCAATGCAGTGGCACTTGTTAAGGAGGGCCACATTTCATCACAACCAAGCACATGGCGAAAAAGCAGGAAAATGGGATTAAGGCCTGCTATAAAGGCGCAGCCTTGGAAACCAGATGGCCTTTCCCGCCTCCTAACATGTCATGTTTTGTTTTCTTTCCAACATTATTTTCAATGTATAATTCTCCCCCGCCGCCTGCTGCTTTGGCAACCGCAAATAAGAATACCATATGTTATGGATTTTATATTGTCTTAAAACAAAATTTCCCTTCCCATCTACTCCACCCATGCTTCCTCTCCTCCCAAAGACATCCAGTGCAGCTGATCAATACAAGGCATATTCAACTGATCTCTTCTGTCCCCACCACATTGCAACCTCGGTAATCTTAAATCAGCCTTGCAAGGTAGGACAGTCTTATCCCCATAGTAGAGATGAAAGCCTGAAACAGAGAATGGTTCACCAACTCCCAGCCAGTAATTGCATGTCTGATCTGACATGTGAACCAGGGACTGCCAGGTTACAGCCCCTGTTCTTAGGCACTGTACAGCACCTCTCAATGTTTCAGTTTCCCTGAGAGAAGTAACTCGTGTGTGCATGGCATCAAGCAAACACACTAATGTCAGAAGAAGCCCTCAAAGACAAATATGGAAACAGCCCAAACAGCAGCTATTCACATGGAACTTTTTTTTTTTTTAGGCTCAACTAAGAAAGCAATCCAATTTTAAAGAGAAATGTGCTACTTTAATAGCATGTAGGAAGGGATAATGATGATTACACCTTCCTTGGGATGAAGCCTTCATAAATACAATGCAAATTGCATTATACTAATGCAAGAAATAAAGATTCAGAAGAACGGTGAGCGGAAAGGTTAGGATAAAAGAAGAAAGTATAGGATGTTTTCTGACACTTTAAGTTAAGAAACACCATAATGACCAAAATTCATTACCTTAAGCTACGGGCTATAATATGCTATCCAATTTTTAACCTCCCTTCCAAGGATTCCTCTTGTGAGATATACTGGATGCCATCAATGCTGATTTGGATTAGAGCGGCATACATGTGCCCTCACTTTTCGATTCTATTAAAACACCAAGATCAATAACACAGCATAGCTTTCAGAAGTGATAATAAAACACCCTAAAATATTCCCAGAATACTTCTATAAATAATTTGCTTAGCGTACTTATGTTAAAAAGCTTGTCAGTTACAGCACTCTGAAAAGCTCTAAAAGTACACGCTATCGTATTTGGATTTGATAAACCTCCCGCTGCTTTGGGTCACAGAGGGCTACACCATGCACCCAAAGAAATCATTATTTTCCTTAATAAATAAATTACTGGCCTATATTTCATGTATCACTCAGGTCTGCTGGTATCAAGGGTTTAAATAATAAATAACAAATAGCTCCATTCATTTATTAATAATAATGCCTCTTGTCTCCCTTTTTTGCCCCTTTTTTTGTGTCTTAATATATATCCCCGGCACCGTATTGACTAGTAGTCATGTGAAAGGACAAATAGCTGGGCCACTGGGAACATTTAAAATTTTCCAGTTTAAGGAAACTGTGTCTAAGCTCTGACAGCCAGCTTTACTTTGTCAATTGCTCAGGCGCTGACAGTGTCATGATTGGTGAGTTTCAAAGCCACAAAAACACTTTAAAGCCATATTAGCTAATGGAGCTCCTTCCTCACGCTGTTTCTCAGAAGGAAATGTGCTTAGAAATGCCTACCTAGAAATGCTCACATGAGACCTCCCCTGACCATCATCATAGCTGAGAATTGCAAATTCCTATATCCTTAGTAAGGTAAAAGAGAGATGCTGGTGTTCATAATCCAGGGCTGGGTTTACAAACAATGCAAGTCAACAGGCTGTACACTATATAAGTAGGAATAAATTGGCATTTCCCTTCTGTTTACCCCCAGGAGCAACAGAACACCACTGCAGATCTGGCTTCCTGCCAACAGAACTGCCGCCGCACACCAAGAAGGTGCAGAGGTGGATGAGGTCATGTCAGGCACACCAGCAGGAGTGCCAGACTGGTGCCACTGGTGTGTCTGCACTGCCCTCCCCTCAGCACTACCCTGCCATGTTCCATGAACCTATGGTTACGTACATTTAAAGCACATTACTTCCCCCAAAGAATCCTAGAATCTGTAGTTTGTTAAGGGTGCTGGGAATTGTAGCTGTTGGTGGGTGGAAACTGCAGTTCCCAGGACTCTATGGGGGAAACCATGTCCTTTAAATGTATGGTGTGTTTGCAGGCTGCTTAGGGCAGGTTGTGGGGGCAGGTCCCCACTCAACAAAAGGAGCAAGAAGGCAGTGAACACACAACCATATTTTGAAGCAGATTATGCCATTATGGAGTGGGTGACAATATTTTTTGCTAGAGGGCAAGGGACCGCAAGTCCCTAAAAATACAGATGAGAAAGCTGGCGCACTCCCAGTGACCCAGCTTAATTGGGCTCTTGACGGCTGTGGTAGTTAAGTCACCTTTTGCCCGAATCATTTATTGCCCCCGGCATGCCACTGCCCCCTTTGTGATGTATGCAATTTGTTATTTTCTTTCATTTGGTCCTTCCTTGAGTCGCCCTCGTCCCCAATCCCGGAGCATAAACACATGGCAGATGCACAATAGGCTGTGCAGAGGCTTGATCTCTGCATAAAGAGCAGGGTCAGCCCCTCGCTGTGAACAGATATTTCGTCTTTGGGAACAGGTTCATGCCTATGTTTCAAGTCCCAGTGACATATTCTGGATTTCCAACATGTGTTACACATCTGCTGGAGCCAAGGATTTATGAAGAAACCTGCATTTAATTTTACTGGGCCCGGGCATTGTTACTGCTGTGTTATGCCCCTTTCATTCCTCCCTCCCCTTCTTTAACTAGAATGGTTGTGTTTGGGTTATATAAAAGCCCTGATTCCAAGTCATATAATTTTATAGGCAAAAGCGGGGGGAGGGGGAAACAACACCCCAAAATGTTCTTTTGTATAGCACCTGAGCTCATTAACAATCCCCCAAATTCCATAATTTTACACCACCATGTGCTGCACATTGTATTTAGTACCTAGCAGCATAATTTAATTGGCTGGAATCCTCTCAGGGCAGGCTGCACACATACATTAGGGAAATGGTGGAACAGGTGGGACCCTTGTCCTGCACTTGATAATCATAGGTTCTTAACCTCCGCACAACACATCTGATGCAAAGCTGGGCGCAGGGAGAGAGGAGTGGCTACGGGACCTGGACTGCACTCTTTTGTTAGGCCTCATAATGATGTACGTCAAGGCCCGGATATCAACTGACTGCAGCTTCCAACTCGCACAATGCCTTTTGAAGTAGGCCAGATAAGACCAAAATTGTACACCAGGATCATTTAACAAACAGGGTGTCATTCAAGAAACTCTGAGAAGGAGAAATTCAATGGGAAAGATGAGCTCGTTCCCAAGGAGACACGGGATTCATCCATTTATTTATTTTTTACAAAATGTATACCTCAAACTTTCTGCCTTAAAAAAAAAAAAAGCACTCAAGGCAGTTTACAGAGTGAATGTTAATAACAAATAAACATAAAAATACAAACACGATATAAAAGCTTTAAGAAAGAAAAACAAGAGTGGGGGTTGGTTGGTTTATTTATTTATTTAGACCAAAATATATTCCAGAGAGCATAAAACAACTACAAACTTGAATGGGCCCAGAGTCCTTATTTGCGTAAAATGTTAGCAGACCACCTCAAGTGGTCAAGTCAGCCTCTCTAGGCAGGGAAGTATTTTAGCCTAGGCATGGCCACAGAAGGGCTCCGCTGGATGGTTGCTACAGCTATTTATGAGAAATATTTGTTGAAAACATAACAATCATTTCATTTTTGTTAATGAATGCTTTTGTTCTACTTTGTGGGCTCCAACATGAGCTCACTACCACAGTGAAACCAAAACTCTTTCAGCCCAAGAGCCACATTCCCTTCTAGGCAACCTTCTGGTGACCATATTCCAGCGGCAGGTGGGGCCAGAGGCAAATGCAGGCATGGCAATGACCTTTGTGCAGTGGACTGCTTTCTGCACATGCTCAGACACGACTCTCTACCCTCCATCCAGGAAAGCAAAGGGGCATCGTCAGAGTTTATGGGTGTATCCTAACCAGACAAAATGATTCCAGGTGGGTGTTAAGGGTGTGGCCTGGAAAGAGTCCCAATGGCCAAACAGAGAGAGCCACATTAGCTCCTGTGTCTGAGGTTCCCCAACATGGTCTATACTGACTTCAACTCTAGAGTTTCAGTCAAGAGTCTTGCACATCAACGCCAGAGGTTGAAACATATGCAAAGCAATGAGCTGGGAGGGGCAGACTGGCCATCTTGTCTTCTTACTGCTTTCATCCCTAATCACAACCAGCTCACTGGGAAAAGAACTTCCCAGTCAAACACTGTGATTTCCAGCTCAGACCTGGTGTGATAGTTAAATACTGCCTGGTGAAATGGAAGAGACCAGAACCTATCATCAAGGAAAGAGAATAATTTCTGTCAATGAGGCTCTCAGGTCTACATCTCATCCTCCTCCCAAGAGGGTTCCTAAGCAATTTTGCAAACTACATTTTGCTAAATATTTGCAGCCCTCATTTCAAGGTCCCACAATTCATAAAGTAGAGCTATGATCTTGACTGTATACAACGCATTTCAGATTTTAAATACTGCCGTCTATTTTGTTTTCAGTGAGATGTTTCCTGAAGCTTAGCCATTAGTAGGTGGGATTACCACAAAGTTTATCAAATAGTCTGCTGCATCTCATAGATATTTTATAGAATCATAAAGTTGGAAGGGACGCTGAGGATCATCTAGTCCAGGCACATCCAACTCCCAAGAGACTGCGATCTACTCCCAGTATAAGAAAAATGGCAGTGATCTACCCATTGTCACTGGAGGGAGGAAGAGCATACGTGGGGTGGGTGGATGGAAGGGGAGGATTGCACAGAGTTGCAGAGCTTATTTTGGGAAGGATTGCCTAGAGTTGCTGAGCTTCTTTAAAGAGGGAATGATATAAATCGGTCACCTAAAAATCCACCGCTAAAAAGACCACGCTGTGCACAAGCCAACCATTATATCCCCAATCGCCAACAGCAAATGCAAAACGACCCAGCACAACATGCAACAGATGGGAAGAGCGAGGGGCCCAGGGGGGCAGACACATTCATTCCCAAGTATTTTCCATCGCACGATTGATAAGGAGCCTGCGATTGACAACGATCACCTGAGGATCTACCTGTAGATCACGGTCGACCGTGCCTGATCTAGTCCAATCCCCTGCAATGCAGGAAGATGCAGCTGACCAAACCTGCAACCTTGATGTTTTAGGCACCATGCTCTAACCAACTGAGCTCTCCAGCTGTCAGATTTTATCCAATACCAACCACTAAAGAGCCAATACTGACTGATACACTTTGTCAGATAGAGTCAGGTACCAGCTTCTTCCTCTACTGTTAGTTCTTGTTGACTGTTCCAATAATCACTAGAAGGTTGGGTTCAATGTCAAATTGAGGCAGCCCAATAGCTTTAAAACTCCCTGCCTGAGTAGATTTGCCAAAGGCCACTATTTTGCAGGGAAGAGACAAAAATGTTAAAAGTAAGTAAGTAAATAAATAAAAATAAAAAGATCTGGTTTTTACAGCTGGGATAAAGCAACTACAGAATATTTTTTACTTCTGATTCTGCACTTTTAATTGGGATTTTAATGGGTTTCGTTGAATTTTGATTCTAATATCACTAACTTGGGATAGGGCAGACGGGAATAAATAAATAAAATTGCTTAATTAACTCCTAATTAACAATCTAAGCAGGAGATGCCTATATTAGAATTAGCAGGGTTAGAAGAAAGGCTGAAATTTGCTGTTCTGCCTTGAAGCTCAGCAATAAGATGCACCTCAATGTTTTTGCCTTTAACCTACATTTAGCACAGCTACAGAGAAGCAGGCAGCTTGCTCAGTTCCTGGCAGTCACAACCTTGTAGCAGAAACAAAGCAGGCAGGGCTGGTTAATGGTAAGTGTCATCAGTTTGAACTTGCTGTGGTTTCCAAGAGCAGCTGTGGAGGTTTACAATGATAGCATCCAGGTACACAGCGCTAGTATTCAAATACAGCCTTAGCTATGTTCAGAGAGCTGGATCTAGGTTATAGTCTGTAAGTATACCTGGAAGTAGAGATGGATGAATCTGTCAAATTTCATTTTCTTCCAGCTTCTCATATTTTCGATCTTAATTCCAGTTTGCTACATCTCTGCACCAGTTTAGAGGGGGGAAGTCATCAGAACAATTCTTGAACATTTTAAGATGTGGTTTAGGTATTATACACCTTTCCGGTGATTTTTTTTCTTAAAAAAAAAAATGTTTACGGGTACTCTCATTTTCCTACTCGTATTTAAATATTGCCCCTCAATGAGGGCAAATGTAGATTCAAAAAATGTTTAGGGGTATGCATACCCCTGCTTACCCCCAGAAAAAAAAGCACTGCCCTTTTCTATGCAGTTGTACCCAACAAACATATTTATGCAAGGATGTACCCTAATATCATGTATTTATAAATGTTGTTTTCACTAATATATGGCCACTTTCCTCTAACATAGGCACTTTTGTATGGTTTCTGGTTGAAGAAATGCACTGCAACATTCAGGAAAAGATGAATTTCGAAGGATAGTTGAGTATTTTGGTTTGCGTTTTATTACAGGAAGTGCAGATTAGTGAAATTACACCCCATCCCTACTTGGAAGCAGCACTAATTGAGCTTTGACAGTACAGAAGAACAGAACAACAAATGCTAAATGGCAGCAATGTTATTGTGGAAATGAAGGAATAGGTTTCACTTTTATTTGGTTTCTTACAACTTTCAGTACTACTACACAGGCACGGCCTCTTAACATTTAATGTATTCAAAAAGCTTCCTTGCATGGAATGCTTGTGTCCCAAGAAGTATGTGTTTCAATGCCTTTTCATTTATTTTAGATACATAATCAATGCAAACAATATTCCTTCTTGGTAACAAGTGTGTGGTTCATTAGCCCCTAATTATCAAGATGAGAAAAAAAAGAGTGAGAAATACCTTTCCTTGGAAGGAGTTCTTAATGTTTATTTCTTCAGATTTGCCAGATGTATTATGGCCCAGATGTGGCATCATCTATCTTTCTTGTGATGTGTAATAACCAGATAAGGACACCTGCAACAGCACGTTTGTCCAATTTCTTTGTGGGCTTCCCTTGAGACTGGTCTGGAAGCTGAAGCCAGTGCAGAATGCTGCAACCAGGTTGTTGAATGGAGAACCTGGACACATACATAGATTACAGATGTGCTGAGGGAACTCCACTGGCTGCCAATCAGCTCCAGGTCTTCTTGCTAACATATAAAGCCCTTGGAACCAGATCATCTGAAAGATTGGCTATCCCGGTATAGACCTGTAAGACCACTTAGAGTCTTTTTGCTCAGGTTTTCCCTGGTCCAAAAGATTGAACTCCATTTTATGTGTCTGAATCCCCCAAATTCCTGTTTTTTATTTGTTTTTATACACTTTTAGATGCTTTTCTTCTGCAGCATTATTGGTTTCAGGCTATATTTTTGCTTTAATGATATTGCTTATTTTTTATAGACTGCTCAGGGATGTTTAAATATTAAGCAGTTTATAAATGTTTTACATTTTTTTCTTGGACCTACCTTATGGTTCTACCTTAAAACATCATCCTCATAAAGTGCTCCAATGTAACTTGCATAAACTGTACTCATTGCTAGCTGGAACATTTCTTCCATACTAATCTGTTTATTTATTTATTTTATTTCTTTTACTCAAGACTCTGCAAATAGAGTTGATACAAGGTAGACTGTGGCTGCTGGCGAGCTCTGCAGTGAACATTTGTGGGCACTTCATAATGTACAAAAATCAAAACAAGGCTTTTAATGAAAACATCTTAGTGTGAAGAGTTTGGATTTTAGCTGAGCTCAATTCCCTTTCTGCCTCTACCACAAGCTGAGTTCACATTTATGATGCCTGCCACAGAAACTCATGGAAGTAGTTGCAGGGTTCACAGTCACAGCAAGCCCTCTCCATCAACTCTACCAAAGACCAGCTCCATCAGGCTCCTCCTCTTTCAACCACCATCTGCCACAGCAATTCCATCAGGCTATGGCAGAGAAAAGAGGCTGCAGAAACTTTGCATCAGTTCTGCTGAAAGACTAGCAACATTTGGCTCCTCCCTTTCCAAATTGCTCAGTTCCAGCTGGCTCATTACAATATCTGTGTAACTAAGAACTAGTATATGTCTGCCACTGCAGAAGCTTGGGGTGGCGGGGAAGAAGGGTGAGATTAAAATGTTTTAAATAAAGAAACTGAGGTGCCATTTGTAAGAATTTTGCAAGAGCACAGTGGCCCAAAAGAGAACTGTTATTATTAAATATATCACATGTCCTGTCCGCCCTTCACATAGTGGGGCCAGTTCCCACTAATAGCACCTCTGTGCGAGTGGTGCCCAGCCACAAGCCCAACAGCCTGCGGCACTGCCTCAAGTGTGAACGAGGCAATAGATTCACTGCGGAGCCTTCCTTCCTGGTCTGTAAATAGTAGCTGTCTGCCTCACAGGGCTGTAGTGAGGTTAAACGTACTAAAGATCTACAGCTTATTAGAAAAAGTGCCAGATAAATAAGTAGTTGACACAGTACTCAATTTGCTAAAGGGCTGGTGTTTAATCAGGCAGAGTATAAAAAGGTACCTATTATGCAGCAATAAGGAAAGTGAATTTGGTTATCACTGCAAATATTTCCAGGCACTTCAGACAGATTGTAGACTAATCACAAAATGTGCAATTCCGCAGGGAATAAAACTCTTTAATTATGTGCTTAAATCCCACTGCGGACTTGGGCATCTCTAGCATTCTCTAGGTTGGACAAGAAAGCTTAGCACTCTTTACACGCAATGCACACTGACAAGCATTGTGGGATGCAATTGCCAACTCTGTTGTAGGGGCCCAACAAGACCACTGTTCAACCCATCATTTAGTGCTATGGGAACAAAACTCTGCAAGCCTCAGTTCTCAAATGCTTCCTCCTTCCCTCTCCTCCATCAGCACACCTTCAGTCACTTACATTTGTATTTAACTACCATTTGTTGGTTTTAGTTTTAACTATGGTTTATCAAAACAAGTCAAGAACATAAACCATGGATTGTTACTCCTCCTTTTGCTCAGAAGTCCTCAGTTTACCCATGCAGGTCAGCTGAGGAGGGGTTGTGTAGCCCCCTCCCCACTCACCAGATGTTCAAACTGAAGACTGGGGGGCTATTTTTCACCTCCATAAAGGCACTGGACTCCACACACCCTAGTGCTGCATCCACTTTATTTATTTTAATTTTTACTACTCTCACCAAAATAAGCCGGTTCATATGGGGACAGAAAAAGTTACTGTGGTGAGTGTATGTAGATCAGGCTCCCAAACTAAGGATTAGCTACCCTGATATAAACCATTCTTCAAAGTTGGCTTGTTCAGACAAACCATGGTTAAAACAAATCACAGTTTGTCTCAGTTCAAGGTAACAACAAGCCACAGAGCAATTTTAAAAGAGAGACAAATGCCTTCAGTCTCCATAAGCCCCAACGATGGTTTAGCATTACATTCAAACAAGGTCATGGTATCCTTTATGTGGCTGGGGCAACATATGGGCAGCATATACATTTAAAGAACATTGTTATTCTTATTCTGCTAAACAAGCCCCCTTCAGACCTTCTAGGAAGGTCAGAAGTGGTGTGGGTGCACCTGACATGCATGAAGGCACCCACTCCCTAGTGTGAGCATTCACACATTCTTCTGAATGCTTCAGTGGGGCTAGTTTCAAGGTAATTTTAGAACAACACTGTAAGAAAGGTCACTGTTCCCATATTTCAAATGGTCGGCCAGGAACTTCTCTACCACCACCACTGTGTGTTCTTTTTCGTATTTGTATAATTTCCTACCTGAGATTCCCAACCACATTTTGTGGGGCAATCCCCCCCTCCATACCATCTTTCCTCTGACCCCAAAATCCCAACACAGAACATCATTTTTCTTTACATGTCTCCAATAAGCAAGTGTGGCTTTTATCTGCAACAAATTACCTGAATCTATATTTAACATGTTATTTATCATCTCTTGTCACAGAGCTTCTAGGACAACCTTTTTCTCTCCAGTCCAAACTGTATTTTCACGTATTCTGCAGCTGGAACTCCAATGGAGGTCACTAAAACTGCCTTTGCATCTCTCCCCTGTGCAAGTACTTATTTCTTTTCATGCCTAGTTAGTCTAAACGTTCTACAGTAGTGAGACGGCTGTATCTTGAGCCTCCTATACACCATCATTCTTGACAAAACTTATATCAGGTTGATAGCAGTGACCTCACACACTGGCAACCTACATCCTGGTTCTAGCATCTGCTCAAGCTGCCTATTGTCTTTCAGATATAGTTCAGTGGTGGAGTGGTTCAGCCAAAAAAATTATGCACTTTGGGTTAAAACTATGAAACTTAGCACACACACACACAGATTGACCTACACTAAATAATTGTATATGGATATTTTTATTTTATGAAATATTTATTTTAAAGTGATGTTACAGGAATTCCTACTGCGGAAGACACAGTCACACCTAACTATTCTAGTTAGTATGTGAAGGAATTAAGGACCACAGAGTTCTGATTGCTAGATTAGGCTTGGTAATGTCACATCCCCTCTTCTCCTGAGAGGAAGGAAGTAGGGTTTGTTTCCTGTTCCTTCTCTCTCTCTCTCTCTCTCTCTCTCTCTCTCTCTCATGCTGCACATGATGGAGGAAGACTGGCCTCAACATATGTATGTGCCTCAGACATGTGTCTGAGGATGCCTTTGCTATAGTTTTCAACTAAGAATATTTTACCTGCAATTTGTCATTGCTAAGGGCAATGCATGACTGTAAGTAAAGTATATTTTAAACTTACTTCAGTATGTAGTTTGTTTCTCTGCAGGTGGGGTAAAGCGGGCCAGCTACCTCAAGGAGCTGGAATGTATTAAAAGAAGGTTTAAAAACCTATTCCTATGTGCCATTAAATCTGCCTAAAGATGGGATTTAAGATTTGCTACTGGGGCTCTTTGTGTGCAAGCCCTACATTTAAAAATAAAAACAAGCACCAGCTGTTTTGTTTGCTAACCCACACGTGTGGGTCTGTAGAGGATTAAATATAATTAATATGTCCTCTTACTAATTCCCATCACATACAACATTGTGAAATACGTTTTGTGTTTGTTTTCTTGTTTTGAATTTGTTGTCTGGGAATACCCATTTTATATTTGTTATCTAATTCAGTTGGGACCTCCCACTACCAGTGGGAACATTCTATTGATGCAGAGAATATTTGTTTATAAGCAAACGGTGTAAAATTAAAACTCATTTGTTTTGAAACAGAAATAGACATGAGGGTGGATCCATGTCAGGAAATGTTTAGGCATTATCACTGCATGCCATTCAGCAGTAATAGGACTATTGCTGGGTGGGAGGTGAATACCAACTTTAGCTCACCCTTTACTGCACCTGCTCCTGTTCCTTTACCTGAAGATCTGCAACCTGTTGAGGAACCAGAAGGCTGAGTCAGCTAGCCCTGACCTGAAGGGCAAGTGTAAGAATTTTGTTGTTCGCAGGGAGAAGCCTATTGTATGGTCAGTTGTTTGTGGATGGTAGCTGTGTGTGTGTGGCGAGAGCACAAATGCAACTTGTGAATGTATAAAGTGTGATTCATAGTGTGCTTGGGTTGTTGCTCTTTTATGTTTTTATTGATTTGCTGTATTGTACTTTTTATTTGTATTTACTGCTGCTTTACTGTATTTTCTTTTGTATTAATCTGTTCACTCCTTTGGGGGCCCTGGCCAAAAAGTGGTATAAAAATAAACTGATGATGTCCATGGCAACTTTCATGCTTTTAACCCAAAGTGCACAATTTGGTAAAAAAAATAAACCTGACTTAATTGCTTCACTACAGGAGAACAGTTTTGACCCGTAAAGCCAAAAAGGTCTGATCACTATTTAGCTTAGGTTTAATATGTATAATTAACCTATATTAACTTTTCTTTCCATTATGGTGCATCCAAGCCCTGATTTTCATGCTCCTCCTTCCATCTCTATGGTCACCCAAACAGAGCCTTTTGTTGGCACCGCCTTTTGCTGTTAAGATGGCATCACTCCAATCCCAAGCTACTTTTCTGCCATAAACTTGATCAACTGTGAGTCTGACTGACTTTTGGTAGCTGTACATGGTAGCAGTGTGATGCCAAGTGTGTTTACTCAGAGGTACATCAATTTGGGACCACAGCTAAATTTGGAAATGCATTTAGTGGCCACAAGTAAGACATCCAATGATTGCCCTAAATACTGTAAAATGAAATAATTTACCTAACAATATCTCTGTCCAGAAAAGTCACATCAGCTGCTTCCTCAAAGCCTTCTTGAAAAGCTAGAAGCACAGAAACATATCCTAAGGAATACTGTTCAGTAGTCACAATCTTCTGGATACACTTTCTTACATGAGGTTATCTTAATTCCACTAGTATCATCAAAATGCTAACATAACTGATCTCTTGATTTCTAAAGAATTACTTAGCAGTAATCACAGGATTATTTTGATTAGACTTCAGGATCCAAGGAAGTCCCTAGATGGAAGAAGTGGCGGTCCTAGTTGAAAGGAATTTACATAGGCACTTTCTGCTGCCTCACCATTGACTTTCCCCTGCGCTGATTTGTTGATATTTCTGCTCAGTGTGGGTCACTGCAATGTCAGAGCTTACTGGCAACTGCATCCTGTCTGTTAAAGAGAATGTGGATATATTTGGTTTGGGGTAAAGGGGGAGGTCAGGTTAAAAGTTTGGCAAGAAGACTAATAAGCCACATTTCCTCCATGGGCCACTGAAATCCTGCCTTGAGAACTCCTACACAGCTCCTTTCTCCTCCCAGCTCCCCGCTGCTGGTTTCGGGCCATACGTTCCCATCTCCCATGTAACTTTGCCGTTTCCTAGGAGATGGCATGCTGCTAACCCCACACCTCATCTCCGATGCCTGTGTGACATCACCAGGTCAGCACAGCCATAAAACACTACAACTAAGGCACTGGAGTTATGGCTTGACTCATTGCAATATTAGCAAATCCTAAAGGACGTGTGAACCGGACGATGGACTGCGAGGTTTGCTTTTTCATTAGACTTGTTTTGATGAGAGCTAGACATAGTGTCATTGAATGCAGACATCCTTTTTAAAAAAAAAAAAAAAAAAAGAGTCCAGAAGCTACAGCAATAGAGGGCTTCACACAGGGCAGAAAGAGAGCGACGTTGCTTCAAGAATCAAACAGTGCTGTTTGCTGACACAAGCTGACCTTTTAGTTGCACCGTAACACCAAATGGGTTCTGAAGATATGTTTCATCCCGCAGCTTCTGTTTCAAGGCTGAACTGAACACAGAGAGTTCTGAAGCAAATCACAGCACAAACAGCTCAGCCCTGCCTGCGTGTTTCACCTCAGAGAAGAAGAGAAGATCTTCCCGTGGAAAGGTCCTATCCTTCTGGATTCGGCAGAGTTCAGCTCCCATTCACTTCCAAGCTCCTCCTACAGAGAGACAACATTCTACCTCTGCTGGCAGTATGAACTACAGAAATTCCATAAATAAACCTGGCAACTGGAGGCTCTTTTTATTGCTTGCAATCCTGCACACAGGTAAAGATGGAAGGGAAAGGTAAAATAAGGCTATCAAAGTCTACTAGTCATAATGCATTCCACTTCCACTGTGCCTCTGAATGCTAGCTGCTTGGAATAGGGAAGGGCAAATTTGCCAATTTCAGTTTCTCTCTTATTCTCATTTTTCCAGTCTTAAGCTCAGTTCTCCACATTTCCACATGAATTTGCAAAATCTTGTTTTTAAAAGTGCCCATGAAAATGCATCAGTTTTCGTGAAAATTTCCCCTCATGCACACATTATTCCTAGGCATTATTTTTGCAAGCAGGTTTCCCTAATATTAGGCATCTTTGTAGTTTTTTACTAAGATGTGATAACGCATATACTAGGGTAAAAGCGTACGTACAATGCATATTTTAATTCATACTCTACCCTAGTATACAGGGCCGGCCCTCGTATGAGGTAAGGTGGTTGCCTCAGGCAGCAGCCTCAGGTGCCAGATCCAGCTGCTGCTGCCACCACCAACCACTCCATTCTGTTGTGCTAGAAGCATGTTGTAACAAACCAAATGTGGTACAAGCATTAGAACAAGCAGCCCCAGAACAGCAGCTCTTGATAAAAAGGATTTGTTCCCTTCCACAGAAGCTTCTCACACTTCTAGGCCAGAATGAGGGCCGTGTCTCTCTGAGCCCGACGGTGTCAGCAGTCAGACCTGCAAGCTCTTCATCCAGTTTATGGTCCTCTGCAATTTGAACAGCTGGAGACGAGGTTGAATGAAATGGATTGTTTCCATATTTCTCTTTCCAAAAAAGCCATTTAAGAGAAACTCTTAACATTTTTGGACTGGTTTAATCTTGGATCGAGATAAAAAAAAGGATACAGGCGCTGGGATTTTCCATGACAGAGATCCAACCAATCCCAAAACAAATTCAACCACTGTAGAAAGGTGGGTAGTCCTAGCTGACTTGCTACATAACATTCTTCTCAACTAATCTGCAAGCTCTCCTCTGTTTGAGAAACATGAAAACTTGTGGTATACATTCCATGAAGCATCAGGATGATAATTTTATTATAGTGGTACCTCGGGTTAAGAACTTAATTCGTTCTGGAGGTCTGTTCTGAACCTGAAACTGTTCTTAACCTGAGGTACCACTTGAACTAATGGGGGCCCCCACTGCCGCCGCACGATTTCTGTTCTCATACTGAAACAAAGTTCTTAACCCGAGGTACTATTTCTGGGTTAGTGGAGTCTGTAACCTGAAGCGTCTGTAACCTGAAGCATCTGTAACCCGAGGTACCACTGTACTAGTTTGGTTATTATTAGATTTATTACCCTCCCTTCACCAGAAGGTTCTGGGGCAGGTTACAGCAATATAAAATACAGCGTTTAAAACCAATTACAATCGCAACCAGAGCAGGTCCTAAAAATATCTCTCTCAAGTGTCAAAGGGCATAGAGGTGTATTTTCAGCGTATGAGGACAGCTGGACAATGAAGGTGACGGAAGCACCTCTACGGGGAAGGACTTCTATCTGCATGTTATCCTACCTGTCCTGATTCCTTTGTTGCGCTTCCAGATATAAATAAATATATAGGGATATTGGAAGCTGCCTTATACTGAGCCCAATGGTTTGCCTATCTAGTTTAGTATTGTCTCTACAGTGAGTTGCAGTGGTTCTCCAGGAAGGAACCTTTCCCAAATCCTCCTGGAGATGCCAGGGATAGAACCTAGGATTTTCCTGCCTGCAAATCATGTGGTCCACCCCTTCCCTTAGGTAAAGGGACCCCTGACCATTAGGTCCAGTCATGGATGACTCTGGGGTTGCGGCGCTCATCTCACTTTATTGGCCAAGGGAGCCGGCGTACAGCTTCCAGGTCATGTGGCCAGCATGACTAAGCCGCTTCTGGCGAACCAGAGCAGCGCATGGAAACACCGTATACCTTTCCGCTGGAGTGGTACCTATTTATCTACTTGCACTTTGACGTGCTTTCGAACTGCTAGGTTGGAAGGAGCAGGGACCGAGCAACAGGAGCTCACCCTGTCGTGGGGATTCGAACCGCCGACCTGCTGATTGGCAAGTCCTAAGCTCTGTGGTTTAACCCACAGCGCCACCTGTGTCCCACCCCTTCCCTTATGCAGGGCCAAATCCCCAAGGATGGGGAGAAATGTTACAGAAATTACAGAAATGTGAATTAGACTGGTAATTCTACAAAACGGTCCCTACATGAATGATGACACAGTATAATCGTCACTGAAAAAGTATTTTTAGAATAACTAAAATGTACAAAGCACCATGCAACATTTAAAAATTAACAGCAGGTTTTAAATATTAAAAAGCCAACAAAGGCCTAGGCAATGCCTCACTAATCAGAAAAGAGGCCCCTGTTACTAATAAGAGTTCGTTGATATGGTACATTCTACAAGGAATTGACCACGGTCTGCAAAAGCTAAAACAAATGGTGCTGTAAGTGATGTCATAGCTGGGGTGCCAAGACAGCACTGGGGAGTTCCT
The DNA here is from genome assembly GCF_965153285.1 of Podarcis tiliguerta. Lineage (NCBI taxonomy): Eukaryota > Metazoa > Chordata > Lepidosauria > Squamata > Lacertidae > Podarcis > Podarcis tiliguerta. The sequence continues at coordinate 57,868,093 of NC_139535.1, forward strand.
GGCAGTTTCTGCTAGTAGTAGACCACCTCTGAAAATATCTGATTTTATGCTATTTTATTTTTAAAAAATGCTCCTCACAAAGGAGCCCAGGGCAGCAAAAAAGTGGTAAAACAATTTTAAAACAACAACAACACCATATTAACAACCATTCCAGCACAGATGCAAATCAGGAAAGAGCTCCACTTAAAAGGTTTGTTGAAAGAGGAGGCAAGAGAACAGTGATGGTGCCTACCTAATACTCAGTGGGTGGGAATTCCATAGGGTAGGTGCCACAACATTAACAGCCAATGCCTACATACAGTGTAAAGAACTGACCTGCAGCAGGGGTATTTAAGGGGTGGGGTGATATTTCAGGTCCCAAGCTGTATAGGGCTAAATACACCAGAACCAGCACTTTGAACTTAACATGGTAGCTATTTTAATCCTGCTGTTAATAGCTTCTGTATTGGAATACACACAGTTTAAATTGGTTTCAACTTGCAGCAAATATGGGCAACTAAATATCAAGTAGCCATGAGAGTAAACAACACCAAATATCGCTTTTGAATATCATATATAGTGAGAATAAAGAAGCCGCCAAGGCTCCAAGTTTAAAACCAGGGTGCCCAACCTTCCAGAGTGTGAGGGCAGCTGTGGGCATCACAAGATACCCATTCCACAGATTAAAAGCAGGAGATGCTCAGAACCCTCTCCCTAAAGCAGGCAAAACACACCCCAAAACAAGTAAAACACAAACAAACAAAATGAAAGTGTTGAATTGAAATCCTATGTATGTTTATTGTGTTCAATGGGGCTTACTCTCATGTAAGTGTGTACAGAACTGCAGCATTAGAAATCCATGATACCTGCACTTAACACTTCCTTTTAATATCAAAGTTTTCTCCTCCCACTCGCCCACCCCCAATCCCTTTCCCTTTCCCTCTGCCCTGCTGTGGTTGCATATTAGCCATATTTCAGAGGAGGTCGTTCACCTTACCTACCGAGTATTTTGGTCAAGGTTGCCGCCTGGTATCTCTCCTCTCCCTCTGCTCTTTCTTCCTTTGCCAACAGAACTGCCAAAACAATAAAAAGAAGGGAGTCAACATCAATCTGACAAGTTGTCTCCTGCTACTCTGATGATAAAAATGATCTTCCTTACACTACACTTTCCTGAACTTGACATCTGTCCTAAATCTCAAGTCATACATACTCCTCTTCCATTAATATGAGTCATCCTACAGATGTCCTTTTGCTACTCTTAAGAGTCACGTCAGAAACAATCATTGACTTATTGTCAACGGGCTCAGCCTACCATGTTAATGGTGCCTTCAAAACCTCTCTTTCACCAATCATCTTGTCCTCGACTCAGAAAATCACTATAAAATAACTTAACAATGTTCCTGGATGTGAAGAGCAGGGGGCAGGGGGCTTACATGCTTGCTGTTTTGCATGCAGGTGACTCATGAGAAGGACAGAGAAATCTGCCCTACATAGAATTCCACTTTCCTAAAGAAAACGTTAAAAGTCAGTGTAGCCTCATCTCTCTTATGCATCCACCCGCTGTTTCTTCGATTGTATCTGCCACTCATTCTTACAAGGATTTATGCTGAAGCCCAACACTGTTCATGTAAAATATCAATAATCTCTGTTCATTCAGAGATTTATTTTTAAATTGTGTTGTTTAGCTGCTTTGTCGTTTGCTACCCTGGGCTCCACTGAAATGTAGAGTGGGATAGAAATTTATTTACTTATTTACTATTCAAGGTTAATGGATATGTTGAAGCCTCCCGATGGCTGGATCCACTCTCCTCCAGTAATGCTTCAGACCAGATACAGATTGTGTACACAGACACCTGTAAAGCACACTGGAAGCACATTTTCTGCCTCAAAGAATGCTGGGCACTGTGTTTTGTTAAGGGTTGCTGGGAATTGTATTTCTGTGAGCGATAAGCTACAGTGCCCAGAATTCTTTTGAGGAGGAGTGGAACGTGCTTCGGGTGTGCTTTAAAAGGCATAGTGTGTACACAGCTTTGCTCTGAAGGCACATGAAACCACCACCTTACCAAAGTTAGGCAGGTCTAGATCTGACCAGCATCTGGATGTGCAACTGCATAAGAACCACATGTATACTGCCTTGAGTTCAAAGACAGAAGAAAGGTGGAAGACAGGGAAATAAATAAAATTGAAGGACAAAATCACGCATTTTACATTGTAAATGGCCCTGTGATCCTTGGATGAAGGGCAGTATAGAAAATGATGATGATGATGATGCAGGGAGAAATTCTCACATCTGCACTGCTGGACCTCAACCTGCCGTTAAAAGGGGGAGGTGATGATGCCCCTTCAAAGTTTCTATATTGAATTCAAAACATAAGGCACCCCTACTCAAAATTTGATTAAATCTTTTTGCTAGAAGACTCCCCTGCCCCCAAACCAGCAGAAAGTGTTTTGCATCTTTTGTACCACCTGTGGTGGAATTCAGTATCATCCTATGACAAATGTTCCGTACGCACAAACACTGGACTTTGCCAGATGGAACTTCTCTCTTTCCCCTGCATAGTGTTTTGGAGGAGAGGGTTCTCCTGTTACCCTCCCAGGCCAGTTTGGGGGGGGCACACAGGAGAAGAAAGAGGTAAAGCCCTGTTCTGGAAGCAGAAGTCCACTGATGGGGTTCATTAGGTGAGTCCTGCCCTGGGTTCAGCAAAATGTGGAGGGCTCCCAGAATGCAGCAGGGCTGGTTTACCACATTCTGAAGTAACTAAAGTTAGGTGTATTATTTGTGAAGTGACAGACGTAACTATTTATAGAGCCCCTCCCCTTAAAAAAAAAATTAGTCCGGAGTCTACAATTCCTTAACTGCACCACAGCAGATGCCTCAGTGAGGTTCATAAAACAGTTTCTATTTAATCCAGTCCCTACAGTTAATTCCTAATCTTTGCACATTGGCCTAGCATGGTTGATGGTGACAAATAGGCCTCAGTCTCCATGTATGATGGTGTTTTAGTTCTCTGTCATAACACATTCCTCACACTGATTCCCTATTGCATGAAGAAATACTTTTTGTGTCCTAAAGCCAGCAAGACCATGAAAGCTATGGGTATACTTGAGAATGTGCCAGCTCTCTTATGAGGTCTTTCTGCTCCCTTTGCTTCAGTGTCCTCCTAACTCTGCAGCTGTCAGGAAGCCACCAGAGCTTACGACCTGCTTCTCAAATATGGCCCCTTTCCTTTCTGGAACAGCCAGAATTGCCTTGGTTCTTCGGTGTGTCATGCTGTACCCACCACAAAGCTGGCATTTGTCAGAGGTGGCGAGGGGGGGTGCGTAACACTGTGACAAGCTAAGTGGGTCGATCAGCCCAACATGGAGCTGTTGTGGACAAGCCGCCACAAGCACCGTAACTTTGCAGGCGAAACAGACAGCGACCTCAGCCATAATTAAAACTAATTATTCAAATGCACTCCGCTTCGTGGTGCGTTGCTCAGGAGCTCCCTGCGATGAGCATGTAGGCAGCAGGGCTGTTTTTCTTCATAAAAACTTATGAGGAGCACCGAACAGATTAACAGCTTTAATGACAAAAATTACTGCTTACAACACCGACTTCAAATCAAAGAACAATATCCGCAGACAGATATTTTCATGGTTTTCATAACAATTCATTATAGGTGGCACCGAGGGATTACATTTTTATTTCCCTTGTGTCATTTCTCTCAGACTCAGGTTCATTTCTCTTAATGAGGCAGCGGAAGATAAAGGGCAGTGATGGCTCTTCCAGTGCCGCTGCCGAGTGTGAGGAGTTTAGGGGCACGGTGATAACTGATACTCCAAAGGATGGCAGGGAGGAAGGAGGGGGGAGCATGAGAGTGATGGGAGGAGATGCTCTCTCTGCCGTAATGAACTAAAATTAAGACATAAATTCTCCCACCTTTGTTCTGACCAGATCTAAGGCAGGGATTCGGCTTTTTTTTTTTTTTTTTAAATGAGGAATAGATCAGTAGCAAAATTATTAGCTAATTAATTGTAAAAGAAACGGAGAAGAAAGGGAAAGTGGTAGGGAGAGCAAAAAGAGTTCTCATTTACAAAGCCTTCTGAGGGGGGGGGGGACAACCCCCAAAACCCAACAATCCCAAATCAAAGGCTTCATTTTTGAATCTGGAGCTGAGGAAAAAAATAAGGACCATGTTATAGATAACGTACATTTTTATATATGTTAACTTAAATCCTGCCAGCATCGTACTTGACTACTTAGGTTGGCCTCAGAAGCTAGCCTGCAGGTCCCATTCCACCTGCACTTTCAGACGTGAGGCACTGAGGCAGGTATCACTTGATATAGAGCCTCTTCGATTGTGCCACCCCAGGAAGACTCTCCTGGCTCCAACTCCGATACCTCTCAGAGACCAGATCAGCTCAGCCAACATAGTGCCCTCCTGATGGTGTTGGTGGATTACAACTCCCAACATCCTTAACCATTGGCCCTGTTGGCTAAGGTTGATAGGAACTGAAGTGCAGCACTGGAGGGCACTAAATCAGCTACTCCTGAACTAGGTCTTAAATATTCTATGTATAATCTGGCTATTGGCTTTTCTGCTACTCTTGTTTTATGTTGTTTTTATGTGTTGTTATTGTATTGTTGTCGTTTTAATATTTAAAAAATTGTGTTAGCTGCTGGGGAATCATTATACAGACAGGCAGACAGATGGATAGATATGCATACTGATATAGGGAACTGGAACTGACTGTGCCAGTTCATGTGACATATTTAGGAAGTTGTAGGCAGTGTGGATACAATGTATAAGGGTAGAGAATGTGATATATAGGAGATTGGATTCTGTACATGGGATGGAATACATGGGAGCCTAGGACTTGCCGATCAGAAGGTCGGCGGTTCGAATCCCCACAACAGGGTGAGCTCCCGTTGCTCGGTCCCTGCTCCTGCCCACCTAGCAGTTCAAAAGCATGTCAAAGTGCAAGTAGATAAATAGGTACCGCTCTGGTGGGAAGGTAAACGGCGTTTCCGTGCGCTGCTCTGGTTCACCAGAAGCGGCTTAGTCATGCTGGCCACATGACCTGGAAGCTGTACGCCGGCTCCCTCGGCCAATAAAGCGAGATGAGCGCTGCAACCCCAGAGTTGGTCATGACTGGAGCTAATGGTCAGGGGTCCCTTTACCTTTACTAAAATTGACATGGCATCATGTTTAAGAGGTTCCTAAATTTTGTTTGTTGCAATCTTTGGAGCATTTCTGTATGAAGCACCCACTGTCAAGCAAGATGTTTTTCTGGCCCACCTTCGTAACATTCAGGCTTTCAGTTAGTTAAATAACTTACCCAGGGGTAGCCAACCTCCTGGGTCAGGACATTGCCAGCACCTCAGACATCAGCACTGGTAAACACATGCTTGAGGTGGTAGACAATTTTGTCTGCCTGGGTTCCGCAATAACCAGCAGCCTCTCCATCAAAGCCAACCTGGACAAGCGCATTGGCAAGGCAGCTACAGCAGTGGCTCGCCTCTCCAAAAGGGTATAGGAGAATATGACGATAACATCCAATACCAAGATGGAGGTCTACCAGGCTTGCATGTTGGCTTCAGGCACCAGGTCTGTTGACAGACCAACTCTGCATTACAGAGAGGTCTGCAAATGTGGCATGAAGGCTGGCAACATAAACCCCGCCGTTTGGGAATCCCTTGCTGCAGTGCCTGGAGACAGGCAGTCAGATTGTGTATCCATAGCAGGGACCAGAGGAGAAATGACCGCTGGGAGGAGCACAGAGAGAAGAAACGCCATGGTGCATTTGCAGCAGCACAACCAGACGCCTACATCTGCCCCAGCTGCAACAAAACATGCCTCTCCTCTATTGCTTTCTACAGCCATAGCAGGCGTTGCAACCTTCCAACAGTTTGACTTCACGCTCAAAGGCGCACTCCTCCATTGTCCCCTGAGACAGACAGATGCCACCAACAACAACAATTGTTGGACTCCAGCTCCCATCAGTCCCAGCCAGCATGAACAGTGGCAAGGGACGATTGGAGTAACAGACCAGCAACATTTGGAGGGCACCACGTCATTGACCACTCCTGAGTACTAAAACAAAAAGAGCCATAAAGCTCTGGTTGGAATGAAAACAAAATTAAACATCTCTCTTGAGGCCTTGCAGTCACATCAGGCCACTCCAGCCCTAGATGATGCTGTTTCTCTTCCTTTTCCTTCCATTCAGTTTTTCATGATGACAGGCAGAATGGACTGTGAGATTTAATGATTGGCTTACTCTTACCGCTTACATTCTGCATAATTTGTCTTGTGGCAGACAGATCTGTAGCCTTAAAAAAGGCAAGACTTTAGAAAGGCAAACGGTTAACCCTTCAATAGCACCTTCAATCCTTCTGGCACTATCAGGTAAAGAGATATGGATTTGTGCTGGGTAGTAAATTCACTCTTTGAATAGCTTCAATTCGTTACTAGGTATTTATTTCGGGAGTTTCAGCCTTAATTTGATTGAGATGCAGGCAAAAGCTAGAAATGGAGATCCCACTTTGAAAATTTGTCCTTGGAAGTCTAAAGAAATTCTCTGTGCAATCTATATCTCATCAGATAGTGGGAGGCTAAGTGTTTCCACTGTTCCTGCCAGAAACCTGCGTTTGTCTTCCCTGGACAAAAGTTATTGCCACCCTGTAATCTCGCTCTGAAATACAGCACGTGGAGCCTACACTGAACCCAATTTACTCTGGCAGATGAATATAGCCAAGGTGGTGGTCTGAATGTTTGGCCTCAAGGCACAATCCAATTTTCAACTGTTTCAAAGCTATTATGTCAAAGGCTATTTGCATAAACATAACAATAGCTGTGGATCCAGGCTATGCGGTTCAGGCACGGGAAAGCCTGCCCTCTGGTGCCTAATCTATTTATCACAAGAAAGAAAGAAAGAGAGCAAGGGAACTATTTGGAACAGTAAACACTTCAACAGATAATGCACTTCCCCATAATCTGGTTAATTCCCCCTAGTACTGTACCACCAACATTAATTAAAGAATTTCGCTGTGCCCTCACCTGAATCCTCTGTTTGCAATCCCAGGGTGAAGGCAGATACGCATTCTAAATATAGCGGCAGTTTTACTATATAAGACTACTCAGGATGAGTACAATCCTAAGCAATTTTACATGGAAGTAAAAAAAAAAAATTAGGGCTTTACTTCTTGATAAATGTGATTAGAATTTGGCTGGTAAAACAGACCTATTCAGGTGTCCAGTGCATCTAGCGTGTGATCTTCTGAAGCAGGGAGCCTTCTGTGCTCACTGAGACTCCCCGTGCGATTTAGAATATTGCACAATCCCTGTTCTAATCTGCCCAGGGAATTTCCGCAATTACAGGAGTTCACCCTCCATAAGACTACGAGAGCCTGCTGGATCAGGCCAAAGGACCATGTAGTTGAGCATCCTCTTCAGAGCAGCCAGCCAGATGCCTGTGGGAAGCCTCAACTCATGAAGGGCTGGAAAAAGAAGATCAGGACATGTTGCTGCAGGAGGGAGGGGGTGACAGGATGCCCCCACTCTTGTAGATACTGAATACCGGGAAAGGGCTTCTATGAGTCACGTATTATCTTTATATACCGTACCTCCTCACATAGATGCATTTAAACAAATACAGATAGTGTTCGCAATTGCATATATATTTACAGATGTGGGGTCCATTACATGCAAACATCTTTCTTGCATGGAGGCTGATAAAAACGTGAGTATGCAGTGCCAATTTAAGGAATTTGAATCGCTTTCTAAGTTTTCTCATGCTAGAGAAACAGATGTGATTATTCGGCTTATTACGAAAAGGTCTGTCATTCATTTGATGAGCTGACTTACAGTGTGGGAATCTATAATAAAGCCGTTTCCCTTCACAGAGCTGGAGATGTCTCAAGTCACTTCATCCCCAACCATATCCTTACTGACACCCTGCATTCATAATTTGCTCATGCATTTATCGTATTTAGGTGCTGGGTCCAAATATTCCATTTCAGAGTACGGCTTCAGAAAAAGTGATGAGTATTTTTGTTTTATTTTTTAAAATGCCAGATTGAAAGACCTCCGTTCTGGAAGAGCTCAAAAATGTGGATGGAAACCATCCCAGTTCTGGTAATACTGGTTCCATCACAAAAGGAACCCTGGAGGAAAAAGTGAGTTCTGTGTAGTTGCAAAGCCAAACACACTTCCATTTGTCAAAAGTGTAATGTAACCAAAATTGCATTTGCTATGCTTAGAGTCCTGTGCGCTGTTAAATATGCATCTGATTCATGAGACATAACTTGCCTAATTGTGAGCAAGATTAAAGCCAGAGGCAGGCAGGGGGGTGAGGGGTGGGAGGAACAATCAGTCAATCAATCAATCAATCCCAGACAGATTCCTCACATCAAGTCATGTGACTCCTTAAACGAGAAGAGACTCATCTTTTCTTAGTACCCTTTTTTTCATTTGTTGTGCTCTCCAAGCCTTTGGGGTGAGAAAGCCTAATCTTCTTCTTCTTCTTCTTCTTCTTCTTCTTCTTCTTCTTCTTCTTCTTCTACTTCTACTTCTTCTTCTTGTCTTCTTCTTTTTATTTATTCTGTACAGCATGATTCTCCATGCATTCATACTAGCAGTTTGCCCTGCCATATAAAAAAGAGGGCGTATTTTTTCACACTTCCCTGACTTACGTTTCCTGTTCTTAAACTTGCATCAGATGTGTTATTGTGTTTTATTGTTTTTATAGGTTTTTAACAGTTCTAAGTATGTTCGTTTCTAACTGCAATTTTATTCACATAAATGCTTGGGCACCTTTAGGAGGGAGGAATATAAATTTAACGATTAAATAAAATGAAATAAATTACACTGCATTCCTAAACCTACTTGCTATGGTATGTCTTTTTGTGGTTTTATAATGTAAACCTCAGATATTGTGCTCCATGGATGAAGGGTAATATATAAATGTAATAAATAATAATAGGAATAAGAAGAAGATTCATTTATTCCACGAATACCTGCTGAGGACCTAACAGTTACTGAATCCGAAAAGAGACAATATTAAGGAAGCTTCTGAAATAACTGAAGAGCATAATACCCAATGGATACCCAATGGAAGCTGCAAAAGGGGACCCAAGTTCTCTTCCTGAATTTTTCCTCTCTACCCCGTGAGTCAAATTCTGAAAGCTCATAGGCAGTGGGGGAACGGTCCTTCAAGCCTTTCTCACAATTCCCTCCAGTTAGCAAAACGGAGATGTGTAAATTCACTTCCCTCTCCAATCACCAATGAAGCGCTATCTAACAACTTATAATGCATTTAACTGAAGGTGACCAATTTAAAAGTCATTCGACGTAGCTTTAGGCAGTCATCCTAAGCACATTTCCTTGGAATTTTCTATTGAAATCAATGGGACTTGTCTTCCTTGTCTACTTCAGCTCAAGGTGTCACTGGAAGTCCCTTCCAAAAACGCAGGTTTTCTTTCCCACTGACGTAAGGTGAAGGTAAAGGGACCCCGACCATTAGGTCCAGTCGTGACTGACTCTGGGGTTGCGACGCTCATCTCGCTTTACTGGCCAAGGGAGCCGGCGTACAGCTTCCAGGTCATGTGACCAGCATGACTAAGCCACTTCTGGCAAACCAGAGCAGCACACGGAAATGCCGTTTACCTTCCCTCTGGAGTGGTACCTATTTAACTACTTGCACTTTAATGTGCTTTTGAACTGCTAGGTTGGCAGGAGCAGGGACCGAGCAACAGGAGCTCACCCCGTTGTGGGGATTAGAACCACCGACCTTCTGATCGGCAAGTCCTAGGCTCTGTGGTTTAACCCACAGCGCCACCCACTGACATAGCTAAAGCATATTCCTAGGACAGGCCAGTGGTACACAGGGGAGAATATCAATCCCATTTGTTACTGAGGCAGCTGAGGGCTAGAGGTACATGCATCTATATACCTTGTCTTTTCTTCCTAAATTGCAAGCATGTGGAGGAGGACAAATCCTGATGGGAAGCGCAGGAAGTGAAGAGGGGAGGCTCTCCTTACCCAGCATGATTGGAACAACACCCCTTCCCTGTACAGCTAGGGAGCCTTAGGAGAAAAGTCTCCTAGCTATGTTTGGTGTGTGCATTTTTCCAACCATGCTTTGGGGAACAGCTGTAGCTCAGCAGTAGAGCATCTGTTTTGAAGTCAGAAGGTCTCAAGTTCAATCCCCAACATCTCCAGGTAGGGCTGGGGGAGACTGTTGCCTGCAACCTTGGACAGCAGCTGTTGCCAGTAGTTAATACGAAGCTGGATGGAGCAATGTTTGATTGGGATAAGACAGCTTCCTATGTACTGCGGAAGGAAGAGATAACCCTCTCCTGCCCACCCACTGTGTTCATTCTGAGGAGTATCGTTGCTTAGGTAGAAAAAAACAAGACCCACAGCTGTACGCTACATTATCTAGTCTAGTTTGGCTGATGTTATAAGGTTGTGCCCGCCCAAGAAATCAGGAAACTTTGAATTCTTCGGACCGAGCAGATAAAACACTTCCTGCCTCTTCCTTCAAGATACTGCATCAGTACAGCTGTTCATTGGATCAGGACCATGTTTGTTTTTAACTTTGAAAAATTCTGTATTTTTCATGCCTGTTTACGTACTTTAATTGTCTAGTCCTTGGATTTTATAGGCTCAGGTTATATCGTTTGATAGAGATCAGGATGTTTTGAATGCCTTTCTGTTGCAATGATCTGGCCATAACAATCCAAGGAGAGATAAATAAAATAAATAAACTCCAAAATTACTCTCACATTCCTACCATTGTAGCCAACAATGTTTTATATCTCAGCTCAGCAAAGATTTTGAGAATATGTTTAACTTCTTGGATGCATGTTTTATGTCCTGGAAATAAAGGTTTGGGCAGATTACTGAATGGCTTAAATTTCCTAAGGAAGAGTTTTGTGGAATTCCAAAGATTCTGATCACCGCAGAGAAGAGTAGAAATCTGGCCTAAATAAATAGCTATGATCTTGGAATCACATTGCACAACCCACTAATGACTTTGGCAGGGATTGTGGGTAGGGCAACAGGCTGCCAGAAGTGAGTTTCAGGGACCAGTGACGAAAAGGCCAATTATATTACTACTGCAATTCTTGATAGACAAATAGATCCCTCTAATCCAGCCACAAGTGCAAGATTTATCACTAGGAGGTGCAGTACAAGCCTATGCACATTTACTCAGAATTAAACGCCATTGTTTGTAAATGGCCTTACTCCAGGACACATAGGACTGCAGCCTAAAAGTGAGCCACAGGCTGGGTTCATCACAGTAAACCACAGTTTAGCATGAGTACATAAGCCAAAGAGGGTCTAGGAATCAGACATTTCCCCCTTCCTGTTTCCTTTCCCTGCATGGCCAGAAAGAGGGCTTTGGAAGCTTTGACTAACATTTTTAGTTAGCCAAACCTAGCCAATCCTCTTCCTAGCCACACAGGGATGTGGAGAGCAGAAGCACACAATTAAGAGGCATGTTATAGGTCATGCACATTGGACTAAACTATGATTTGGTGTGATATGTGATATGCAGCCACGGCCAAGGAGACTTAGCCTGCTTCACACATGTGCATATTTCACTTGGTATTTTATTGCTGGATGCCTCAACACTGAGATACTCAAAGTGAACGTATGAACTATCTCTATTAAAATAATTATGTCTGAGTCAGGTAATATGAACATTGTACCTGTGGTACTTGTGAACATTGTACTTGTGGTAACTAATCTAACATATAGTTGTTGAGCTTTCGGGGGGGGGGCAAAGTTGATTATTATTTTTTCTCATTTTGCCCAAAGATCTTGCATATTTTTTTTGCAAGATTGCAAAAGAAAAAAGGGGGGGGCATTTTTGAGCTATTTTTGTGGGAAAGTGGCAAAAACGGCACTGCTGACATGGGCTGCCATACATCCGGATATTTCCCGTACATTTTGCCAGACACTGCTAGAGAGGTATGACAACCCTATTACTGTGGGAATTCCAGAGTCTTTGAACCAAAAAAGACCAGCAAAGGTGTATAACTAAACACACCTTTGAGATAGCTGGACTTCTCAGAAAATCTCAGTGGATGCAGCAGTTTGATTGGTAAAATTAAACAAGGTATTACTTGGTGATACACAATGAGAGAAGAACATGGACGCATTGAATAGGTTAAGTGAGCTAGATGCCAGCTTTGCCACTGACACCAATCAGTTATAATTTTTCAAGATTCCATCAAATGTAGTGCTACTATTTTATTTTTTACGAATTGTTTTAAAAATCAAGACAGTTAAATACTTCTATGATTTCCCCCCATACCTCTGTTTACTAATCTGTATACTAATATCGGCTACTAAGAGTATCAATGTCCCATTGTGAAAGATCGCTACCGACTTAACGTCCAGAACTTACATGGTGTTTGTGAAGTCCTTTATGGTTCTGGGATGAAAGAATCTACAGGCACACAAAGTAGCATTGTTCATTATTGCTGTAATCAAGTCTGTTCACTGTAGCACTACTGTAAAATGCTAGCAGGCCTCCAGCTGCAGAGTGAAAAAGGGGGATGGACAACTAATTTCTCCCCTTTCACCCATCACTCTCAGATTAACAACTTTCCCTTGTTTGCTAGCACTCCCCTCACTTGCACCGTGTGCTGTTGCTGAATTCTTTGCAGATGCTAAACATTAGTAAGGCCTGCCATTCGGCATCCTGTTTTTCCAACCCCTCTTCCAAACTCCTCCACGTTTCTCAGGGGCTTTATCAGAAAGGACATTCCTCTGAAACATTGCAGCAAGAGGAACTGACAGCTCTTCAAACCGCAGCTGAAATTCATTTATTTCCCACTGCTTCCTGCATTTACAAAGTTCATTAATGTTTCATCAGGAGGGACTGATTAAGAGTTTCAGCAGTCACGCAGAATGTGACCATTACAACGCTGCAGGTACTGCAAACACACCTGTGTATTAGTATGCACCACAAAAAGTGCTCACATACATGTCAGCTATGTCAGGCAGCAATCGGGTTTCCATCTAAACATCCAGGTCATCCTTTAGAATTTCCATTGTGGTGCACAGGGAAGATGCAATTCATTCAGAGCCTATAGTTGTAGGGTTGGTAGTTTATTCGTGTGAGGGATGATAAGTAACAACAACTCTACTATGGGAATTTAGCATGAATGAGTTTCATCTGTCCAAAGTGATCAAGAGATACTACCTGAAATGCATAGGTGTCATTTTTTTCAGTCCAGTAGTGGATTTTTTTCAGTCCAGTAGTGGACAACCTTCCAATGGCAGCAGCCTATAGATGGAACCAAAATTCACATGTCTGGGTGCATGACATCTTTTATGCCTTCCTTTCCACTTCAGCACCAACTTCCCTTGGAAAAAAAAGCACATGCGGTAGCTTTTTACCAGCCTTAATTGCTGCTGAGAAGGAAAACCTTCACAAAGACGGCGGCTAAGAGAGAATGGTTAGCTCCAGGGCCAGGCCAGGATATTTTGCTGCTTGAGCCAAACAAAACAGAAAATGCTACCTGTCACTGCCCCACTCCCCACCCCGCCCACTGAAGCTGCCTCTCCCTCCTGCTACCTTTGGTGGGGTAGAAGAAGGAGGCCAGAAAGGGGCAGGTAGCAGTAGCGGAGCAGCAACAGGATACGGTGGCGGTGAGTGATGTGGCACGCTCCTTGGGGCCTGGATCTGCCCCCCCTCCCAACTGTCCCCCAATCTGCTCCCTGTGTGTCCTGGGTGGGCTGGCCCTGGTTAGCCCTTCCTTCCCCAGCTGCAACCTCCACAAAGATTGACACTCTGTGATGCAGCAGTTGGACTCTTGAAGGCAGCCTTAAACTGGCGCTAATAGAAGGCTGTTTTCTAGTGTAATTGCTGTCTGGGTGGGTGATTTTTGGAGGAAGGGTGTGTGTGTGTGTGTGTGTGTGTGTGTGTGTGTGTGTGTCGTGCTGCATAGGGTTAACTCCTCCCTCCCTTGCTGCAAAAAAGACTCACATATCAAAATACCTGCCCACTTGCAAAATTAAGGCTCAAAAATAGCATAATGGTTTCAAGAATACCGGGGAATCGCCACTTACGCAAAGGGTTCTGTTCCCAGCTGCCACATGCATCACTGGGACATGCGCAGGTGGGGACTGCCCCATTCCACCCCCACCCCACCCACTTTCAGTGCCAAAAATGGCATGTGTGTGTGGCTGCATGCATCTCAAACATGCACAAGTGGAGAATTGCCTGTAATTCTTGTGGGACTGTGGAAAGGAGTCTCTGCACTGGGTGTGGAGGCTCTACCCCTGCCTTTTCCTTTTCCCTTTCCTCTTTTATGAAGAAACCCTTTCTGGGACCCCACATTTAAATTCTTCCTTGGTCTCCTTGCCGGCCCTAGTAGGACCAACTTGGCCAGTTAGCCCCAGTGATCATTTGATGTCTACTGACTGGGTTGTTTTCTTTTGTTTATCCCCCAAAATGACCCCTGAATTTTTGAATTTTATTGATATTGATGCTGTTTTATGCTGTTTTTAAGTCACATTTTAATCAATGTTTTATATTTGCTGTTAGCCGCCCTGAGCCCGGTTTTTAAACCGGGAAGGGGCGGGGTATAAATAATTTATTGTTGTTGTTATTATTATTATAATTATTACACTCTGAATATATTAGTTCAGCCTTTATCAATCTGGTGCCCTCCAGACATTTTGGAGCACAGCTCCAATCAGCTCTAGCCAGCGTAGCTTTGAAGAGTATGAGTTCTTATGAAAATAATCTGAAGTCTGTCATATTATAATACAGTGCAGACATCAGACTAGGAACCCTGCATTACTAGGGGAGCTCAAATGATTTAAAACTGCAGTCCTGAGATCAAGCACCATTGAACACAATGAAATTAATTTCAAAGAAGCATGCATCAGAATGCCACACAGTCAGAAGAACAGAAGAACAGCCCTGCTGGATGAAGCCAGTGGCCCATCTAAGCCAGCATCCTGTTGGCCAGTGGCAAACCAGATACTGATGGGAATCCTGGAAGCAGGACCCAAGCTCAGGAGCCCTCTCTCCTCCAGCAACTATTATTCAGTTGCTGTGAATTGTGTTCTCCACCAATTTTAGTGCTAGCTGTCATCTTCCCCACTCGCCGTGCTCTGGAACGATGCTAGGTGGAGGATGCAAAATGGTGGTCAGTCTAGCAACACAGATGATGCCCCTGCAAGCTGCAGCAGCAACAAAAATATGAAGACTTCAAGGAAAAGGAAGAATGTGTGCTACTGTCACTGCTGATGGTGACTCTATCCACCCAGAATCTGTTGGGAGAATTTTTCCTTCCCCTGGAGAAATTCAGTGAGATAATTTGTTCCCCCAGCTTCAATTAAATCAGGCATGCCCAAAGTCTGTTTTGGGGGCCTAATTCAGCCCCCCAGCCAGTTTTATCCAGCCCTCATGGCAGTTTATTTACTGGGGTCAAATTATTTAAAAAGCTCAACAAGTTGAATACTTTAAAAAGCTCAACAGCTTTGAGGTAAAATTGTAAAAAAAAAAAAGGTTGGCCCTCACGCATGTTCACTTCATCAAATCTGGCCCTCTTTGAAAAACGTTTGGGCACCCCTGAATTAAATGAATCAGACCTATGCCCAAATGATGTACTATTAGGTACAAGATGTGATTGGAATCAAAACCATAACATACCATGCTTCATCGTAAAACTCACTTCAACCAATTTAAGACCACCTCCACCATCAACAAGGAAAGAGAGAAAGGATATCAGCTATAGTACAGGGGACATAATAAAAATAATATGTGCTGATCCATTCATGCAGCCTTATGAAGCTAAGAAGCACGGCTCTGTGATGAAGAAACTAGAAGTGCTTGAGTATCTTGGCTTTTAGTGTTATCAGCTTTGTGCATTAATATGCTAATGGCAAAATAAGAAATGTGGAACTAATTCCATGTAATGTAAGACTATCCAAGTAGCGCCAAGACATGGCAGTATCAAAACAGACATGACTGCATCCTTTTTGATATGTATTATACTACAGCACTATGGAATATGTTGAGTTTAAATGGCTTAACAACAAGCTGCTCCAATGTAACAACATTGTGACGATGTAACAACTCCAAGTCCATTTCTAATTTTCACACAGAGGCTGCTTAGCTTTACATTTATCTTTCTTCTCACTAAGGAGGGGGAAATTAGACAAGGCGGTGGTTGTTTGATTCTAGAAACAAAACAAGGCCATGCTTTCCTTTGTTGATTAGCCAAGGGAGCCTAAAAGAATGGTCCATATTTTTTCAAAACTTTTGCTTTCAAAAAAAATTTTTTTTTTAATTAAACCATCTGGTGGTTGCCAACAACATTGTTTCAGCTCTGGTGGCATGCTTTGTGTGTGTTTGATGTGTCGGCTGATGGAAACCACTTGTGATATAATCATGAAAGGCACTGGGCAGCTTGTTAGGCTGCCTTACACATTCAGTCTATGATCACACACTTGAGTACGGAGCTTTCTAGTTGGCTGCAGAGATAAGAAATATTATAAAGAGCCATGGTGTACTTGGATTTTCCCTGCTTGAGCGTGACAGAGTTCCTCCCAAACTCTCCTGGTGTTGGCATTAGAGCAAAGCTACACCAGATAATAAATTTTGCTGCGGCGGAGATAGCCTTGTGCCAGCAGCAGGCTGCTGCCAGTGCAGGATGGAAGTGGGTGGAACTGGGATGTGGTGGGGAAGAAGTAGGCCTTTACTGGAATCCTAAGCTTAGTCAGGGGTTAATCCCACCTCAATAGAGGTGTAATGTTATACTAAGGTTACCAGATTTTTTTCAATGAATCCAGGGACACTTTTCAACTTCAATGGATTTTGTATGGGGGCTGATTTGTAAATCCGGGGACTGTCCCCAGGAAAGGGGGACGTCTGGTAACCTTATGTTATACTCCCCCCAAGAGGTGGAACAAGTGAAGGCATTCCTCCTGATGAATCTCATCCCCATCTCCTCCCTGTCCACTCAATGGAGAATAGACTTCCAACTAACCCCTCAGGCAATCACTGCACATCATAAGAATGTAAGAACATGGCCCATCTAGTCTAGCATCCTTTTCTCACTGTGGCCACCCAGATACCCATGGGAAACCTTCAAGCAGGATCTGAGCACAAAATCAGATCCCTTTGTGCAGTTTCCAGCAACCTGTACAGTGGTACCTCTGGTTACGAACTTAATTTGTTCTTAACCTGAAACTGTTCTTAACCTGAGGTACCACTTTAGCTAATGGGGCCTCCCACTGCCGCCACACCGCTGGCGTACGATTTCTGTTCTCATCCTGAGGTAAAGTTCTTAACCCGAGGTACTACTTCCGGGTTAGCAGAGTCGGTAACCTGAAGTGTTTGTAACCCAAGGTGTTTGTAACTCGAGGTACCACTGTATTTAGAAGCATCGCTGCCTCCAACCATTTGGGCACAGCATAGCCATTGTGGCTAGTAGCACTGATGACCTTATCCTCCATGAGTACAAGATTCGTAGTGTACAGATTTCACATCAAGATACACAATGTGGAGTTCTGCCCAAGGACATGGAAAAATAATACAGTCTACTACCCATTTTTATTTACTGGGTAAGCAGTCTTAACCTAGCCCTCAACTCTGCACGCAAGCAGTTTCCAGGCTATTTTCTCTTATGAGGGCAGCTGCAGCTTCTGCAACAAATGCAACAGCTAATTAGAGTTTACCTCACACCTTTTCCTGTGACTCGGCCTCGGGGCAAGGAAAAGGCAAATGAAAGGACATAAAAGAGTTCTTTCCAAAGCCTAAGACTGCATTCACAGAGCAATAGATGACAATCTTCTGTTTATTTAATCTATATGCGTATTTCATTAATTTCTAAACTGTCCTTCATCAAGTATTATCCCAGTGTGGTTTATAGCCCAAACACCAACAGAATTAAGAAAATGTCCAGTAATAATTAAAGCCAATATTAACATGTCTTCAGCTGCCTAAAGGGATGCAAACAGCAGTTTCTCTATAGCACAAAGGACAAGAGATCTAGTGAAAGTACTGGCTCAGTAATTGACTAGAATTCAATCTGCACTCAACTGAGTCCATCTAGTGGATTTTTAAAAATGCCTTACCCTCCAGACTGTGCTGTAAGTCACAAACTCTGAGTCACCACCTGCTCACCTAGGGAGCAATTTCTCATTGCTAGTGGTGACCAGGGACTGACAAACCTGGCTATATGTCAGTCTTGTGTGGAAAGAATATAATTTATTTGGATTTTTTTCCTATTTTTTTTCCAGCCACCAAACAATTTTTTTCTGTCCTCATCCCCCTGCAGACCCCACCAATCTGGGCAGCAGTGGCAAAAATGAAGATATATAAAGAGACATAACACAGTTTTTCGTTTGTTTGTTTGTTTGTTTGTTTAAACCTCTCCAGACAGCCCAGTACCCTGATGGGAGATGCAAACTGCCCTTTCCTAGTTATCAGGCTGATCATTTGATGAGCAGTTCCATATGAATCTCCCAAGGGGGTGCTGGCACTGTCTCTGTCTCACTGACTTCTGAAGCTGAATACACATGACATTAGCCACAATCCATAGGTCTCATGCAGCTTTTTGAGAAATACTCCAGTCTCAGTTTAGAACATATTGTTACATGTCACCCCAATCTCTGAGTGGTGCGAGATTCCAGGGGTTCCAGGCATGCTTACCAGGGTCTGGGTTTCCTATTACAACAAAGAGGCATGGCGGAGACTGTGGTGTCTTTATTATATATGGTTTATTTACACACATATACAACCTGTGTCTACTAGGACATTTATGTTGTTGGCATCCCTCTGTCTCAGGATATAATGGAGTGCACCTCCAAGAATGAAGTCAACCTACTGCCCTAGCAGCATTGAAGTGACTTCCCAGGGTGCAAGTCTGGGCAGTGTGTATGGAGATCCTGGGTTGCCTAGATGACAAGACTAATGTGGTCCAAAAGAAAGCAGAGCAATACATTGGGCACCAGCCTAGCAGCAAGAGTTGCCAGAAGGAGGTATACAAGAGGCATAGGGTTTACTCCTTAGCCTTTTCTTCTCCCAAAGATATTCCGCAAGGCAGCAGAAGTTTAGGATCAGAGTTCCTTCTCCTAGTTGGGCTACCTTCCCAGGTTGATGAACTCCATAGGTCCCTCACTTCCCTCTACAGCATGTGCAGAAACCACCTTCTTGACTGTTGGACCCATGACTGGCCTTGTCCACTCAATCCACTAGAGCTTGCCTTCACAGGCAGGGCAAGTCCCTAACTCACTGAGGGTTTGAGACCCATTGGCTACCCTCACCTGGTTTAGCCAGTCAGTCGAAGCCGATCCTGGGCCACTGTCACATGCTGACAGCTTCTAGAAGCTGCAGGTGAGAGCTGAGTGCAGGGTGGGAACCAAAGGTGAACAAACTACCCCAGGAGGAATGTGATGTGTCCCCTACCAGAGGTACTACCCCTACCCTAGCACCCCATACATCCCAACATTTATGTCAAGCTCTGGAATCCCATTTTTAATTTTCACATATTATTATTTATATCTGTCCCACTGTTTCCCCCCAAAACTTTGACCTTCAAGAGAGCTTACAGTCCATACAGATGCCAAAATTAAAAGTGCATATGAAACCAAATTAAGACTAGTGGGAAGTCACTGGCCACCTGGTGCTTCTTGATCCATGATATTAGTAGCAATGCCAGCAAGTGGCTACTGTTGCATCCAACCTGGCAAGACAGGAAGAGCCATCTGGGCAAACCTCTGCTAGGTTTTGCTGCTCTGGTGAGCCCAAAGGCAGCGACAGGAATACTAAGCTTAAGATGGCAGACTGAAGTGCGTGTGTGATGAGACTAAGAGTCCAGAATTTCTGGACATCGTAAAGAATCTATTATCATTTCAGTCACTTTCAGCTACATTGGTTTCATTACCATCTGTCTTCATCCACTGATGCTTCAAGAATTAATACAAAGATGGGGAACATTCCCCTCCCCCACCCTCTGAAGACAAGTCGTTGAATGCAGCCCTTCACGTCTATGATCCCACAGCACCCTAGGATGGGAAATAAGATAAGATCATTAGGTCCACTGAGTTGAAAATAAGGGTTCGTTTCTCAGTTGAGCAATAATTCTCTTTTCAAGGTGGGCGATATTCAAGCAATCATCCCTACAAAATTGGTCATTACCATTGGCTAATGACCGATTTGTCAGCTAATAGCCCAAGGTGAAGCCAAGGGCAGCAAATGCTCTGGCAAACCACTCGCTGATGGCAGTGTGAACAGATTTCAAGGGCATCGTTGCTATTATAAACCATGTTCATTGATTTACAACAACATTATTATGGGGGGGTTGGTTAAAAAGCAGGTGCAGTAAGCTGGAAAAATTAATGGCTTCCTGCTGCTTCACAGCTGATTGTCCACCATACACAGTGGATCCTAGAGTAAAATGCCAAGTCTTGGATTGTTTAGACTGGTAAACCAAGAAGCACAGGGGGGAACTGAACAGAAGAGGAAATGCAGCATATTGGAGTTAGTCTGTTTTTAAAAACCTTCACTCACAAAGTAAGCTCCACCCACCAGAGGCTTTCATTCCATAAGATATCACATACAACAAAGTGATGGTCCTTTTGCCTTTGTTCAAATTATGCATTTCAGATGTTCTCCTCCATAACTAAAAGCCATCACTACAGGTGTAGAATATATATTTTTTACTGAACTACAGAGATGAACCAGTTTGCTGTACTGCCACATATCTGCTTTCCTATCTAGTTCATTACTTGATGGGGGCAAGTGGGGGATAGAAGAGAAAACCAGTAGTAAGCATATCTCCTACTATATCCAAATCGATTGAGACAATTTGGTCCATAGTTGATTATCAGGCGCGCCAACTTTGTGTCTTTGGCCCCCTCAGTATTTGTTGGAGGGGATCTAGCCAGGTGAAGCCTCTGGAGGGGTGCTATTGAGGCTCCCAAGCCTGTGTGTGTGTGTGTTTGCTCATTATAATGAATTTTTACTATTTTGATTGCATTTACATTTTGTGATATTGTTACACACCATCTCAATATGCCCACACAACAGGCAGTATATAAATATTTTTATTAATAAATAGTAACATTCAGATATATTCAAATACATGATTAAAACTCAGCGGCAGCTTATGACACTTGTCAAACTTCTAAAACTGACCAGTTTCATATAAGTCTTCCAGTCTGCATTAAGACTTCACATTTCAGTTTTCCTGTTACAGTTTTCCTGGTAGTAGACTTTGACAAATGGCCATGAGACCATTGGCCAATTCCTATATACTTTTTTCCACAATGTTGTAAATTAGTGTTGTTGTTGTCATAGAGGAAATTCAAACTCCATTCAAATTGTTTGCATTGGAATCACGGATTAGATTTCATCACGGCCATTTTTGTTTGAGTGTAAATAGGAACGATTCCAAGAAAAGTACAGGTTACAAGAGGCTATTTCTCCAGATTAGCATCACAACATGGCGTGTCGGTATTTTGAGTGTTCTCAGGGGCCTCTTGTGAAGAATCCATCATCATGTCTCATGAAAAGTCCATCAGGAAGAGTATACAGAAAGAACATCAACAAAAAATGTAGACTTTACAACATTTAGTCTTTCCTCACTTGGCAGATTGATGTATTTTGGAAATCACTGCCATATTTAACACAGAGAGAAAAGAAGAAATATTTGAATCAAGGATGATTGCTTACATGACTACTTTTACGTATATAAGATATTTGCTGCAAATAACTCAGTTCTTTTTTTATACCAACTCTTCAAGCCAGAACCAAACAAAAAAAGCTCAGAACTGGAAAATCCTGGCCTGCAGCTCGCATGTTTGCTACCCCTGAATTAAAAGAAGGAACCCAATCTGAGAACTAATTAAATCCCACCATCTGTTCTCCAGACCACCAGATCCATAAAACCTTGTTGTGATACAGTAATGGTTCCTACAAGTGCAGGGCAAAAGTCAATGGCTATGAGATAGATGTCCATTATGTCAGCAGCTGATTGTTTATGACATAAAGGAGTGAAAAGAAATCTATGGCCTTAGCCTGAACTCAACATAATGTGAAGGAAGGCCAGTGAGGGAGCAAATGAGACCAATGAACTGCTGACAGGGAGGGAAACAAATGTTTCCTGTTGTAGTATTCTATAAACTAGGAGGTTGTTTCTAGGTGCATTCTACTGTTTTCTAGCCCACTGGACTGACCCGGTCTTGACCCTCAGTGGCTTTTCCTCATTCTGTGTGGAGTCTTGCCTGTTCTATGGTCTCATATTATACCTGGACGTTCCCAAGTGAGGATCGGTCTCCATGGACACAAAAGCCAACCGAACTGAAGCAAAGTCAAGTGGACCCTCAACCCCTTTTTTTCTGAGATGCTTCAGGCACCAGCTCTTGATATTCTACATCTCCAGTGGGTAGGCAGTATCTAAAATCATCCATCTGCAGTACCTGCTAACATTACAAGGTATTCAGCCAGTACTGCTCTTCTTTCAAGTGAGAGAAAGCACTGCATGTCACTAAGGAAAGTCTGCCTGAAGTCCGGATTCCTCAGAAACATTAGCTAGCATGGATCCCATCACCAGGGATGCTGTCGCTGCCTTTCAAGTTACTGGGATGAAACAACTTAAGCTACAACAGTGATTTCCAGGTCCTTCCTCCTTGGCCCGATACATCCTTTATATCCCTGTCTCTATAACTACAAGGCAGAAATCCATAGATCCGCCAATCAAAAAAGGAGTAGGTGAGATGAATTGTGGGCAGGTGTGTTCCAAGGAAAGGTGCTCTGGCAACTGAAACACTACCTGCTGCTGTTGTGACCATCACCGGTACTTATTCTATTCTGGCATTCTGCTTTTGCTCTCCTCCTAGTTCTTTTCACCCAAGAGCAAAGCTACAATTAAGAGGGAAGCAGTAGATTAGTACCAACCACATGGTTCCCTTGCAATGCTTATGTGACTGTTGAGCTGCAGGGAAGACAATGACTTGCATGGAATAATCAGTGGGTGGGAGAGGAGTACTTATCTTTTCCTTCCTTCTTAATTCTCCCCCACCCTTCTTTACTAAAACCTTTTTAATTGGTCCCCCCACCACCACCACCAGGTCACTGCTAACTGGGGTTCAAAATTGAAGGTAAGCTGGAATGTGTATGGAACAGACCTGTGAGGGTTTGCTGTGGAGAATCAGTAGGCATGGGAGGGGCAAAGAACCCATTGAGTGCCACCCAGATATTTTCCTTATGTGAATATGTCTTCCAAAATAACATTTATTTAAATGTATTTCTTTCCTGGGTCTTCATTGCTGAACAATTGTGACTAGCTCACTTTGATTCGCTTAGGCTATGTGTGGAATATCTGCCTGTCCAGTACTATGATCTTATGTACCTGGGGGAAAGCCCTATTGAACACAGTGGGACTTTACTTCTGAGTAATGATGAATAGGATTGTGCCATTAATCAGACTCATTCTGGCCTTTATACTGGACTGCCAGTTTAGGTTTGGAGGAAACAATATTTATTGCTAGATCTAACTATGCAAGGGTAATGTTCTAGCACTCAATAACCCTTAAAGAATTTACTGTTCCAGTTAGGTGGTGAGGAAGGCCAGCTCTCCTGTCCCCATACACATTCCTGTACTGTATACAAAAAGAATTCACCACGTGTCATTATGTATGGGTCTCTTCAGATGATAGGTCTACTGAGTGCAAGAAGGCTTGTTCCCTCAAAAGTAGGATTGCTACCTCAGAGAACATTTTTGCATTTTTACTTAGAAGCAAGTTCCACTTTATTCAGTAGGGTTTTGTCCCTAGGAGATCTGTTTAGGATTGCATCCTAAGAAATGTCAGGGCATGAGAAAATTAAGTTTACATGATCACCACATGGTGATCTGCAGTAACCCCATAATGGGTTCCACATGGACTCTGGATTTGTAAAAAGACCAGCCATGCATAACTCTTGATGAACTGTGTTAAAAGTTCCTTGTAGTTCCACAGCTGATGTATTATGTAAGAAATCATGAAAGAGTCACAATGAAAAACAAATTCATACAGAAATGACCATTGTTTATGTTATTCTGGACTGCCAAATTTAAGGATAGCATTAGACTGTGTGCACTTTTCTAGCTGATTTGATGTGGGTTGTTTCCTGTTTTGAAGAATTTTGGTTGTTATGGACATACAGTTTAGTTTTTTTATATATAATTAACAAAAGGGTATTGTAATTTTCCCCATGAGGTAACAGCAAAATAAAAATAAAAAGCAAGCATGGTGGAAGATATTTACTGAAATTTAAAGCCATACAGAAAGAGTTGGGCTTAAGTTTTAAACTGGCCCTTGATAGATTTTGCTCAGCCTATTACAGCTTATTACTATCATGCTCCTGATATTCTGATATAACCAAAAGTTTTGACATGAATTAACATCAGCCAACAAATCAAATATCGGTCTCAGTTACACACTAATTCGAAGGTCATCTGGTGTCCTGAGGTAGTTGCTCTTACTTCCCCCTGACCTTGCATCTCCTAGCACAAATCTCCAAACTGGGATGACTCCAAAAGAGACAGACTGTTTAACCAGAGATTTCAGAATGTATATTTTGCCTGTAAATACATATCAATCATAATAAGAATTCCAAGTGGACATTTCAACCCAGTAATTTTAATGGAAATGAGGCTCTAAATCTGTATTATCGTGCCAAGAAAAATGAAGCTATTTTCACATTTCAGTTACCTAATGGACTAGATACACATTTTCCTTTGTCTTGAGGAATGAGCTGCAAGCGACAGGCTTTGCCTTGGTTGTTAATGGTGTTAAATCCTATTGGCTAATTCATGGCAGTCTATGGTGAGGCCTGCATGAGGGCTTATTTGTTTGTTTATTTATTTAAGAAATATCTAGCCCCCTGTTTATTGTAATAATCCCAAAGCAGCGGTACAATGTAATAGCACGATTCGTAAGAAAACCAAAGTTATATAAAACCTGGATCACCTAAAAATAATAATAACAAACAAATATGGCAAAGGCTTTCTGAAGAACTGTTATTCTGCAGAACTGTCACACTCTGCGCAATGATTCAGTAATAGCTGCAGGCCAGGAGATCTACAGGCATAAGCAGGGCGGGCAGCCCATGAGGCAAAGTGAGATGACCGCCTCAGGCGGCAGGATCCACAGGAGCAGCAGAACCAACCTCCAAGGAATGCATCACCTGCTGTCGCCATGGCTGCAACAAACTCCTTGGAAGCCTGATCCGCCATCTCAGCAGCACCCCCACCAGGCTGCCTTTGAAGCAATTTCTCGTTGAATAGCAGCCACTGCTGGTCTCCTCTGAGCAGGAGGAAATTGTGGGTGCTATCCTTTGAGGTCTCTATGCCCACCCAGTATGATTCACAGTGGGCCCCTTTCCCACACGGATGCCACGGCCACTTGTCACTTCTTGTCACAGCCAAGTGCCACACCAACAGAAAGAGAGAAAGCACATTTGTGCACACTCCAGTTTTCCATGGGATCCATCTGTGTAAACATTGGATCCTGTAGAAACAATCTGAGCTTTGAAAGGCATGTAGAGCTGAAAGAGGAAGCAGGAAAGAGAGTCACTCTTCCAACTTCCTTCTTCAGCTCTACCTTCTTTTCAGAAGGAGGAGGGAGGGACAAGTAACCACCCTCAACACCTGGGATGATTTGAGATGGCTGGCTCAGAGGTTTTGTATAGCTCACCTTCTAGAACCAGTAAGGTCTGTCATGCTAAATTAGCCCTTAGCCTGCCAGTTTGGTGTTGTCGTTCTGATGCTGTGTGGTTTGGTTTGGTTTGGTTTGGTTTGGTAACCCTGGAAACTTTGATCTCAGAGGGTGTATATGACAGCAGGCACCATATCCACAATTTTTACCCATAATCAAGTTGATGCTTGTACTGAAAACAGCAGAAGCTCTGCCTGAACTGAGGCTGAAGCATCTGCTCACATTTGGGTGAGAAGGGAAAGTGTGCTTGTAGGCAGGCCCCTGCGAATGATTGCACGAGGTGTTCTAAAACTGGCCCCTTCCAACAAAGCTAATAAAGGGTGTCGACTGCAATTAAAGAGCTTTGACGAGGAAGGAAGACAATTGGAAACATAAATTCATTCTGTTGATCCGGCTGGCACTCCAGCAAACGTTTACTGCTTTTTATTCCTCCTTTCTCATGGAGCGCTTGTTTTAAAAAGAAAAATGGCAAAGAATTAACTGTAAGCTTGCAGTATTATTGGGTTTGCTAGAATTTATTGTAGTGCCAGAAATTAATTTATGGATAATAGCAAGCTTGGGATCAGAAGGACCTTGATGTGAGAATGAAACAACAACAAAAAAATCTACCCTTGAAAATGTTCTAGCTGGGGGACGGGGGAGAAGAAGAAGAAACAATGGCCTAACTGTCAGTGGCAATGGGCAAAAAAGGATAGCAAGCTTTGCATACAGCATTAGAAATAAGTTTTGCCTATAATAAATTGGTAATGATTTAAATGCTACACTGCCAGATCCTAAAGCCTGTTAGACTTTGCTCTGTTGGCTGTTATAGACATGGTTGACTCCAAGCTTGTGTTTTACTGTGTCTGGAGACTCTTTCAATAAATAACTTTCTGAAAGAAAACAGTTGGTTGCTCATTCTTCCTTTGCCTCTCTGGAGTGCCCAGGTTTTTGTGACAGTCAGAGATGAAAGCTCCCACGTGACAACTGGCCCAAAACTCAGTGTATTTACTTGCACTTAATGAATTGCATCCACTGTTTGAGATGATCAAATGAAGAGGCTAGTCCTGGTTAGCAACTTTCTTCTTTTCTCTCCCCTGAATTTCTTTCTTAGAGGCTAGATCTACACTCTCTGGTGCTCTTCTTTGGTCAGTGGGCCAGCTTACTTTTCTTGCCGGAGAAACTCATTCAAGTTAATTCCAGAACTTAAGTCGTAATTCAGAGAGGTTTGTTGCAGGAAACATGTCTACACACACACAAGCCATTCATGCATGCACGCAATGCACCAAAATCGTGTGTGTGATGGCTTGTGAATATTTCAGACGTCTCCACTTCCATGGATACCCATGTCCCATTATAAAGGAACATTCTAATTGCAGAGGGATTCTGAAGATTCTTATGATGCAGAAAACAATATTGATCTGCAGTTGCTAACTTTGACGGATGCTTTACTGAGCCGTGAAACAGCAAGTTTATCTTGACCAGCAACATGGAGGCATTTCATATTGGATGTATGGACGCCAAGATGGTAG
This sequence comes from Podarcis tiliguerta, assembly GCF_965153285.1. Lineage (NCBI taxonomy): Eukaryota > Metazoa > Chordata > Lepidosauria > Squamata > Lacertidae > Podarcis > Podarcis tiliguerta. The sequence goes on from NC_139535.1 coordinate 57,895,301, forward strand.
CACAGCATGTTCTCTTTAGTGACCTGACACCGCTGAAATAGGATGGTAATATATTTCAGAGGAAAGGTAATTTGTTCTTTATTTGAGCAAGCATCTGGTGTTTTTAATATTCAAAAATGCTGCACGTTGCCTTCAGTTTTTGAATAGAGGAATATATATCAAATTAAATAAATACATACTGGAATTTTACTTCTGTTTATCATTAAGGGATGCTATGTGCTAACTTTCAGGAGTTTTTTTTAAAAAAAAATATTGTAGAGTCTGTAAATGCCACTGAGGTTTTTGGCACAGAAAACAAAAGTTGCTTTGACTTGACGTGTTTGTGATGTCCTGTTCCTGCCAAACTCCTCCTTCCCATCTCAGTGTGAGCATAGTAGGGGTCCAGATCAGAAGAGAAACATTTTTATAGAGGAATGATAGAATATGGAACAACCACTCCAGAAATAATCAGCACAAATGCTGCTGAAAGTCATTTACTCTGTTGAAGTAAGCTCTGCATTCCTGATTTGTGTATTCATAAAAACCTGGTAATTTCTTGAAGCTATGGGTTTGACTGTTGAAACAACTGATGAAGGCATCTGACCCCTCAAAGGCTGTGTACACATTATTAGCTTAAAATGCTAATCCTTGTCGTTATATATTTTACATGGCTGTTTATTTGTATATATTTTAAATTTTTATATATGAATGTTTTATGATGGCCTATACTTGTAATGCCTCAGAAAGGTCTGGCAAAGCAAGTAAGCTTAAAATGCAGCTGTGGCATTCTTTTTCTCAGTTCAGATTAAAGCTGGTTTGGGGGGAAATGAATTTGAACGTGGGTCTTTCTCACATCAAAATGGGAAATGTCCCATTGTACTATTGATTCTATTTGAAAGAGGCAGCATGGTGTAATCTACCATTTAATTGTTCCCCATGTTACAAAAACCCTGCTGGCCACAATTAAAAGTTGGGCATTCAGTATGCTATGGGAAACTATTCCAACGGAGATTCAGCAGGTGCCCTCACTGCTGAGTCTCAGATATTTCTTAAATATTGTTTTATTCTGAAAGGCCTGTTCACTTATTTTTTTTTTCTTAGGATTAACCAGTCATTTCAATAATTGCCTTGTATTGCTTTTGTGGTACTTTATGTTTTATTGTATTTGTATATATTGCTGTACACCACTTTGATATTTTACATGAGATGGTGCTATATAAATTTTATATATATATATACACACAGAGAGAGAGAGAGGAGAGAAAAAACTGATGGATATTGGTTTGGGGGCCTGATCAATGCCACACTTCCTCGGACCTTAAGTCAGAAAGGAAAAAGGGGGGATGCACTTCTCTTTTTATAATCATAGAATCACAGAATGGTAGAATTGAAAGGGACCCTGAGGGTCATCTAGCCCAACCCCCTGCAATGCAGGAATCTCAACTAAAGCATCCATGACAGATGGCCATCCATCCACTGCTTAAAAAACCTCCAAGGAAGGAGAGTCCTCCACCTTCCAGGGCTGGCCATTCCACTGCCAAACAGCTCTTCATTCATATTCATAAAAATGTGGTGATGGTGAAGGTGATAAAATATACTTTACCACAATAATTAGGTACTTTTTGTGACCAAAATGCACATTGTTCTGAAGTAAAATTATTGTTTTACCAATGGAAATAATTGCCCAGGGATGTCATCATATATTGGGGCTGGCCATGAATTTTAACTTGGATCTTCGAATTATCTTAACCTTCCAATGCCTTCCAGAAAATGTGAGGTAATACTTCATACGCATTTACTGTAGGGCATTGTATTCCTTTCTGAGACCTTTTACATGCAAACGAACAAAACTTGAAAAAAGAAGGAGGGCATATAATGGCTTTTAATGTAAGGCATTTCAGTGTAGTTATACATCTGTCAGAGTCATAAAGGAGTAATGGAGCAATCCTGCTTTTGCTCAGATGAATTTCCCATGACAGATGATACTGGCTCATCTTTTGTGCTAATGTTCGGACTCCCAGTATTTTCCTTTCACCAAAGCATGGGTAAAAAAAGCAAAAGAGCTCTTGTTTTCCTTGGGACATTTGTTTCCAATTTTGCAAACACCATGAATGCGGTTATTTTTATAGCCCTGTTATGAAAGCATGGCATTTGAGTCTTCATCTTGTAGTTAATTATAAATCATTTCAGAGCTGTGCTGCCCACAACAAAGTTCTCAGACCCTGAAACTGAATCATTTGTGATCGCTGCTCTCTCAGCCCCCTCCTCTCCCGTGCTGTCAGATCCTCTTTGAGGGAGGGAGAGGGCGTTATTTTAAGATGTTGTTATTGGCTTGGAAATACATAAAGTGTCAGTTCCAAAGTCTTTTTTTCCCAGAGCAAGATAAACTCCTTTGGATCATCCATCATTAGGCTTTTGCCTTACTTGACAGGACCCCACATTTAAATGCCTTTGCAGAACCATATCTGATGGATTATGGGAGGGTTGTCGTTTTTCATGAGGATGTATCATGAAAAGCCCCTTTCAGAAGCATTGGGCTTACTCCCAGGCTTGCTTCTTTTTAACACTGAATAGCAACACTTCTTCTCCTCTCTCTCTCTCTCTCTTTTTTTAAAAAAACCTCTACCTTGCTTGATCCTTACTGATTTAGGGGGAAAAAAAATTTTTTTTGTTTTAATGATACATGAGGTTTCCCTTGCTCTGTTTAACTGTTTCTTTTGTTTTTAACATTTATAGTTCAGCTCTTTTGAGGATTTTGCTGCTATGTTAGGCTCACACGTCTTCCTCAAAGCAAATTAATAGGGTAAAAATTCAGGTCAAGAGATCGCATCAAGTTCCGCTAAAGGAAATTTGTTAAAGCTCTTTCCCACTTGTAACCTGCTTCACGTCAGCTCTGATTTGAGAGCTCTTACGCAAGTAAGGAATTCAGTCAGATTCTATTGCTTTTATTTTGAAACATGAAAATCCAGCTTTCCCTTAGAATTTTTTTCACCATTTTAAAAAATAAATCAGCCAATCCAGTTCACTAGCATTGCTTGGAGTTGGGACAGGAAGGGGGAAATTAGGGGGGCAGGGGAGGCAACAACAGTGGGCCCTACTAGGAGCCGTGAGCACAAGGATACCAAGCATTGATGTCAGCCTTAAACATCAATGTAAAGCCATGCTACTAGACAAAATGTAGAACATTTAGCTTTGCATGATCATATAGATAATCATGGGGTTAAGGTTCTGTATTAAGGTTGGACTGATCCTTGGGTCCCTCCAACTCTATGGTTCTATGATTTCCTGTGCAGTTTCCTTTCTCAGCTACTTATAATTCAAACTCTGGGATACTGTTCCAAGAAACATTTACGTGTGATAGGAAGATGAATGCCACACTACAAAGAAAGATTTGTAATACACGGCAGAGAAGGTGAGGTCAGACTGAGACCAGACCCTTGACATGGAGGTTATGGCTCGGGTTTAGCACAATCCCCAGCAGGGGCATTGAATAACATCCCTCACACTGATGCCTAAGATTCATCCAGTTTGCTGGCAGTTTGCCCTTAGAGCCAGAAGACCCATACCTATAACAGAATCGTAACCTCAAGCCCCAAGTCAGGCTTTTGTAACCCTTTAATGCACCCTTTCATGATTATGTGGGAGAAAAGGGAGATGGAAAAGGTAGAAATCAGTCTGGTCAACAAAGGCATACCACATACTTTAAAAAAAAACAGGATGGGAAATTATTCCCTGCACTTTCATTGACTGTATAATCCCAGATCCCCAGCTCAAAACCAGGCAGTTTCCAACTCTTAGGTCATCGTTCTGCGCCATGGAAGTTTTACAGAATATTTTAATGGGAATGTGTTAAGCAGGCTCTACTGGGCAAACTACTTAGTCTTTTCTGACAGGAAACCCAGCAGTGTAATTCAAAAGCTGGCAGGTTCCAAAAGGAGACATGCAGGGAAGCTAGGAGAGGGCTTCCCCTAGGGATCTGGCTGGCCACTGTGAGAGCAGAATGCTGGACTAGATGGGCCACTGGTCTGATGCAGCAGGGATCTTCTTACCTTGCTTTAAAAACAAAGACAAGAAGCTATATGAAACCAAAAGCTCATTCATTGGTACACATATGGCTCCAAAACAACATGAAACTAGTTCTGTGAGCCCCAGGAAACTTTAAGTTTGTTTTTCTCAAACAGCATTGCACCCACAGACACACACCATTTCAAGCTGCTTTTGGAATTGATGGAAGTTTCCAACGTGGTTTGTGATAGGGCATGGGAAGAAGAAGAAGAAGAAGAAGAAGAAGAAGAAGAAGAAGAAGAAGAAGAAGAAGAAAATTGAGGCAGTCCACCAGGCTCTTCTTTGGATCTCAGCCATAATTTAGATCATGAAATTTAACTAAGCGGAAAGGTATTCAGCCTATAAACCCTCAAATGGCATTAAGCTGCTTTCTAACTGCTGCCCAATAATATGGCGATAAAACTCCTGAAACATCATTACAAGTTAGTGCTCTCAAAAGTAACATGCCTAGACAAAGCAACAATGACAAAGATTATCTGTTCATGCACACTGTCTTGGTGGGATCTGCAGTTACTGTCATTTGACACAAAATAGGAAAATGGACCCCCAGAGCTAAACTACACAAACAACAAAACTGCACAGCCAAGATAACTTTCCTTCCTGCCAGTATTGTGGTTACAGAATAGCCCCTTATATACTCAGAGCAACAGCATATATCCTATACCTGACAGTACACAGACCCACTTTATAGAGAGAGTGTGTAACATCACAGTGAAGCAGCAAAATACACCATTATTCTTTCCCAAATGCTGAAGGTTAGAAGATAGCTTAAGCCTGACAGTATCTGATCTAATTATATTTTTATTAGTGGGTTACCAAACTCGCAACATGAGCACACACACCTGTCCTGAACCCCTGGCCTACCTGGCAACAAGTCAGTATGAAAAGTCCAGATTCAAAGTCCGAGGGTTGAACCATACAAGTGAAGTCCAAAGCCCAAAATCCAAAGTCCAAACATCAGGAAGCAAGATTCAGGGTCAATCTAGGTAGCCAAGTCTGAAGTCCAGCAGTCAGGATACAGTCCAGAGTCAAACACGAAGCACAGCCCTGGCACATCCAATTCAACATGTGTAGTTGAGCAGACATAGCATCTCAGCTGTCTGGGAGGATGGGTGTGATTCCTCAGCTCTGAACAGGTGAGGATCACAAGCCTCATCAAGCCCAGGTGCTGCAATCAGCATGCAGAGTATAAAAGGGCAGCAGAGCTGAGGTGTTTTGTCTGCTCAACTGCTCTGAACTGCTGGCTCATTCCTGACAAGGGGTGGCTAGACTGTGGTCCTTCGGATATTGTCAAACTCCAACTCCCATCAACCCTAACCAGCATGCCAGATAGTTAGGGATTATGGAAGTTGTATCCATTGACATCTGGAAGGCTAAAGGTCAGCCACCCCTTCTTTAAGAGTTTCTGTATGAGCCTTAAGGAGACTAAATTTCCCACTATGCTCAGGGAGAAAGGATCAGAAAATGCAAGCGAAAGATGAAAGTGAAAGAAAAGAGCTATAGAAAGAGGCACAATAATACGGCAAAGGACTACTAGGTACGTTCTCCTTGCACAGCAGAAGTTACAATAACTGTATCTACTCCAACTTTTATTATGAGAGTTTAGAAACTTTTATTAGTTTAACTGAGATTCTAACGAAACTCCAGAGGTGCAAAAGCCCCTGCTTAGGCTATATATCTCTGACCGCACAAAAACAGAATTTTTTTTTGGGGGGGGGGGATTCCTTTTGGATGACAGCGTTCAGAAACTCACTGATGGCTTTTGCTTTGGAACCCACAAAAATCCAAGCCAGTTCTGAAGTTCCTTAGCTGCAGAACATATGTGAGGATGCACAGACAAACGTCATGCTGCTTAGGTGATTGGTCATGATGACAGTAGTGCCAGGGCAGCTTTTGAATGCATTTACCTGTACCTTGAAACCTAGCTCTGTATAAGAAAAAAGAATTTTATAAAACATGTGCCAGAAGGTTCCAAAACGTACCTGCACATAAATACAAAGAAGGTTGAATGTGTCATTTTGTATTTTAGAGTCACTAAATGCTATCCCTGTGAAGATACTGTACCTTTGTGCTTCAATCCAGGTAAGCTCATGGAACAGAATTTTAAATAGGCAGGGAACTCAGAGGCAGGAATAACATAGAAGATTTGCTTAACAGGAATTTAATTTGTTTTAAAAGCATGAATCTAAACCAAAATGTATGTAGCACCTACCTGAGTTATGCTCCAAGACTGAACAATTCAGATTCAAACTCAGTACAGGTGCCACAGGGTGAGGAATTTTTTCCAGGCTGAGGGCCACAATCTCATCTGGTCAACCTTCTTAGGGCCATGTGGCAGTGGTAAATGAGCTGAAGAAGAGTTTGGATTTGATATCCCGCTTTATCACTACCCTAAGGAGTCTCAAAGTGGCTAACAATCTCCTTTCCCTTCCTCCCCCACAACAAACACTCTGTGAGGTGAGTGGGGCTGAGAGACTTCAGAGAAGTGTGACTAGCCCAAGGTCACCCAGCAGCTGCATCTGGAGGAGTGGAGACGAAAACCGGTTCCCCAGATTACGAGACTACCGCTCTTAACCACTACACCACACTGGCTCTCTAATAATAATAATAATAATAATAATAATAATAATAAATTTATTATTTATACCCAGCCCATCTGACTGGATTTCCCCAGCCACTTTGGGCAGCTCCCAACAGAATATTAAAAACATGATTAAACATTAAAAACTTCCCTAAACAAAGCAATGGATAGGACTTTTACCTTTGTATACACCCCTCTCCATCTTCTGTCTAGGTCCATGGTTCCCAACGTGTGGCACACGCCCCACTGGGGGCAATTTGATTTTTAAGGGGGGCAATTCAAGAATGAGTTATTAACAGTTAATGGCCTTTTAGGCTTCCTCCACATTTTGAATAACAAGAATTATATGTCACAGGGGAGGGGTCAGGATTTTAGAGATGCTTAGGTGGGGCATGGCCCAAAAACCACTGATCTAAGTGACATTATCAGAGTTTAAGGACACATTCTAGTCAGGAGAATGGGGTGCAAAGCAGAGCCAATGAGAGGAGTGGCCTTATGAGGGAAGGTCTGGCCTGGGATGTGGTCCAAGGACCAGCTAGAGAGTCCTGTATATTCTCTCTCTCTCTCTCTCTCTCTCTCTCTCTCTCTCACTCACACACACACACACACACACACACACACAGTGAGAACAGGGCTGGCCAAATGTATTTTGTTGTCTGAGGCAGAACAGCAAATGGAGCCACTACCCCCACAAGCCAAGGTGCACAGTACCTAAGGCCAGACAAGACAAGTAATTTTGGCAACTGGTGATGGGAGGGCAATAGCCTTCACCTCTTGCCCCCCCCCCACCAGCAATTGGTATTCAGAGGCACATTGCCTCTGATCATGGAGGTAGCTGATGGCAGTCATGACTAGTAGTCAGTTGTCATCACTACATTTTGGGATACTGAATTCCATAATTTAGGTTTACACCGTATGTAGTATTTCCTTGTTCTAGTGTTATGAGGAAGAAAAAAATTATCCCTATCCTCTTTCTCGCCATGCATAATTTTAAGCACCTCTATCATATCCTGCCCCCCTCACATTTTTAAACTAAAAGGCCCCAGACGTTGCTGAGAGGGGAAAGTGTCTAATTAAGACTAGCGTGGTCATTATTTGTTCAGTACATGGTGGAAACACACCTGCTCCTGTTAAACAGAACTGCTGTGGCTTATGGAGGAGGAGAGAAGGTTTCTTTTTTAAAGTCATCAATCTCAATTTTAAGCACAGTAAAAGCCCAATTATATCCTAGAAGAGCAGCAACAGATAGTATATGCTAATTCAGTACCGTTGCAGCCAATTACACAAACTTCACAATATTTTTAAAACAATCAAATCTGTTCCTAATTAGCATGCAGTGGCAGTTTTATTTTTTATTTTTTTAAAAAACTCAATTAAATTAAGATATCTGTAGTGTGACCAAATTTTAAATAAACTTATCTGCAGAAGTGACAACTGTGTGTTTGCAACACAAACCTACCATCTACCAGACATGGGTAGGTGACAACAGGGGCAATTACATAGCAGTGGAGAAGAACTAGGAATTTGCATAGGAATCATGACGAAAGTGTGGAATATAGGCTCTGTTTTACACCATATCTCCTGAAAATTCCAGATTAAGAAGCATGTACATACTTCTTGTTAACTAGTGCTGATGCAGAGTTATACGTGCTATTATTGTTATTTCTGTTGTCTGGTCCTTGACCATAATAAGGACTGATTGATTCATTGATTGATTGATGGTTCATTGGTCCACTCTCTCCTCTTGTGCTCTTATTAGCTATTGTGGCTTGGTGCTTTGATGGTGAACGAAGCACAGTCATTGGTCAGGGGTGATTTAAACCATTGTAAGGGAACCAGATATGCCTAAACCAATCTGCTCTCATATAAAATGGTTGCTTGATTGTTGGGGCCAAATAGATTGTGGTTCCCTGTAAGAAGGAAAGGGGAATTAGAAGTAGACATTGAGATGTAGTCGGCTTCTGGTTAAAGACTGGAATATTATGAGATCAATAGCAAAAGTCATAGATTCAAGAAGCAAGTTGGAAATGGAACAACGGAGTACATGGACATTAGATCTGATCTAGTAGGGTCTCCTTAAGCTCTTACACATGCATATCACAGGGCCTCTTCACATATTACGGTATGTGCTGGCACTCGCAAGTGAACCACCCCAGCTCCCCATATGTAATGCAAGCATTTGTCAACCCTTTTGTTGCAGTCATATATTGCATGCATGTAAACACACATTGACACAGGTGGTGCTGTGGGTTAAACCACAGAGCCTAGGACTTGCTGATCAGAAGGTCGGCGGTTCGAATCCCCGTGACAGGGTGAGCTCCCGTTGCTCGGTCCCTGCTCCTGCCAACCTAGCAGTTCGAAAGCATGTCAAAGTGCAAGTAGATAAATAGGTACTGCTCTGGCGGAAAGGTAAACGGAGTTTCCGTGCACTGCTCTGCCATGACTGGACCTAGTGGTCAGGGGTCCCTTCACCTTTAAATACACATTGCTATATCCTGAAGCCCGTTTTCCTCTTTTCAGCCCTGCTAAAACGTCATTCTTTCTGTTGCTCTGCTCTACCTACTCATTCTGGGCTTGTCCACACTTCTGCTTTTCCCATGCCTGGAAAGCACAGGTCTGAGCGGTTTTGGCTTTGCCCTGCCACTTTCCCCCAGAAAATCTGCACTTTAATGATAAATCGGAACAAATGGCAATCTTCAGAAAACCCAACTGGAAAGCAATGGGGCAAATGGAGGTGTGGGAAAGCCCTCATTCTCTTCCATGTGTGACTTCCACTTCTGCCTCTTCCTGTTGTTTTTCATGATCTCCACGTGCAGAAACAGCACTCATTCCCCCTTGTCCATTTACTTCTAACAACCTTGCCTTATTTTCTCAATTCTATACTTCCCCTTATGCTTTGTTACCTTCTCCAGTACTAACAAGCTCCCTGCAGTGCGCCATCTTTTCTTCTTGCCCTCTGGTGCAAATTCTATGCAGGGTCAGATCTAAATGAAATCCAAGAACATAACGCAACACCAGCGCAAACGAACTCCAGCTAAATACCATCTGTGTGCTCATGTAAGAGCCTTCTAAAGACTGTAATTTGGGTTAGCATCCGAAAATAAAATGCTATTCTTTTTCCCGGAAGTATTTTGTTAATCCTTCTCCAAAAAAATAAATAAAAAGTGTTTCTGTTTTATTTATTGTTCAGTTTTGGCAACCAACGTGCACCAGGAAGGTAAATTGCTCTAAAATTACAACAAATGATCCCAGGCTTTTACAAATTACCCGCAACTTAATTCTGTCCATCGCACAGCATCAATAACTAAATTAATTATTACTGTTTTAGATCTTGATCCCTTGCATCATTAGATGTGAGATCTGCTTACAGCTGATATATTAGTATTGGTTAGGGATAGGGAGGGATCTGTTTCAGTGCAGGAGATGTACTAAGATTGTTATGTACTGAAGTTCTCACCCTGGGCCAGCAGGGGGTGACTGTAGATAGTTATGCAAATAAGGGATCGAAAGTGATGTTCAGTGATTGGATAGTTTTAGAAAATTGTTACAGTTACGTTGTACTGGAGCTCTATATAAGCAGGCTGACTGAACCCTTCAGTTCAGTTCTATTCTGGCCTGTGAATAAACAAGAGCTGTTTGAAAAATCACTGTGTCGTCTGATATGTTCACCCACAACTTAACAAAGATGACCCTATATCCCCAACAGGCTTCTTCAGGTTCCAATGTATTTTCTGATGCAACATATGAGCTTGTATGGAGCTTCTTGGGCACAGAAGATGTTTGGAGCAAGCAGCAGTGTGGTGTGCTAGAGGTGGTTGCCTCCTGGCAGGTGCGTTGCTGTGACTTACTGAGTTGAAGAGGGGGCTAGGGTGGCAGGGAGGGAAGCGCAGGGCAAACACACCAGCAGGTCCAATCTGGTGCTCCAGCTGGTGTGTTTGCCCTGAACCACCCTCCCTGTTGCCTTCCCACTCCCCCTCTGAGTAAATAGCAGCAACTCACCTGCTGGGAGGTTCTGTAAGCATCTTCACCCTACCACATCATCCACTACTGACTGGAGATCTTCCCACTCCTCAGGGCATGAGGAATTACCAGAACAATATACCAGACCTAGGAGGACAGAGTAGATAGTATGCAGCTAGAAGGACAAATGCTATGGCTTTTTAAGTAAAATTTGTGTTTATGTATTCACAAATAAAAAGTCACTAGGGGCACATCCATACCATACATAGCTTCCCGCAAAGAATCCTGCAAACTGTAGGTTTGGGGGGGACATTTGGGGGGGACGCTGGCAATTGCAAAGAGTAAAATATAGTTCCCAATATTCTTTGTGAGAAGCTATGTGCTTTAAATGGATGTTGTGGGTGCCTTAATGGAGAGGGGGGACACCAGGCAAATTTAACCATGAGTAAGGAGTCTCAGCCTTGTTGTCTATGTGATTCATCCAGAGGAGCGCTGCATCTGCTGCAAACAAGACCATATGACACAAGATCAGGTTAAGTTAGCAGCAGGGGCCTGACTTTCCTGCTGAGAAAGGATCTATTTTAGCCGTGTTCAGGGAGCCAAACGGAGAAGTCAAAACAGATATAATGCCTCCTTCATCTGTATTTGGCAAAAGGGAGGTTTAGGATATTATTAGCTTCCCAACATCCCCGCTGATGGAGAATTACCTCATTACTTTACATGCAGCACGTATAACCCTGCTTGGTTTCTCAGGAGTTTCTCTGGGATCAGAATTCCTCCCTTGGATCAGATGTGAAGCGCTTGCATGTGTGTGCCCCTTTCTGCCAAAAGCACATGTGCTGTGGCATGTGAACCAAAAATGCAAAAAGGTTGCTAGTGAGCCAGGTACCACATCTGGAGATGGACATGCTCTGAATCAGGGGTCATCAACCTTTTTCAGCTGTGGGCCAGTCCACCATCCCTCGGACCATGTGGTGGGCCAGACTATTTTTTTTTTTAAAAAAAGAACGAATTCTTTGTCCCACAAATAACCCAGAGATGCATTTTAAATAAAAGGACACATTCTACTCATGTAAAAACACACTGACAGTCCACGGGCCAGATTGAGAAGGTGATTGGGCCGCATCTGGCCCCCGGGCCTTAGGTTGCCTACCCCTGCTCTAAATCCATTTTTAAGACTCTACTGCCCTCAGCTCAGAAGGCCAGACAGTGAAGACACAATGAGGTCATTTCCCCCTGCTGCATCTCAACCCGCATTTGCAAGGGGTTGTTCACATCAGAGAAAGGGGCGGAGATGCGTTCACCTGATGTGCATGACCATCCCCACCCCTCCCAATGTTATTTATGCATGCACAGTAATCTGCGCATATGCAGCTGCCTCCTCAAATGTTCACATTACTGCTTGCTCCACATCTAGATTTCTGGTTGGATTGAAGCTGGATTGGGGAAGGGGGGAGAGATGCAACAAACAGCTGTATTTGACAAGAAATTACAGGGTCGTTATGGATCCTGGTGCATGCATGAATGCAGCTTCAAAAACTAGTTTGTGGAATGCACTAGATGAAGAGTAAGCAGTAATATGAATATATTTCTGCAGACCTTGAGGTTCCCCAAAGCCTGTTGATATAGCTGGTATCTGTATGAGATTTGAAATAGTTTTTTTAAAAACCCATCTAATTGTTTTAATTGTTTTTATATATGCAACTGTTTTAACAGTTGTTATATGTGCAATTGTTTTATACTGCACTGTGAAATCACTTCAAGATGCCTCATGGGAAGTGATTCATAAATGAATAAACAACAACAACTTTAAGACACCAGGTTGAGCTATGGGCATGATCCAGTAAGGCACTCTTGAGATAACACTGATTTCACTGGAGACTGAAGCACACACACTTTTAACATACTGGCACACAGAAATCGATTGGACTTTAAAGTGCTAAAGTCTGGCTGGGTTCTACCATGTGTTTACTGTGTGCGGCTGTTCAATATCTGTAGCCTTCAAAATCTCTGATACATTTTTAGCTGAGCCAGAGCTAAAAGATTATGGGAGAAGCTGGAGCTTTAACAGACCTGGCTTTGTTCGTGCCAAATTACTGTTTTGTACAGTTATTTCTTCTGCAGCTTTTAAGCACAATGGAAACTGTTACAGTTGTTTTAGTGATTGGTGCAGTAAACCGTTTTGTATGTAGCAGCACCCGGTCAGTGAAACAAGCCATTGTTTTGCATTTGGCGCCATGTTCCAGTTGCTCCGCTAGATGTCAGCACAGAGCACAGATCCACAACCTGGATTTGATTAACAGCTTCTTAATTCGCTCCACGCTTCCTTGTGGCTGCTGACACATGCAGGACCGCTGTTCTCCTTTACCCTCTTCTGACTTCGGCTATGTTGAAGCCCAATTTATAACTCGGGTGCCTTCTGTGTGTCACTGGAGAAATGACAGTGGTGCTCTCTTGACAAGGTTCCTAGAACAAGAGATCTGCATGGCTGATTGACTCTGCCATGGAGAGTGGAGTTAAATGTCCGCGGAATTCTACAGTACACACTGGCTGCTAGGATACCAAAGAACTCCCGGTCAATACACCACTGCTAGTAGCTCACAATCAACATTAATAATTTAGGTCTCGGCGATGCTTGCAGCCATTTTATCACCTTGCATTCTTCTAATGGCATGACTCTCTGGAAATGCCCCAGAATGCACCTCTCATTCAACACACAGTCTCCATTTTTCAAGCTTCTCAGATGTCTACAGTGACTAATCCCCTACCTTAACCTTATGTGTCATTTAAGGGCATGTGGACATGGATTTCACACACACACACATGCACACAGTTGAGCAGCTGCTTTAAAATGGTTGTTGGTGTGAGGTGACCAAATGCTAGCTATGTTGGCAGACCTTGCAGCTTGGGTGAATTAGATAGGAATAATCACTTGCAGCTTGCAGAGTTCAAAGGCTGTATTCATGCAGGAACTATTTATTGGTTTGATGGAGATGAGAGAGAGAGCAGGCAACTTGTCTCAACAAGCTGGAAGAGAACAATAAACAAAATGGCTCAATTTTTAGAGGTGGAGTTAATTTAGAGAGCTACAAACAATGCTAGCTGGATTGATAAACAAACAATGCCCTCTGGTGGTTTAAAGTTACACATGCATTACTTATGAACTCAAGAGAAGGAAATTTATTTGCTTTTCTCCAACAAGCTATCCTTTAGGCACTTCTTTCAGGCCAGCATCCTCAAATGTTAAATTTGGCATTGAGGGTAGGACCTATCCTTTGATCTTCTTCTGAGGTCCTCTTATGAGCCTCCCATTTGAGGGAGTTTGGAGGCAGCAACAAGGAAGAGGGCCTTTACTCTTGTGGCTCCCCACTTGTTGAATGCTTTCCCCAGTGAGGTCTACCTGGCACCATCATTAACATCCTTTCAGCCTATCTCTCCCCCCAGGTATATGATGGATCACGGTAAATGTTCTGCTGTCTACGGCTGCGTCTTTTTATGGGTCATTATAATAGTGTTTATTGTAAGGTACTGTTTCTGTTTTTATGCTGTACCTTTGGCTCTGAATCTTAGAAAGACTTCGACGCTGAATCTAAGCCACTTAGAGACCTTTTTGTAGTAAGTGGCTAATAATTCAAATAAATTAATGGACCAAATCACAAAAAGCACCTGCTATTCAGGAAGAGCATATCTGGGATAGCTCAGCAGATCAAGCATGAGACTCTTAATCTCAGGGTCATGAGATTAAGAGATTAAGATTGAGCCCCATGTTGGCCAAAAGATTCCTGCATTGCAAGACTAGAACCACTAGATGCCCCTCGTGGTCCCCTCCAACTCTACAATTCTGTGGTTCTGTGATTTGAAGTAAGGGGATAAATGTGAAGGAAGGTGTGTGCATTTGTGAGAGATAAAGGGGGAGGGGGAGAAAGAACAGTCCCATTCCTTTTCTGAATTCCCAGGGGTCGAGGGAGCTGGCTTTCTTGCCAGCTAGCTGACAAAATGCTTTGCATTCTAAAGGTCAGGTCTGGGATGACACCCAGGAGTAGCTACTAGGAGCATGTCATCCCTATTTCTTTCTGCTCATGCCTGGGTGCCCAAGCCTGTCCTTCCTCCCCTGTAACTGACATCCCAGCTCTTCCAGACACAGGAGAGACACTGCAAGTGTCCTAGTGTGAGCTGTCAACTTGAAAACGGTGCAAGTGACGCTGGGAGTGTATTGATGTGTATTGGCCCTTTTTACTCAAGGCCAGGCTGTACTGTTCACTCGGGGGACCCTCCCTTCCAGCAAGAATGTGATGTACAATGAAGAAGAAGCTTCACAACCCCAGCTCCTGTGTTGTTATTTCGCACGCACACCCCACACCAAATATCCTTTTGTTCAGTACTTGGGAAAAGGCACTGTCAGTATGGCGTGCACAGTGAGAGCCGAGCTAGCAGAGATATATTTCTTAATACTACCAAGCAGTCTCCTCTGGAATGTGAGGGGGCTTTCCCCTCCCCTTCCAAGAGACCTCTCTACCAGCTTTCCAGCAGGCTATAATTCATGCAAGGAAACACCCGGAATTATTTAACTCTTTGCATTTCCGTGAGGGAATCCATTTTCCCCAGTGACCTGCTTTGACGATTCATCTATTAGCAGGTGTGAATCTGTCCCCAGCTTCCCCTCCTTTTCTTCCTCCCAGAAGCCCAAGGGAGCCACTGATCACTCTCTTAGCAGGAGGAAATGTGCTATCAGAAGCAAGGAAGCAGCAATAGACTCCTCCGGAAAATAAGGAATGTTTTGTTAAGGTTTCCCTCCCCCACCCCACCCCACCCACCCCTTTTTAAACCAACAAAATGGTAAAACTTATAGAAGTACAGAGGGTGCCCTGACTGAAAAGCAAGGAAGGGCTTTTGCTTTTTGAGTGTGCTTCCTTTAACATGCTTGGGTGGAGCGCATGTTTTGATGGCATGGACTCGGGAAACCACCAGAATTTCACAAGAGGTTCAGGTTAGCAGCCCCTGTTCAGGCTGCTTTTCATCCAGTTTCGAGGCATTACTGGATGTGTTGGGAAAGAGATGGCTGGAGCACAAGCACTCGGTAGCATCATTGCAGACATTATGGGACTGGCTCCTGTGCCTTTAATAATACAGGTACAGAGCTGTAGTTTAACTTAAGGGCCATTGCTCTGTGATACAACACCTGTGCTCTAGGTTCCACACTGGTAACCGATTTGTTACCAGACCAAGTTCAAGGTGCTGCTGTTAGTATCAGTTTACTTGCAAGCTTTACCCCATGTGTGGCCATTCAGGTAGGTTTCTTCACTGCATTCTTTTCATTGCCTGCTAAAAGCATTTTTTGTTTAGACAAGCCTGGGGCCGCGGGTGGTGCTGTGGTCTAAACTACAGAGCCTAAGGCTTGCCGATCAGAAGGTAGGCGGTTTGAATCCCCGCGACGGGGTGAGCTCCCGTTGTTCAGTCCCAGCTCCTGCCAACCTAGCAGTTCAAAAGCACGTCAAGTGCAAGTACATAAATAGGTACTGCTCCGGCAAGAAGGTAAACAGCGTTTCCGTGCGCTGCTCTGGTTCACCAGAAGCGGCTTAGTCATGCTGGCCACATGACCCGGAAGCTGTCTGTGGACAAACGCCGGCTCCCTCAATGCGCAACCCCAGAATCGTCCGTGACTGGACCTAACGGTCAGGGGTACCTTTACCTTTTACCTAGATGTATAAAAAGTTGATTTGAGTTTTCAGTCTGTTGCGACTTTAACTTTTTCAAAGTCTTAAATTGTTATTAATTCTTTTTACTTATCATTTGATGGTATAAATTTTATGAAATAAATGAATTAAGTGCATGCTTTGCATGCAAAAGATCATCAATTTAATCCCCAACATTTCTAGGTAGGGCTAGGAATCTCCCATCTTAACCTCTGGAGACCACTGCCAATCACTGTCAACAGTGCTGAGCTAGATAGACCAATGACCTCATTTTTTCTTATAATGACTTGGTCTAGGTCAGTTTCCTATGTAATTCTGTGAAATGTTTCAAGCTCAGCTTCCTCCCTCACAGAACTGAATGGTTTTTAAGTGAGGTGAGTGTACCTCACTCGCCAAGATTTCTAGATTATGGGCTCATAACTAACATATTTTTCAGCCATTCCTAGTTTGCTGAGGGCCTATTTCTATATTTAGGCCTCATCAACCAATAAGGAAGCAGGAAGTGCCAGCCAATCCAGACCTGTCAAAGAGACCAGAAAGAAAGTGTTCAGAAATTTTCCTCTGTGTAGGGGCCTTATGCTGTGTTATTTATTTTAGAAATTCCTTTCAACATAAATCCCCAGGGCAGCTTGCGTAAATGGAAATTTGATAACAACTGAAATATATGTAAAACAAATCAACTCTATGAGAAGGAGGGGGCGAGTTTCTTGTAAGATAAATTTCTGTGCAGTGGCCTTATTTTACCAGTTTCAGTGTAGCTGAGGTTACGGTACTTCCTTTGTCTGTAACCTCATAAGCACAGACTCAAAAAAAAAAAAAAAAAAAGGCTGGCACATGCTCAGTGAGCACATGACAGGGGAATGGCTAACCATGCTCCTGATGTCAGTTCAGTTGAAGCGCACATACAGAGCTTTCAAGTGCAGGAATCCTGAATGCGCAGGTTTCTGGATCATATGCGTATTTGCACATTCAGTGGAATATAGTGATGCCAGGAGACTCATGGCCAAAGCAGCATGTCAATATCAGCAGCTGACATTTAAAGCACATGGCTTTCCCCCAAAGAACCCTGGGAACTGTAGTTCACCCTTCACAGAGCTACCATTACCTGTCCCCAGGATTCTGTGGTGGAGTCCATGTGCTTTAAATGTATGGTGCGCATGCACCCATGGTCTGGCTCAGCCCTCACACTTTCATGGACTTTGTGAGGGTTTTTGTGTGAAGTGTGCTGTAGTAGCATCAAAACGTTTCCTAAAAGGCTGCGCTGTCTCCAATCATACTGTATTTTACTTCTCACGCCACTTATGCACTAACAATTCCTCACCCCAAGAATTGAGAGACACTTCCACTGGTCTGCTGCATTGACATGAGGGTTGTGTGGCCCTTTGTGACATCTTTTTGTTTTTGTTTTTTTGGTACACAAAATATATTTCACTAACCTTAGTGTAAATGTGGATGCACATTTTGTTCCAGAAGAGGAAGTTTGGGTCCCTTTTTTTATATATAAATAACCCCTTTCACTGCAGGCAGCAATAATAGCGCCTGAGTTTTTTAAGAAACCCTATTTAGCTTAGTGGGACTTACTTCCGAGTAAACATGCATTGCACTCCACATGATGTAGTTATTCACCTCAAGTTTTTCTCTTCTAGGTTAAATTTTAGAAGATTCTACCAATCTCTCCCCCCCCCCTTATAATGACTTTTCCTTCATTATTCCAATTTGTCTTTTTCTCCTAATCCCCATTTGTCTTTACCTGAGGTTTTTTTATATATATACAGAAAAAAAGCTTATTATTTCATGTGTTGCCAAAGAAGAACAATAGTCAGAAGAACGCAATATTATTTATGACTTCCAAAATCTTATGCTAACACCATCCTTTATTTAAAAAAAAAAAGTGTGTCCAAATGAATTGATGCCAAGCGTGTATATAAATACCTGTTGGCAGGTTGGATTAATGTGGAATGTAGGTCAAAGGCACAGAGAAAGCAGAAACTTCCTAATTAAGGCTACAATCCTAAAGCACATTTACCTGGAAGTAAGCCTTAATGAACACAGTGGGTGACACTGCATCTGAGAGAGCCTGAAAAATAAGTGAGAAGGTCCACAGTGATCGCCATCCTTACCTAGGAAATGGAGATAAATGGGGTGGAGGTGAGAAGAGACAATGGCATTAATGGTGCAACCCCACTTAAATTGGTACAGAAGTGAAGCCTAAAATAGTGTGTGGGTTTTTCGTTTTTAAATTCTGTTGTTACATGCCACCCCAGTCTTGGCTGGCTCTTTTGTGGGCTGTAGCAAGTATCAGAGATGATCACTGAATAGCCAGCCAGAAGCTTCTGCTCAGGTAGGATCACAGGCTACAGTGTGAACCTTCCAACATGAAATGCAGGATTCTGGCGAGCTGCACTTCTCTGCCAGTTCCATCTTTCTTTATTACAGTACAAGAATAATTCTTTGTCTAAAACCAAGCTGGGTGCCAGAAATGTAGAGGTAGCTACCGCTCCACAGTTGTTCAATTGATTTTTCAGTCAGATTAATTTTTTTTATTTTTACAAATACAAATGTCATACAGAGCTCCAAATCATAATTATTGGCATTCTTCATCAGTAACAGTAATTGAACAACAAACTCAGCAAGCTGTGGTAAGGCTCCTGTAAACGGTTTAATGGTTTATTATGACTCCAGGCTGCCAATCTATCTCTTTCTCTTCCTACTTGAGTCACTTTTATGTTTGCAGTCCACATGTAATGTGTTCTCCTTTTTTTTTGAAAACATATTTCCCCCCCCCCCCTCCTTTAACAAGCCTCCAAACCAGCAGGAACATGCTGCAAATGAGATACAGCATCTCATTGTGGCCGTCCTAGGAAACACATATTCAATAAATATGCAAATCAATTCAGATATACATCTCTCCTCAGGTGGGAGAAGTTGTGTGAACACAGTCAAGTTTCATTTTAAATTGACTTTGCTGTTGAAAAGAATAACACTTTTTAAAAAAATGAGTTTAAGATGCATATGAGAGGAAATTAAGAACCCAGGAATAGCCTGCTGGATTAGGCCAATGGCCTATCTAATCCAGCATCCTGATCTCACAGTGGCCAACCGGATGTCTGTGGGAGACCCAAAAGCAGTGCTAAGATGTATAAGACAGAATCAGATAAATGCTGGAGATGCAAAGAGGTTGAGGGAACGTTCTTTCACATGTGGTGGACATGTAAAAGGGTAAAAGAGTACTGGGAAATAATCCACAATGAACTGAAAAAAATGTTTAAAAGTACTTTCCCCCCCAAAACCAGAGTCCTTTTGGTTGGGGATAATTCAGACTGAAATTCCCAAGTGTCAAAAAAGGTTATTTATGTATGCTACAACTGCAGCCCATGTTTCGCTAGCCCAAAAATGGAAAACGAGCAACGTCCCAACTAAAGAATGGCAACTTAAACTGACAGAATATGCGTAGCTTGCAGACTTAACATATAGAATAAGAGAACAAGAAGAGCATACGCTTAGAGAGGATTGGAAAACATTTATTGAATATATGGGGGGTGTTAAGTTGTGGGTGAACATATCAGACGACACAGCGATTCTTCAAACAGCTCTTGTTTATTCAGAGAACAGAACATAGCTGAACTGAAGGGCTCAGTCAGCCTGCTTATATAGAGCTCCAGTACAATGTTACTGTAGCAACTTTCTAAAACTGTCCAATCACTGAACGTCACTTTTGATCCTTCATTTGCATAACTATCTACAGTATCCCCCTGCTGGCCCAAGGTGAGAACTTCAGTACTTAATAGGGGGGAATTGTGTACACCTGAAAATGTTGGCAGCATTAAGATAAATTCAACACAATAATGTAAATAAGTTTTGATGAATGCAATAATGGAATACTGAATGGTTTAGTTTTTGTAAAATATGCAGGGATTTATGAGATGCAAAATGAACCATGGAAAGAGAAGAAGGGAAGTCATTGATATTTTAAGGATGTTTAAATGAGTATTTTAAATTGTAAAACAGAAAATTTAATAAAATTAAATTTATATATAAAAGAAACCAAAAAACAGGACCCACGTACAAGACACGTACACACCCCCCCTGTGGTTTACAGCAACTGGTATTCAGAAGCATTAGTGCCTCCTACCATGAAGGGAGAGCATAGCCTTGTCCTCCACAAATTTCTCCAATCCCCTTTTAAAGCCATCCAAGGTGGTGGCCATCGCTGCCTTCTGTGAGAGGGATGGAACTAGAGATGTAAAATTTCCAGGAATTTTGAAGCCATGAGGGAAAAATGTTTCCCCCCTGTTTTTTTCTGGAAAAAAAAGTTCAGTGTAGAGTAGTTTTACAAATTGCGTGAAGCGCAGTGTATATAAAAGTATTATGCTTGCAATAAAACAGGTAACCCTCCGCCTTTCCCCCCAAAAGCAACAAAAAAGCAAGAAACCATCAACATAAAAAATAATCAGATTTGCCCCTTAGCACCAACAGTAAATAAAGTTAAAATCCACCTCAATATTTAAGCTCCACAGAAGGTCTACCCTTTGAGTAGTGCTTTTTAAAAAGAAGAAGATGCAACATATACATGCAGTTTATTCTGTCTCATTTTCTGAACTACTGCTATCATTCTCCATTTGTTCTTCCTCTTTGTCATTTTCCTCATGGACTTCTGAAAAAACAGCTTTGGGGGAAAATGGGAAAAACCTGTTTTTTCCGGGGGTTTTCCAGGCCTTCCCATCTCTCCTTGAAGACAGCTGGGGCAAAGTGTAAGGCAATTTTTTGCATGCCAGGCCCAAAAGTAACCAATATCCAGTTACTGAATTGTACGTTGCACTAAGGCTCAAACTCTGTTTGAAAGGAAAATGTGTGTGTGTGTGTTTTTAAAATTGAATTTGTTATTATAAACCGCATGATAGTAAGAGAGCTTTCTAAACAGTTTACAATAATATACAACAGTACATTAAAATGATTGATAAAACACAGTTAAAAGCAGGTATTTAAGAGTCCTCAAAAGATGATTAAAGTCAGCAGTAGTTAAAAGGAAGTAAATCACATACAGCTTCTGTGTTCAGTTGGGCTGGCCCTAACGAAAATGTTTTGAGCGGTTGCCAGAAAGAGTATAGTGAGAGCACCTGCCTGGTGTCAGTCGGCTGGGAGCTCTAAAGTGTGGTGCTGGAAGGCCTGAGGGGGGAAACTGAAAAATGGGGGGGGGGGGGGGCGCACAAGTTTTTTTCTGTTTTTTTCCCAAAGCCATTTTTCCAGGAAAATTGGGGGGGGGGGGGGATAGTGTGTGGAATATTCAAAGTATATCAAACTACCATATTTTTTTCAATTTTTCTGGGGGGGAAACGGCTTTGGGGGAAAATGGGAAAAAACTGGGTTTTTTTTCATTTTTTCCGGGGGGTTTTCAGGTCTTCCCATCTCTAGATGAAACTTGGTGCTGCATGAAGAAGCGATTTCTTTTATCTATCTATCCTGAACAGGCATAGGCAAACTCCAGCCCTCCAGATGTTTGGGACTACAATTCCCATAATCCCTGACCACTGGTCCTGTTAGCTAGGGATGATGGGAATTGTAGTCCCAAACATCTGAAGGGCCAAAGTTTGACTATGCCTGATCCTGAACCTTCCAACCTTCAGCTTGACCGCATGTCCACTGGTTCTGCTGTTATGAGAGAGGGAGGAAAACTCTTCCCCATCCACCTTCTCCATGCCACGCATAATTTTATAAACTTGTATCGCTGAATAAATTGCAGAATAAAAATCGAAATATTTAAGAGAAGGGTGAACGAGCGCAGGCTGAAATGTGAAGGTTGTGTTGCAAGAGAAGGGTGGAACGACAGATACAGCAGAGCTATTGCTGTAACTGTTGAGGAAGCAGGAGGGACAGAAAGATAAGAGACTCGCTATGCCTCTTGATCAAACCAGTACAAGCTAGTAGAAGGATCGCCATATACGGACGTAAATGTCCCTTTGTTTCCCTTTGCTTGTAAATGTATAATTGTCTGTGCTGTTTTTATATTTGGTGTGCCCGCCCCACCTCAGTAGCTAGTTGAGATTCTGTCACACCAGCCTTGCAAAGCTAAATGTTCTGTTTTAATGACAATTGGTAACTGGATTTTATTGGCCATCCAGGCTGAACCCACAGCATATTGGGTACTGAGCCCCAATATTTTCCAGACTCCATCGTGTCACATCTTACTCACCTTTCCTCAAAAGTGGCAAATGCTGCACCCTTCACTCATAGTGTTGCTCCTTCATCCCTTTGATCATTTTGGTTGCCCTTTTCTGAAACAAAAAAATTCTAAAGTTCTGTTACAGGGGCAGAGGAAAGAGAAAAACAAAACAGAGCCTGTCACTCTGTGCACTAAATACAAATACAAAGGCTAGTTTGCTAATGCAACATGTCTTAGGAGCTGGATGCCTGGCAACAAACCACTGCTTGAAAAACATCCCATTGCAGTTGCAGGAAGAAAATGGCCCTTCATTTTCTTACAGATGTATTGAAATGAAAAAAAAAGGGAGGGGGAGAGATGGAAGGGCTGTGTTAGAGCATCTGCTTTGCAGATGGGTCAGTCGCTGTCATCTCTAGGAAGGGCTGGAAATATTCCCTGCCTGAATCAGTGTAGACAATATTAAGCTAGAAAATGGTCTGACTCAGTACAAGCAGCTTCCTATCTTCCAAGGAGCTCGGGTGATTCAATGATGGATCCTTTATAACATACTATTCATAGGCAAGATATAAGGCTCTCAGTGTAAGCAAGGAAAAATATTAAACTGTGATTTTCTCTCCGGCATGGTTTTCTCCAAGAAAACTACTGCACAAACTATTTTCCACAGATACAGGTAAACAACTTTTTAGGGTATTGATCATACAAAATCAATGTGGGTTCTTTCTCTCCCCCTGTCCTTTTTCCCATGGCTAGTAACTAATGCCTTTGCAGTTGTCAGTCACTGGACTGTGATGTGCAGTTCAAACAGCGTAGCTGGGAACAGACAGAACTCTCAGAGATGCTGCTCCATCCCTTTCTTCACACACAATCACATAGGTAGCCAGTATGTGACTGGACTGAAAAATAATCTACTTTCTAAGGGTGTTCCAATAACCCTATTTGTGCAGATTTCTCGGCAGCAGACTCATTTCCATATTTGCCGGTTGCTTTCCATGTTAATTGTACTCCATTTGAGGGTGAGAAGAAGAGGAAAAATATTCTCCTGAAGATTCCGAACCTGCTGGTGTATATGGCGTGTTGCCAGAGAGGACAGCTAAAACAATACTGTAAGAATTCAACAGGCCAATTATACATCTCAAAAATTTAAATCTGGATACACAGATAAGGTAGTTTGAGGAGGTGGGGAGAATGATCCTAACCCAGTGGTGTGCGTTCAGTGGACT
Organism: Podarcis tiliguerta; assembly: GCF_965153285.1. Lineage (NCBI taxonomy): Eukaryota > Metazoa > Chordata > Lepidosauria > Squamata > Lacertidae > Podarcis > Podarcis tiliguerta. The sequence continues at coordinate 57,918,959 of NC_139535.1, forward strand.
AGGGGAACTAGGCTAGCCCCCTAAATGTTCCTCTGGTGTCTCCTGCCCAAAGCCCAGGAAGCTTCTGCCTGGTTCATGCACACAATGTCACCCCCCCCCCCAAAAAAAATGCCCTCGTAAGTTGGTGCCTCTGGCCCTAACTGTTGCCCTATGAAAAGTTTCACCTCACGGCACTGTCCTAACCTGAGGCTGGGTGTATCAAAATGGTGGAATATGTCAAGCAGTTTCATAGAATCATAGAATCATAGAATCATAGAGTTGGAAGAGACCACAAGGGCCATCGAGTTTCTTTCTTTCTATTTCCCTTTCTGCTACAGTAGCACTGGGCTTGCATCCCAAGGTATCTGGCCCCTCTGTAAATTCATGGGGCATCACGGAGCTGAAAAATGACCGGTGTTCCACTGCTTCCTGTTCAGTGGTTGGCTGAAACAATCAGATATGTGGAGTTCCACCAAGTCAACCTGAGTCAGGCTCTCCCAACACTTTCTCCCTGGCCGCTGGTACAGGGAAGGAAAGGGTGGTATCTGGCCTGTTGTGATAGAGAACGACAAGCTCCCCTCCTAGCATTACAAGGGGACAGCAAGATGTTGCCCCCTCTGCTGCCCCCTCTCCTGCAGCTCTTTGTCAAGCCCTGGGAACCCCTTGACCAGCATTTTAAAACAGAGCTATTATCTGGGAGGTACTGTATTTTTCGCTCTATAAGATGCACCAGACCACAAGACGCACCTAGTTTTTGTAGGAGGAAAACAAGGAAAAAAATATTCAGAATCTCAGAAGCCAGAACAGCAAGAGGGATCGCTGCACAGTGAAAGCAGCAATCCCTCTTGCTGTTCTGGCTTCTGGGATAGCTGCGCAGCCTGCATTCGCTCCATAAGACGCACACACATTTCCCCTTACTTTTTAGGAGGGAAAAGGTGAGTCTTATAGAGCAAAAAATACGGTATATATGAAGCCATAACAGTGACAAGTTGGTACAGAGCTGGGTGGAGTAAGGAGAAACCTGGACAAGTTATGCACATTTCCACTGTGCCTTGCTAACCATACATGAGTATGTAGCTCAGTCACTCACAGGCACACATACGCACAAGCTCACCTCTGTCAGACAGCTGTTCTGTTTCTGTATCTGTTCTCTAATAATATATTCCCCTTGCAGTGGAATGCCATTGCCTCTGGCAAGGTATCCCTTTTACTGAGGAGAATGCAAAGCTCAAAAGCCTTTAGGTATGAAAAAGCAAGTATTCTACTGGTGCCTACAGCTAGTTGTGCCTTTGTGCCTTTTCTCAATCGCTGAAGGTACATATTCCTTAAAGTTTCTGGTCAGTTCAACTCCATTCCATGGCAAGGGTGACTCATTACTGATCGGCACCAGGCACACATGAATTTAGCATCCTGTAAAACTGTTCCTTTCCTGCCAATTCTCACCTGGTTTTCACAGTTCTGCTAAGATTCAATACAGTCTCTGCTGACAGAATAGTTGTATGCTTCTTCACATTCACTCGCTGGATCATTGCCTTATTGTGGCGAGTGGGCTTGCACGTTCCTATGATCATTGTGAGCAAAACTGTCGGGAGTCTCATACTCCCAGTAGGGTCACCCAAGGTGGTAAGGTCAAGGGGGAAGTGCTACACAAAGAATGATCCAAGAAGTCCTCAACAGCAGAACAGGTGGAAGATAACAAGCGGTATGTTACAATGGCTGGGAAGCCAGATGAAGGTAGCAGCAAATAAGAATCTACTAGCCTTCGTGATACTCATACCATCGGAACAGAGCCTTACTGCAAAGACTGTGTGTTGGTCAGTGTGGACTGATCTCCACACATAAAACATATTCACACACAGGTGTCTTCCAAAAACCCATCCCAAACCCAAACCCCAAAAGTCCCATAGCAATTGGCAAATGGTAACTTAATCTCCCCTGTTGTTGCTGCCAACACCATGGGCATTTCTCATTATATGACAAAATAATGGATTGTTAACAATACGGGTATGATGATGATAAATGGCAAAATGTGCATTGTGTAACGCTTTGCTTCTCACAACAGTAAATGCTTGAGCACACACAATAGCACTTTAGTTCAGTAACAGACTGAAATGTGCGCCAAACAGACACACACCCAAATTTTGATGCTACGGCTGAGAAATTAATAAAACAGTAAAATCACTGAGACAGAATATATACTAACACTGCTGCCAGCACAAAGCAAGCAGGTGTGTTTGTGTGAAACAGGCAAAGGCAATAATTTGATAATAATTAGTAAGGCAAACTAGAGCAGAGAAGTTAATAAAATCATAGAATCACTCGAGACAGATGAAAGAAGACTGCACCCTGAACTTTCCCGTAACTATGTTAAATGGAAGGTGCAAGGGGCACCCACTGATTCCTATAAGAGCAAGCAAGCAACACTTACTCAAACAGAAATGCATACCATAGCAAGATTATATCCAAAGGAACAAAGTAAACATGGCAGTTGCAGTTTGGAAGAAAATGAGTGGGGTATAAATAAGAGGCTGGCTTGGAAAGATGTGTGGTCAACAAAATCCTCCAATTCTTTAATGCTGCTGCTCCTCAGAAACAGAACAACATCCACAGAGCAAGAAGACCAAGACCAAGACAATGTTTTATTTCTGTCAACATCCCTCCCCACAAAGCACTGGGACTGGAGAGCCTGGACAAATCGTTCCCTCTTATTATCAGCCTGACCTGTTAGTCACAACACAGCAATCTCCACTCCTTCTCCTCACTCATTTGTTCCGTCCCCACCCTGGTGTTTTCCATATACAGGATGTTAAGTTTAGAGACTTTGGTTTCACTTTTTGCAGGCACCTGGTGGCAGCGTTTCTGTTTTGCAGAAACGCAAAACAAGTGCTTTGGGAGGTTCTGCTTTGACTTGAGGCACCTCGTACAGATTGTGCTTTGCCTTGGACAAGCTCAGAAAAGCCTCTGAAGCACCTTGCTTTGGCTCGGGATTTGGGATTCATCTAAAGCTGCTGGACAACCCTAATAAATACCACTGGCAAGTAAAAATGGGTGCAACTGAGTGACTTGAGGTAGGGGCAACAGTGCCAGCAGCAAGCAACAGCATTGCCACAGCTCTGATGGCAGCAGGGTCAGGGTTGGAAAAGAAGTCCTGCTGAGACCCCAGTCCTATGACAACCACCAATGCCAGCCCAGATTGCCTGCTAGATTCCATACTTGCTGGTTTTTTTTACATAGTTTCCATAGGACCCTTTTTCATATCAGGTCAGACTCTGAGGTACTCTCTAACCAGAATCCCTGCAGGGGCTGAAGCTAACTGTACCCTCTGGTAGGCCATCACCAGAAGTAGTACTTGGGCTATGTCCAACTCTGAAGCTCTGCTTGCACAACAGACTCATGGGCATGCAACAAAACTTCCTCTCCCTCTCCTATCCCCTCCAGCCCCACCTCCCTGCAGGCCCTTAAAATCAACTCCAGAGACTCGGGGGAACCATCCAAAGCAGATTTTGAGGTGTGCAGGTGAGGAGAGAAAATGGCAGTCCTACTGCACAAGCAGAATTCTGTTCACATAGTGCTGAATACAATTCCAACTGTAGCTTTCTACCCCTGTGCTCCTGAACTTTTGATCTGCACACTTTCCCCAGACAAGGTGGAGATTTCTCAAGTCAAGAGATGTGGACATGCTTAAAATGACAGCAAGGTTGCCCTCCCCCAGGACAATTGTATTGCATGAAACTTTGTTTTTCCTTGAACAAATTACATTGTTACTTACCAAGGGCATGGTGTAAAACCGTGGGCCAACTATAGTGACATTTCAACAACCCCATTTCCAAATATTCTATTTCATTTATTTAATTAAAAATCCTATCTACGCTACCATATGAGCTTGTGGGTGGAACTAGATCATGAGAACTCATCATTGGGGCTTTCCAGCCATTTGTTTACCCTCAGCCTTTGTTGCTATTAGCCAGAAAACAGCTGTTGGGTGCTATAGTGTATAGACAAATTCGACTCTTTGAGTATATCACACACAGCAGCAACAGTCTCTGTAGGCTGAGCTATAAATGAAATAAATATCCAGCTTTGTTTATTGTGCATGGCCAGGAGACTGATAAAGGATTTGTGTTCCCATACTTAAAGACATCTATTGTTCCAATCTTTTATTATCATTATTATTATTCTAGTCCCCAAAAAAGGAAAGGAAGGAGAGAATGCTTTGTTAAGCTGCCAGAAGACTGCTAAGTCCATGGAATCCAAATGGCACCACAGAACTCATGGACTGCCCAATGGTGCCAAACCTTTCTGCTTACATCCAGGACTTGGCATAACGGATAGTGCTGTAAAAATTTCCAGTAAAGCCCTGAGGAAAAAGACAAGCCAACCAACTTGGAGGTCAAAGTTTCAAACCATGCAACTTATGGTTCTTTTTAAAAAAATATATTCAGAGTTAAGGAGTGATATCCAATTATAGTCATACTCAAAGAAGACCTAGTGAAATTAATACTTATTTCAATGTGTCTACAGTAAGCACCATTAAGTCTGCATCCAACCCAATGAGGCTTAGTTGACACCTTAAGACAAACAAAACTTACAGCATAAGCTTTTGTGGACCAGCATCTACTTCATCAAATGCATCCAATGGATTCTGGCCCAGGAAAAACTAGACCTCCCCACACCCATTCCAGTATTTGTGAGTTTTGTTTTGTTTTTGTTTTGTTTTATAAATAATTTTTATTCACTTTCCAATAAACATTTTTTCCAGATTTAACATTTGTTTTGACATAAACATCTTTTTTGACTTCCATCAGCCTATCTGAGAATTCTCCATACTCTCACTACGTCTCACATTTCTTACATTTATATTGCACATTATATCTCTTAATCTTAACCTTTCTTTTTAAACAACATTTCTATCAGTCTTTTTCACAAAGCCTCCTGAAAGCCAACAAGCGTTAGTTGCTCCTCACATTCAGTTTTGATATATTCTGTAAATTTACTCCAGTCCTCGGAAAACCTCTGATCATGTTGGTTCCTTATTTTTCCAGTCAATTTGTCCATCTCTGCATACTCCATCAATTTCATTCTCCATTCTTCCTTGGTCGGCATTTCTTCCTGCTTCCATTTCTGGGCCATCAAAATTCTTGCTGCTGTCACTGCGTATCTAAACAGTTTCACATCTTTCTTACTAATTTCATTCCCTACTATCCCAAGTAGAAATGCTTCTGGTTTCTTGATAAATGTATATTTCAACATTTTCTTCATCTCATTATAAATCATTTCCCAAAAGCATTTCACTTTTTTACATTCCCACCACATGTGGTAAAATGTTCCCTCTTTTTCTTTACATTTCCAACATTTGTTACAGATTTTATACATCTTACCAAGTTTCACTGGTGTTACGTACCATCTATACATCATTTTCATTACGTTTTCTTTTATTGTAGTACATGCAGTGAATTTCATTCCCTCCTCCCACAATTTTTTCCATTGATCAAACTGAATATTATATCTGAAATCTTTGGCCCACTGGATCATAACCGATTTCACTTCCTCATCTTTCGTATGCCACTCAAGCAATAATTTATACATTTTTGACAGAACTTTAACATCATTATTCAAAATTTCCTGCTGAAGCCTCGATTGCTTTTCTTGGAAACCTCTTTCCCACAATGTCTTTTTAAACATCGCATTAAGTCTGCATCCAACCCAATGAGGCTTAGTTGACACCTTAAGACAAACAAAACTTACAGCATAAGCTTTTGTGGACCAGCATCTACTTCATCAAATGCATCCAATGGATTCTGGCCCAGGAAAAACTAGACCTCCCCACACCCATTCCAGTATTTGTGAGTTTTGTTTTTAGTCTGTTGTTATTTTGACTTTCTCAGATTATTGTTAGTTTTTCTTAGTGATAATTTTATTGTTTTAACTTTTTTGTAAACTGCTCTGAGGTTTTCTTAAAAACAATCAAGCGGTGTATAAATTTTATGAAATAACAAAATTAAATACGTATTCACAGTGCCACAAGACACTCTTGTTTTTTCTACAACTGACTAAAATGGCCATCTCTCTGCAAATTGTTCCCAGTTTTAGTTATCCATGTGTTCAAAGTAAGATGGGCAAACTTACAAATGTGCAGCAGTTTCAATTTTCTCAGTATGTAGTGCATTTTGGGATGCCACCTGTACTGTTAATTGTGAATAATGGCTCGAATACCTTTGCGTACTCCAGACACTAACCCCAATCCACAGCATGTTACTATTAGGGCACCAAACAAAATGTCACAAAGTGGCTTCCAAGGATTATTTAATAGATTTGTAAACCACTTTTCAAAAAAAACAAAATCACCAAGAGGTTTACAAATAAGTACCAAAACACAATCAATAAAATAAAACAATAAAAATAAATTATATTGGTTCACAACAATGAACTGCAAAGAATCCCACTTATTTTCTGAGCCAATCTGTCACAAACAGGGAGGGATTTCTGCTAATATATCATAGCATTAGCTCTTCCAGGCCAAAGTCTTCTTCACCAGGTGCCTCATTATGTTTTGATATTATTTTAGTGCAATTCTGACAAAATTCTATATTATTTTAGTATAATTCTACCAAAGTCATACTTTTCTACTTTGCATTCATAATTCACTATCAACCCAGGAGTATGATGGACTCTGAACTCCTCTGGCAAGCACCTAAATAAACTATTTAACTCAAGCTCAAACAACGTATCATACAGAATTCCATTATTCTTTCCCCTGGTGTATTTTTTTTTTAAAAAAAACCTGAATCAGCCTGGGCAAGCTGAAACCTGAAGCAGAGGAAGGGTGTGTGGAATGAGGCAACTTAAAACCTTTCTTCTTCAACTCAAAATCCTTCCCAAGCCATTTTTTATTTTTATTTTCTGTGACTGAAAGATATGAGATCTCTATATCTTCCCCATTGCCTTCCTCTAAAATATGAAAAAAAAGCAGCCTGGGGAGTGTAATTTAATGACTGCAGAAGAAAGAGTTGCCAACTTCTTCTGTCCCAGATGCTGCCTGCCCCAGGACGATTTGTGCTTTAAAGAAAATAAATAGAGGAAAGGATCACAGGAAAGCAATGTAATCTGAAGTTTCAGATTTGGCTGTAAGCCAGGGGTAGGCAACTTAGGGCCCAGGGGCCAGATGCGGCCCAATCGCCTTCTAAATCCGGCCCGCGGATGGTCCGGGAATCAGCGTGTTTTTACATGAGTAGAATGTGTGCTTTTATTTAAATGCATCTCTGGGTTATTTGTGGGGGCTGCCTGGTGTTTTTACATGAATAGAATGTGTGCTTTTATTTAAAATGCATCTCTGGGTTATTTGTAGGGCATTCATTCATCCCCCCCCTAAAAAAATAATATATAGTCCGGCCCCCCACAAGGTCTGAGGGACAGTGGACGGGCCCATGGCTGAAAAAGGTTGCTGACCCCTGTAAGCCAATACCCACTTCTATGGAAGTAAGTCATCGAACACAATGGGCTTTACTCCTGAGTAGACATGTCAAGGACCACAACATTAATCCCTTAAAATCAACTAGCTGGTACAAACATGCACCACCACCACCACAAATCTGAGTTTTCCTATGCAATTTATGTAAACGGTGGCTGAAAGGCTTAGTCAGGATTACAACAAGGTAGATTTGAGGGATTCCTTTAAATGACATTTGAATGATATGTTTGTGCTTCAGCACAGCTCCAAATGGCTCAGCACTTCTGATGGATTCACTGAGGTTTTGCGGGGAAGTACATGTCAATGACAGCAAGCCCTCAGTGTTAAAAGCCAAATAGCTTTTGAAAGATCTGATTGCCAAATGCTTCCCTTGTTATTGGCTGTGTGCTTAATCCCATGGATGGCTTGACTGGATGTACAACCATAAGTGAGTTTTGTCCCAGGGGTGAGGTCCACTTGGTGACTTAAGTGCAGTCTCTTGTCATGATGGATTTTTCCACAAATGTACGTTTTTCAAGTTTGCATGTCTTTTGTCAATACCTCAGCTCTCTGAGGGACAGGACGTCAACTTCCTACACTCTTATGACTGACTGTTACTAAAAACCCGTCTGCAGTGGCTCTCTGAAGCCCGTTTGATGGGGAAAGGTTTCTGACAACTCCTGCCTCTCTAGAGTTCATACCTTGCTGATCCTCTTCTTATTTTATTCCTTCTTCTCGATAACAAAACCTTTCATTCCAGGTAGCACCATTTATCATCACTTCCCCCGCCCCCTCCCAATGCCCCAGTGTACCAAAAGAGATGTGCAGCAAATAGGCTCCCCATCAGAAAACTCTGGCAAACCAAGTAGTTTAAGAGATTAACATTTTTCCCTCGAGGTCTCGAATCTTGGAGGCGGAAGGCTTGCATTAACTCCATGCCAGCATGAGAAGTAACAAAACCCATTCTGTTTGAGGGGGCCAGGGAATTAAGCCTATTACAAAATCGTCGGGACTGCTGCTGGCTTATGAGCAGAAAGGCCGTGACATTTCTTCAGTTGGTATGATTTTTTGTTGTAGATGTCTTCTGGCAAGGCAAACCTTGCAATTATGCTAGACAAAAAAGGCTAGGCTGAGCATCATTTTGCTCCATTAAAACAAAAACACTCTGGAACGAAGGCAGCAGGAGTCCAACTACGAAAGCATTTTAAGTAGATCCATCAGCATAAAATCAATTGCATTAAAACATACACTCTCACCAGTTTTCTTCAGGCAGTAATTCACTCAAATTACGTAGTTCTCCATCACTCCAGAACCTTAAATATTCAAAGCACCTTGCCCTGGGTATTCAGATAATATTCAGATAATCAGAACTCCATAACATTGGCAGTATTAATGACTTTAACATTGCCAAGCTATACTTGCCTTTTAATACATGTTTTGGACAAAAAGAGAACGAGTGTTTCTGTCGGGCATTCCACACTGGAAGAATGTGGTGTTAGTCCCATGTATTAGCAGTACGGAAATCTAGTCAGGTATGGCTGTGCAGATTCTGAATCCGTATAGATTTAGTAATGGGTGGGTGAGGGCCATTAAACCTGAATCTGAATCCTGACATGAGGGAGGCCATATGGGGTAGGTGGTTCCTCTGTCCAGGAATTAGGTGTACATTCTGCTCTGGGTAGGATTCACTTGAAGGAACGGGTATGTAGCCTGGGACTACTCCTAAATCCAGCATCAATGAAAAGGAACAAGGTTTTCCAGCTTCAGATGGTATGCCAGCTATGACCATACCCGGATAGGCATAGCCTTGTCACAGTGGTCCATGCTCTAGTCCATGCCCGGTCTAATGCACTAAAATGATTGGGATCATTTTAGTGCATTAGACAGGGAGCTGCCCTTGAAGGCGACTCCTGCAGAATGCTGCTGCCAGAATTTTGACAGGAGCAGCCAGAAGAGATCAATACTACATCAACTCCCAAACACTAATGGCTATCTATTTGCTTCTGAGACCAATTCAAGGTACAACTTGGGACCAATATATCTGATAATCTTCCTTTCCCTATATCAGTATGCCTGTACTGTATGATTGGCATTCCACTTCGCATCCACTTTTAGGGGAGGCTCCTTCAGTGTTAACATGGAATAAAGCCTTCTTTGTACCAGAGCACTGTTTGTGGAATACCCTCCTGCTACAGGTATGTGTGATGGGTGCTGACACTGTTGTCATTTTGCTGCCAGCTGCAGATGCACCCATTGACTCAAGCTTTGCGCATTTTCAACAACAGCTCAGTTTCACATTTTCAAGAAGAGCTTAAACTCAAGGTTCAAGTCCCACATTGGGCAAAAAAATCCTGTTTTGCAGGGGGTTGCAGCAGATGGCCCTTGTGGTCCCTTTGAACTCTATACAGTCATACCTTGAACAGAACAGAATCTGTTCCGGAAGCCAATTCAACTTCAGAAACATTTGCCTTCTAAAGCGCGGCTTCTGATTTGCTGCAGGAAGTTCCTGCAGCCAACTGGAAGCTGCGGAAGCCCCGTCGGACATTTGGCTTCCAAAAGAATGTTTGAAAACCGGAACACTCACTTCCGGTTTTTGATTGTTCGGGAGCCTGAACATTTGACTCCCAAGGCATTCGGGAGCCGAAGTATGACTGTAATTCTATGATTCTAAGGGACTGTTTTAGCCTTCTCCTGTTTAATTGCTTTTAATTGCCTTTGTTTGCATGTGTTTACATGTGTTTTAAGAACTAGTTTTGTTTGTTAACATTTATTTTATGTTGTTTCCTGTCCTGGTATCAGTACAGGTGAAGGCCAAATTATAAATAAATAAATAAATTTATAAATAAATAAATGCCAGCTATTTGAAGATCCTGCTTGAAAAGTCAGTACGGTACTGACTGAAAAACCTAAAGTGAGTCTGGTTGAATATAGATGACCATTTACCTCATGAGTAATGTATCACTGTAATGTAACCACTTGGTAAACTAGTCTCCACAATGTCCTGCCAAGCAGCTCAGGGAATTTTACCACTTGTGTTATCGTGCACTATAGCAGGAAGGTGGTAGAAGTAAGGAAATGGCAAGAAATTTCTTCATAATTTGGCAAGATGTTACAGGGGCTCAAAACAGATGCACATTCCCCACGAAACAACTTACCACGGTGATTCTCCTGTTGAATTCTACTATAGGTACCACATAGAACATATGGTATGCACATTTAACACAATGGGACTTCCTTCTTAGTAGACATAAGCATGGTTTCACTGCTCTATACAAACCACATTATTTTAATGTAGCACTGCCCCAAAAAAGCAGGCATGCAAATCTGGTGACTCGGTTAAATTGTTCAGTCTGAAAATAAACTGGTGGTTTAATTCACGCTTTTAAATGAAACCTCAGTTTGACCTTAGCTATGAAACTACTAGTGACCTTTCTTTTGCTTCTCATCAGTCCCTCCTTTGCTTTTAAATAATAATATTGACTTGAACTTGTTTGCGGTTGGTGTTAATAGGGTCAAATCAATTTAAGTGCAACACTTAATATATTCCATAAGCAGATATTTTACCAGTGCATTGAACTGTCATAGTAAGCTGTAACAGCCCCCCCTCCACACACTTATACACATTTCCTTATTTAAAAAGAACTATACTCTTTTCTTAGAATAAGGTATTATTTCTTTTCATGATACAACATTCCAACACAACTTGCACTGCTATTAGTTAAGATGTCAATTCAGTTTCACACCAGTCAAGTCTTACTCCATTGGTTCCAGATAAGCTATTTATGCCTTTGAAAGGCTTCTTACATCATGCAGAAATTATACATATACTCATGCATACTACATAGACTTGACAGAAGGATGCTGCCTGGATGATCATCAATCGCATAGCATTAAGTCTCATGAAGGAACTTGCCTCTCCCCCTTTTTTGCTGCGTTGCATGACTGACAACACACACTCTTCACCTTCCTTTGTCCCATTACTGCACCCATGCACAGTAACTAGTCTTAAATATACTTACACCGTGAGTGTGGCTGCTTTCAGTTTCAGCTCTTTTTTCTTACAGTTTCTAGACAATTTCTCTAACCCACAGACAGAGATCATTTCCACCCTTCTGTAACCATTTCAGTGTTAATGTTAGTATTTATTTTAATCACAGAACAACACACAGCAGGTTGTTTTGTTGGGCAAACAGAAATGCTTTTGCCAATGGAATGACTGGAAGAGTGTGATGTTGAATATGACCCTTTTATATTTACAAAATGATCACCTGTTGTCAACCACAGAGTGTCAACAACCAGTGCTGAGCGTGGTATAATTGCATTTGTTACCAAAGGCATGTTCAATGCCATTGCAAAAAATGTACAGTGGTACCTCGGGTTACATATGCTTCAGGTTACATATGCTTCAGGTTACAGACTCTGCTAACCCAGAAATAGTGCTTCAGGTTAAGAACTTTGCTTCAGGATGAGAACAGAAATCGGGCTCCGGCGGTGCGGCAGCAGCAGCAGGAGGCCCCATTAGCTAAAGTGGTGCTTCAGGTTAAGAACAGTTTCAGGTTAAGAACGGAACTCCGGAACGAATTAAGTATTTAACCCGAGGTACCACTGTATTTAAAAATGGTCCCCTAGATCCCAGTCTTCTAATCGGGTCCCTACCATGCACTCCTCTGCAAATTTTCACTGATCAATTCCCCTCTGATAGGGCCTTTACTCATGCAACGCTCTCTCAACTTTAGTTACCATGACGCAAGAGCCAAAGGCTGCATTCTAGAAATGTTCTCCCCTAAAATCCAGTCCTTTGCATCTTATTTTTTAAAAGTTGGCTTTTAAAAATATTGTTGATTATTTCTGTTTTTGGTATTTATTTTTTTATTTTATTTAGTGCATTTGTACTCCATTCTTCAGGCAAAAGGGCTCCCAGAGCGGTTTATACAGTCCAAACAAACCAGCCCCTCCAACATGCTTGCCTTCCACACAAAAAATGACACAAAAGGCAAAAGGGGCAGGGAGGGAAGTAAACAATAGTAACAGTGAACAAATAGGTCACTTCCTTCCCCCTACCCTCAACCCCCCCCCCAAAGGAAAATACTTCTGGCCCTAGTTGCATATGATTTAAGTTCAGGGTTGTTTGTAGGTCTGTAACAGAATACTGTCTCTCTTAATCTGTGTCTGTGGGTTTTTTTTATAGTTGTTGCTGTGGTGATGTATGTGTTCTATACAACTATGCTATACATACACACCAAAGAACCTAGACACAGAAGTGGAGGCAAGGCTGAACCGGGAAGCAAACAAGGAAGTGATATGCAGTTGTATCACTTACATAAACTGAAGCCTGAGTTACTTACTGTAGGGCATGGGATCCAGGAGCTTATTCCAAATGTTTGTATTGCTATATTTCCTTAATCACCTCTAATGATGATCTACACGCAACACACTTTTTAGAGAATGCCTCCTCTCCCTCCATGCCTCATTGCAAACACTAAGATTGACCAAAGGTGCCCTCTTTGAAGCACTATCCTTAAACCACATCTGGACAGCTCCCAATTAGTTATGGGGTTCCTTTTCAGTCAAAGGCTGAGCATTTTGAGGGGGGGGGAGTGTTGAGATACTATCTGTTTATGCTGACTTGAATATTAGGGTTAAATCAGCAGAAATGTGCAGTTTGAGCTGCATTCTCAGTGATTTTATTTTATTCCGTTTTATAAGGTAACATGTAGTTTTTCATCATTACTAACCCAGTTGTTACCTTCAGAGGTACCTAGTAAAACCTACCCAAACTTCTTTCCCACCACACCCATCCTTAATTATTTTAAAGAATGGTGAGAGCTTCAGAGACCAGATACGCAAGCCAAGACTTGAACATTCAGTGATGTTGCAAGATATTCCTTAGCCTTCAGTGTGCTCAGTATGAGTGTCAGGAGGGCTGTTATGTGGGATGAAGTAGTTAAGGCACATCATGATCAGCAATTATCATGAATGAAACAGAGCATGAGGGGGAGGGGGAAATCTCAAAATCAACTCTATGAACACACGCTTATGCAACTCAAGCAGGTGAAATCCCATACGTTAAACCGAGAAATATACAAAGAGATCCAGTTTTCATGATGACTCCCTGGTTTGCATGATGACTCCCTGGTTCTCCTTTGAAAAAGTTTGAGGGATAATATGAGGTATAAAAAGATGAAGTCATGTTTGGATGAGAAACTTAGGTAGAGAAAGGATTTATGAGTATGAACTCTACACTGTTCATTATATCATAAAAGAGTAGTTATAAAAACTGCTTAGTACTCCTGAATAGATGTAATAGCTGAAGACAAATCATGCAATGTGTTGTTGTCAAGTAGGATGAGCCAATATTCTCTTGAGATAGTTTTAATGCCTGAGTCCCCATAGCCTTCCCTTCCATTTGTTTGCGATTTCATGAGAAGAAAAGGAGGTTGTGCATGTACAGCATATATGATCCTGACAATGCCCAGGTTTTTATCTCTGGTTTTCTTCTGGAACTTGCTTATTTAGATTTTCTTGAAACCGTTTCTTGAATAGCCTAGTGCCTTTTGAAGTTCAGCACACCCATAGTTTGCTTCTCCCTTCCACCCATCTCTAACATGTGCCAACATCAATTTCACCCTCTTCTTCCTCCTCCTTCTTGCATTGCTTGAACCAATCAATGCTATGCTTTAGCTTTAAGGACCAGGATTCTGATTTGTAGTGATCTTTGTGACCATCACATTTCTCATCTGATAGTCACAGCAAGGGGAAATGTTTAAAAAACTTCCAAAATAAAGTCACAGTCCACTAAGTTATGGAAGTGCAATTTAAATGTTGACAGAAAAAGACTACAGAAGGAATGGAGGAGGACAACCCCCCCTTTTCTATCAAGTTTTATTTACCTACCTCTATTTTCCCTGAATTGCTCCCAGTTTACATCTAGTGTGAAATTAAATAATAGATACTAACCCTATGCACTTTGAAAATGAATAAATAGTTGCTCTGAATCCCAGAAATATTTGTATTCTCAGTTTAACACTGATTAGTTGGGGGCATTCTGAAACTTGACTCATCCGGCAGTATTGAAATCCGACATGAGAAGTGTGAATCCTTTGGGAACAAAGATAGTTTCAGTGTTACAAACTAGCAGTATTAGTGCCATTGTAAATACCAACACAGCTCTCTAATATATGCATTGCAGCTGTGAACATCATTTCCTTGATAGCGTTATGACTACCTCAAGTAGATTTTCACATTCTTCTTTTTTCTTGGTATCAATCCAGACAAAATGTTGAAGAACAGGGAAAGGCCAACTGAAATAGCTTAGAGAAATAGTGAAAACACAATAAATGAAACATTTTAGGCTGATACTCTGCTTACTAAAATAAAAAAAATTAAAGCTGAAAATTTCCTATAAAAGGCACAAATAGGGACTCTCTTCAAATATATTCCCTGAAGTGCCATCAGTCTTTAAATACAACTTCAGAAACATGCCTGTCACATCTCCATTGGCTGATTGGGAGGTGACTGATTGGTGAAGTGATTACATTTCATATAATGTTTGGAACCTTCTCTAGCTCAATCTTTGGTAGAGATCCTCACTCACAAAAAAACACGCTACCTGGCTTGGCCAATTCATAAGCATATAACTTCAGGTTACCTCTGCTTATACAGAATCAGCAATATATGGACTGCATACATGGTACCATTTCCCAGCTATGGATGGTTTGTGAGCACCTGAAATGATGAGAGAAATAATCCCCATGCGCCACAACTATTACACATGCAGCACTTAACTAAACTATGGAACCCAGAGGAGCCAGTGATGGCCACCAGCTTGGATGGCTGCAAAAGAGGATTAGAAATGGAGGATAAGGCTATGCATGGCTACTATCCACGATGGTTATACTCTGCCTCCAGTTGGAGGCGGCAATGCTTCTGAATATCAGCCGCTGGAAAGCAGTGAAAGACAGAGTAGTCTTGTGCTCCCATCCTATTGCAAGTTTCCCGCAGGTATCTGGTTGCCCACTGTTTGAGAACAGAATACTGGACTCAGTATGCCACTGGCCTGATCCAGCTCTTCTTATATTTGTTGGACAACTCCTGGTTTTTCTAGATTGTCATCATTGTGGTTGCTGCAGTTTTATGCCTGAATAGAGACAATTACATACGCTTCAGGTTACATACGCTTCAGGTTACAGACTCAGCTAACCCAGAAATAGTGCTTCAGGTTAAGAACTTTGCTTCAGGATGAGAACAGAAATCGTGCTCTGGTGGCGCAGCAGCAGGAGGAGGACCCATTAGCTAAAGTGGTGCTTCAGGTTAAGAACAGTTTCAGGTTAAGTACGGACCTCCAGAACGAATTAAGTACTTAACCCGAGGTACCACTGTACTAAGGTTCTAGCTAGCATGACTGCAGTAGAGAACTTCCCATAATTAACTATTCTTATTCTTATTATTAAAGATTATTCTCCTTTTTTCTCGCACTGGTTTGTACAGGACAAACGTTGGCCTAAAGAAGCTCAACTTCTTCTCTGCAGAAGCCTCCTCCACCGTTTCTTCTCCTCTTCCAGTAAATCCAACTGTAGTCTAGAGCAAGATCCCAAAAAGAAACAACTTCAATTCCCAGCAAGCCACGCGGAGGGGAACGGCCCTCTAAGAAGCTTCCCCTCGGACTACATCTCCCAGTATGCTGCGCGGCAGAATCCCTCTGCCCATCCCCCGCCTCTGTCTCAACGAGGCCCGGCGTTCCCGGCCGCCTTTCGGCCGGACTTCTTGTCCCAGCAGGCCTTGCGGCCCAGCGCTACCGGTTTCCGGGGGGCAGGACCGATCGCCTCTCTCTCTCTCTCTCTCGCCGTCTCTGTGCCGTTGGCGAAGCCGAAGTGGTGCTGCGAGGCGAGACGGGCCTGGCGCTGCCGCGGCGGAGAAGCAGCTAGCCGGACTCCTGGCGGAGGAGGAGGCGGAGGAGGAGGAGACCGGGGACGCGCTAGTAGGGGCCTAGGCCGGGAGGGGAAGCTCTCCGCGCCGCCACGACGACGACGACGACGACGGCGGCCAAGATGCTCAATATGTGGAAAGTCCGGGAGCTGGTGGACAAGGCGTGAGTATTATGGGGTGTCGGGGGGGGATATCTATGTGTCTTGTCTGGCTGCCCCTCAGCCCGCGCGCCCCCACTCTTACTAAACTCTTACTAAACTCTTACTACGCCCTTACTCCTCGATCGCGTCCCGTTGATCCAGTTCCCTTCCCATTATCCTCCGTCTGCCCAGCCACGTTTTCTGTAACGTCCACCTTTGCTCCCACCCCGAATTAGGGTCTCGCCGGCTAGCCCTCCTGCCCACCCTCCCCGACCCCGGTCCTACTCAGGATCCCTCCCGTGCTCCCCCCTGCGCCTGCTCTTTCCTCCTCCTCGCCCTCTTTTGCAGTTTGTCGTTCTCGCCGAAACTTCTTACGTTTCACTTGGCTGTAACTGATACATGTACCTGCCCGTGCTCACGACCTGGGCTTTCCCTTCCAGTGGGATTTCTACCTCTTTGTAGCTGACTCTCCCCACAAGAGTGATATTTTTGCTGCTTCTTGGGGATCTTGGCCCTTTGACTCCCCATCGAACTTAACGTCTCTACTAGGGCCCATATGCTTTCATATGCTTTCGGTTTTTCCTTTTCCTTCGGAGGATCCCTTTCTTCCTTTCCCAGCACCACACTCATAAGCCGTAACACTTGCAGATCTTATCTGTGAACAACTCATACTCAACCTTTGGTGGAAGCGCATGACTGTCTGAGCCTGCCCTTGCTGATTTGGAGCAACCTCTGAACTTCCATCGGCATTTAGGAGAGTGGCAGTGCCTATTCCCATTTTTATAAATAGCTAGGCTATCTAAACTATTCTACTCCCCCCACCCCCTCACCAAGTCTTAGTGAAGTGGTGGAGGAAAAGGAACTTCATACAGGAAGTAAAAACTTGATATTTCAGCTAGGGTAGGGTTGGTGGGGCGGGGGGTTACTACATGTACCAGGTACCATTTTGAGATCATGGCATTCCTTTAAATTAACTTGTTTCAAGCACAACAGCCATAGTAAGTCTCAAAACTGCCAGTAAAAAATGTGGGATGGGCAGTCACACAATATTTTGCACCACCCTTGCTTGTGGGCAGGGACTAAGACATATGCTCACTCCGCCTAAAAGTGCAGCTCTTGTGTAATGCTTCTCAAAACATGATATTGTTAATGTAATTCTCAAGAACGCTAACTTTCAGGAATTGTCATTTAATCAATGTTAGAAAGGGCAAAAGAAGTATGCCTTGAATTCTTCCTGCTATCAGCACCTTGCACTACCTTGTGAAACACCCCGCGGAAACTTCTGTAGAGTCAGAAGCAAAGCTTACTTTTAGAGACCTCTGTGAAGAGAACATTTGCTGAATAAATTTCCATATATGTAATGACACATTGTGAACTTTTGGTGGTTACAGTGTTCATTGTGAATGTTGATATTTAAAAAGACCATATACAGTGTTTTAATCCATCAAAATATGTTGGTGCTTTAATAATTGTGATTTACAGATACTTGTCTGCAGTGAAAACTTTACAAGACAGTTTCTGTGTTATCTATCACAAGAGAAAGAAGCCTTGGTTTCATAGTAATTGAGCAGAGGAATGTGTGAAACAGAGCATTTAACATGTACACACAGTTACATTAATTCCTGTCTTAGTTTGTATTTACAGGTTTGCAAATATGTTGTAAATGAAGGTAAGATGCTGTTGTCTGCTGTTGGCATATAGCAGCGTTGCAGTACCTATAGCTGCCCAGATGTAGTTGGACTCCAACTCCCATCAGCCTCTGCCAGCAACCAGAGTTTATGGGATCTGGAATCCAGCAACATTTGGAGGGCTAAGTTCCTCATCCTACCTATAATAGGAATGCTGAATCATAGTTGGGGAAAAGAATTGCCCCTCCAAAAATAACACTCTGAAATCCAAGACACAATGCGTACCAGTGCGCCAAAAGCTTCATTAAAAAAAGTTTTCAGAAGACATGTGATTGGGATTTGGGTCACTTTTCAGAAAGCAATGCCTGTAACACTGTTTAAGACCGCTCAGAAAGGCTCTCTGCTGTTGTATAAAAAGAACCCTATGCTAACTTCAGGGCAGAATGTAGGTAACATTTGTTCAAAGAATAGCGTCAGTTCTAAGTGAAGACAACAGTGCTTTCATGTACATCAATCTTGGCTTTAAAAGGCTTGCTTATTTTTAGACCTATTCTGACCTTGAAACCACACAGAGCATCTGACGTACATTACTGGATTCTTCTATAAATTCACAGAAACCATGAAGCTGAAAATATATTGATTGAGAAATGATCTCAGTATACCCATAATCCCCCCCATGTGTTTAATATTTGTTGCAAAGTTCGATATCTGAATTGACACTGTCTGTTACATATTTCGCAACAACTGGGCTTAACTGATGGTGTAGTCGCTGTGTCATTCTCAGCCTCCCCATGTGCACCAGCCCCCAAAAGTAGGTTGTTGTCATACACCAGCAAATGGACCCATATTATTTCCCCGCCCCCCGGCACTGCAATTTGCAGCTTGCTTGTCTGTCTTGAGACCCAACAGATCCTTGGTTTTCCCAGCTCTGCCCCCTTCCCACTCTTGAAAGCTGTCTTAGAGCTTTATACTGGCTACTGCTGGTGTGGATACTGCCCGCTTGGACTTTCAGTGAGCAGAGCAGGGACCACTTTAGATACACCCACCTCAGCCAAACTTTCTCCAGTGTGATAGATTAGAAACTTGGGATTGCTGTTTCCAATTTCCTTTGGCTCTCTTGCATTATCAGCATTATTTATCAAGATGTTGGTTCACATACTCTTGTGCTCAGCACTGTACAAAAACTTCCTACCCCAACTAGCTTACAGGTTATGGCAGTTAGTTAAGTGTTTGTCAATTGTTGCTCCCACCAGGAGCCCCTATATTTGTTTATAGGATATATCCCTCCTTTCAACATAAATTATCTTAAAGTGGCTTATGCAAATTATCATAAAACCAATAAAATTCCATATCAAAATTAAATGCCAGAAAAGGCAACAAACAGAGCACATAAAAAAACCCTTAAAAAGGGATCTTAAATATAACTAAAACTATAACAGGGCAGTCTGTCTGTTGTCTAAAAAGATAACTGACCACCAGGCAAATATGCTGAGAAGAAAGTTCTACAATATGGCTGCCTTCACAGAAAAAACAACACATCACTGGTTGCTACCAGCCTAAACTCTGAAGATGGGATACCTGCTGAAGGATCTCAATGTAATTTTCTCATTTCATGGGCCAGCTTGCATGGGAGTTGGCAATGTTTCATGTAAAGATGATTTAAGAAAGGGGCAAAAACTTCTGTTTGTGTGCTTGTTGCTTATTTCCCCCCTCTGTTTTTAGGTTTAAGGGAATGCTTTTATCTTCTCATTCCCCTCTGCTTGGCATAATTCCTGTATGAATTCTGACTAAAAGTTGCTACTGTTGATATATCTTAATTCCTTGAGGCTGCAATCCTGTTCATACTTCCCTGTGATTATGTCCATTAAACACAGGGTTTGTAAAACTTGTTGCTCAAGGTGATGCTTGGTTTTAATAATACAGAGTTGAGTAGAACTTCTCAGTGTGGAGGGAAAAAACCAGTGAAAGAAAAGATTATGCTTGCCACAGGAAGGTAAGGAGTAGTTTGGGGCTCCAACCAACCAGCTTATGTAGCTCTGTTGCTATATATAGTCAAGAGGATTTTGTATCTTTCATTTTATCCCTTCTGCTTCCAATGGAGTAGCTCACATACAGAGGAGTTTAGAAATAATTCATCATGGAAATAGTACCACATACCACAAGAGCTATTCAAGAATTCCTCTAGTGTGTCGATTTTTAGAGTGAGGTACTGTCTGCCTGAAGATGTAATTGCTGCTTGCAGCCCTCTCATCTGAGTGTACTTGTCTTTTCTGGGCTAAATTACAGTCTTTCAAGTTAATTTTAAACTTGTAACATTTGAACAAACATAACCTTTGATTTTTATGAGCCTGAAGCAGCTTTTATTAACTGGGTGAAATTGCACAGCAGCAAGTAACGAATAACACTGAGAAACATTTATCCTAAGCTAAGCAGAGTTTGGTCAAGTTGATAACTTAAATCTTTCTAACCTATTTGATCAAGAATGATCCGGGTACTGCCTGGTGGTTGATTCATGTGACAGCTCCATATTGAATACTACTTGACTGATTTCATAGTAGATTCTTTTGGTGTGACTTCACCGTTAACTGTGTTGAAGAATGATAGTTTCTTTCTTCCCCCACCTCTGTGCACTCCAGTTCTACACTTTGGTTGCACAGTTATAGTTAGTATTTTGTAATGTGCGTGTTTTGAATTTCCTCCTTTTTAGATGTTGAGCAAGATACTGAATCATGCTGTCTTCCCTTAACGTAAAGCATTGTGCATACAGATTTGGGAAGAAAACAACCCACCTGTTGTTAAGCCTTTTATCTTTTAAAATGGGATTCCATGGTTCATTTCACAGAAATCAGAGTGGGGGTGGGATGCTTCATTTTCTGTGATAAACTCTTCCTCAAATATATTTCACCTACCTGAGTTTGTATATTTAATAGATAGCATTTAGTCCATGCAGCTAATGAGTATTAGAATGTGGGTGGTGGTTCAAAATTCACTTTGTGAAAGTTCTTTTAATGTTCTGTTATTGGTTTTCAATATATAATTACAACGAGAGACGAGAACGAGTAAAAATTTAAAAGTGCCTCTTGATTTAGTTTGACAGGATTACTCATCCATATGTAATATCTTTGATAAACTCTGTTTGTCAAAGTTCAAAGAATATGTTAAGCAATGATAATGTGATACTTAACCCTAAACTATCACTGTTATTTTTTAAAAAAATCAATCTTGTTGAGTTTAGTTAGATCAAGAAAAATAAGCTCGTTGCTTATGTCGAGTCTAATTATTTTATAAGGCATATCTTTCTCTAACTTGTACACAGTGCTATAACCTGTTACATTTGTGACTTTAACAAAGAACAATGAACTCTAGTATTATCTGTCTGAGAGTGACCTATGGTGAACTATGCCAACCTTGTATTTAAGCACTTGCCTGGTAGCCCTGGGCAACCAGGAGTTCCATGTAGATGGATGGTGGATCAGGTATTCTGTCGTGTCCTCAGCAACAAAGCAACAAAACCTTCCAGAACATAAATTCCTAGACCAGTGGGTTGCTACTGGAGGGATGGAGTGTTCTCTGTGCCTCCTCTGCCAGCCCCCATCATGCTAATAAAATTTCTTGTAGGCTAGTAAATTTTGTGGGCTTATTTTTAAAGCTGAACTATTCATTATCATGGTGAGAACAATAACTTTGAAACACAACCAGAAATAATTTTGTTAAGGGTCTCAGGGAGACATAGTGTTACAGAACAGCCTTCCTCAAACTAGTGACCTACATAGGTTTTTGACCACAAATTCCCTCAGCCTCAGTCAGTGCAAGTTACGTATAAGGCTTCCCTAAGCGAGATGAGCGCCGCAAACCCAGAGTCGGTCACGACTGGACCTAATGGTCAGGAGTCCCTTTACCTTTACCTTATGCACCAGGTTGTGTAAGGCTGTGATAGGGCGATATTGTGGCAGTAGGCTATAAGAGTAATGTTCATCAGCAGTTCAGCTAAATCATATGCAAGGTGCATGAGTCCAGCTGTGAGCTGCAAATTGTCGGGTCCATATGACTACACTGTAGTTGTAGCTGCCTTGGCTTCTGCACTGGCTGAAAAGACTTTAAGGTGGGATGGCTAGCCTGTAACCTTCCTGATGTTTTGGGAAGTTTTTAATGTCTGATGTTTTGTATTTTTAATATTTTGTTGGAAGCTGCCCAGAGTGGCTGGGGTATAAATTATTATTGTGATTATTGTTGTTGTTATTCACATCAGCCACAACCAGCATGGCCAGCAATCACAGATGCAGGGAATTTTAGTCCAGTAACATCTAGAGAACCACAGGCTTGCCACCCCAGCTTACAGATTTTACCTGGCTCACCTCTCACATCCCCCTTTCCTGCCTGTTTCTTTGGAGTTGAGTGGTATGAAAGTATCAGGATGGCTTTAACACCTTTTTGTGATTGTAAGTTGCTTTAAGCCGCTTTTAATACTGTGTTTTAATGTTGTAACCTGCCCTGGTATCTTATGGTAAGAATAATAATACAGTATTTAGTTCTGATATCTTCTCTGGTCAGATAGGGTTTGCAGGTTTTTGAAGCAGTATAAAACCTTCAAGAAAGTGGATGCATTCAGATGTAATGGCAAACCATTACATGAGCACACACTCGCTTTCAGACTTCCATCTTTCCCTACCACTTATGGATACAGTAGTACCTTGGGTTATGAACTTAATTCGTTCCGGAAGTCCGTTCTTAACCCGAAGCGTTCTTAACCCGAGGCACACATTCCCTACATAGGCCTCCTGCGGTCCCGGAAGTGGATTGCGTTCATATCCCGGGTCGCAAACCGGGACACCTACTTCCAGGTTTGTGGAGTTCGTAACCCGAAGCGTTTGTAAGCAGGACTGTGCGTAACCTGAGGTACCACTGTAATGGCAAAACCACAGTTTGATGGTAAACTGGAAACATATAGTTTGTTGCTTTAAAGCCCTAAACGGCCTCGGCCCAGTATACCTGGAGCGTCTCCACCCCCATATTTCTGCCTGGACACTGAGGTCCAGCGCTGAGGGTCTTCTGGAGGTTCCCTAATTGTGAGAAGCAAAGCTACAGGGAACCAGGCAGAGGACCTTCTCGGCAGTGGCACCCGCCCTGTGGAACGCCCTCCCATCAGATGTCAAAACGATAAACAGCTACCTGGCATTCAGAAGACATCTTAAGGCAGCCCTGTTCAGGGAAGTTTTTAATTCATGATATTTTAGTGTATTTTTGGTTTCTGTGGAAGCCGCCCAGAGTGGCTGGGGAAACCCAGCCAGATGGGCGGGGCACAAATAATAAATTATTATTATTATTGCTAAGTAGAAGCTTCTCATCTTTCAGGTATTGTGGAACTCCAAGTTTTACTTGAGTCAGCTGGTCAGATAAAATAATGAAATGCACTATAAGCACTGGTGGCTATATTATATTACTTCATATTTCTATAAAAGCATAGGCCGTTTTTTGATACATAGGTACCTAACAGTGGTGGGGCTCCTAGCACTGCAGCACATAATTGCACTGCTGTGTTGTTGGTAACAACTTGGAGCTGCTTGCCAAGCTGTTGCAATGACACAGGTAAACAAACCAGTGTTGTGAGCATTCTGTAGAAAAGTGTAGAACAGCATGGTTTTTGGATATTAGCAGAGGGGGGGGTTGATCCTGTAACCAGTCATTCATTTCCTGGTATGATCATGTCTAACTCAAAATAACAGATGGGGGGATGCATCTTCTTAGAGAGCAGGCATAGGCAAATTCAGCCCTCCAGATGTTTTGGGACTACAACTCCCATCATCCCTAGCTAACAGGACCAGTGGTCAGAGAGGATGGGAGTTGTAGTCCCAAAGCATCTGAAAGGCCGAGTTTGCCTATGCCTGTCTTTGAATGTCTGATCTCAACAGAGATGTAGATGGATTTGTGGGGACTTGGTAGATCTGGTGTCCTCCCTCTTTGCATTAAGACATCATTCTACAACACGTATGGAAGTTGGGGCTTGTATTGAACAAAGTCAACCCATTAGTGCAAGGACTTCATATGCCTGTCTCAGATTTGTTGTGAGAATCCCCCCCAACCCCCTGGAACAGATTTTGGGGTATGTGGGAAGAGGAGAGGAAGTCCCATTGTGCAGGCATATGTCCTTGTGCTAATAGAACACCTTGGTTGGATACAACCCCTGGAATCTAGATTATAGATACTTATGGAATACTGGTTTATCTTGGATAGGAGGAATTCAAGAGTCTTTCCCAGGTACTCTTAAATGCTATCTCTGCATGCCACCTCTACCCTTGACCTTTTCATGTATCACTTCTAACACTGCTGATACTGCTGCTAAATACAGGGATATAACAGCACTTCATGAAGTAGCGTGTGGCTGCAGTTTCTGAAGGGGTACTATTGTGACTTTTAAAAAGCATTTTGTATTACAGTTTCTCAAGATGCTGTCTACCAGTTCAAGTAACCTGCATATCTTGGTTTTCACTAAATAGTTTTAAAACTTGCGGACGTTGAAAAAGTTAGCAAGTGTTTTTGGTCACTTGGTGGAGAAGGTAAAGTGCTTAGAAAATGAACTCTGTATCCTTTGTACTAGAGTGCCCTGGCATGCTCAGATATAGCAAGGTTCATCGCCTTAGCCACAACTCTGGGATTTTAATGGTTGAAATGGGAGAGTCTTGGTACAATGGAAACAAATGATTGTTCTTCTTCCAGTATCATTTGTTTCCAAAATACAAACATACAGTGTAATCTCCAGACCATTGTTGTGAAGCAGATTTGTGAAGGCCTGGGAAAACCAAGGAACTTAAGGGAGGAATGTTATTTTCCCTTTGTCTTCTGAAGGCTGAAATGGAAAACCCTGACATTTTGGGGAAACAGGTGAAAACTCATACATTTTTTTTTCTTTAAGGGTGCTAAGTGAAATGATCTTTTAAGCAGTGTTTGGAAACAGTTGTTAGTCATTTTATACTGCTGCATTTGATTAGATTACAAAGCCCTGGTGTTGGCAAAGTGCTTCCAAACCAGAACGGCAATCTTTGAGTCTTCCAGGCATATTGTTTCTGTACCATGGTTGTAAAGCCGTTTGTGCAGCACAGCTTCTAACCCTTACATGCCACTTGCTTCCTCCACCTTCTGCATCAAGTGAAAAAATTGATGAGCATTTCAAAATATGTTTATGTGCGTACATGAACATAAAATCACACAAGGGATAGATGTACATGTGAAAAGAATATTCAAAGCTGCCATTTTCTGAGTCCTTGAAGTTTCAAGATAAGACGTCATGGATCTTTCAGATGCTTATTTCTCTATAAATTATAATCAACTTGAGTTATGTTAGTATTTTCAAGAATATATTATTTACTTGGATGAGTCAGGATATAAATAAATATGAGTTGAGGATAGCTAATTTTGTCTCCAGTTACCATGACACACGCTGTATATGATAATGATGTACTACTGGCTCACAATCTAATGAAGTTTAACTGACTATACAGATTTATTGCTACTTCATAATTACATTATAGCAACATTCTTTTATTTTCTAAGTTTTCTTGCTTAACAAAACCCCAACTGCCTCCTTTAGGCATTCTGGAACCCTGACATGTTGTAAGAAGGCATTGACCATTTAACTGTCCCCACTGGTCTTTTTAATGAGCCAGGAAGGACTCTAGCACTCATGTGGTGGCTTTCACATTTCCAAGGTTCATGTCCACAACCTCAGGCTGGGCATACTGTTTTGAAACCCAGATTGTAATAAACTTACAGCACAGAAAATGAAGGTTTCCAAATGGCAAAATGAAGATATGTTTGGATTGCAATTCTGCGAAAACCTACCTGGAAGCAAGTTTCATTGAATTTGCAGGGGCTAATTTCTGATTAGGCATCTACAGACTTGCATTATTCCGTATTCACCAGTGGCAGGTTTAGTTGTATCCAGTGTTGTTGCTCAGCTGATGGTAAGGTCAGTAGAATGGGGAAGGAAGCCATTTTCAGTGCCCCCACACTGCAGCCCACCCCGCTTTAAAATCTGCTCCAGAGGTTTGAAGTCTCTCAAAAGCAGATTTATGGAGGACATGGGGGCTGCAGAGGTGGGGTAGAATTGTTGACATTTGCCGCCTCTGTGTTTTGCTAACACAGCTGAATGCAACTCATAGAATGCAGCAGTTGATAGAGCTGTCTTGAACAGCAGGTGTATTTGTAATAAGGTTCAATAAAACAAAGACTTTTATTTTTGTAAGAGTGCCAAAATTAATATTGCGCTTAAAAAGTACCTAGTGTTTTGTCTGTACACATACAGACAAACACACACACATGCATGTATTGTACATATTATCTCCCTCCTGCCCTCCTGGAAGAGTCTCTTTTTTAAACAAAACCTGGAAACGCGTTATTCGGAACTTCTGGACGTGAAGTAGTGAAGAGTCATACATATTTGATACCATACTATTCATGAATACTGAGAAGACTGAGCTTCACTAAATCAGTAGTGGGTTTAAGTTTTACTTAACAGTCTCACTTTTTCTTTACATTTCCTCATATTAAGGGCTGTATATGCTTGTACTTTTTCATGTAATCATGTCTGTCATATTTCAGTCACCTATTACTAACTACCGTTGTTGTTTGGTTCATGTTGATAGCGGCTCATAAATTACTTGTTGATGACTACAACTATGAGGATACCCAGTTTTCTTCCAGGAACATTGAGAAGCCAGTTTTACTTGTCCCTCTAGCCTCATTTCCATTTACTTCTGGGCCATAATCAAATTTATTTGAATGGTCTCTTCTTTGGCGATCACTCGTAGCTGAGTAAGATTGTCTTCGATGAATATGGTCTTAGCAGTTTGTCCAAAAGTGACTGTGGAGGCCAATTCTGGATCCACACGTCCTTCCACATTGGGGACATAGGTTTCTGGGTGGGAGTTGATCATGGTGAGGATTTGCCAAACGTGCCTTCCTCTTAGCTTGTTTCTCCCTTTCATCCGGAATTCGTGCTCCTTCAAAATCCGTGATGCCTTTGGTGAAGGCTGTTCTTCAACTGGAGTTCTCACAGGCCAGTGTTTCCCAGTTGTTTGCGTTTATACTACCTTTTTTTAAGATTTGCCCTGAAAGCGTCTTTAAACCTCTGTTGGCATTACACTTACCATTCTTAAGTTGGGAATAGAGTAGTTGCTTTGGAAGATGATAATCAGGCATCTGAACAACATGGCCAGATCAACAAAGTTGATGTTGAAGAAGAAGAAGAAGAAGAGTTTGGATTTGATATCCCGCCTTTCACTCCCTTTAAGGAGTCTCAAAGCGGCTAACATTCTCCTTTCCCTTCCTCCCCCACAACAAACACTCTGTGAGGTGAGCGGGGCTGAGAGACTGTGACTGGCCCAAGGTCACCCAGCAGCTGCATGTGGAGGAGCGGAGACGTGAACCCGGTTACCCAGATTACGTGACTACCGCTCTTAACCACTACACCACACTGGCTCTCACTGTTGAATAATCATTGCGTCAACACTCGTGATCTTTGCTTCTTCCAGTACACTGGCAATACTTTGCCTGTCTTCCCAGGTGATATGTAAAAATTTTCAGAGACGCCATTATGAAATTTTTCAAGGAGTTAGAGATGGCTTTTATAAGTGGTCTGTGTTTCACAAGTGTACAGTAAAGTTGGGAGTACAATGGTAAGAGCAGTTTGGTTATAGTGACCCTGCAATAGAGGGTAACTGCATTATAAACTGTTAGGTTGTCACTCCAATAGTGTGAGAGAGTATGTAAGTTTGCAATATTTCAAAATATTTTCTTCATTCAGATTTTCTTTTGAGGGCAGGTGTCTTTGAGTTGTCTGCATGGTATTATGAGCTATTCAGTGAGTAGGTTCTACTTCTTGGCCTAGAAACAGCATATATAAAGGTTATGATGAGTGATCTGTCAGATTACATTATTCAGCTGATGATAAAATTACAGCCTCGTATTTATCTCCTGCTATTTAACCTACCTGAAAACTTCCTTTTTACAGGGTCATCTAACATTACTTGGTATTCAAGATTTATTTGGGTCAGCATAAGACATCAATCTTAAAGCAAGGGGACAGTTTTATCATGGTATTTAGGGGGCATTTAACCCTCCGCTGTGTGAGCTAACCTATCCAGCTGCTGATAATGCTGAGGAACAATGACCTATTTTGGTGCTTTCAAAACAACAACAACAACAACAAAAGCCACCAAACAAACAATGGTGCATTTACATGCAAAGTGTTGATAGTTCTCCAGCCTAGTTGTGTCTGCTTAGCTCTCCTGTGAGAGAAGGAACTTAGTGAGGTCTCTATAAAAGAGATTTTAAAAACATTGTAGTCAATGCATGCATAAAAAATAAGAATGTCTATCAGGTTGTTTTCACAGGCGGCATTTTTCACAATGCCCTTGTATCTGGAAGCTCAACGAAGTATTCACCACCAAGGAGAACACTGATCTAGATAACATGTTGGAAACTGCAGTTTAGTTAGTGCTTCTTTGGAGAAACACTTCTGTCTAAAAATTAAGTGTGTACACCTTGAATCTGCCACTAACACAAGAGGCTTTAAAAGGTGGGTGTGTAACAATGTTTCTTGTGCTTCTTAAATCATGCCTCTAATTATATTCTCTTTGCAACCTAGACATCTCTTTGCTTTTATCTACCAGGCTTCTGTGTGCATGGCTTTTACCATGCGGCCTTTTAGCTCCAGGTCCTCCTCCCTTAGTGCTCTGCTACATACGCAGGCTTTATTTGTAAATCATTGTCCCCTTTTTTGGGGTAAATTCAAATATTATTTATTAATGTTTGGGTCTCCTTTTACATGTGTCTCAATGTGATTTCCACATGTCTTGATATGATTTGCAAACATATACCGTATTTTTTGCCCCATAGGACACACTTTTTCCCTTCCAAAAATGAAGGGGAAATGTGTGTGCGTCCTATGGGGCGAATGCAGACTTTCGCTGAAGCCTGGAGAGGGAGAGGGGTCGGTTGGCAGCCTGCAGCCCGAAGCACGGTGCGTCCTATGGGCCGGTGCGCCCTATGGGACGAAAAATACGGTAATAAGTATAATAAAAACAACTAAATTCTGTTTATTAAAAAATAAAAAAAAATCAAAGGCCGCAACTTTTCCATCCATCTGTCACAATAAAAATGTATTGTGTTTCAAGAAAGTACAAATGGGGAGCACCTGTCATGTCTCAGTAGGGATGCTGTTCCACAAACAGGGACATTCACACTGAAAGCATTCCTATGAGCTACTGTGGTGGAGGCTTCAGACTTTTTTAGGACTTTAAGGAAAAACCCTCCTATAGAAAGCAGTAATATTCTGGGCATATACTGGTTAGGGTGATCTCTCAGCTACTTGCTTCTTCTAGAATTTCCTAGCCTAAACCAATAATCAGAGTCCAAAGATGAACTTCAGCTACAGTCTCCATCATAGCTAATCCAGTGGCACTAGATCAGGAGTTACCAATCTTTTTGGACCAGTAGACACATCTAAAATTTTGAGAGGGTGCTTTGGGCACCTAAAGTAAGATAGCTGCTGTGTGGTGGGGCAGGGGGGCATAACACAAAAAAGCTGTTGTGGGGAGCATGGCATAACACAAAACCACCTTATGCGTGCCATGGTTAGTCAGCGGTATCCTCTTGGTCCTAATTGTGGAGATCACAGAGTATTTATTTTACACACTGAGGGATGCAGTTGTGACCTATTGGCAACAAAGAACATTCCTCAGTACCAGGAAAAATACTTAACATTTTCACACTACAGTCACATTTCTCAGAAATTGCTTGGAAGGTACCTGCACATTTTGTCCGATCACCTTCTTCCCAGGAGGACTACATTTGAAACTTTTATTTGTATACCACCCTCCCCTGCTGAGACTGGGCTCAGGGTGGCTAACATCAAATATATAACATTGGTATAAAATCAAACAATAATTAAATTACCTTCTAAAAACAAGTCAGGATCAAATTAAAATCTAATTAGATGGCTTTCCGCAGGATTAGGGTTGGGAGCAGTAAATGTTCATCAGGCCCAACCGATTACTCTGTTCTTATATGGGCCTGTGAGAATGCTGGGAGGCCTCTTTCATACCAGTTCTTATACAAAAAGAGGAGGGGAGTCAGGCTGAGCCCTGACCAAAGGCCTGGTGGAACAACTCCGCCTTACAGGCCCTGCGGAGAGATGTATTGGTGACCTCGGCATTACATGATTGGGGGGACTTTCAGTGATTTTTATCAAATGTTGCTTTTGAATAAAATGATGAATGAGGATCATGTTGATTATATTCAGGCCTTCATTTGATCCAAGGTCCTTTGTAGCTTAACACCA
This sequence comes from Podarcis tiliguerta, assembly GCF_965153285.1. Lineage (NCBI taxonomy): Eukaryota > Metazoa > Chordata > Lepidosauria > Squamata > Lacertidae > Podarcis > Podarcis tiliguerta. The sequence goes on from NC_139535.1 coordinate 57,949,415, forward strand.
AACTTTATTTTGAGTGACAGCATGTATGCTATAGGTAGGTTAAATGATGAAGATGAATGAGTTGAGTATAGTTTTTGCCACACTGCTAAGAACCAACAAGTAGTCCTACTATAGATTGTGCATTCTGGGGAAAGGAGAATGCCCTCCTGACAGACCGGTTAGGCACCACTCTACAGTTCATATTAAATTTCCATTATGGCTAACTTGCATATTTTTAATACTAGCTAAATGAGCGCTTAAAGTGATAACAAGCCTTGTCTGAATACTGTGCCATGATCCCTGCATATCTCTTGGCTCCTGTGCAGCAGAAGTAATATGGCTATGCTGATTTTTCTAGCCATGGAATTCCTGCTTCCCCGTGCAAGCAGAAAAGCAGCAAACTCTGCAGAAAATTGTTCTTAAAGTGGGACTAGGCATAGTCAGTTTCAGAAAGCCTACCCTTGGGTGCCTTCTGGTGAAATACATCATCATCTGGGAACAGGTGATGTCTGAGGAAAGATCATTAGTTTATGAAAATCTTGATATGGGATTATCATATAGAAGGATCATAATGCTTGTGGCTGGTTTTAAAATGTTGTGCAAAGCACTTAATCAATATACATTCAAGAAGTCGTATCATCTAGTTCTATCAGTCAGACGTTTTTGTGACCCACTAAGCTGAATGCTGCCCTCCTACCATTTATTGTGATCTGCCAAATGCTGACCTCCTGACCCAGAACAGTGACAAAACCAGATTTGACAAGGATCTGGCACTCAGAAGTTATGTATTCCTACTGTTAAGTGTTCTGGGAATAACCAACAAAAAGAGAGATTGAACTCACTGGGTGGTCACATGGCATTAAGATTGCGTCAGAGCCATGGTTAAACTTTCCTGAACCAGGAAACTCTTAATTCCTTCAAGTCATGTGGCCTTCTGCTGTGTATTGTAAGCAAGGCAGTGCACATGAGTAAGGCATTTAGCCACAGACTCGTTACTAATCATACCTTTCCAACATACTTTCTGATTTCTAATCAAGGTTGTTTTTCCTTTCAGCAGTTAACTTCTATGCAATCACTGAAGTTGTCTAAATTAAAGCTAAATAGTTTGACTTCTTCATGAAGGCTATTAGCTGAAATTAAAGGGCAGCATGGGTTGTGGAGTTAGTGAAAAGCACTAGCTGTTAAGTTTAGATTAATTGGTATGTGGCAGCATGAGCCTCTTTGTTCACTTTAAGTGAAGATGTTAAAGGGGTAGCATTAATTCTCCCTGGCCCTTTATTGAAGAATAAGCTTCATTATTGAGGTGAGAGAGTAGAATTTTTCATGGTCTGCTTCTCCCTGTAGTTTTTGGTAACTACATGATGATGGTTTTATGCGGCCAACAGTGAACGCCTCTGAATTGCTTTGTACTGCCTTAACATTTCTTACGTACATCAAGGGGAGAATAAATCCCTCCACTTTTTGCTTGGGGCCCGTTTAAGAAACGAGTCATCTGTTCCAGGCCTCTGGACTTCACGCATTTAATTTGACAGGTGAGAGTAAGAATAGTGGTGATGCTGATAGTAATGGCCTAACAGGACAGCATAAAACCACTGTGGCGGTATGTGTGAGGTGACATTAAAGGCCATCTGCTTGAAGTAATCATTGAAGTAAAGGGAGTTTAGCAATACGCCTTTAACGTGCAGAACCATTTTCAAATTTGCTGTTGAAACCTAGTCTTCTTTATATCTTATATTTTGAGTTTACCAACTCAGAATTGGTAAAAATACCAATGCCTGTTCCTATTAAATAAACAATTTGACTTTATTTTCACATGAAACCACTCTACTGAAAGTTAATACTCTTCTTTAATTTCAGAGCCTCTGCCTCCTTTGCTCTGGTACTCTGGCTTATTAATATATCACTTGAGTCTTCCTCAAGTTTTCCTCAAGCTTTTTTTCAGATTAGTGTGCAGCACTGGCAAATGGTTAACATTTCTTTGTTCATGTTACTTCACGAGTCCTCTGTACATTGGGACTTCCAAAAAACTGAGCGGCCCTAAAACCACATAGTACCCTAGAGGGTGTTTCAACATTATGGCTATGTTCTTATGTTCCATCTTATAGCATAAAATATGTTTCACATTGTAGGCAAGGGAGAGATTGACTAGTCAGTGTATTTCTTCATTTGACTAATGAATACGTTGGTGAATGAAAGGGAGCATTTAAAAGTGAAACATTCCTTCAAGTTCAACACAAGTTGAAATAACAGCTGGATAAGGAAGAAACTCTAGCAATGCTCCCCAGACATGCTATGCAGGGTATATATTTTTACTGGTATATATTGATTATATATCATGCTGGTAATTATTTCTTCTTCAAGTATCTTCCAAAAATAAGTGATAACTATGATCATGTGCAAATGTCTACAAATGCACCCATGAGTTTGCTGCTTCTCCACTTCCTGAAAACATCCCCAAACATCTGAGCATGGAATAGTTCTTGAGAGCTTTCCAGAGGACCTGCCTCTTCATCCTTTTGGAGGACGTTGATGTAATGAGGCTAGTTGCTAGTGGATATATTGCCTGTTATGTTGCTGTAACTGCAAGGACTTTTTATATAGTAATGGTTATTATGATTCTCATTTGTTGTACAGAACTGTTGGAGTGATTTCACAATATAGAAGTTTACTGTTATAAGAAGTTTACTGAATTTATCTTATCACGCTGATAGTTTATTGACTAGCTAGTGGGTCTAGCTGAAAAGGTTAGATACATGTAGAATTTGGAAACTAGGCAAGCTTACACTAAAAACAGGCTACCATCTGGTAGGTTATTTTTTCATGAATTTGCTTGGTTGACTGTTGAATGAAAAACATGCCAAGTGAAACTGTCACAAGCTGTCATTCTAGGACTCTTGTGGTTGTTTAAGCATCTAGTGCAACCAGTTTTACAAATGCTATCTGAAAGAGGAGGAGACTTACATTGTTCTGATGATAAGGAGGGTGTAGCCTCCTAAAGAAAACTACTTTGCAAATGCCTATTGATGGAGGCTTGTTAAGCAGGCTTAGTTGTATTTGTAGCTAGTTGAAATAATAAAAGGATTTAGAATGAAATTCACGACTTCCTGAAAATGCAGCCACTGGTATAGTTACTGCAGAGCAAATGTGAACCTGTTTCTTACTCTGAACAGCTCATTGCACTGCTTTTTGGTAAGCATTTTATAACACAGAATTTTTACTAACAAATTAAAAAGTGCATTATTAATAAGATGTAAGATAAAAATTATGTATTACCATAGCAGCAAAGGTAAGTGCCTTTTTTTGGACAATAAAAAGGTCAAAGTTTATCTCACAGATCAGAACATACAATACAGTCGTACCTCGGCTCCCGAATGCCTTGGGAGTAGAACGTTCCGTTTCCTGAACGATCAAAAACTGGAAGTGGAACATTCTTTTCGAAACCGAACGTCCAACAGGGCTTCTGATTGGCTGCAGGAGCTTCCAGCAGCCAATCAGAAGCCATGCTTTGGAAGTCGAACAGACTTCCAGAATGGATTCTGTTCAACTTCCGAGGTACGACTGTATACAAAAGATACCACAGATTGAAGGAAGGGAAGATTATATTGGATATACTTCCAAAACTGATGAACTAAAACAAGTTTTCTATACTCCAGACATATCCAAGAAATGGAATCCAGGGCAAAGCTTTGCATTTCTGTACTCCTAGTTTCCATGTTTGAAGGAAGGGCTGAATCTGGCTAAGAATAGCAGGCCTGCCCCTTGCTGTGCCTGAGGGCATGTCTTCAATGAATATAAAGGCAGGGAGTCGGGTAGAGAATGGGCCCACTGGCCCACTCTCCATCACCTGATGTCCTGTGATGTCAGATGATTCAAATTTCAACATGGGAGCAGGCACAGGCTCATTTTTTATCTTAGTGCTTCACTCTTGACAGTTCTTTGACTGGAGATAAGCCTTTTCTGCCTTTTACCAAGCACCTCTGATCTTAGTGCTGTGGTCAGTGAGAAGAGAAATGCTGTGAACAGACAGAGGCTTAGCTTCTGCCTTAGCACTGTGGCACTTAGCACTAAGATTGGAGATAAGAGATACCTTAGCTCTGATTTTAGCACTTAGTTCTTACATCAGTAATAGATCTCTGTGCTTGACATTGTATAACATCAGGTGATTGAAAGGTGGTTGTAGTTTGCACAAAAATGTATTGCAGCTCAAATTAAGAGGCCTGGTGGACGTTATTAGTGCCATGGACTGGAGGTTCACATCCCTGGCTTGGAGAATTGCCCGAAACTCTGCATCCTACCCTTTCCTATTAAAAGATGGATCCTTAGTTACTGTAGGGACGCGGGTGGCGCTGTGGTCTAAACTACAGAGCCTAGGGCTTGCCAATCAGAAGGTCCCGGCAGTTCGAATCCCCATGACGGGTTGAGCTCCCATTGTTCAGTCCCTGCTCCTGCCAACCTAGCAGTTCGAAAGCACATCAAAGTGCAAGTAGATCAATAGGTACCACTCCGGGAAGGTAAACAGCGTTTCCGTGCATTGCTCTGGTTCGCCAGAAGCGGCTTAGTCATGCTGGCCACATGACCTGGATGCTGTCTTCGGACAAACACCGGCCCCCTTGGCCAGTAAAGCGAGATGAGCGCCGCAACCCCAGAGTTGTCCGCGACTGGACTTGACCGCCAGGGGTCCCTTTACCTTTACCTAGCTACTATAGGCTGCATTTACACACCAGAACCAAAATGGCTACTGAAGAATGAATAAATTTAGGACCAGTCAGCACCCTGGATAGTTCTGATTAAGGATGTGCCGTATTGCCTGCAGTTGCTGGTAGTAGTTGATAGCAGAAGCATTTCCCTTTTTTGTGTTTCCCTTTTTGGAAACACAGTCGAGTGAAGGTCCCCACTGGCAGAAGGGGGTGGAAGGTAATGCTCAGTGATTTCCCCCTTCTTCTTTTGCAGCCTCCACTGTCATTTGCTTTGTTGTTCTGGGTGGTTCCCAACCCCCCAAAGCTGATTTTTGGAGGGCACAGGGAGCTAGTGGTGAAAAGGGGAGTACAGTGGAACCTCGAGTTGCGGACGTAATCCATCCTGGAGGCACATCCGAAACTCAAAGCGTCCAGAAGCGCCACATCTGCGTACATGCACTACACCATTTAGTGCTTCTGCACATGTACGAGCGGCGAAACCCAGAAGTAACAATTCCGGTACTTCCGGGTTGCCACAGGACGCAACTTGAAAAGACGTAACCTGAAACAGACGCAGCATGAGGTACGACCATAGGTGAAAATCTAGTCACTCTCCCAGCTCACAACCAGAAGTAGTATCCCATTCGCAGGGACTTAGGATCCATTTCATAGATTCTACTCTGGGAAGCAAATAACGTGTTACTTTTAATAAAAGCTAGAAGACTTTAATTTTAACCTTGGGCCCTACAAAAAAGAGCTTACGCTTGCCAATTATAACTCTGCTTTTCATATTTAAAGCAAGTGTTTCAAGCGGTTTGCCATGTCTCTCTCTTACGTTAACAGTCTCTTTATCCTTAATTAGATTGGAGAGTGGAAAAGCTAAATTACGGTCATCATAATAGTGTAAGAAGCTCTAGTTATTAAGTGTCATTTGGCAAGAATTTCAGTAGTTCTGGTATGTTTGAATGATTAGTTACTACCTAAAAGCAGAAAGATCTCCATTCAAATCACATCTGAAGGCACTGTCATCTTCTGTTCTTCTAGCTTCACCCCTCTGCCTTTTATGAGCTCCACCTCCATGTTTGCTGCAGTTACTCTTCCCCTACACATTCCGTGCACTTTGTTTTATTGGAGATGCGAGTGGGCATACATGTACCTGTTTCCATAATGGGCAGAGCCAGAAGAAGCTGATGGCTCTTGTAGATGAAATTTCAACATTGATCATGAAAAATATGTTGTTGGTGTATTATGCCAAGATATTAGGATGCAGTTTACAACATACCTCCCTTGTCTAGAATTGCGCTACCTATTTTTAGAAGTAAAAAAGGAAAATGAGCTGTATATTTCAGATGATTGCTCTTGGGTAGTAATTCTCAGTGACCCTTTTTTTCATTTCTAAGGCTAGTTTGAGTAGTTATTTTGAAACCAATTGGATGCCTGTTCCCTATGCTTGGAGGCTTAAAAAGAAGGGGGACTGGATTACAACTCCTGTCAATGGAAGAGCATCTCCATTCCTACCAACCTTCTCTGGTATTAAGATCAGCAAGAAGAGGCTCTCTTGATAGTTCTGCCACTGTGGAATTGGTGGCCCAGGAGAGGGCTATAGAGGGCTTTAGAAACCTCCAAATGGTGGAACTGCTCTCCTTGGGTTGGGGTATTACTTAGGAGGGGGGTTGTTGCTTTTATTCTTTTTTGTATCTTTATTTTGGTTCTTATTATTTATGTGGAAATTGTTCATTTTGGTTGTGTACTTTGTTGTTTTGTTTATTGTTTTTGACTACTTTTGTTATGTTTGTAGTTATGTAATTATTTATATGGTGTAAGCCACCTTGAGCAAGCTTTAAGCTTTGGGAAGGCAGCATACAAAGACTTAAGCAGTTTAATATACTTTGAATATATAAAAATGAAGGCTAGAGAAGTGATAAGAGCACTTGAGTTTTTAATGGTACTTGATAAAAATTCATCACTGTTCGGGAAGTTATGTGAGGATTATGCAGCTTGCAAATATTAGGAAAACTACCCTGGAAACAGTGTTAGAAACAGATATGAAAGCTTGGAACTAAATGGCACCTTAAACTTAGGTTATGGGCATAGAGCTCAGAAACTGCTCTTGCATTAATGAAATTCCCTGTCGCAAAATGCTCCTAGAACAATGGGAGTTTTGAACACTGCCTGGAAACTAACGTGGGTGCTAAATAAAATAAAGTCCTGTCTGAAGGGGCAGTCTTTGGTGAATAAGAACATTCACACATAAAAGCCACCCTTTGAAATTTCCATTCTGGTCAGAAGTGGGAACGTAATGGTATTGAAAAATGTCTGATGCTAATGCCTTGCTAAAATTTAATCTGGTTGGGAGCCGTACCAGTGCTTTAGGTAAGAAGGATTAATGTATAGTTGATTTCATAAGCATTGAAGTGTTGCAAATATACAATGAACTTTAAACTGCTTAGGACAGTGTTGTGAAATTCCGCTCTAAATTCCCCATCCACTAGCTCAACAGATTGAGTTAACTTTAAAAGATTGAAGTCAAGTCCTGTGATGCTCAAGGTTTTGGAATTGTTATTTACTCTCTCTCTCTCTACCTCCAAAGGCTGGAATTGCTGGTGTTGTGAAGCGATGTCTCCTGTATTTTAATCATTCAGCTAATACTATCCCTCCACAATATTTTTACTTTCATAACTTTATTTGGCATGCTCTGTTACTAGTAATCTGGCAGTAGGACTTAATCACATGGTCTTGATCTCCTTAGCAAAGCTTGGAGTAATCTCTAATGGAACACTACCAAGGGAGCCCATTACCAGGCATCAAAAGGCCAATATCCTCATCATTTAAGATTGTCCATTGAACAACATTGTATGAAGATGAGGTACACCTTACTGTACGTTTTTGTGTGGAGCAGCAAACTTTGTAAAAGTGTTCATGCCAGTTTCTTTTTTGTCAAACACTTATGTGTTTCTGGGTCTTCTACCTTTCTGTAAATATAATGCAATTAGGGTATGGAGTTCAAGACACTTAATGTATAGGGCTTTGCTAGCATTACTAGAAGTGAGACACGGGGTGGGGGTGGGGAGTTGCATTATATCCTCATTCTATAACAGGCACACTACTGTTCAGTTACATCTAGATCATACTATTGTTTTATGTTTCCTTGTTTTTGCTCAACATAGTTATAGAAAACCCCAATTTTCCTGAATTTCGACATAATGAAAAATTGTGGTTTAATTTTAAGTTTGAGAATAAACACTTGATCTTCCACTGAAGGATGGTTCATCCTGGCTTCTTCCTCTAGCAGGAAAGCATGGTTTCCCATTCTGTCAAAACCAAGTTGCTAGCTTTAGTCTTGCATTTATCACACAATGAAGAACAAATGTTACTGTGATAATCAATGTTGTCTGTACAAATCCAAAATAGAAGATATGATTGTTCTCTTCTATATTCTTTGGGCCACACGGAAAGACATAACACAAGGTCAGCGGGGTGGAGCTTCAGTGTTCTTTGTGGCTCCTTAGCACTCTGATGGCTAGATGTTTTAAAAGGCTGAATTTCTGTAATTTAATTCGGTTGCAGAATTCAGTTTTCCTCAGTGCATAGGCTTACTTTGGGGTCTCTCTCTCTATCTCTCTCTCTCTCTCTCTCTCTCTCTCTCTCCATACTTCTCTTTAATTGCTGAGTACACATTGCAAGGGACACATAGACAGGGTACAGCCTACCTGATCAGAACCCCTTCACTAGGCCAGTAATGTGAAGTGTATGCTTTAAAACCCAGTGTCCCACTTTCTTGCAAGTTACTACAGACTCGGTGTGGGCCCATGGCTATGAAAAGGTTCTACTGCAATGAATCACTTAGTCTCTGAGGTGCCACAGGATCTCTTGCTTTTTTTAAAAAAAATTGTTAGTTCACCTGATGCAGAATGCTCCACAAGAATATGCCTTGAAACATAATTCATGGTGTACTTAAGGTTAAAATGACAAAAACAGTGAATGAGAAGATACAGGCTTGAAAGGCAAAGAATTAAAGGAGCTAAAGTGCTAAAAGGACAAAGTTCACATTCTTGTCCTATGTTCATTCTCTATTCATTGGTGAAAATGACCTACAATGGATAGGAAAGATCAATCTGATGGGATTTTTCCCCTCCGCCAAATAACTTTTAAAACCTTACCAGCAGGAGGCAACTTCCTCCCTTACAATACAGGAAGCGAGCCCTTTGTGGCCTTTAAAGAGCTCTGCCAAAAAAATAATAGCTTTAATCAAAGGGCTATCTAAAAGACCTCACCTTCATATTTAATCTTTCAAACTTCTCTAAACCATTCTGATAAATGTGGAAGCTCTGAGAGACTGGTTTCATAACCTGAACACTCAGCTTGAAAGGGAAGCTCTTCATTAACAGCGAAGAGTTTCTAGCGCTGTGGGCTGAGACCAGAATGAAACCTATGATCTCAGCTTTCAGCTGTTCTGAAAGCTTAGAAAGAGGGGTTCTGAATAATGGGCTATCTTGTTTTCTTGGTACTTTTTTAAAATGACAAAAAGTTGTGAGGAGCAGGAAATAGCTTTTATAGTTCCTTCCTCCCCCAAGCCGTAACTCAGTTGTAGACATCAGGATGTTTTTCTTGGCTTATCTCTTTCATTTCAGTTTGTCTTGCACATCTGTCACATAAATTATTGAACCTTTACTTCCAAAGATGGAAATAGAAAACCTGATTCTTACAGTGCTGGGCTGAATTTGGCATTGTTGGCCAGAAGAGATAATTGTTGGTGTTTTGGTGCTTGTAGAATGGTCTTGGCTTGGTAGCAAGCAGATGGAGAAATGTTTCACAGCACGCTTACTAGGAAGCTTTTTTGGAGATTTAGGAATAACATTAAAAATCCAAGTTGCAGGCTTCTCGGTGTTGCTGAAGAGTGAGTTCACACATATGCACTTATTGGGTTTTTATTCCTCTGTGCAATTCCTACACAGCAGAAACACAAGGAGAAACTCAGTGGCTGCCGTGTAAACATAAAAGTAAGCCATGCTTTGTTTTAACCATGCAAACACACTGTGTCTTGTTTTTCCAGAGTTTGGGTGGTTTTCCAGCTGCTCTTGCCTCATGTCTTTGTAGTTCGACAAGTATCTGGGATGCAGTTGCCAAGCGAACAATAGTTAAACAAGACTGCTGGAATTAGACATAATACCAAACATCATCAATAGCAAACCATGATTTGTAAGCTGGCTTTGCACATTCCACAGTTCCATAAACCATAGTCAAGCTAAACAAATCATGGCTAAGCATTAAGTGCATACCAGATCATTCTCTGCCTCCCTTCTTTGGCCAGGCTCTGCCCTTTATCTTTTTTCTAACCGTGTTCCTCCTCGTGAGCTGTCAAATTTGGAATAGGGGAGAGGCCTGTGGATCTTTCCCATAGTTGTGTTTTGCTTCAGAGTTATTTCGAGGACATTGGCAGCCCCACTACATGTGTGGGGATAAACCCTTTTCCTGCTGGCCAGTTCCTTACTTAGAGTCGGGATGGTAGTAAGGATTTCTTGTTGCAGCTGGACTACTAAGTCCCTTAGAAACAGCAGCTTGAACCTGAAGAAGGGTGATGATCTTCCTTGCAGTAGTGCTGAGTTTCCTTTCCAAAGGGCAATTGAACAGTCGTTATAGCATATGGCATTGAAGACTGCTGCTCTAGCTGCTTGTCACAGCCCCCAGATCAGATCAGAAAAAGAGAGATGTTCCTGGAGCAAGCAGGTGCAGGAAGATAAGATATGAGAGGGCTCAGGCCTCTCTCTGATTAAACAGGTGCATGCTTTATACGTGAATGCAGAAGACACAATGATGATGCCCCCATGATGTCATTGTGTCTCAAAGTTAAATTAAAAATCTGAATGCAGATGGAAGACATAGATGTTACCATCCAGTGAAAATGCTTCCGGGCCGTGGTGTTGTTGTTTTTTCTGGTTTTGTTAGTCTTAACATGCATGCACACACACTCCTTCATTAACATCAATTAAAAAGAAATGAAGCAGAAATGTATCTCTACATGTTTGTGTATCTGATGTTTTGTGGATATGTTTGTTAGAAATGGTTTGTTAGAAATGATTTTATTTGTTGGTTTGCAGCCTTAACTTGTGTGCGTAATCTTTTGGGTGTGAGCTTCCCGGGAAAGTGCAATGTGAACGCCTTAAATTTTTGAGTGACTGGTCAATTTGTTCTTACTCTCTGGCAGAAGTGGTGCCACGGCAATCAGTTCATAGGAGATGGAATACAGCTAAACGACACAACTTTCCTTCTTTGTCAATGTTAATGTTTCTCACATGGTTTGCTGGCCTCTAGTGGCTTATGAACAGTGCTGGGGTTCTTGAGCCCAAGTTTCTCGTGTTACTGATTAAATGCTCTGTTGAAGACATTTCAGGCTCAGCTGGAGAAGCATTACATAAGTTATTTTTATAGCAAATGAAAAAATATTTCTGGAAAACTGCTTATAATAAGACTCTTATTGACAGACACAGCTAATTCAGAAGAACTTGGGTGGGAGGATAGCAACACCATCCATGCATATAAACTAGTCAATGGCTGGGATAGACCGTCTAAAATTAGGTTTCCTTATCCCTGTAAGAAGGATAAATTTTAAGCCATTAAATGTTTTTAAAAGACTGTAGGGATATACCCTTTATCACCCCATGCAGCTATACATTACACAACCAAAAATAAAAATGTATGTGTATACATAGAGCAAGGGAGGGTAGATTTCAGGCTTGCTGCATCCACTTTGTTTTTTAATAGAACAGAGAGATCCACCAACTGGGCCAGGTAGACAACATAACTTAGAATTAAAGAATTCTGAGTCTATGAATTTTTATTTTGAGTACCAAAATTGAACTGAGCTCAGTCTTCCACACAAAATCTCTCTCTCTTTCAAACACAAACTCTCTTTCTCTTTTCATGTTAGAAGTATAATGGGGGCAGTGAGAGTCATTTTGTTTCCCTTGTTAAAATATTTGGGAAATGGAAATCCTTGGTTTGCTTCTGAGGTTTGTTAGGAGATCCTAAATCTTGATCTGCCTTTTGCCCACCTCTGCATAAAGTGCATTTTTAAAATAACATTGCCACAGAAATTGCCTTTGTGATAGAGTTTGATGTGCTTTGAATATAGTTGTCATGATAGTATCATCTCTGTGTATAACACCAACCTTCTACAGTGGTGCCTCGCAAGACGAAAAGAATCCGTTCCGCGAGTCTTTTCGTCTTGCAGTTTTTTCGTCTTGCGAAGCAAGCCCATTGACGGAGTAGCGCTATTAGCGCTATTGACATTTTAAGGGCTAAAAACGGCTTTTTAAGGTTTGGGGGATTAGCGGTTTTGCTGCTAAAATGCTTTTAGCAGCTTAGCGATTCAGAAAAAGGGGTTTTGGAGCGGAAAAAACCCCTGAAAATTTTCGTCAATTTTCGTCTTGCGAAGCAAGCCCATAGGGAAATTCGTCTTGCGAAGCGCCTCTGCAGACGGAAAACCCTTTCATCTTGCGGGTTTTCCGTCTTGCGAGGCATTCGTCTTGCGGGGCACCACTGTACTATGTTACAGTATCAAACTGAATGGTTGAAAACTAAACAAGTACAGAAAACAAAACAAAAACACCCACACCTGATTTTGATTTAAAACAAAAAATTCTGTAACATGTTTTATGTACTCAACCTGTTAAAAATGCAATTACTATTTTCTCTTTTTAGTGTTCACCATTTGCAACTCAAAGTACAACAAACCGAAAAATACTTAAATATAGGCACACACTTCAACTATAAATGTTGCCTACAATCCAAGGTAGCAAAAGATGTGCAAAATATTTTCCAGCAGCTGTTAATTTTTCATGCAGCCTTTTTATAAAAAGAATGAAGACTAACAAAAAAATGACTCTATAGTCACTGTGTTCAATGAGACTTGCTTCTAGACTAGAGACACATGTTTAGGATTACAGCTTCAGTTTCAAGATTTCCACTAGATTTCTGACAGTCATCCTGAGCTAACAGAACAAGATTTGGGGAACATTGTACAAGTTTGGATGTTGCTTGGACGCAGTGAGGGTCAACTGTATATTGATTTTGCACATGGATGAACAAGATTTGAGCAAATCTGAGACACTATAATAATATTTCATTGCAGATGTCATATACTTGTTGCCTATATTTTCCAAGCATGCACAATACCATAATTGCTTTTTTGTATACCAGGGACAATAAAAAGCTTAACTTTAACCATGCTTCCCACTTCTGCTGCTTGTTTCCTTGACTGATTCAGAGGTTATTTTTAAAGAGATAGTGGATTGGATTCAGACAAATTTACCCGATACTCTGCTTGAAAGGAAAGGATTTTCACCCAACACATTCTTAATCTGCGTGCTCTCCAAAGATTCCCCAGGGAGAATGGGGATTCTCTAGAACTGTAGGGTGGGTTTGACCTCTGCTGGAGCAAAGTCCTAGCACAAATAAAGGAAGCCCTTCCATTAATTGGAGGGCAACTCTGGATAAGTGAGCTTTGTTTGTTTGCTTATATGGAATATTTTTTTTAAACCGCCTTAAGGACATTGTCCTTTGAAGTGATTGGATTGTACAGTATTTGTATTCACATGCTTGTTGAGAGAGGCTTTGGCAGTTGAGATCATTCTTTAAAAGAATACTCCTAAATATGGAGTATGTACACACTTTAAGAGAAACTCCATACATGAGTCTTCAGGGGAAGCCCTATTACCCAGAACAGTGTATGCTTGCAGGCTTCATTGTCAAACTTTCACCTCACAGTGTTTGAAACTTTCTGCCCAGAGTAGTTGTTTTTGCTGGAAACTAAAAAAACAACAAAACCTGATATCATTTCCTTTGCATTAATGTAATTGTTTTCAGCCATGGGATCCATTCCACTTTGGTGTTTGTTTTGACAGTGTTGTAGAAGTTCTGTCAAGCTGCCGCAGAGAAGCCTAGAGGTACCTTTAGCAATCCACACGATTCACCCACTCTGGGAGCTTTGAGGACTGTGCATATTTTGCATTTATAATAATGTCCCTCAGTCATGAGGCTGCTGTGATCAGGTCAGAAATCGTGAAGATTAGGAAGATATCCTGATTATGGAAGTTTCCCCACCCCCCACACTCAGAACTCTTAGAATGGGGAGACTTGCCAATCTCTAGACACTTCTATCAATTCAACATAGTTGCTACAAAGTGAATTTTAAGATACTTTCCAACACACACACACATGGAGTACACACACACACTAATGTATGGCAACTCTTAAAACTATAGATAGTAATCAACTATGTGGACACATTGAAATTAAGCAACCTACCTTAGTCATGTTGAATATAATCCTATTTTTCTGGAAAGAAGAGAACACTTTTAATGGGGAGACATTTACATGATATAAATGATTTTCAGACTTAACTAGACAATCATAGAATTATACGGGGGAAATAGTCGTTTTTTTCTTTAATAGAGAAACCTGGAATACTGTGTGGAGTTCTAGGTGCTACAAATTAAGAAGGAAGTTGACAAGCTGGAATGTATGGTGACCAAGATGATCCAGGATCTGGAAAACAAGCCTCATGAGGAATGGTTGAGGCAGCTGGGTATGTTTTAGCCTTGTGAAGAAGAGAGGGGATATGATAGTCATCTTCACATATCTAAAGAGCTGTTACATCAGAAATAACTTTGACCATATGAGCTGTTCCACAATGGGACCGACTCCCATGAGAGGTGGTGGTCTCTCCTCCTTTGGAGGCTTCTGTGCAGACATTGGATGGCCACCTGTCATGTATGATCTAGTTGAGATTCCTGCATTGCAGGGAGTTGGAAGAGATGACCCTCAGAGTCCCTTCCAACACTGATTCTATGAAATATTAGATAGCCACTCAAGCTGGCAAGGACTAGACATTCATAGCACATGAATCAAGTGGCTTTGATGGAAAATGTACCTATATGTGACTCTGGGATACTGGGCTGCCAAGGGCTTCTTCAAGAGGAAGACTGGGATATAAATCCAATAAATAAATAAAATACTCTAAATACTGATGTTTGAATTAGGTTGGTTACTCCAAATTATCTACTCTACTTAGCAAGTTTTCAACTAAACAGCAGGGCACTCTTGTTTACCAGAGTTCTATTCATAAACTTGCCACAAATTATCTTTGTGGTCTTGTCAGCTTTTTCATATATTACACAGAAGCAGGCAAAGGAGATTCAAGAGTAGCATACAAATTCTGGGTAACTAATTCGCCAGATGCTCTTGGTTTTACAGAACCCATTTCATGTAGGTCTCACAAAAGAAGAAGCTGAAAATAAGGATTAAAACTAGTTTAAACTTCTGCTTTCTTTTATAGCTACATACCACATTGATTTTGTCGAAGCAGTAATGGGGTTAGAAATGAGTTTCATCTAGTTTAATTCATGTGGACTTTTTTTTAATGGTTCGTGACAAATATTCTAATTGCTCAGGTTTTAAAATAACAGGCTGGTCCCTGCCAGACAGTGTCTTGGATTATAGCAGGCTTTAAGCATAACGTGCTCAGTCCATTTGTCAATCCAGCTATTGTGTAGCCCATTGCAAAGAATTCTGTCTATGAAGTCCAGCAAGATTCCTTGGAAGAGGCCCAGGATAAACTAACCAGAGAGGCCCTCCCCCCTGGTGTCTGAAAGTGTCCTCAGATATCAAATTTATATCAATCACAGGAAGTCTTGGCAATCAAACCAGTCACTTTCCCCCCTCACATCTGGAAGTAAAAAAAAAAAAAAGCTGCTCTAAAGGTCACAGGCATCATGGGTAGGGCATGGATTGAGGGCCATAGAAAACATGGGAAAGGAAGAATAAAACTAGATTTCCACCTTTTTTGAAATAGTTATTTTTAAATGACCTGGAACATAGCCAAACTACACAACCTTCCCTCCGCCCCTCGCTTTACGTTTGGTGCTGAATGAAATGCGGCTGAAGATTTTGTTCTGGAATGCTACATCTCTTTTGAGGGGTTATTAGTACTTTTCCCTGTTTTGCTGGGAATAATATTTTTATAGCAGGATGGATTCAGAGATAGAGTGTGCTGCCTTACTTAGTGCTGTTTATAACTAGTAGTTTTAGGTTGTGTGTTGTTCTAACTTCCCCCAATCTGCTCTTTTAACTTCCTCACAGATTGCTTTACTCCTGAACTTTTTAATCACTCCTAACTGAACTGATATGGGTGCCTGTTAATGGATGTTTGTGGCTTTTCTTTCCTGCATGACTTGCAATCTTGAGCATTTAACCTAGAAAAATGTAGGAAACACTTCATCTTAGTCTTTTCCTCCAGCCCTTCAAACAAGAGCTTGGGGAAGGTTGTAAAAACAGAACCTTTCCCATTTGATCCACAGGTATTCCTTACATTGGACAAAGAAACTAGTGCACTGAAAGCTATAAAACCTCAGATGCCTGTCTTGAAAACCAGTTCCATATGAATGGGAATTAAAAATAGCATTAGGTTAATATGTGTCTCTACTAAAAGGGGAATGCAGAACCATAGCCTTGAACTGTGTGCTTTGGTGGGATGATAGTAAAGTGAATAAATAGTTCTAATTGCAGCCACACAGATCTGTTTTGACACACATTCTGGTGCAAATAATGGTTTTCATTTGTTGACTGACTTAATTCAAACATGCAGGTTACCTGTTCTTCAGTCATGGAATAGATAAAACTGAATTTTAGCTTTTGGCTTCAAGGATTTCTGGCTGTTAAAATTATTAAGTTCTCTAAAAAAATCAAGCTCTTTTGCTGCTTATCATTACAATCCAGTCTTGCAAAGCATATTAAAATATCAATAAAATTAAACCAAATGATAGTGTCAGGAAATTAAGTCTTAAACATCAGTAGACCAATCCTAATAAAACAGAATAATAACAACAGAGACCACTGCAGTAAAAATATCTCCTATTTCTTCCTAGTGTCTGAGTGTTTGGGGGGGGGGCGTGTTGGCAGATTTCACTTTGGAATGTTTTCTGTAAACTTGACGCTATCACCAAAGTGAATTGTCTTCACTGTCCTGCAACTATTTTAATCTCTCACAGGAGGAACTCTATCCATTACATTCCTAGCTTATTTTAACACGGGGTATGTGAAGTACTGGCAGAGCAACATACATTCGCTAATCAGTGCTGGGCTGAGAAGCTGTGAAGCCCTTCCCAGGTTAAAAAATGTACTTTGATGCAGGAATAGAAACTTAATAGATAGCTGTTCACTGCTGCTGCCGCTGCTGCAGTTTAATAATTGCATTTTCCTGCAACTGCCAGGAATTGGACAGCATTTGGTACAATTTGAAGACAAAAAAATTCAAGGGCAATCCCATGTAAACTACAGTGCAGTAGTTTCCCCCATGTATAAAGACATGGATATCTGTAAAAAGTACCTTGTTCTTCTGAAAGGGCCTTGACTAGATACTGGAGGTTCTTGAATAAAACTTATTACTGGCCCACAGCCAGAATCAAGTGGTTCATGAGGATCATAAAAGTGAACTTAGGGGAAGTTTCTGCCAGCAAACATAGCTAACGTTAACATTTCATCATCTCTTCCCAGAGCCACTGGAGTTGTCCCGCCATCCTGTTTGGATTCACTCTCCATGTTGGCATCTGGTGTGTCAAACGCAATTGATATCATCCCCATAACACCAGGCATCCAGGAGCAGCGATAGTTCCATGAGGACTCCTTGCTACAAACTGGCCCAAACCACTTAAAATGCACACACTGCATTCTTTTCCCATTTTGGATTTCATTTTAAATTTTGTCCACTGAAAATAGTTTTAAGACTTCACTTAAAACCACAACGAGGTGCCTGCCTACCAGATCCCGAAATAAAAATGGACCATTAGTATCAAAAGTTGCTGAAAAATCCAGAAATACCAATACCAGGCCCAAAAGTAGCCTGAAGCTTTATTAAAATAGATGGAGGAAGGTCTGGAGGTGTGAGCCACAACTTCCTACTAAATCATAAGTTGAAGAATGGAAAACTTGGCAGGATTGAAAACTTGGAGACTGGCCAGTTATTGCTAAGGTCTTCTAGATATCCTCTGTATCAACTGAAATTTCAAGATCAGTAGCAAAAGGTTCTTAAATACAGCTTAGCAGTTTCTTTGGACACTGGTGGAAGCTTCATTGAAGCCTCTGCCTCTGGGTGGGAGAATCCATGGAAGCTCTCTTCAGCATATTTTTTCATATCGTAGTATAAATAGCTGTATACTCTGCAGAGTCTCTTTCCCCTTGTCCATCACGCGTGTCTATAAAGGGCACATTATATATGAAGAAGCTTAAAGAGGACTAGGGAAAGCGTATTATATACAACACTGCATGCATTCCTGTGTGCAATGTAAATGGAAAAAATATTGCCACTTTCCCAGTAGCAAGGCTATCTGAAAGTACATCTCAGTTTCTTGCCAGTTTTTAGTGTAGAGGAATAAATGTGCTCGTTTTCTTCCTTTCCGAGTTGGGTGATGTCTCTTATTTCAGACTCAACGGCTCCAAAGTGACCCTCATTTTGAAATTCTCATGTGGCAATTCTCTCCCTTTCATTCTCCTAGTTGCCTTCTCTGTGCAGCATAATATTCTGTGGGGACAAATCTGCCTTCCCATGTGTGTTTGCAAATTTTAAAGGCATATTAATTAGCCAGGTCTTTTTTTTAAGGATTAATGTGGAAATACAAGAAAAAGAAAAGGCTTAGTATTGGCCATAAGGTACTAAATGTAGTTGATACTAAACCATGGGTAGGCAAACTAAATCCCAAGGACCGGATCCGGCCCAATCACCTTCTCAATCCGGGCCACGGGTGGTCCAGGAATCAGCGTGTTTTTACATGAGTAGGATGTGTCCTTTTATTTAAAATGCATCTCTGGGTTATTTGTGGGGCATAGGAATTCATTCATTTTCCCCTCCAAAATATAGTCCGGCCCCCTACAAGGTCTGAGGGACAGTGGACCAGCCCCCTGCTGAAAAAGTTTGCTGACCCCTGTACCTGACCTTTCATTTTTGGTTCCTGCATTCATTTATTAATCCTTGTAGATGGTATTTAAGACTGTCTTTAGGTAAAGACTGGGGTTTGTATGGATTTTGCCCATGTTGCCCATGTTGTCCCACCATTTTCAGGCTGTGATACTTGGTGCCTCTACTTCAGTTCTTTTAATTTTGTTGGCAACTGCTACAATAAGACCTATTGTTTCGCTTTCATCACAGGGTTGTTTCATTTGATTCAGTTCTAGGTGTGTGGCAAATAGCTGTAGCGTGCCTGTGTTTATGTGTACAAGCAAAGTAACAATGGCCAGTCTTCAGTGGTTCGGTTTTACTTTTAATTTGTCCATCAGCCATATTTTATTGGAATGGTTCCAAGGCTAATGCAATCCTTAGTCTCTAAGCTATATTCTGGAAGGCTAATGGAATAGTAAAACCTTCTTAAAGATAGTTAAATGTGTTGCGGTGTCCTCGGGGTAGCTTCTCCACTAAAGATGTTTTCTTTCCCACCCTGTAGAGGTATCTCATTAAGGTACCCACTAGTGTCATTATTAAGTTTTCATGTGTTTCTCAGTTTTGATGCTAATCTTTATGCATGTGTTTAATTCTGTTTTTGCAGCACCAATGTGGTCATGAATTATTCAGAAATCGAGTCTAAGGTTCGAGAAGCAACCAACGATGATCCGTGGGGACCTTCAGGGCAACTCATGGGAGAGATTGCCAAGTAAGTGATAATTTGACTCAGCAGTGAAGGAAGGTACATCTTTATGCAGAAATACATGTAAGAATTATTCCTGCTTCACCACTTCTGAAGAATAAATGAGATGGAGAGATCAGTATTAATGGTACTTGGAATGATGGCCACAAGCAACTGTTTATTAAAAGCTATTTCCACGAAGCATTGTAACTTGTAGGAGATAAGATTTCCTTCGGGTAGGGGTCTAGCAAAGCATTTTTCAGAAATACAAAATTAGGAAGTTGGTGCTCCTTCGTAAATGCTTTCTCAAGAAGGGCAAATGAATGGCATGATGGGCTAAGATAACAAGGAACTTCTAGTTCTTCATTATTTCCGTTGTTGGGGGGGGGGGAGAACTTATCAGCATTGCTAATCTAGTGAGTAATTCTGTATATGAAATACTTCTGTACAAATGTCAGTAGCTCTGTATTTGGGAATGAAGCTCTAATTTAGAGCAAGTCTGCCACCTGCTGTCAAATGCAGGTCCTAGCAGACCTTTCCTGAAAACAGCTAATTCCTCCTTTTGCCTTCCTTTTGTTTTTAGGGCTACCTTTATGTATGAACAGTTTCCAGAACTTATGAACATGCTTTGGACACGAATGCTGAAAGACAACAAAAAGAACTGGCGGAGAGTTTATAAAGTATGTATATAAAATTACTTTTTATGAGCTTCTTCAAGGTTTAATTTTGTTCTAAACATGGCACTTACTTGAATGTTTTAATTTTACAACAGTGCCCTATTGTAATTAACTCAGTTTTGTGCTATCATTAACATAATATCCATGCTAAATTTCACAGGTTTCCAGATCCTTTGTGTGCAGTTAGTACAAGCTTGATTTTAATCAAGTTGATTTTTCCTGTGTATGTTTTTAGAGAAGAGTTCTCTGTTGAAAAATAAGGATTTTCTCTTGGTTTTTCTCTACAAAGACTCTTTAATGAATGCCTTCTAGCAATTTTTATTTTTATTACTGTTTTAAATACTGAATAGAGGATTGTCTGTAATTTGATCTTTTAAAACTGGGAAATCACCCTTTTGCTGGCCTACTAGTGAAACCCTCATTTTGATATTTGTTCTGAATGTCTCTTTTGCAACTCAATTTACATTTGAAGCAATCTGGAAATGAACACATACATTTACCACCAATACATTTCACACATTGTACTGGACTCCCCCCAATGCACAACTTTGCTAATTACATTTTATCTTGTAACTAACTGAAGAGAAAGCCAGTTACTTGTTCACCATAAAGTATTTGTTCCCTTGTGTTCTTTCAGCTGCATTTGCAATTAAATTCAGCATATGCACCATGATACATTTTTTTCTGTTTCCTATAGCATTGAAAAGGGCCTTAAGACTTAAAACATTGTACACTGAACATACTGTATTTAATTCTCAGGCAAGGTTACCCCCCCCCCCCCCGGTAGGTTTTACCTTATAGTAATTGTTTTCCCTGCAGCGTAATATAAATTATGCTATCATACATAGGATTTAACATTCTTATGGATACTGGTTTCAGATCATTGACATTTATAAACATGCATCTATTGGCATCCAGATGACTTATTTATGTATGATTTCAAAATCAAGGGAAAGCCTGGAAATTGCAGGAAGTTCACAAAATTAAAATACTTTTCAACTTTATTTTTGTTTTGAAGTTTGTTTAAATTTACCTGAAAATAGTGAGTTTCATACATCAACACATTTCCTGCAAAAAGCTACATAGATAAATTGCCATAAAAATGCTTTTAAATGGAAAAACTCTTGGGAATAAGGCAATTGCAAAAAAAGAGAGACACAAAAGAAAATTGTTTCATTCTGTAGAGTTCAGGGTGTTTTTTTTCTTTCCTCCTTCTTCGTCTTAAATTGCCTTAACCATAATTTCCCCCTCCTGGAGAACATTCTTCAGGCAAATAACTTATGATTTAATGTTCTGCATTTTTTGTCTTAGTGAGTAAATGCAGTTTTAAATTTGTACACTGTATTATGAGTGGTTCTTGCTTTAAGGAGCAACAATCTTCAAGGTGGCTTATTTAAATGGGAACAAATCCTGCTTTTGTTTACTAATTTTTGTGCATTTAGGCTTTTCTTTTTATTGCAGTTAAAAATACTGATGGCTTTTGTTCATGCAATAATAAGGTGCTTTGTATTTTTATAGTCTCTGCTGCTCCTATCTTACCTCATAAGGAATGGATCAGAGCGTGTTGTTACAAGTGCCAGAGAACACATTTATGATTTGCGATCCCTGGAAAATTACCACTTTGTAGGTGAGCGATAGAAAAATCTTATAAGCAAATTAAAACAGTAGTTGGAGTTGTCAGTCACCTGAACCAGCTTAGAAGCTTCCCCGCTCTAATTAGAATGTGACTGTTGCCGGTTGTGTGAAGAGTGCAGAATTCAAGACGTGGGACCCTAGAGTATTAATTAGTGAAGACAAGAACTTGCAGAAAAGACTGGCTAATAACAACAGAACCAACACAACATGAGTGTTCGGGTTTATATTAAAATATGCACTAGAGACTGGTCCCCTGTGGTGTGTGTAAAGGAATAGCTTTAATCATATGGGAAGAAAAGGTTAGAGCTCCAAAACATACACATCTGTTTGAAGCTGGGGTTTTTCCCCCTCCCACCAAATAATATTTACAGTGGAAAGGCAGCAAGGCCAGTGTGTGTTCTGAATAAGAAAGAGGCTTAGAGAAGTGAAGCAAATTTTAGTTTGTAGTGCACTCGGGCTGACAGCATTTTAAAAATACAGTTTTGAAGCAAGACAGAAATATAGCAATTAGTATTTTGAAGAAAAACTGCCTTCCCAAAAAGGTTGAGAGAGGAGGTTGCTTTAAATGGGTTAAAATTGGCAGGAAATGTGTTTCTGTTTTTGAATCTTTTTTTAACTAATATTTTTAGTAGATCAGCAGCATTTAAGAAGCTTTCTCAGTTGACATTGTTTTCAAATGCTACCCCTTAGATTAAGATGAAATTTTGGTTATAAAAAAAACTGTTCTGTTCACTCATTACAGAGAATTGCTTTGGAATACCATAACCTTAAAATATTTTGTGTTCTTTTTATATCTATTTTTTTCCAGGGTACTTAATGCTTGAGGTTAACTGTTTCTACTAAATTGCTTCTTTTTTATATACGCTCACACAGATGAGAATGGCAAAGACCAAGGTATAAATATACGTCAGAAGGTGAAAGAAATGGTAGAATTTGCCCAGGACGATGATAGACTTCGTGAAGAGAGGAAAAAGGCAAAGAAAAACAAAGATAAATATATTGGGGTTTCTTCAGACAGTGTTGGAGGATTCAGATACAGTGAGTACAGCACTGTAATCAGTAGTTGGCATATTGCAATGTTAGCTTGGTTTTGTGGATATGCTATAATAAATATATGTTCTTTAAAAAATATATGAGTGCTGTCACCAATCTACATAGGTGTCATTATCTGAAGGAAGTAGACCTTCATATGACTGAACAGCGAGGGGAGATTAGCAAATTAAATTAACAGCCTTTCCTTCAGATTGTAGAAGATGGAGAAAAGGGGAAGCAGGACTGCCCTATCAGCTTTGCTGAGAGACTAGCTCCTTCTAGCTTCTCTCTATGAACTGTTTCCACCAAAACGGGTCCTTATTGGAACTTCATAACATTAGGAAGCGGTACCTGAGTTTATGTTTTTCCTTCTCTTCCCCAGTCTGATTCTTTTTGTGTTGTGTCTTTTTGGATTATCAGCCCAAGGGCAGGGGCTGTCTTGCTTTTATTGCTCAGTGAGGAGGGAAGTAAAAAAATTACACACAGAGAGAAGTAACCTTAGTTCATAACATAGAGGAGATTGTAAGTGCCTATTTTTCCGTGTATAAGATGCCCCTATGTATAAGATGACCCCAATTTTTTTAAAACCCAAAATTAAATCAATATTTTTAGGTTGCCAAAGTTGTTCAGCTTTTGGGGGGCAATAGCACTCAAGGTTGTTGATCGCCCTGCCAAAAACCGTGTATGAGACAACCCCCCCATGTTTGAGTCAAAAAATGGAAGAAAAAAATTGTCTTATACACAGAAAAATACAGTATATACTGGAAGAGGTTTGCATTAAGATTCCTTTCAAAATCCCTACAGTTGGCTAGATAAATACGCTTATTGGATTCTCTGGCAACGCAGATTGTTTGTATCCAAACAGTGATTAGCTTCGGACTCTCCTAACAGTTGCTACTGCTGTCAAGTGTTTTGGACTGCAAACAAAGCTGTCTTCTCCCACCCCACTCTACTCAAGGGACCACTTCTCCATTATGCTCTCCTATGTGGCTCAGATGTCTCTGCGAATAAGACAATTACGTAGGCAAGCTGGCCATGTGGATCTTTCCTATTTGTTGTTGTGACACATATGCACATACACATACTTTGTAGCACATGGGGTTGCACCGGGGGAATACTTTTTTCAGGGCAAAGTGTGGGGGTGGGGAATGTAAAAAGGTCTAGAATTATTCAGCGTTGTGTGTGGAACAATACTAATCTCGAAACTGCAGATAATGTTTGTCTAACATTATAAGGCAACACTTTTGAACTAGTTTCCCCTGAGGCCTGATTCTTATATTTACCATTGCAGCATGAGAGCTGCCTCTGTGTGGGCCAGTCCCACCCCCCAAAAGCTCATGCTCCAACCACAATGAACAAGAGTGACAGATTATGTTGAAAGTCTTTGGCCTTTGGCTGTGGGAAGAAGAACCCATTGGAAATCCTTCCTTATCTTGTAAAAACCCAATATAGAATATTTGAATAGGAGGCCAGCAAGTGTGGGGTCGGGGGGTTGTCCAGTGTGTGGTAGAGTATTTGAGTTACAGGTGTCCGTATGTCTGCTAGCCAGAAGTTGTGGGGATCTACTCCCTGCAGTGAACTCCATCTCTTACAGAACAACTCGGTCCTTTCAAGGTAGCTGAACTATAGAAGCTTGCTTATGCATATTCTGGGTAATACAACCCTTACTGCAATCCATTTCTCTCTAGGACTCTGATGCCATGGTACAGTGGGGGGTGTTATTAATAGAAAATGCATAGAATTGTAAATGCATAGAAATTTTAGAAATGCGTAGAAATTTAAAATCTACAATGGAATGTTCAAACAACAGGAAACCCAAAACGATAATAATTTATTATTTTTACCCCGCCCATCTGGCTGGGTTTCCCCTGCCACTCTGGGCGGCTTCCAACCAAATATTAAAAAAAAAACCAGCACCAGACATTAAAAACATTAAAAACTTCCCTAAACAGGGCCGCCTTCAGTTGTCTTTTAAAAGTAAAATAGTTGTTTATTGACATCTGCTGAGAGGGCGTTCCACAGGGCAGGCACCACTACCAAGAAGGCCCTCTGTCTGGTTCCTTGTAACCTCACTTCTCGCAGCGAGGGAACCACCAGAAGGCCCTCATTGCTGGACTTCAGTGTCTGGGCTGGATGATGCGGTGGAGACGCTCCTTCAGATATACTGGACCAAGGCCTTCCACCAGGGATAAATTTGAGTGGAGTAAGGCTGTTCAGCTAGTTGAAAATACAATAATTTCAAATAGCTGGGCAAATAAAACCTCTTAAACTGGAACTATAAAGAACACAATATCAGGTGTACTTTCCTCAGAGGAGTACTGAGACTTGACGTGCCACCCCAGAAGCATCCCTCTCTTTTGTACATGCATAATATCCTTCTCTAAAGGGAACATAGCTTGGGGATGTCCTCCTGTTGTGCTTTTCTTGGGCATCTGGTTGGCCTCTGTGAGAAGAGGATGGCAAACTAGATGGGCCACTGGCTTGCTCCAGGAACTTCTTATATTCTACCATGCATAAAGAGGTTTCCCACTTACGTGAATGGCATAGCCTTGCTCCTGGGATTCCTAATGTGCTTTGAAGCAGCTGGGTTGTGGCTTGCTCATGTATATAAACGAGAGTGGGGTTTGCAAATGTGTTATCAGGGTGAACTCACTATACGCACCATCATGGCTAGGAGTACGGTACTCCTGATTTGAGTGGGTCACTGTGTGCAGGATAGTCCCCCTGAGAAGTTAGGTAGGTGGATGTCATGAAACACCATGGCTCAGATAATGGGAGCATTAACACAGAAGTTGACACACAGAATCATAGAGTTGGAAAGGACCGCAAGAGTCATCTAGTCCAACCCCTGCAATGCAGGAATCTTTTTGTCCAGTGTGGGGTTCAAACACACAGCCCTAAGGTTAAGAGTCTCATGCTCTACCGACTGAGCTATCTCACTAAGATGCCCAATCTGTATTTACATGTCTGTATTACTCCTGTAGGGACTGTCTGTAGGGACGCGGGTGGCGCTGTGGGTTAAACCTCAGTGCCTAGGACATGCCGATCGTATGGTTGGCGGTTCGAATCCCCGCAGCGGGGTGAGCTCCCGTCGTTCGGTCCCAGCTCCTGCCCACCTAGCAGTTCGAAAGCACCCTTAAGTGCAAGTAGATAAATAGGTACCGCTTTATAACGGGAAGGTAAACGGTGTTTCCGTGTGCTGCGCTGGTGCTGGCTTGCCAGAGCAGCTTCGTCACACTGGCCACGTGACCTGGAAGTGTCTTCGGACAGCGCTGGCCCCCGGCCTCTTAAGCGAGATGGGCGCGCAACCCCAGAGTCGGTCACGACTGGCCCGTACGGGCAGGGGTACCTTTACCTTTACCTTTACTTAATATTCCTTTAGAAAATTTGGTAAGCTAAGCCTCAGTTTTATTTAGGAATTCAATTAATGCTGGAGGCTTTGTAAAGAGATAGTTTTAAAGTTTCAGTATACAATGGTACCTTGGGTTAAGTACTTAATTCGTTCCGGAAGTCCGTTCTTAACCTGAAACTGTTCTTAACCTGAAGCACCACTTTAGCTAATGGGGCCTCCTGCCACCGCACCACCGGAGCCCAATTTCTGTTCTTATCCTGAAGCAAAGTTCTTAACCTGAAGCACTATTTCTCGGTTAGCGGAGTGTGTAACCCGAAGTGTATGTAACCTGAAGCGTATGTAACCTGAGGTACCACTTATTGTGCTTTTTAATAAAAAGTGCACACAGAAGATAAATTGAAGATTAAAATTCCTTATGGAATTCATAGAATCATAGAATTTTAGAGTTGGAAGGGACCCTGAGGGTCATCTAGTCCAGCTCTCTGTAGTGCCGGAATCATGCTAAGCCTTGCAAATGTGCTAGCAGTTTTCTTGCTGCACCAATTGAGACACTGTTTAAAGACAATTGAGCATTGCTGCCGTCTCATACTCTTAGTTAGCAGCTAGTTGGTAGTACTTGGTTCTCGGCATTGTGAAGCAAATTTTGTTTAGGCAGCAATTTTTTGGGCGCGATACAATGTTGAGAAATTAAAGAGTCCCTAGTAACGCATAAGGGAATAAGATGCTGCATTTTCCTTAATAGATTTAAAGAGCCTTTAAAATTGGTGATTGAGGCTAGACATATTGCCAGCTGTTTTCACACTTGTCTTGCAGGGTTTGGTACAACCTTCTGTATTCATGAGGTTTTGAAACATATACAGTCTCTGAAAGGTTTCCAGTTTTCTACGGCAGCCTGGCTAGAAAACAAATCAGGTTCATTTCTCACAAGTTGCTCATAAAGCCAGGGTTCATTTCTTTAGGTGAGGGAAGCCTTTTAGCCTGCTCTTACAATGTCTGGTCTTATTCTGAAGTTCGATGCCTTGCCTTACAATTTGTCAACATCTTTTGAATACATTTTGGGCCAATTAACTGTTGGCATAACATGCTTACTCTTGGTAATAATATTGCTGCAGCGTCATGAAAGTTTCTGTTTGCTTTGAAAACTGTTAAAGGTCTGTTGACAAGAATTAGTGGCATTTTTGGTTAAATCTCCCCTCACCCTTTTAAAAAAAATTACTATCTACCTATATTATTTAGATGAAAGATATGATACTGAGCCGAAGTCCAAGTGGGATGAAGAATGGGATAAAAACAAAGGCGGATTTCCATTCAGTGATAAGTTAGGTGAGCTGAGTGATAAAATCGGGAGCACAATTGATGACACCATCAGCAAGTTCCGGAGGAAAGACAGAGAGGATTCTCCAGAAAGATGCAGGTACTTACTTATTTTTACATTGTTTTACATTGTTGCTGTATTGATTGTCCTTTTCATAACCTCTTTTTAGCTTTTGCCAGTTTCTTTCCTGTAACTGTGGGATAAGTTTGAAATCCTGAAAATGTTGGTTTTCATCTTTTAAGCATTATACAGTGGTGCCCCGCAAGACGAATGCCTCGCAAGACGGAAAACCCGCTAGACGAAAGGGTTTTCCGTTTTGGAGGTGCTTCGCAAAACGAATTTGCTATGGGCTTGCTTCGCAAGACGAAAATGTCTTGCGATTCCTGGGTTTTTTTTCCCCCTCCCAGCCTTTTTCCCAAGCCCCTAAGCCGCTTAACAGCTGTTCGCTAAGCTGCTGAACAGCTGATCTAAGCCGCTTATCAGCTGATCTAAGCGGCTAATAGACTTTTAGCAGCTAATCTGCTAATCCCTTAAATCTTTAATAGCTGCTAATAGCCTTTTAGCAGCTAATCCGCTAATCCCTTAAACCTTTAATAGCCGCTAAACCGCTAATAGCGCTAATCCGCTAATGGGCTTGCTTCGCAAGACGAAAAAACCCGCAAGACGAAGAGACTCCCGGAATGGATTCTCTTCGTCTTGCGAGGCACCACTGTATAGTCCTTATAGCTATGGAAGAATAAGCTGAAAACATATGGGCTGGCTTCCCCATGTGGTTTAAGCATCTAGAAAAGGAATGGGTACCATCGTGAATCAGGCTGTGATTTCTTCACTTAGCATTGTGCCATCTCTTCTTCAGGGCCCCATGCTGTTCTTTAAATTAAATTTAAGCACACTCATAGCTTGGAAACTGGTAGACCGTTATCTAAACAAAAGGGTTCCTTCTGCCCATGGAAGAGCCTTTGACCTAGTGGAGACTTACAAGGGAATGAAGCAAGACAGGATTTGCCTGTTTATCCCTACAAGTCCCTGCACCTCCTCCCATGTAGTTAGAGAGGGTCCCCCAACCATCTGCTCTACATTAGGAGACGTAAGAGGGAAATCAGCAAAAATAATCCTCCCTCCTTCCGTCAGTGTGAGCATTCCATGAGTATAATTCTGCATATGGAATTTTTACGTAGATCCCACCCCTTTGTGTCCTAGAACACTTATTTTAGCCAATGAGAATACAGTGATACCTTGGGTTAAGTACTTGATTTGTTCTGGAGGTCCGTTCTTAACCTGAAACTGTTCTTAACCTGAAGCACCACTTTAGCTAATGGGGCCTCCTGCTGCTGCAGTGCCGCCGGAGCACAATTTCTGTTCTCATCCTGAAGCAAAGTCCTTAACCCAAGGTACTATTTCTGGGTTAGCGGAGTCTGTAACCTGAAGCGTATGTAACCCGAGGTACCACTGTAATAGTTAAGCACATGGTTGTAATTTTTTTGTGAATTTTTCTGGTCATAGCCTTGTAGATTTTGTAGCACAGAATTTAAGATTTCCTTCTTGTAGGTAATTTGTTGGGAAAATCTAGTCTTTTAGTGGCCAAAGTCCCAAGAAGAAATTGTGCTGAAAGCAATGAAAATCTGGCTCTCATTTGAGTCAGCTAGAAGATCTGCAGCCTCCCTGGTAATCCAAGTTTTTAAGATGTCCAAGAGACCCTATAAATCATGAGAAATAGGCTTTAGTTTGGATTCTGATGTCCTTCTATCTCTTTTACATGTGCATCCCTCTACAGTTGGCACCATTATTTCACTAATAGGGTGTGTGACCATTCCTTGCAGGCGGGCAGCTAAACATAAAGCAGGCAATATGGAACAATTTGAAGTGGACAACACATTACATGAGACACCCCAAATCTATGTAGCCCACAACAATTCTAACTGCCTTCTGTGAAAATTGTTGGAAGGAGTTTGCTAGCCTACAATTATAAGGCTAATTGAATAGTTTATTAAAATTCCAATCGCCTTGGCTTTCATTTAAAAAAAAATATCACTTTCAGATTGTTACATTTAGAAAAATGGCAAAAACTCTGGTGAAGTTTTCTGTAGAGAAGTTGTATGTTCTAACCCGGAAAGAGCCAATGCTTTCATTTGTCTCAACTGTAGTAGGGGCCTAATTTTGTCGCTAGCAGTGAAATGGAATGAAGAAGTATCTTGGGGTTTTTTTTAGATTATTAAGAGTGTACGGAGGAAAATAGCTACCTTTTTTGTTTTGATTGTGTCCAAGTCATAAAAGTAGAAGGATAGAACATTTTGCTACTTTCTCTTAGCCTAAAGAAATGGCTGCTTACTTTTCAGCTAACCTTTTCATAAAGTACAGTGGACACTTGTTTATGAGATCATTAAATGCCCTCTACATTAAAAGGAAAACATTTTGGAGGTTTTGCCTGCTGTGCAAACTCCAATAGTTGATCTGTTCAACAAGTGGATTGAACTTTATCGTCAGTAGATCAAACTGATACTTAATAGTTTCTGATACTGCTGTGGAAGCTTTTACACAAATCTCATCTGGATGAGATTAAAGCAGTAGGAGCTTTCATATATTTAATATTTTTCACAACAGCATGTTGGAAGAATAAAAAATTCATTAAGGTGCTAAAGTTGTACTTCTTTCCAGTGGTTTTTTTTCTTTTTCTTTTGAAAAGTGAATTGAGCTTGAGAGGGGAATTTAGCAGTGTATTAAATGTTAAACCAGATGTATCAAATCAGACTAAATCTACAATATATTCCACTCTGTTCTGAATCTTTATATGATGTGTGGAGATTTTTAAATGGCAACACACACTATTATTTGGACCCTTTTTCCTGTTTCCATGGCTATATTTTTGTTTCTCTAACAAAATATAAGAGACAGTGTATTTTCATTTTACATGGAAATTTTAGGAATATACTCTCACAAGATGGATGTTTTTAGCTTTTATTTACTATAGCAGGGTATAGTACAAAGTGTGGGGGTGGAAATAACTCCTCTTGTCTTCACTTCCCCCCCTCTCCACCCACAGAAAAATTGAACTTCGTTCAGTTGAACATTTATTCAACGTAATCTGAGAAAATTTTAACTCTGTTTTGTAAGAATTGTGCTTTTTAAAAAAAACAACAACCAGAAATTATAAAAGAAAATCGTGTGTTGAAAGAGCACACAATCAGTTTTTCTAAAGAATTTAAGAATAAAGAAAAATATGAGCGTATAAACTTACTCTTTAGCAATATTTGTAGGAAATAACTTCTAGGGAGTACCTAATCTCAGGCTAACAACCCACCACACAGTTTGCTAGGAAAAACAGAATGCAGACTAGAGAGATTCTAAGGACTGGAAAATGAGACAGAAGCTGGGGAAGTGCACTAAAGAGGAGCGAACAACAGCAGCTCCTTGAAATTCCAAGGATTATTACTGCTCGGTGTTCAAACAACCCATCAGTCATAGCTCTGACTTCATTCATTGGCTAAAAACATTGAAAGGTGGGAGCAGCCAGGCTGACTCCTCTCACAGAAATTACTTAGAAGCATCCTTGTACATTTTCCTTCACAATTTTCTTTCTAGAGATTTTGTTTTTCCAATGGCAACTCAGAGCTAGCTCTGGGACTGGTACATCAGTACCCACTGTACCCATCTCTCAGTGGCCCCAGCTCTGCCTTTGAAAGTTGGGGTATTGGTGACTAGAGGCAGGGCCTTTTCAGTGATGGCATCCTAGCATTGAAATACCCTCAGTTGCTCATTGTTGATCTAGGTGCAGGTCAAGTCTGTTTTATTAGCATGATATTTTAATGAATGCCAATTTTAGGGGTTTGGGGGCTATTGGCTTTTAATTTTCTTCTCTTTTCGTATCAGTATTGTATTGGTTATATTTGGTAATGATTTGATTATGTCATTAATTTGCTTTCATATGACTTCACACTCTGCCTTGGGAAAGATTTCTGAATTTACAGATGGGACAGGAATGAATAAGTAAAACCATTACATGGAATCTGGCAGTGTCTTACTTTGTGTGGGGGCAGCAAACCCAGAAACACTTGCTCCGTTATTTCTTCACCTCATTGGGGCTTGCGTTTCTGCGCAAACCCTCTTGAAAGGAAGAGTGTGTGCTCTGCAGCAGTGCTTGGCGAATTTATTCCCTCTACACTTGGTTGGGGCTGTTAGGCCCCCTTATTACTTTGCATCTGTAATCTCTGTTGGAATAGAAAATGAAATGCTGGGTATTTATGTTCACTGATCTTAATGAATTAAATGACCTTTGCTGGCAAGCAGATAATATGCTGAGATGCAGTGGGAGGCATAACTAAGTAATAATAATAATGGGCAAAGCCTGAGCCATTGTTAGTGGAGAACAAAGGCTACCCCACAGAGCATACTGCAGTTTGTGTTACCTCCATGCTGACAACAAGACAGCCTTTCTGAAATTAGGTGACTCAGTGCTCTATTGCTTATTGAAACAGAGAAACCTTTCACAGTTATATTTCAAGTTACATTTGCATGTGTTATTCAACAGTGCATCTTGCCCTGTACCAATTGCATACCTTAATAATGAAAAACATCATACAATGTAAAAACTGTTTACCTTCCAAATAAAAGTACATCTGTGGGTAACATAATTTTGCTGGAGACTTAACCTGCCCCTTGCCAAAAACACTGGTCAAGTAATGACTTTTCAAAACAATTTATAAAGTTGCATATACATAGGCCGAATGCAGTTTTAAGGCTGGTTCCTTGCAGACTATGATATCCAAATCAGAAATCTGCCTCCGGTATGAATTTCCAAATTCCATTTCTTTGTTGGCTTCAACCATAGTATCTCTGCCAATACTAGCCTGGGTTCCTTCCTATCCTAATCATGGTTTCAAGTGCATTTGCAAACCCTGCTTAAGCTGGCATTAGCCTTAAAATTAGTTGCTGTTGGTGTAAATGTATTGCTATATCATGAAGGCTGATGACAGAAAGGAAAAGGAATTGCACTGGAAGGTGGAAGTTAAAGCCTGTTCTTCAGCTTGCAGGCCATGGTTTTGCAAGAAGCTGCTATCTGCATCAGCTGTATGGAGGCTGACTTTGTGAGGTCTGCACAAACTTTGAATATTGTAAATAAATGTACACATTTATTTATTTATTTATTTATTTGCAATATTTATAAATTCTGTGCAGACCTCACAAACATAAGAATGTTACCCCAAAAAGCATTGCTTTTTTAAAAAAAAGTAACGACAGAATGGATAAGATAACTTGTGTGTTTGTGCGGGGGGGGGCACTCTCATGGGGTAAGCTGGTTCTGTTGGTGACAGATTTGGGAGGTGGGCAGGGAGATGCCACTGTGGGAGCTGGATGAAGACAGTCCCTCAAGTTTCTTTATTGTTCACCCTATTCAGGGCAAGATTTAGTCTATATTAATAGAATACAGCCTTTAGAAATTGCCCCTTCCTGATCCCCAGTATACTAGGATCTTATGCTGCTTCCAAAGAAAAGGTTGGGCTTTAAAATTTTGCGGAAAGGAAATTCTAAAGCAGGGTATGACTTCCAAGCACATTTTGTGCAGTGTACACAGCAGGTATAGGATAGCTGCACAAGGGATATGTAATTGTAGAGACCCATGATTATGAGGACACACATATTTACCGTGTCATTGTCCAAAAGAGAATGAGGCTTCTCACCAGATACAATTGGTAGAGACTGTTTTTGCGCAATGCTTCAGCTGATCTCGGTTGATCAGCCTTCCAGTTGGAGTGTGGGGAATTGTGGCCCAATGATCCAAAGAAGTAATTCTTCATCTCAGTGAAGAAGTAGCATTTATAGTATAATATTGTGTAGTGAAGCTTAATGAGCCCTTTTTTTCATAATTCTCTAATTGAGAAAGCAAGCTTGGCTAGTAATGGTGCAAAGTCCAAAGCAGTCACAAAATGGGTGGTAGGCTTGGGAAACCTTGAAACAACATCTTTTATAACTGGAATGGGGAACTTGTGGCTCAGGGACTGAATACAGTCTTCACCACCACCCCTGTTTCTCCCCAGCCATACCTTCTCCCCAGCCCATACTCCCTCTCTGAGTTATCCCCCCTCACCATCCCTGCCCCATATACTCCTGAAATGCTGTTGCCTGACTGGAATGTATCATTGAACAGCAATAATGCCTTTTGCTTTCCTAGATAGTGGTTGGAGAAATTGGGATGAATCCTATACATGGGCTATGAGTAGAAATCTCTTATTTGAGCCAGGCTGGATTCTAGTCTTCTGTATAAAGATAAGGATCACCACCATTGCTCCACCCACTTTTGCCTACCACAGACTTGCTTGTTTGGAAAATCTCTGCTTAAATATTTTCTTGACTGAAATCCCCTCTAAAAGATGTTGATGACAAGATACCTTTGCTAGCTACCTTTTCAAGTTCTTTTACCCCCCCTTTTGGTCTATAATGTGGTTTTTGTTGTTTCCTCCCTTCACAGTGATAGCGATGAGGAAAAGAGATCTAGAAAAGCTAAATCGCCTAAAGGAGAATTCAAAGATGAGGAGGAGACAGTGACCACAAAACACATCCATATTACACAAGCCACAGAGACCACCACCACCAGACACAAGCGCACAGCAAACCCTTCCAAAACCATTGACCTGGGAGCAGCTGCACATTACACAGGGGACAAAGGAAGTCCAGACCAGAATGCTTACACTCAGCAATCTACAGCAAAGGTAGGAGGGGAAAGAAGGCACAACTGTACCTTTGAATTTGCATTTTTCCTAATCAAGTACTGTTTTCATTAAAGGTAATAAATCTGGAGTCTTCAAGTGTGCCATAGGGAGTAATTCACTGAAAGCACTGGAACTGCATTTGGGTTAAGCAGTTGCTCCTCATCTCATGTGATTTAGGCATATAGAACAAGCTCAGACCAAAGAATGACGCAGCACCTAGGTTGATAGGGGGTTTGACAGTCTCCAGGGTGTTTGAATCCTAAGCTGTGAAGGGCTTCAAAGGTAAGAAACTATCTGGTAACTAGGACAGGTTGCTGTAGAATAGGTTTAAGTACAGTGGTGCCTCGCAAGACGAAAAGAATCCGTTCCGCAAGTCTCTTCGTCTAGCGGTTTTTTTGTCTTGCGAAGCAACCCCATTAGCGCTATTAGCGGTTTAGCGGCTATTAAAGGCTTAAGGGATTAGCTGATTAGCTGCTAAAAGGCTATTAGCAGCTTAGTGCCTTAGAAAAAGGGGGTGGGGAGCGAAAAAAAATCGCAGGAACTCGCAAGACATTTTCGTCTTTCGAAGCAAGCCCATAGGAAATTCGTTTTGCGAAGCACCTCCAAAACGGAAAACCCTTTCGTCTAGCGGGTTTTCCGTCTTGCGAGGCATTCGTCTTGCGGGGCACCACTGTATGTTTGGCCTTCCAGTAGCTATCAACACGCAGACATAAGCATTCAGCACTAGCTGGAACTTCTTAGTCAGTCTCAAGAGAAGCTCCATGTAGAACTTGTTTACCTGTATAGGCGACTCCCAATTTATGTGGGGGTTACATTCCAAGGCACCACACGTTTAACTGAAATTGCATATATTTGAAATGCCATTGAAAAGGCCTGCAGATGCCCCATCTGCCCTGCCCCCTTTTGGGACTTTTTTGTTCACTTCCGGGTTCAGTGCAATGTGCGTGTGGTCGCGCACACATATCAGATGTGCCTAAAATAGTTGCAGCCTGTAGGTGATCCTGGAAGTTGCAAAAGCATGATCAGTATGACTAGATGTCCCCTCTCCAGAAGCAGAAGAATCACCTTGCTTCTGGCACCTATTTATCCAAGAGTAAAGGCGGAGGGACCTAGGCATTCCATTAGGTTTCTAACTTCAGCAGACAGGGAAACTACTCTATCATCTGTCACAGGAAGGACCCACCTACTATGGAGCACTGTGATTACCTACCAGTCCAGGATTTGGCATTTTTCGCTTGCTTTGTGTACTCTGAGCATCCTTCTTCCCAACTTTGCGGAAGAGTAGCTTAGCCTCTCCTCATCCTTTCCTACTCTCATCCTTTCCTCCTCCATAGCAGGAAAGAGAAGTGCAGGCTTCCTTGGCTTCTGTTGGACAAAGGCACTCTCAAAACCTCCACCATGTATCACCAAGCTTGCCTGGGGCTGGATCCTAGCCAGGCTCAAATTGTGGATGCCTGTGTTAGGGTTACTTCCATTTTGTATTGTAATCCAGGTTGTAATCAAACACAACTCTGTATATAATAGAAGTCTAATGTACACTGAATGTAATCCAGGTTGAGCATTCCACCTCTTCAGTTCAGTTGGAAGTTTTTATTTGTTATAAAGTAGAGAAATGAGATAAAATCTGTTGCCACACCTTTGCAAGCATTCTCAGGAAGTGGAAGGATCACTTAATGTCTGAAGACCAGGGGAATCAGAAGTCATTGTTTGATGGAATCTGTCAAGCTCAAAATTGCAGGGAGATTGAAGACATGAAGTGAACAGATGGGCAGTTTTAAAAACTCCCATGTCAGCCTCAGGGAAGCTAGAATACTAGAGATTGTATCTATATTACATAGGTAAGTACACTAAGACCATAATGTGAAAGCATGTTTTACTTCTGCCGTAATGCAGTGGGGGTTTTTTCTTGCCCACATAGATGGAGGGAAAGAGGGTGCATATTACTTTTCTGGCACTGCTGAGTCTGTGCTTAAAGTGTTGCTACTTAGGAAGGAAGTCAGGAAACAATGAAGAAAAGCTATAGTGTTCCCTTTCCACTATTGAATTAGCCCACTTGTAAAAACAGCAGTTTGACAGCTCTGATGGTTAAACTTAGTGAAGCTATAATCAGATGGTACAAATTTTAAGTATTCCCTAAATTAAAGACCATATGGTAGTGCACTGATCCACCAGCAAGCAGATCCTTTACATCTAAATTGTGCAGTTAATGTATGCATCTAGTGTGCCCAAAGTATCTCTGTTCAATAACTTATTTTGAAGATGCCCTCAGAAAAGGCAAGGATCTTTGTATAAGAATTTCACTTTAAAAAGAGGAAAAGCTTAAACATTTGAACAAAAAGGCATGAAAAATATGTGATCTAGAAATGCAAGTTCTATTTAATTTGTGTAGTTGATTTTTTTTTATTTGTATTTGCTTCTGTTGGAAGCAACTGTGTGGGTACAAATGTTTTAAATAAACAAAGTTTTTTAAGCCCTCTGCCTTGCTTATCGGGCTTTGGAAAGGAGGCATGAGGGCTCTGGAGGCATGTCGGGGCCCTTTAATGACCTTCTCAGAGCCCAGTAAGCAAGGTCTGTTTTGGAGAAGTAGGAGTGATTGCAGGGGTTGGGGCCCTGGGGGTTCCTGACTTTATGCAATTTTGCCTTTGTGGGAGGACCTCCAGAACTGAACCCTTGCATACGTGGCCAGCCCACTGTATTACTATATGCTGAAATGTTTAATTCTGGGTCTGCCCTGTCCTTTAAGGCCATACCCAGACATGTACTTTGCTACCAATTTATATTTGGCATAGGGCAAGGAAGAAGAACTTAACCATCTAGGGTTGCACATGTCTAGAGGTTGTGCTTTAAACTGGATCTGTTTGCCTGTTTGTGCACTGTTTGTATGCCTCATGTCTTTAGCCTAGGCAGACATTGTGCCTGTGTGCTAGTTATTGCATGTGTAGTGGCTGGGGGCCCAGGATCAAAGAGATGTTGGTGCACTGCTGCATAGGTAAGTTCGCCTTCTCCAAATGTCATGTTTCAGTTGCACCCCAAGTTCACAATCCGCTGCACATGCTTGCTGCTTAGATGGGACAAATCTTGTTCTCTAGCGCTCCTAGACTTCATTAAATCCACAGGTGCATTTACAGTGCAGTCCTATACATGTTGGCTGAGAAGGAAGTCTGGCTATTTTCAATGGTTGCTATCTCCTAGGCAGGTGTGTATTGGATTGCAACCTTAAGTTTGATATTGCATCCTTCCCCTCTTGTTATCCTGGACTTTTTTTTTTTGCTTCCAATTATTTTCCCCATCCGCCCAAGAGTGAGAGTCTTCAATAAGTGTACTGGAGGGAACTTCTTAAAAGCAAATTAAAGTGAGCCCTGTGTCCACGTAATCGCTAATGTTGCAATGAGCAAGTTTTCTAGAAACCCCCAGGTGCATAGAGTTTACCATAGATGTACTTGTCTTTGTGCCAAAGTTTATAGTCTATTAAAATTACATGGTGCTCCAGGAAAAGCAACTTTTCATCCATTGCTGTCCTTTGTGAATGTGTACAAAAATCTAGGATTTAGTCATAAATGATAAAGTGCACCCATGCAACAAGATAATATTGTGATTTTTAATGCATGGATTGTATTGGTAAATACATTTCCTTCCTTGTAGCAGAAGAAGAAATCACACTACCTCTACTTTGTGGCAGAAATTTCTTAAATTATGCTTTTAGTATTCTGGTATCTAGCATTTTGCTATTTTTATCAAAGAAGCAGAACCTAAAATATACCTTCCACCTTTGGTATAACAGTCATTTTATTCCAATTTCCCCAAAAAAGAAGATGGACCTACTTGGGGTGGGATGCTGTTTTAACCATAGATGCTTGGAAGTAATTACTTCAGGAAATGAAGAAGTTACTTCCAATTAAATATATTCATATTTGGGATGCTGAGTTCAAATCTCAAAGTCAACTCTGAATTTCTTTGGTGCCTTTAGACATCACACTCCTAATATCAGCCTTTCATTTTAATTGGAATAATCCCAGAGGTAAGGCAGTAATAACCAGAGGATTAAAAACTATTGTAAAGCACAAAGAAGGCTATACAAATGTAGTTATAAGCAGAAAGATATCAAGCTTTAAAACTCTAGGCAGCTTACAATTGACCAAATGATGTTTCTAGTATTTTGAATGTCTCAAAATGAAATTTTAATGCATGTTAGCAAAACTATAAAGGTAGGAAATATTTTAAGAAATGGTTCAGCCTTTGCTATGTTTAATAGTTATATGGAATGGGTGTGTTTTCTAAAAATATTTTTGCACCTCTCCTCACATTGTCTGATGGGAGGTAACAGCTTAATCCTTGTTAACAAGTTGCACAATAATAACTTCCTTTATATTCTTCAGTTTTGTAATTCTCTTAATATAAGTTACACACACACACACACACACACACACACACACACACCCCTTTGCATATTCCTAACCATATTTCTTAAAACAGTTCAATTGTGCTTGTCCTTAGGTTCCTGGCAGCAAGTCATCTGGTGACCTGGTCGATCTTTTGTTCGATGGTGCTGATCAATCAGTCCCAACAGGTAAAATGTATTTCTGTGTTCTGTTTGAGCAGTAGCTGTAGCTTGTGAGTCTAGTACATTTTAATTCTGCTGAAATCAAAGGTATGCATAGGAAGCTAAGGGAAACTGTATCAGTCAGTTAAATGTAGAGCTGTGTATTTATTCATAAAACCACATGCAAATTACCATATTGTATAGATTAATAATAACCATAGCACCTTAGAAAGATTCATAGCTAAGTCAGTTTGTCAGGAACTCTGGTGGCTGAGATGCAGTGTTATTCATAATTAATTTTAAAAGCATGTAATCCAGTCAGATTTCAACACTTCTCGTGTTACACATGGAGAGAGAGGCAATGGTGAGAGTAGCTGACTTACAAGTCACATCTAATGTGTACAGCAAAAGTGACCTTATTACTTCTTATTTTTGTTTCCTGTCCATTGACTCCTGGGTGACCTCAGAAATAACTATGTGTCTTGGTCACTTCAAAACTGTTCAATTCATTCACTCCATTGTAGGTAACTAGTGAAACTGAGGCTTCGGTAAAGTAAATGTTACTTTCTATAATGGAGTGCATGTTTAGTATATTTTAAAAAAACAACGAACAGCCATATCAGGACAAAGTAAGGAAGATTGTCTCTGGCTGGCATGAAATATTAAGATGGTTCTATTTACATATCTTCACTGCTCTGCTGGCATGATTGTAGAATCATCAATCTTATATTAGGTGGCTGGGTGTTGATAGCTGCAGTTTTATAATCCACATTACCTGTGAGCAAATTAAGAAGAGGATTAAGAGCTGTGTAACTGAAACAATGCTTTCTCTTGAAGGAAGAATTTCTCAACAGATTCAGCATTAACGTTGTTAGTGGAAAGATTATTTTCCACCCCTTTTTATCTCCCATTTACAATACCATGAGCTTCTGAAAAGGTGTGGCTGTACTTTTGGGCTTTGTGAACTGTCATGATTCTGCCAGAATTTGTTACTCCTATACAAATTTTCAACATGGGGCTGGTTCCATAGAAGTGCTCCCGCAAGGAGACTTTCCTGCCATCTTCTTCCAACACCAGCCCCCTGCATCCATTAAAAAGGTGGGACAGGGGGTGCTCTGGAACAGTGTGGGATAATAAGGGTGGAGGGATTAAATGAAATTGAAACACGTTGTGCAAACAGGTCCCATGACCCACAAACAGCTGGCGTTTTAGGGGACTTTGGTGAGCCTTGCATAAACATCATAGTGTGAATGCTTCTCTGGGTGCAGCAAGTATATACATGATTGGCTAATGATTGGCTAAATCTGGAACTTCTACTATGTATTAAACCCAAGCAACATTTCAAACAGTTGCAATCATTTTTTTGCCCCCAGGATTACTATTATTTTATTATTATTTTGTCCTGTGTATATTAATTACATAGTGATAATAACATGAAATTATCTCCTCATAAGCAGGACTTTAGGCCACAGCTGTTAAGCTTTATCCCTTTGCCCCCTGCCAGTCCCTGCTTTTAAAGGGTTCCTTAGAAAATGCAAGCAGCAGCTTGAAAACTTTGCAGAGGCACAGGAATTCTTCTCCTGTCAGTATACTGGAGAATGAGAGTCTGCATTCTATCCTTGTACATACTTAGTATGATTTTGGATTCTGAACTCTTGTGAGTAGGTGTATTTTAAATGGCAGCAAATGTGACTGGAAGCTGCCCATATTAAGAAATACATATATCTAGACTGTTTTTTGGATGAGGCCATGGCCTTGGGCTAGGGCAATAAAAGTTTCTGGTGATTGTATAGAAATTTAAGGAGTCTTTGATACTAGGCATTGAGATTCCTTCCCCAGCAAATATCTCTTCATTTTGTCAACTGTTATTTTTTTACTGGGTTTTTAACACACATGAACAGTGCTCAATCCTTCCACTTTCCTAAAGTTGTGTTTTCATGCAGGAATGGTGTCAACATTTTGAAGTTCTTGACCTCAATCTTCTTAGAAACATTCTACTTTTAGCTTTAATTGTGTTTTTCTCTACCATCTGGTTTCATAGTTCCCTTTAAAACCTAATCATAACACAATGTAGACAGACATTGCTTCTTTTTTGGCATGTGGAGTATTCTACAGTGATAGAATATTTGGAATACAACATTTTTCCTTTATGGTTCACTGAAACTGTGTGTTTCTGTTAAGCTTTGTAGCAAGAGCCATTGCATACATGACCCATACCTCTCTACTACCATGGGCTCCCACTGATTTGAAGCACTCACTGAAGTCCTGCTAATCTTATAGGCACAGAGCCATCCCTGTGGCTAAAGGAAAGCATGGGTTAGGGTTAGGGTTCTAGACCACACACAATGGGTTAGGGTTAGGGTTCTAGACACATCTGCAGCTGTGTGGGAAACACTTTAATCTGAGTGGCTCCTATGCAGCTCAGCATTGTATTTGATCTTGCTTGCATTGATGCTGTATTACCTGCCTTTCCCACCACCTCATACGCAAATGGAGTGTTAATGGGCAGATTGTTCTGTCCTCATAATATTGACAACAGCAGGTGTACCCATATATTTGGTCTTACAAATAAATACAGAGAGAGGAGCATTTCTTACAACTCTTGAAACGTGTCTGGATATAATAAAATGTTCTACTCTCATTCCAGTTATCTACAGGTAGATCATCTATTATAAATAATGTTGATATTCCCCTTGTTCTCCACAAATCTAAAGTTGATGCAACAACTTAAACAGATTGAGAATCCCAAGAGGCACATAGGTTGGGGTTTTCAAGCTCCTGTTTTTATTGCACTCCCTTACAACTTCCTAAAAAGTATCTCTTGAAAGTCAAATTTATGGGGTAGGATTCAGTGTGACTTGAATATGCCCCCACCCTCAAGCAGTTTTCCAGTTGTGTATGGAGCTCTTTGGATCTCAGCCGCAGCCGGTATCCCATAATTTGAAGGAGTGCTCAACTATTAATTTAAATCTCTATCTGGAGAAACCCTGATCCTATAGACTGTTGCTGTGAGAACAGAACATGCTCATCTTTCTTTTGAGAAATCTTTTCTGGATTTGCCATTTGACTGCCAGTTATTCTGCTTTCACTCCTTTAGTGGAAGTTAAGCTTACCCGCTCTTTCCACATCAGCATTTAGAAGATGTCCTAGAGATGAGACACATTACCAGCTGGCCACCACAAATAGCATCTTCTGCTGCCCTAAGGAGACAGATGGAAGGAGTTAATTTACAATGACAGCTCTCACTTGGGAGTCTTTGAGGCTAGCTAATGATGTTGTGAAGATTAGCACTGTCCTTCCTAAGGAGGTCACTTTCCCTAACCCATGTGCTACTTGCTGTAAAGAGCATGGCTCCATTAGCTTGTGCCACACACAAAATAGCAAAGGGGCCGCAATATGCATCGATCTCTTCTGTAAAGATAGGGGCATGGAAATCTCATGTTTTTGTGGAGGTGCTTGCCAAGCAACTAGTCCAGACCAAGACAGTGGGAAGCATTTTTTCCCCAAGAAGGGGGCTAAATACTTTGAGCAATGCCTAATACAAATCTCTATCATTTAATAAGGATAGAAAAAGAAAATGAAACAGCTTTGTGGAGTGCTTCATATGGAAATGGTAGCTGTTAGCTCACCCTGTTGCACGACTAGCAACACCAGGTGGCTGTGCTGGCGCTGCATCCCAAGTAACCATCTTCATAGACTTGCTGTTAGCTTTGAATAAACGTTCTGTGTTTTCTGAGGAAGCAACTAGATAGAGCATGGGACCACCAAAATATGTGCAGAAGCAGATTAATCCCAAATGATTTCACCTGATTTTTAACTGGCTTAAGCATTTGTTACTTTTAAATTGACTATTTGGTATCATTTACCTGTATTGTCTAAATTAGCACTGCTCGTTCAAATAACCATGGTCTTGAAATTTGTAATCGTTTAAGTATGCTAGTGTTTACGGACAAGACATGTGCACGTGGTTGCATATGCCATGCAGTGCTACGTAAATACTGTTTGTTTCCATCTTCTGGATAGCACAAATGTATTGTACATCCTCAAGCTGCTTAGATAAAAGTGATGCTTATATTTGCATAAAACTCCATCACAGTTTCCCAAAATGATTTAAGATCTATACTGGTAAATGCCCAATCTGTCTGTCTTTTGGATATGCTCTACAACATAATTCACCTATTATAAGACTTTAGGAGGGTCTTGTTACTGCAGTTGTTAATATCTCCTGTTGGATAACATATCCGTGTACATTCTGGAGGGAGATGCTCCTATCTGAAAATGAAGTATGACTTCCTAATAATTGACTAAAATAAAATAGCATTAGAAAGAAATACAAGTACACATGTATTAGAAAGGGAATTGTTCCTTTTATTACTGCCAGCCATTTATTAAAAAGGCGATGGTTCTAGTTTAATTAACCGAGTTGAGAGCAGCAGATGGAGCAGAATGTCTTGCAGCGATAAGACAATTCAGAAATGGCACCAGATGTTGGAAGCTGTCCCTGGTGGTGTTTGAGTGCAACACAGATGTTACAGTCCCACCTGGCTAGTTTCTAAGCACTGCAGGCTAAGCAGCTGTGATGTAACCCATATAATGTACGCAAACACTAAAAGCAGAATAATTGAGCTGCTGGTACTCCTTGGAAGGGTGTGACTGCTCAGAGGTGAAATCTTTTAAGGACAAACGGCAGCAGCTAAGGCCATCACTTTTTCGGTACTTTCAGAGGAGGAAACTGCCAACTAGAAGCCTAAAGCCCTTTATTAAAGACATGGTGGCGGAGAGTTGCTTCACCCAAACATTTTCCTTCACAGAAAATATATATATCTGCAGAAAGTGCCTATTTTTTTGTATGTATTTCTCTCAGAGGGCCAATTAATGTCCACAATTTTAATAATTTGAATGAGGGCTTTCCTTTTAGGGCTAATAGCTTGGGAGGAACTGTAGCATCCTTGTGTACAGCATTCCCATTCCTGCTCAGACATCCCCACCTGCGGCAATCATCCTATTTAGTTTGGCCCTCAAACTTGACATAAGGAGATGTACAGAACAATGACCAGTGCAGAGGCTGTGAATCTTTACTATTTTGATAAAAAAATGTGTAGGAAAGAATAGTAAAGGTACTATATTTTGTAGTAAATAAATCATTAGTATCTACAACTGGGACTTTCAATGTTCTTATTCTGAAAAGAAAGCAAACTTATTAAAAAATGAATACCAGTGCAGGTTTTATGCATTAAAACCTTGAATCTGAAATCCTGTGCAAGTCATTCCTGCTTTCAGTCTCACAAGATTTAACATGTAAGGAGGCCTTTTTAAATTTTTCATTCTATGCAGCATAATAAGCAAACAAAGGCATTTCTCCAATAAAAGACTTGTTCTGTTTCTTATATCTAGTACCTGAGTTAGAATTGCATTAATCTTTACTGTGTGATATTTCTTCCAAGCCTACACTGGTTCTTCACCAGTTTTGCGTTCCATGCAACCTTGGTAAATTATTACTGAAATTACGATGTAGAATATAGACCACTTGCATTGATGTACAAGTGGTGGGATATAACTGAACCATAAAAGCAGGCATAATTCCATTTGACAGGTTTGTTTGTGTACAAAAAAGGAGGAAAGAAAGACTTCAGCCATGTATATGCCTTGTGACATTTTGTTTTGATTGGAATATCACCCTTCTGAATCAATCTTCATTTAACGCATGATCGTTCGTGGTGCTCTCTTCCATGCTTGTGCATGCCAGAATAGTGAAAAAGTTGAGGGTGGAAACGCCCCACAAACTAGTCAAAGTAAAGCACAAGAGTATGATTGCATACACACCCAGGTTTTGTTCCTGCAGCCCGGTTTGCAGGATTGCCACATATTTCAGTTTTTGTACCATGACAACCATCCTTATATAACAGCCATCAGTGGTAAAATATATTGTATTGAGGGATAAAATTTGACTTGAGAACTGTGCCCTTAAGTACTTTGAGCTTCAATATGCTTGATGGATTGAACCGTTTCCCGGAACTGTATATCTTGACTCCACGTACAATATATTTACATATAAAATTTAATATTTGATGTGAACTTCTACTGGAGTGGGGCTGTGTTTACTAATGTACAACAAATCCTTTGAT
Organism: Podarcis tiliguerta; assembly: GCF_965153285.1. Lineage (NCBI taxonomy): Eukaryota > Metazoa > Chordata > Lepidosauria > Squamata > Lacertidae > Podarcis > Podarcis tiliguerta. The sequence goes on from NC_139535.1 coordinate 57,994,122, forward strand.
TGGTTGTAGGTGGAGCCACTGACCCCTTCGGAGGGTTTGCGGACTTTAGCTCTGCTGCTGCCGCCTCTGCCTCAGCAGGCTGCCCCCCATCACAAGGTACAGTGCCAAGGGAGTGGAACAGAAAGCTGACCTCTAAATTTTTGGTCTCTTGCTACTTGAAAGTGTCTTGTCTTCCAGAATAGATTAAATTCTATGTCGAGTTGTCATTTTAAAGGTGCTAGATTCTGCCGCTTTGTATTGTGATGCAGCCTCATTTTATTATGACTTATTCTCTATTCGGGGCAGAGGGATTAATTATTTGGGGAATCAGCTTTTCCTTTGATCCTTCGCCCAGGGGGGTCTTACCTTTTCCAGCTCAAGGGCCACAGCAAGGGTTTGCTACACCTTTGAGGATTGCATAGGTCCTGTGCACCTGGACACACACACTTGCAAAATCCACCCAGGTGAAGGAGGGGGATGAACAGCATACGTATGCACACCCACAGTAGAGAGGATGCGCACACACACAAATGAAATAATTGCTCTGGAATGATTTTTACAAGCACCAAAATGAATTAATACAGCAGTAATGATCATTACTTTGTCTCCCCTCACAAACACCTTTAACATTAATTGAAGTGAACTGAAATACTGGGCTGGAATGATTTTCACAGGTACCAACAATGAATTCCAATTAATTCATACTGAGTAGAAGCTATTGCTATAGTATCGTATGTTGTGTACTCCATCCCCTTTCGCCTGTAATGGTAACCTTTTATGTAATCTGCAATAAGCCTCTTCAGAATTGTATTCTGCAAGTCCACATTTTATATTAAAGTACTCTCTTGGAAGATGGCTAGAATTGTCCAAGAAACATTTAGAATTCGACAATAGATGCTGTGCATAAGGCAGGATTGCTACATGTCCAGGGAGGGGACTGTTAATTTGTGTGTACTGATTTATTTAAGTTCTACACAAACTAAAAATTGTCCACTGGGGAGAAAAAACAAAAAAACTTCACAGTAAGAGCTCCTTGTAGGGGTGAGGAAGCTTATACAAATGTTATGATTGGCCCTAAATTACTGCCTTTTGTTGTATTCTTGCCACACTGCTATAATAATTGCTGTTACCCAAATTACTTTTTAAAAGACCCAATGAATTAATATAATTACGATAGCTGGTCAACAGAGCTGGGATTGTTCAAAGAGTTTTGAACCAAGCAGTAGCTGAAACAATTGTTCTACAACAAAGCATATTGCATAGAAGAAGGTGTGGTGTTTCTTGCAGCCATCAGTAATAAAATACATTGTATTGAGGGATGGGATTTGACTTGAGAACTGTCCCCTTAAATACTTCAAGCTTTAATAATGTTCTGCCTTGATTTTACAGGTTATTGAAAATTTAGGTTTGTGGTGCTCAAATCCTATTATGCTAATAATGCAGTCTAAGCTTGATAATACTCCTTTATCAGTGTTAATATGATTAATCTCCACCAATCACCTTTATGCAAGCAGCCAGCAATGATTAATCATTCTTGAGCGATAAAGCCCCCCCAGAAATCTTTTGTTGATTAATCATCTTTGGTAAAGTTCCCCGAAGAGTGGCATCAAATGCCTCTGTCTTCTCCCCCTTTCCTTTATTTGTGTTTGGATATGAGCATCCCGTAACTGGAGAATCAGCATTTACTTATCCATCAGGAATACTTGTAAGTGTGCTTAAATTTTTAATAGGCAGTACTAATTGAAATATTCCCAATAAAGTCCCTTTTGTAAGGGAGATCAAAGCAAAATGTTTCATTGTGGCCCCAAGCTAATGAATTCTAGCCCAGCACTTGCGTTAAAGTGGATTGTAGTGCACAGATAAGCGATGGATGTACTTTTCCCTCCCTGCCCTTCCTTACTTAAATTTTAATCCACCTGTGGAGGAGAAATTAATTAAAACAAGGGTTTTATACCCAGGCGAACAGGTACTATTACGAATTATTGACATGAAATGTAAATTATTGCAACCTTTTTAAGATTAGGTGAGTTAGATTCTAAGTAATAGGCAGGTTTGTAGATCACTAATTCCTAGCTGGCTGTACAGACCAGATTATTCTGTAATCAGCAGGGTCTCTCATCTCTCAGACCTGTCAGGTGAACATTGATTTAAAATTTTGAATGCTTTCTTTTCCGTCTGCACTGATGAGGCCTAACAGTTAAATGTAAATTGCAAGTTGTTCAACTGTGTGAAAACCAGTGCTGGCATGTGTGCCCCTGTGTGCCTTTGTCTGTGCATCAGGCTACAATAGTAAGATCTACGTAACTGTTGCACTTCAGAACTGAAATACTCATCAGTGGCTAGCAATTGATAATCATACCAAAGGCTCGTTCGCTTTAAAAACCAAACATCTATTTCCTCATGATCTTTACACCTTGGAGCTTCACTCACAAGTTTATTCCAGTAAAATGTGTATTTTTAAAATATGTAAAGACAGGCAGACTGCCGTTAAAAGAACTAAATGTCTTGCAGCTCTCTATCTTTTCACATGGTGTACAAAGATTTGAGAGCGTATGAGAGCTTTGAATGCATATTTATCAAAGCTCCCATAGAGCGCTAAATAAACACTACACAATGCTGTTAACAAGCACAACAGAGGTGAGATAAACACCCTGAGGCAACTGAATTTGAAAGCCCATTATTTTATTGGTATCCCACTTAGCTGTACCCGTTTAATAACTCTATACAGCAAGTAATGTATATGTAATCAGATGAGTTTGAACAAATTGCTGTTTTTATGACTTCTTGCGACTGTGAGACCAGCCTTGTTCACAGTGATTGATTCAAAACATCAATGAGTTAATGTTTGCAGCTTTGCTTAAGGCTCCCAATTTTGAGCTACTGGCAATTTAGATACTGAAGTTCTGCTATGCTTCAGGTGTCTCTTATGCCTGCCACATTCTTATGTGTTGAAAGTGGATTCTGCAGATTTGCCTGTTAGGAAATCTATGTCCCACTCAAGTGGACTCCACAGGTGGCACATAACCAGCCATACTTTAGCACCGGTGTGGCTGTTTCATTCTTATGTCCCCCCCCCCCTCCTTTTTGCTATCCTGTTAAAATTGTTGGAATATTCATGAGGGAGAGTAATGTCCAGATGGAGATCCTACCTGCAGATGTTAATCTGGATGGACATACATCGGCTCTCATTTGTTTCACTTCATGGAATGTGGCATTTGCTCTGTGCTTTTCATAAAGACACTTACCTTTCTTTTCCCTCCCCAGGTACAACTGCAAGTGGGAATGGAGAGTTTGGCGACTGGAGTGCCTTCAACCAAACCTCTCCAAGCCCTGCTGCTTCAGCTGGAGAGCTCTTTGGTGGCTCTGCTCAGCCAGCTGTTGAGCTCTTTGGTGGCTCTGCTCAGCAGAGCCTTGGCCAGCCTCCAGCTGCTTCAAATCCTTCTGACCTCTTTGATTTGATGGGTACCTCCCAAGCCACCATGACCTCTTCCCAAAGCATGAATTTATCTATGATGGGTTCCAGCACTGTCAGCATCAATCTACCTATGTCAAGGTCACAGGTATGGTGCTGTTCTGCAGTCCCTTGACTACTGTTTACTCAACGGATAGTTTTGACACACACGTAACTTAAAGCATCTTTTCCATAGCTCTGAAAGTGTTTTCTTGTCTTTTTGCTTCACTGGCCCCTCTTTTCTTCAAGATTCAAGTAAATTGAAAGAGGAAACATCTAAAGCAATCTAGGAGTTGTAGAACATAAGGAAGACTTCAGACTTGTGGCACTTTGATTGCAGCAAGGGGGGTGAGGGTGGGCAGTGCCACCTGTTTCTGACAAATTGGCTCACATATAGTTTTACCCAGTTTAAGAGTAGTTGACTATTGAAAACAAGTCTTTGGACTTGGAGAACTTAGCAACTAGTTGATCAGGTATGGTCTGAAGTCGCATGAGGCCACTAACCTACTGAAATTAAGCAAGTCAGGGTCTGGTCAGTGCAAGACCTCATGGAAATTACTTGTGTGGGTTCCATGGTGGAAGAAAGGAGGAATATACTGTAAATGTAAGAAGAAGAAAACTAATTTTCCAAAGCATCTAAAACAGAAGGATGGTTCAGAGAAAGTATTTTTAGGTAAGGGGGGGAACAAGGCACTTCTGAATTACCACTCTTGGCACAGTTCCAGAAGACTACCAGATGATAGGTAAAGTACTTAAAGAGATGCTCTTGAGAATTTTATGAGCATGAACTTCAACTTTCTTCAGTTCTCTTAGGAGAACATAAATGTCCATCTGTTTCTCTTTATGAAGACTGGATGAACTCCTCTCTCTGATAAATTATAGCTGTAAAATACTGTGTTGGAAATTCGTAGCATAACTCTGAAGATCTCTTTTTTTCCTTTCTTTAATGCTTCTAGCCTTTGCACGGTGTTAACCCAATGATACAGAAGCCTAATCAACTTTATAATATGGGCACAGAGATGGTCCCCAAAAATGTAGGCAAAACCCTGCCATCCACTTGGTCAGACCCTAGTGTAAATATCAGTTTGGACAATTTAGTTCCTGGTATGCAGCCTTCCAAGCCCCAGCAACCATCACTCAACACAATGATTCAGCAACAAAGTAAGTAATACAATTCTTGCTGTGCATGTATTTCAATGAGGTCACTCTTCACAATATATTCTTGATCAAAGTGTGGGTGGGTGGGTGTTAAAAAACCCAGAACACTAGACTTCCTCAGCACCTATAAATTCTCTCTTTTTCGTGACCAGACTATATTATCTGCAACTTCGTAGCCTTCTACTATTTAAAAACTCTCTTGCTTGAGTATGCACAACAGTCATTCATTGGGTTCTGCCTTTTGTTTTTGCGATCCCAGAGAGCATGTGGCTGGTGAGCCAACCATTTTCAGCTTGATGGATCACAGACTATAACGGCCTGCTTGTGCTTTGAATTTTCCTCACCCTGATCTAATGATATAGTGCAGCCTTTAAAAGCTTTTTGTGGTGTTTCCTCACAAACTCTTGAACTGTCAGCCCCCAAGCAGTGAAAGGGGATTCTTGTTCAACAGAATTTTCATTTCCTTCTCCCTTTCTCCCAGTTTCTGAACCAGGTACCAGCAAAGTTGTGCTTGAAAAGATCCAATGTAGAGGGAATACACTATATTTGTGGATCCCTGAGCATAATAAATAAGTGGGTATCTAGACAAAGCATGGTTTGGCCATGGAGAAAGAAGAGAATTGGAGGAAGGGGAACTATGACAACTAGGATTTGTGCTGGACTTCAGTTGTCAGGCATTTAGAAATATGTTGGATGATGCCTTTAAGGATCAGCTTTGTTTTTAATATACAGCCAACACGTTAAATAAGGGTGGGGTGGGAATATACGTGCATTTTCTTTGAATGAAAGAAATATCATAAAAAATCACCTTAACATTTAAAACTTCATTTCTGCCCCGCAGATATGCAACAACCGATGAATGTGATGTCTCAGAATTTTGCAACCATGAGCCTCAACTCACCACCCAGCATGATGCCTGCTCGACCTCCTGCAAACCCATTGATGGGCGGGCCTGTGGGAATGGGAATGCCCACTGTGATGACTGGCACGATCGGGATGGCTTCCATGGGAGGCACACCTATGATGAACCAGGGCATGATGGGAATGAATGTGAACATGGCAATGCCAACTTCTGGAATGGGTTTGTCGGGCATGGGCATTACTAATATAGCTGTGGCATCCTCCATGACTCCCGGAACTGTGCAACCTAAGCAAGATGCCTTTGCAAATTTTGCAAATTTTAGCAAATAAAGATTGTAAACCAATCAGATTGAATGAAGGATTTTAGCTGCACAAATAAAGCTGGGATAAGGGTTGAAAATGCTGATCAAATGCTTTCTCTTTTTCTTTTATTGCTTACTTTAAAGGAGCCCATCTAAAGAACCCAAAGGTCATTTTGTAAACTCCCAACCTACTTTTGTTCAAGTTTTGGTGAAGAAAACGTCCTCCACCGAGTGATATGGTTGATATTGCAATCACTAGGCCTTGTTTTTTAACAAGAGAATTAAAAGCCTTTCTTAGATGGCAGAACCAGTTTTAACTTTGAAACTTGTGGAAACTCTGGAATTTGGGGGCTGGGTATATCTGTGTGAATCTAATTTTATACTTGATTTCTTTTTTTCCCTCCTGGAATCTATTTATCATAATTGGATCCGTTCCTTTTCCTACCACTGAGTCAAATTTGAAGTCAAAGTATGCTGATCAATTTTTTATAAGAATATATATATATTTTTGTCCAAAAAAAAAAAAATGGCTTACATATGTGATTATGGCTAATTCAAAGGGACCTGGAATGTATATATACTTTTGCTACTCTTCCAGCAACACTGCTATACTATCCAAATTTTTATTATAGACCTCTTTAAGCAATTTGCTGTTGAATAGGGTGGGACGGGTGGGGTTTCCCTACCTCTTTCTGCTTTAATACGCAATGCAGAACTGGTAGAAACTTCATTCAGACTGCTGTATGGTTTCCTTTCAGAGAACTCTAGAGAATATATATATATGGTTGGGTTTTGGTTTGGGTGGTTTTTCTGCAGCCATACTCCAGTGAAAAGTGGCAGCCCCCCTTGGGGTCTCTGGGGTCACTGTTTACATCACTGACAGTCAAAATGCAAGAATATTTTTTCTTGCAACACAAAAAAAGAGAAACAGCATCTTTAAATTAAGAAAGAACACCTCGAAACTTTTTGTTAATCCAACACCATTGGATTCTAAATTTTATACATTTGGTGACTTCACTTGTTTTATGTAAATATGGCCTTAGGAATTGCGGAATCCAATAGAAAGGGATTAAATAAATATATATAAATGAATAAATATATAGATTATTATTATTATTATTAAAGGAAACCTGTAGCAGTCAGATTTTATGAATTAATGAAAATAAAGGAAATGACTGAATAAATTAAAGGCTTTTTCTTTTCCTGCTATGATTCTGCATTTAGGTTTAAACACAGATCATGATTTTTAGTCTGGGATGCAGAGGTTCAGTTTATATTCACAGAGCCAGGGCTGCTACTGAGAATGAGTACTATATTCTAGGTATGAAACTTTATTGGCTCCCCTTTCTTATGTTGGATATTTTTTATTATTATTAAATTGATAAAACTTTATTTCCATTGTATTCATAATGTTCTGTTATACATAACATTAAAGTGTTCATTAAAAACAATGTTGGGGCTGCTTCTCCTTTCATTCCATTTGACATTTCATGAGAGCAGTTGGGAGGGGGGAGAGAAATAATTATAATTTGGGCAAAGTAATTTTTATAAATAATTTAAAATTGTTTAATGACTTTTTATCTCCCGCCTTCCCTATCTGACTCTACTGTTAGGAATTAAAAATGAAGCAGCGCAGATATCTTGACCCACTCCAGCCTTGCTAATGCTCCATCTACAACATTTCTAATTAGGCAGAAATTCATGTACTTCAACTAAGTGGTAATGAAAAGTGATTCATTTGCTGAATAAGAGATGAGAGTGAGTGTAATTAGCTGACTGCGGTTTTTAATCTTTCAACAATTCAATGTGTTTAAATTAGTTTCAAAGAATAGAGCTTTCAAGTGTTGTTACATCAAAGTAATCAAGACAAGCTTTACTGGCTGTGCGGGACAGATCGCCTTCTCTTCAGCTCCAGTTTTGAAACCCTTGAACTTTTTGTGGGAATTGTCTTCATAAGTTTGTCTTGTGACAGATGTTGAGAAGCAAAAAAGAAAAGTAAAAATAAAATAGAAATGAACCTACAAAACTGCAGGAGGTGGTAGCAAAGCGGTTTTCGGGGGGAACGGAGAAGTTGTCAAACCTGTTTTTAAAAACCTTGTTCTACTGTTAGGATGTCAAGGCACCAAAATCCAATAATGTATTCTCAATACAATGCAATGAAAGGCTGGGATGTGCCTCTTCAGGCTTTAAAAGAATGCTTCAAAAAGCAAGTTGGAACAAAGTAGTGTTGAAACTGGACTAGATTTACTTCTTTAGGGAATGTTGTGAACCTCTTCAAGTATTTCGGTAGTAGTTCTGCGTTGGGATTGAATCCTATTGCTTTCCAAAGGGGTCCAGGCAGAAACAGTGACACATTCAAAGCAGGCATAAAAAACATTGAAAACCTGTGCCTCTTAAACCTGGCCACAAAGTGCTAGGGCATACCGTAACTTGTGTTTGCTTGTGAAAAATGTATTGTCAAACTTTCAAGAAAAGGTCACAGCCATAAAAGTAGATACTCCCGAAGCTTGCTTATAATCGTGTTAAGTTCAGTCAACCACCATGGATGGTAGTATCAAGAGTATTCACCTTGATGTGCAGATCTCACAAATTGCCCAAAAATAAACACTTGCTCAGAGGAAAAAGAAATGGCAGATAGTCACAAAGCAACCTTCAGAGGCTTGGCAGGCTTACAGGCTCACATTGGGATGTCATGGGACTTGCAGGTAAAAAATAAGAAAAGATTGTACGAAGAAGGCAACAGGGCCCACATTCATCAGGTACTTGGTATGTTTCAGATTTAAAGTTTCCACCCAAAATAGATGATCGTGTTGTATGCAACTTAAGCATTATGCTTGGGTCTTTCTGTAAGGCTGTCCTTCGGAATGCATTTACTATGCCATCACAGAACACTAGGACCTAGCAAAGGCATAAACGGCACAGGTGCACGCTTGCTGATAACCTGAGCACTCAGTGTGTTCTACAAAACAGAAACTGCATCTGAAACCACTAAACAAGAGTATTTATGGCAGCATCTGTTTCATCTCGATCCATCAGCAAAGAGGAGCTTGACACTTCTGGTGGAGAGGAGGAGGGCAGGAGGGATTTATCAATGAAGTTTTTGCATAATGTAAGCAGGCATCCTGCACTCAAGGTGATATCGACAATAAATGTAACCAGCGCTTAAAACCATTTATATTCTCCCAGGTCTCGGGTTTCCAGAGATGTGTATTCCAGGACATTTTATCTTACCTAGGTATTCAGTGCAGCAACCGTCATCCTATAGTGCAGAGGTTTTCAATCTTTTTGAGTCCATTGCTCCTTTGAACAACTACCTTCTTTCTGCATCACGCTGAGGGGCTCAGGAGCCCAGATATGTTGCCCCGCAACCTCTCGCCCTTTTTTGAACACCCTTGTGGAGTGTTCCCTCAGCCTCTTCTCTCCCTGGGAATCCTCCAGGTAGCTGCTGCTGCCCCTGGTTTCTGAGCTGCCCCCACCCCAAAGAGAGGTGCCAGCTAGAGGCACCATTTGCTTGCAGAGCTTATAGTCAAGGCTGCAGCAATAAACAACTGTGCAAGCCTTTTGGAAGCAGAGACACAAGAGGGCCTCAGAGGAGGGAGGGAAGGAAAGAGGGACAGAGGCCAGTGTTGCCCACTGCACCCCTGACCATCATTCAAGGCATCCCAGGGGCCCACGGCACAATGGTTGAAAACCACTGCTATAGTGGACTCATGCTCTGAGTCTAGATCCTTATGTAGCCCAAACAGCACCATCCAAATATTAGCAGGCTTGGAAGGGTCTCAATGTTTGCAGGAGTAGATTGTTTTTGTTTGTTAAAAAAAACTTTAAAAGAGGGGTTGGGGAACAAAAAAATCGCTTACTGAGGATTCAACCTGTTCATTGGTCACAAAATGCTGACTGCTTGAATAGGGACCAGAGGGAGGTGCAATGGAATGAAGTATCCTGGAAAAGAGTGTTGCTGGGTGGCTAGAACTGTCCAAAGGACCTTGCCACAATGCACTACTTTGTAGCAGGTTCACTTGCAAGTCCATACTAGGCTGCTTCTGGCTGTGTTTAATATTATAGCATTTCTGGAATTTACAAAATGTCTGAGGAGGTTTTAAAGAAAGTTTGACTTGCATTTGCTCCCAAACAACATTTGGAAAAGCAATAGTCCTTTCAGCTTTCTGCAATGTTCCAATAGAAGCCACCTAGTTGTGTCACACTTCCCTGAAATAGCTTGTGTACTAGGCTCTTGGGTTCTCACTCCAAAGCTGCATCTTACTCTCCCAAAAGTGAAACCCGCTTTCTATCCACAGTAGCAAGTTGAAATTCTTCAAGCAGTGAAACACAGATTGAGGTGTGTGTGTAGGTATAATATGAAATGTAATAAAAGCTTTGATTCGGAATGTGCTCAAACTGGCGTTTTTTAGTTACAAATTACTTTGGAAGGCAATTTTTCTTCTCTCATTTTAATTTGTACTCCAGTAGTTATTATGGTTGCAATCTTGTGTCTGTTTGCCTGGGAATAAGTTCCACTAAACCCACTTAGATGACTGACTTAGGGCTCAATTGGCATTCAACTGGGCTATAAATTTTCAGCTGTCAAATTGGTAAGAATATGATACTCTTGACACTTAGGAAAAGAAGGGGGAATGCAAAATTGTTCAAATGTGTTTACTTTTTCACTAACTAGACTCTGATGAGCATCAGGAATATTCTTTTTTTCTCAAGTGGGTGGGAGGGACCTTCCACGGAAGAGGAGGGCAGCTGCCAGGAAGAAACTCCTCCCTCATTCCCATTCCCACAATTTTGTAATCCTTCTGACACCACCCATTGGCCAAAGGAACAAGAGCCATGAACTGCTATTCCACAAGAAAACCAACAAGGGATGATCAGCCTGACCTGTGCTGGGCAAACACTGGTGTCTGTATCAAACATGGCCATTTTATGTGTCACTTTATGACAAGTTCTGACAAGGCTTTATGTGACAAGAATGCATGGAATGAAGTGCTATGTCTTGAAACACCAATGTAGAAAAATGGCTCTGGAAAATGAAAATTCCCAATTAAAGCTGCCCTTAGCCAGTGCTTGTGTAAAGCTGGAGCAAAACAGCCACGTAAGGTAAGAAATTGTGATTACAAGTAATTCTTAAAAAGAGACTCTCATGATTGGTTGCATATCTGCGTGATAAGGTTTTACTTATGCAACAGAATCCAGCTATGTAGCAATGTTCAAGCATTGCAGTCCCATGATTTTCTGGCCACTAGGTATTAGGGCCCTTCTATCCTTTAGAGCTCTTACATCCTCACTTCGACTGAGCCATCTTGGCTCCAAACCAGTGATTTGTTGCCTGCTTGGGTGGGGGAAATAAAAACCATGAATGGGGCAGGGCAAAGCTGTAGCTGCAGGAAGCAATTCCTCTGATGGCAGCTATTATATCTGCAAAGTTCTTGGATTTCTACTTCCCCATTCAAGTTGAAGGTTTGGTTGTTGTTGAAAAGGGACTTAGCACTGCTCAAATGTGTGGGAAATTCACTGTATGAAACAAATAATTACAAAGGAGCCATGAATACCTCTCACCCAGTTACAGCACAGACCTGTACCGTGTATATTGCTCCTGCATGTACCATAACCTCCCATAGGCATGCTAGAATTTCTCTTTGCATTTCCCCCCAATCTTCAAGTCCAATATTCAATGGCAACAGCAGAGATTGAATGTAAATTGCCTACTTTTGTTTCTCTAGGCTATTGCGGGTAAGGCTTTCACCCCATAGTTTTGAGAATCTGTGCTATCTCTGACCTCGGCCCATAATGTACAACTCAGCTGCCAATTTAGGTGAGTTCTTCTAGTAGATACAATTACACAAAGGAGTCTAAAATTCTGTAGTGTTTCATTTTAAAGTATTGGATGGCTTTCTTAAATAAGTCCCCAGGGTTTTTATGACTCAAATCATAAAAAGGGGCAAAAGAATGACTGGGTGCCATAAGGTACCAGTTTAGTAATTAACTAGCTCTTTTAATAGGCCTGAATTACTTTGTTTCATGATAAGGGGCTTTTTTTAAAAAAAGAAAAGAAAGAAAAGCACACACACATTCTAAGACAAAGCTACATTCGACATCTGGGAACCTCCGAACAGCTGGCTACCTAATGAATATGCATCTGTTTAAGAGGCTGTGGTCCATTAATAAACCAATAGATATAAAACAGAAACAATCTTCGTCAGCTTCAAAAGAGATTGGATGCAATGTGCTGTGAAGTGTCACTGTCACATTGAATTGGGCTGGTGAGGTTAACAGTCAACTGTTTGGTACCCGTGCCTTTGTCTCTGCAAACAGAACTCCCATTTTCCTTCCATTGTGAAGCATAGGCAGCGCTGGCAAGAGTATTTGTTTCGTTTTGTTCCCTTTTCGTTTTCTGGTGCCCAGCTGCATGCTGGGCGCCAGTATCCTTTCAAGTTGGCATCTCCCCGTTCCTTTGCACCACTAAAAGAGTGCTCTCTACATTCTACAAAACCAGCTTATTTTAACAATGCAAATTAGCAAAAAAAGAGCCTAGTATTCCACCACACAAATAAATAAACTGGTAGACAGGTAGTGGTTGCAATAAAACATGCTGATGTGAAAGAGAACAGATTTCTCATTTAAAGCCCTTGCTGGAAATGTTCACAGGGGCAAAGAAATGCATTTAATTCCTATTGTGGTATAAAACAATTCGATTCAACAGCTACACAGCAAAGTCTTGATTGCTGAAGCCAGCATAATGCATATTAATCTACCATGATAAGAGTGTGCTGGATGCAATACATATATTTCTGCTTTCTTTCCAGATTCCAAGCTAGTAAGATTTCAGATGAAACCTGTTATCCAGTACTGCAACTTTCTCCATCTGTGTCCCTGCAGATGTTGTTGGGCTATAGCTCCCATCAGAGCCATTCAGCATCACCACTAGTCAGGAAGTATGGGAGTTGTAGTCCCAAAAACATCTGGAAGGCCACCAGGCTAGGGGAGACTGTGCTACTGTTTTCAAAAAGTGGTGCTATGTATTGGGGGCTAGCCAAAAGATAAACCTAGGATCTGCTGGTGGTTAGCAGTAGATTGGCTGGGCTTTCATGTTTAGAATGGTTTAACAAATTGTTTAGCGGCAGCAACACACACACCCCAATCTTGCTTTGGATGCTGAAATGAAGACAGCGAGAGCAGTGGAGAATCAGGTTTTTGTGTGAACATGCTAAAGAAAATGCTAGGTGGGAGAGCATTCCACAGATGGGAAGCAACAATTGAAAAGGATCTCACCCTTGACACCAGCCTCCCTCGAAGAGGGGATCTTGAGGAGGTGAAAATTGAAGGTGAAACTTGACTGGAGTTACTAAGAATTAAATGTATGCGTGTGTTTTAATGGGGAAATAGCTTTGTGTCAAGTGTTTGGTGATTGTGTGTTGCTAAGTACAATGCAGCCCCAGATAGTTTTCCATGGGGATAGTGCAGTCCTTTGCCTTGGATATTTTTAAGCAGAGGTTGGATGGCCGTCTGCCATGGAGACTTGGACTAGATGACCCTCAGGGTCCCTTCAAACTCTAAAATTCAATGATTCTATGATATGCTTCCCCATCCCTGGGGCCTTCCTTAAAAAGGTAAAGGTACCCCTGCCCGTACGGGCCAGTCTTGACAGACTCTAGGGTTGTGCGCCCATCTCACTCAAGAGGCCGGGGGCCAGCGCTGTCCGCAGACACTTCTGGGTCACGTGGCCAGCGTGACGAAGCTGCTCTGGCGAACCAGCACCAGAGCAGCACACGGAAACGCTGTTTACCTTCCCGCTAGTAAGCGGTCCCTATTTATCTACTTGCCCCCGGGGGTGCTTTCGAACTGCTAGGTTGGCAGGCACTGGGACCAAACAACGGGAGCGCACCCCGCTGTGGGGATTCGAACCGCCGACCTTTCAATCGGCAAGCCCTAGGCGCTGAGGCTTTTAGCCACAGCGCCACCCGCGTCCCCTTGGGGCCTTCCTTAGCGCCCTTTTATTCCCTTCCATTATAAATACAGATATGGAACTATGCCTGGTGGGGAAAACAATGTAGGGGGAGGGTTATGGAGGTGGGATGGTTGGCTGGGGAACCGCTCCTGTTGCTTCATTGGGCTTACGTTACAGAGAAGGTTGTAATAAAAGAGGTGAATATATTTGGCCAGATACAAATTTGCATTAGGCCCAAGTGATACAAAGCTGCTGTTGCTTTTTTAAAAACCTTGGTTTAGCTTAGTTGCCAAATTTTGGCTGCTAACAGCCTGGCATTTTAGTAGATGATTGATTTGATGTTTTCCTCTTCGTTGTAATGTTCCCAAGGAAATATGCATGGGCCATCTTTATTTTTTATTTTTTTAATAATAGTTTTTATTCATTTTCCAAACATTTTTATACAATCAACTCATATTAACTCTCACATTCATCAATTTTTGACTTCCCTCAGTTTCTCTGCCAATCTTTCGTTAAAATTTCTATTGTTAACGCATTTCTGAACTTATTATTGCCTTTAACCATTCCTCTTCCTTTCTCCTACTTTCTTTTTTACAATATTTCTTAATTTTTCACAGAGACTCTTGAAAACCAACAAGCGTTGCCTGTGCATCACATATGCTTTTCAGATAATCTGTAAATTTCCCGCAGTCCTCGATAAACTTTTGGTCTTTCTGGTATCGAATCTTCCCAGTCAGTTTATCCAATTCCGCATATTCAGTCAGTTTCATTCTCCATTCTTCCACTGTTGGAATTTCTTCCTGCTTCCATCTTTGCGCCAGAAGTATTCTTGCAGCTATTACAGCGTATTGGAAAAGTTTACAATATTTTCTATTAATTTAATTACCTACCAATCCTAGTAAGAAGGCTTCTGGTTTTCTAACAAATGTATATCGCAACATCTTTTTCAATTCCTTATATATCATTTCCCAGAAGCCTTTCACCTTTTTGCACTCCCACCACATATGATAGAAAGTTCCTTCTTTTTCTTTACATTTCCAACACTTATTACATGTTTTATACATTTTAGCTAATTTAACTGGCGTTATGTACCATCTAGTGGGACGTGGGTGGCGCTGTGGGCAAAACCTCAGCACCTAGGACTTGCCGATCGCATGGTCGGCGGTTCGAATCCCCGCGGCGGGGTGCGCTCCCGTCGTTCGGTCCCAGCACCTGCAAACCTAGCAGTTCGAAAGCACCCCCGGGTGCAAGTAGATACATAGGGACCGCTTACTAGCGGGAAGGTAAGCAGCATTTCCGTGTACTGCGCTGGCTCGCCAGATGCAGCTTGTCACGCTGGCCACGTGACCCGGAAGTGTCTTCGGACAGCGCTGGCTCCCGGCCTATAGAGTGAGATGAGCGCACAACCCTAGAGTCTGTCAAGACTGGCCCGTATGGGCAGGGGTACCTTTACCTTTATGTACCATCTATATACCATTTTCATTACATTTTCCTTCAACGCGGTACACGCCATAAATTTTAACCTTTCATTCCATAATTTCGTCCAATCATCATATTGTATATTATAACCAAAGTCTCTGGCCCAATGTATCATTACTGATTTCACCTCTTCATCTTTTGTGTGCCATTCCAACAACATTCTATACATTTTAGACAAATTTTTATACTCATTATTCAATACCTCTATTTGAGATTTTGATTCTTTTCCTTCATATCCGCATGGGCCCATCTTTAATGGCTTTTAAGAGATCCTCGAAAACTTTCCTATTTCAATCGCATAGTGCTGTTCTTTGAACTTTTCTTCTTGCTGCCTATAAATCAGAAGGTTGCTGTAATTTCACGGAAAGATTGCCTCCTTGCATATACTTACCCAAACCTTATGATCCTCTTCAAAGGCTTCACTCTATGAGCCACCACCAAATGAGGCGAGGCGAGGCGAGGCAGGTGGCTGCTAGAAAAAAGGGCTTTCTCTGTGGTAGCACCCCAGTAGTTGCAGAACAGTTTCCTGGCACCTTATTTATTTATTTAGAGCATTTGTACTCCTCTCTCCAGACAAAACGGCTCCAGAGTGACTTACATATAATTAATTAAGGCAGTCCCCTGCCTGTAGGCTTACCATCTAAAGAAACATGGCACACAAGGAAAAATGGTCAGGGAGGGAAGAGGGAATGGTCTTATCAGTGCAGATGAAGACCATTTTGTTCACCCACACCTATTAAAAATTGTCCTATAAAACAAAGCCTAGGATCTCATTGTTTCATTGTGGTTCTAAATAAACCTTATGCTCTTGTAGCATTGGCTAAGTTGTACTTCCTTATGTTCTGTCTCTTAGGGGACATTTTATGTTGCTTTTATTAATCTTTTGCATTATTAGAATCATAGAATCGCAGAGTTTGAAGGGACCCCAAGGGTCATCTAGTCCAACCCTTTGCGATGCAGGAATCCTGCCCACAGCCATCCCTGAGTGGGCTCAAACCACCAGCCTTCTGGTTAACAGCCAAACACACTGGCCCTTTTTTGCCACAGATTGTATTTTTCATTATATGAGGTTTGTTGTATGATGTCTAGGGATGGTATTGAACTTTACAAATAATAGCACCTGATTATTATTTTTTAATGTGAAAAAAGCTTCTGAATTGTCTTGGGAGGTTTGTGTCCTGAAATGTAGTTAAGAAATCCCGTTTGACAAGTAGTAAACCAATATGATATTTTAATGTGCCCCAAGCCTGAGGTGAAAGAATTGGACTATGAATTGAAATAATGTGCTAGTGATGTGAAAAGTATGGATGCCTCTAAGTCAGCCTAACTCTGGGGGGTACAATGCCCACTGGTTTCAAAACTGCAGGTATTATGTAGTGCACTATGAATTCTTGTACAAGCCCTGAGGCTGCATGTGTTCCTGCTTGTTTCTGATTTTTGCTGAAATCCACACAGTGTCACAAAGCTATTATCATACATAAGTAAATATGTTATGTTAAATCAAAGAAAAGCTGTGCTTTTGGCAGTGTTTCTTGAAATTTATAAAGCTTTAACTGCCCCCCCCCCCCCAATGTATTGCTTATTATAACTTGAAAAGAATTTGCCCGTTTTTTCCAAACAAATGGACTAAAATCTTTGAAACCCCACAGTAGAAATATGCTGTATTTTGCAGTTGCCACAGAACTCATCTTATTTGAATTAACTTTTGGACACAGCAAACATATCAACCTTTAGTCTCTGTAATGGGCAAAACAATGGGTTGTTTGTATGTTAGTCCTAGTCAAAATAGACTCGTTGGAGTTTAGAGACTTAAGTTAGTCATGCTGGTAATTTCAGTAGATGCATTATGAGTATCACTAACGTTGGATACAATCCAATGTCATCAGAAATGGGCAAGGGCAACATTCTGATTATCAGTTCAGATCCCATTTAATCAATCAGCTGAAGCTAGATGGCACTCTAGCAAACAATTAAAGAAGGACAGAAAACAACAGTTATATAATTTATATGCAATACTCTGAAATGCTCAAAGTGCTTCACATAATGTCGCAATCCTTACAACTGTCAGGAAAGCTGTGACAGTGGGCTGTGTCCAATGCTGTCATTCAGTTGGTGGCCAGGCATCTTTCAGCTGAGGAACCTTCCAGATCAGATTTGGGGGTTGCAGGGTGATGGGAAGATTGCTAAAAATGGCTTCCATCTTGTTCTGCTGATGGAAGTCTTACCATCAGCTGAGTGACACCACTAGATATAACCCAATATTATCCTAATATAGATGAAAGCAGGGCATACTTCTTATTCTGTTACATATTGTTATCCATCTTATTTAATAGGTTAAAGGTGTGTGAAAGAAAGCAATAGAAGTGGAAAGAAATTGCAATTGAGTAGATTGGAAGTCAAACACAAAGGTGGGGTGAGGGGTGGTGGATGGTGATGGGAAAATGAATTATTCGTGGGATTGAGTGTAGGTATGTTTGAACACTTTTAAGGATTGTATGAAATTTATGTTTGTATGTGTGTATATTTGTAATACATGTGTATTAAAAATCCTTTTTAATTAATAATTTTTTAAATTTTTTTTTAAAAAAAGATGAAAGCAGGGCAGTTGAGGCTTAAAGAGTTTCTGTTCACTACCACCCCCCCTCTCTCACGACACACCATCTGCTGTTACATTCAAATGGGCAACCTGTGGTTTGCTTTCCTCCTCCTAATCAGAATTGTAAACCATGGTTTGCTGGTTCAGATGTAATGGCATCTGAATATTGGTCTGCTGAAGTGTATTTCCTCTTGGGTGGTGGGGGGGGAATTGTGCAAGATGCACCCCCCAAGGCCATGTAATGAGTGTATTATGGGACAGATGGCATTCAGACCTGAGGTCTGAATAGCCTAAGGTCCAGGACTTGCCTAAGATCGAGGACAAAGTGCCGCCTTTTGGAAATCCCCCCCAGATATCAATTCCACCTTTGAAATCCCAGTAGTGTCCCGGAAAATCCGGACTTATGGCAGCCCTAACAAAATGCTACATGACTAACACACAGAACAAGACACTGACTTCATTTCTGTGTTTTTAAAAAGTCTCGCATTTCCCCAAAGTAGCTTTGTTCAAAGGCCATGTCTAAGATTCCAGTATCAGATGTGTTGAAGAAAAGTGAGAGAAAAACAAAATTATGCAACAGAAAAGCTATTATATATGCACAGAAAATAGTACAGTGCTTACTTTAGTTTGACAATATGTACATTTTCTAAAAAGGAAACAAGTGTTGGAAAAAGTTATGGTCCCAATGTGTCCTGCATAGGTTTAAGATTGTGTTCTACCCTGAGTTTACTAAGGGCTGCTTACCAGGAAATGTTGAGGATTAAGTAATACTTAGGAAAAGGAATCCCCTTTTCTAAGACGTTATTGGTATATGCAGCATTTGAAACTACCTTCACTTGTAGTGAAAACTTTGGGTTCTTTATAGCATAAGGAAGCCATACATGTTGGAGAAGTAATGAATA
Source organism: Podarcis tiliguerta (assembly GCF_965153285.1). Taxonomy (NCBI): domain Eukaryota; kingdom Metazoa; phylum Chordata; class Lepidosauria; order Squamata; family Lacertidae; genus Podarcis; species Podarcis tiliguerta. The sequence goes on from NC_139535.1 coordinate 58,012,801, forward strand.
AACTGTGGTTTTTCTAAACCTGAGCAAGGATTATCTGGATGAGGACCAAAGATTAGTTCATTTGAGGATAGAGGGTGGAGTCTGCTGCAATTAAATTCTCTGTGTAGACCTTGTTACCTTCAGAAGAAAAATAAAAAGATTTGAGGGGGTTTTTTAAAGGGGGGGGGTGTCTGATGTGTCAGGCAACCTCACTTTACATACCCTGAGCAAATCAGTTTCCATAGATGAAAAGAAATTATTATGGAGAAAGGTGCCCTTTAAGAAATGATGTCCCCAAGCCACATAGGTGGTTACAGGGAAACTGCAGTTTTTAGCCATGGTAGCCAAATGGAACCTCCATGTTGAGAGGAAATATATCTCTGAAGTGAAATTGTGGTTGTCCTCATATCTGCTCATAGGCTCTTCCGTGACTGCTGGCTGGCCGCTGTTAGAAGCAGGATGCCTGCCTAGACAAAACTTTTATTTGAACCAATAAGGTATGAGGGGATATTAGAAACTACTGGTCTCTGTGGCTGTTCTGCCATAGATTATAAAGGGCTTCTCACTCTCAATAGTTCGCCAACAGTAGCAACAAAATGACTTTTCCTTCCAAAATTAGGCTGATGAAATGAAGAAAGACTTGTGCTTAAAGGGACAGTGAGCTCAGTTCACTTCTGGTATGGGAAAACAAACTCCTAGTCTCAGAATCTGCCCTTTCATGCTAATCGTATCTATTTTGTACCTGGCTCTCATTGGCTGTCTGTTTTAAATATTTACAAGCCATCTTTTAGGGTCAAAATCCTCCCAAGGCAGCTTCCCCTAACATCACAACACAATACATTTAAAAACCAGAAATAAGCAGCGGTAAAATGAATAAGTGACAGTAACTAATGACAATATTCAAAATGGTAAAACCCAGTAAAATGCTAGAATCATCAAAGTAGTCAAAGATAAAACAGCAGCAAAAGCAGAATGGTTCAAATAGTTCTAGGAAAAAACAACCCAACCCAACAAGGCTGCCCACCCCTGTGATGGCAAAGAACAGATTCATCCATGGTCCTGATGGACCATGGTCCAGACATTTCACATCATATAGCCTCCCAACCATATTGAGCAATCCCACATGCAGCGCATTGCAGTAATCAATCCTTGAGGTCACCATGGCATGAATGACAGTTCCCAAGTCCATGTTCTCCCAAGAGGAAGGCAGGCAGAGATGGCAAATCATTTTTGAAAGCTAGAAAGCGCTTCTGGTTGCTAGCACTGTGTGTGCTTTCCAAGAATATTTGCAAACTGATCACTAGCCCTATGGTTCCATTTACCAGGAACCCTAGATTACTCTTATGTCTTTGAGCCAATCTTCCCCTTCATCCAGGAGCCTCTGAGTCTCGCACCTGAGTGACTATTCCTATCCGGTGGTCAAGCCTCTGGACACAGCAGTTGCAATTTGGGGTTATGGTTTATTTGGGGGGGGGGCTTTCCTCCCTATAAATGGTTTATTAATGATAGCATCTTAATGATCTGTTTAAAATAAATAAACCATTGACGCCATTTCAAAGGTATTTTGTGAGGCTCAGCTGATATTAAAATAGCACCAACCTTATGTGCTTTTTCAGCAAGTGACCTAATTAGTTAATAAAGTAATTGAATATTAAAAAGGATGTTGCAAGTGATTAAAATTTAAGAGCCTTCAGAACATTATTAAAGCTATAAATCATACATCACTGTTTTAATTTGCATAGCTACGGAATTACTAATGGTCCCACATGCATATGGTACTTGGCAATTAGTCTTTTCTACAAAATGTTGGTGATGGCAGGGTGGGTTACCAAAAACCTTGTGTGTCTGGGTGTATACTAATTTCTGGTTTCAACACATAGCCTGAGATGGGGGGAGCTTTTCAGGGGCAAATGAACTTTAGCTTCTTTTCTGTGCCTGAATGAAACAGCTCCAGCTACTCCAGGATTGCCTATTGTTCTCTGAGCAGTCTTGACAGTGATATTCTTCACCACCACAGCTAATAGCAAGGAGGAGTGAGCGGGGTGAGGGATTTCCATTTCTGCTTTGAGCAGGGCCAGTCGAAACCTGACTTAACTTTCTTCGCTTAGGATGTGTGGTTGGATTTCCCGAGACGACACTCTAAAGCTTGCAGTGGGTGAAGAGCAATCAGTGCCATTTGCTGTGTGCTGACTACTTCTTTTCATGCCACTTTATTTAGCTGGAGCTCTTATTGCCCTTAACGCAATTACAGCTTATGAAATCCCCGAGTTAAGAGGCTGACTTCCAGCAGCCATTGTTTCCTGCCAGCTCCTTCTACATCACAAGATAGTCTCGCAGAACGTACTCCAGAATAATATACTACCTGCTTTTCACTTAAATTGGAGTATCAACCTTAACTTTGATTCACAAAGAAAACAATAGAAAACAGCAATCTAGCATGTCTGCTCCACCAGTAACCATGACTTATTTATTTACTAAAGCATTTAGGAAATTAGATCTAGTTCCAAAGGCCTTGTGGCGGTTCCCTCACTGCAAGAAGTGAAATTACAGGGAACCAGCCAGAGGGCCTTCTCAGCAGTGGCACCCACCCTGTGGAACGCCCTCCCATCAGATGTGAAGGAAATAAACAACTATACAACTTTTAGAAGACATCTGAAGGCAGGCAGGCCTTCAGATGTAATCTTTTATGTTTTTATATGTGTTGGAAGATGCCGAGTGGCTGAGGCAAGATGGGTGGGATACTGTTGTTGTTGTTGTTGTTGTTGTTGTTCCTTTCCTTAATGAGCTAATGTCAGCTAACAAAATAGTTAATAGTCAGGGCTGATGTGTGCTGTTGTCCAAAACATCTGAGGAGGCTTAACACACGTTTCTCGTTAATGGCAGAGTGAAGCAGCACACCGCTAGGTTGTCTCAGAGTTGCATAGACGCCTCTGTCTATACTTTAGCAGTAAAGTTGCTTTTGTTAGCCAGTATGATAGGCAAGTCTATCCAGACACATAAATGTTGATGAGTTTTTACTGTTAAAATTAATTATTTTTTAAATGTTTTTAATTATTTTAAAATGTTTTCACCAATGATTTTAATATTTATTGTAAGCTGCTTAGAGGTTTTGTTATAATCATTTTGTTCAAAAATAAATAAAATAAATTATACTGATTGAAGAACCAATCTCAGTATCATCCAGCAGAGCTCTGTGCGAAGCAAAGATGCCATTTCCACCAACTCAGCAGAAGATTGCCTTAATATTTTATTGACATTTGCATGCAATTATATTATCAACCCACTATGGGATGGTGGTTTTGTTTTGTTTTCTCAATAGATGCACGTCCTTTTGAAGTCTTTATTGAGGCCAAGTGCGGCAACCTGTTGAATTCTCTCTTTGAGAAACTGCTGACTGAAAACCCATACACCAGCCTTTGTAACAAAAACTGGAGCTTTGTTTGTTAGCTGATGGTGGGTGATAAAGGCAGAGCTGAGAGTGTAACTGGTTCCTAGAGAATGATTCACACTCTGCTACCCACTACAATTCAATGCAATGAGGCACTTGAAGACCTGTTTTAAGGAGTTGAAATTTTAATTAAATAGCGTTCTAATGGAAGAGGCAAACTCTGAGCATCTTCACTCCAATGAAGGCTGACAAGCTCTATGCCGTTTTTGAAACAAATTAATTCCCACTGTTTCATTGCGTAAGGAAGTCATTGGGCAAGAAGTTCAGACAAAAATCCACACACATGAATTGGCTAAGAGCTCATAATATCAGGCAAAATTAGTATTCAAAGCTGTCAGTTTCCATATAACTCAGGCAGCAATCCTATATTCACTTACCTTGGAGTAAGTCCCATTGAATTCACTGTCACTTCCATAACACTATTGGATTGCATGGACAGTATTCACAGCCTCTGCCTTTTTCAAAACTAGGGAAATTCATTTCCAAGAGATGGGCTTGCAGTAGCACCATCTGGTTTCAAGGCAACTATGTGTGCACGCTTCATTTTACTGACAAGGGGAAGTTTCTATGATGTCTCACTGGTCCTCACTGGATTGGAATTTGTGGTGGTATCAGGAGAACATTCTCCCAATTTTGCCGCCACATTGAATAAAAATATGTTGCGAGAGAAATATGCATCTAACACGTCACATTGCATTTAGGCTGCAGTGGATAGGATATAAAACCACAGGAAAATTAGGGAAAGGAATACACACAATTTTGTGTTGCAATCACACATACAGGTCCTATCCAAATATCCTATATTGTTCTCAGCTCCTAACCCTCTGCAGCTTGAGGAAGGGGGATATTTTTGTGTGTGGAAGGAAAGTGTTACCCCCTTTCCCCAAAGTGTCATGGGCCCCATCCAAACCAGCTGCCTCTGTTCCTGCAAAGCGACTTCTAAGCAAATTAAAACATGTCAGGTTATCTGATCACATGTCTCTCACATTGCATCTGGTTTTGCCCTCAACAAACCATTCCAAGGCACAGATAGCTCTGTAGGTATTACTGTAAGGTGCCCCAGAGTGACATTCCTATTTGTGGCAGATGTTCGCCATACATATATGCCATAAAATATATTGTGCCACAGAAGCAAGACGAAGGCCAGTTCTGCATGATTCTGGTGAAACATTTCAAGGAACTGCTTGTGTGCCCCTCAAGGTACATAAATCTAATAAATAATAATAAATCAGTCTGATGCAATGAGTGGGAATGGAATAGGGTATCCAAAGTGCCCCCTTAACTTGAAAAATCCAAGGTTTTGGCTGAAATGTTTGCAAAAGGCTATTCTAGTTAGTAATTTGCATAATGGCTTAGAGCTGATATGCACCCGCCTGGGCTCTGTTCAAAGAGCCTCTGATGGAAACATTTGCTTCTTAAGATATAAAACTAAAGGACACACATTGGTGTGTGTGTGTTCAAAGCTAATTAAACTATATTACTTTATTTTAAAATTACCTGTGTCAAATCAAGCAGGAAAGCAGCTCTTTCATCCAAAACTCCTCCAAGATTCTCTTTCTACTTTAAATTGGGCTCTGGGCTGAAACAAACATATGCACCTAATGCTTTTCCCTCTACTTTGCTAGCCTTCTGTATAGACTGTAGTGAAAGAGGCTGATGTCATTTTTGCCAGCTGAGCAGAAGACAAATTCTCTTTAAACTATTGCCATCTAGTGGACAGTAGTAATGAGTACAGCAGGATTAATTTTGGAGGGACTAGCAAAAAAAGTTTAAGGCCTTTTCTGTTCCTTGAAGAATGTTTGAAGAGATGGGTTTTTGGTTCTGATGTATACCAAATAAGAGCTGACAATGGCAGCATTTAATATTGTGATACCTTTTATCCAACAGCACGGCTTTATCCTACTAACAAAGACTGAGAACAGGTTGGCATGATGACTAGCTTGTCTTCAGCATAGGACACATTATATTGAGTCTGATGTGACAAATCTGGTTGGCGCTATCAAGGGAAGCAAAGGAAGAGGCATTTATCAAGTCAACAATAGAAAATCCTTATTTTGGATAGGAGAAGCATGTTTTCAGTAAGTATCTATGAAGATTATTTTCGATCAAAATACACTGGGCTTCCAGGTATTTTTCAAGAACTGTATTTGATAAAGACTTTTAGCATCATTCTGAGGCTCTTTTTCTTCTTTTGCTTTTCCTAAGGTTTGGTCTCCCCACCCTTTGCTTAACAGAATAATAAAAGACATTTGTTTCAAGTAATATAATGAGACAGAACTGAGCAACCTGCTTCTTCTAGCAAATGCAGTCAGGCACAGTCCCAACCGCTGAGTTACAAACACCTCATTGCCACTGAAATGGTAAAGTTGCGACAGGGCTATACTATTTGTGTGGCTATACCACTTGCATCTCCCTTATACATAAAACAAAAAACCCCAATTCATTCCTGTACATAGAAAACTAGGTGGGGCTAGAACCCTTTTGCCGTAACATGTCATTAAGCAAGGAGAAATCTTTGCGCTGATGGAATGTTCTCCTTAGTGCCACGTTGAATACAACCCATAATATTTGTATACATATTTCTCAGACACTTTTCTATACAAGAGTACACAGAGTTTTTTTAAAAATCCCCCAAATCAGCATAAGTTTACTGATGAAGTAAAATGGTAAAACAACAACAACACATTGTGAATAGATTGTGCTGCTTGCTAACGGGCAACAGGAAAAATATTTCAGAGGGTTCAGCAAAGAACATAAAAGTGCTCTTGTGAAAAACACCAAAGATAAAGGGATATAAGCGTAGGGAAAGAGATAACGGCTTTTAAAAACAAGGCTTCATTTCCATCTGGAAGCAACAAGGCGGGAAAAGCAAGGATGTTTGTTTCCACCTGCTTGGTCTTTTTGACTTGACTTGTCCTTTGTCACCTCACATTTTGCTAGGACAGGAACTATTCCAAATCTAACTTGGGGTATTTTATTTATAGGTTTTCTATACACAAGCACAAAAGTCCCAAGCGGAAAAGGCAGCCCACCTCCTCCTCCTGCATGCTTGGCACATGACTGGGTCTGGCACTACTTTACACCATCTCCTATCACAGCGGCGTAACTTCAGCAGAAGGATGCAAAGATATTCTAGTTCCTCACAAGCCTATCAGCATCCTTTCAATGCCCCTTTTATTATTGCCTCTCACACATTAGCTTTTCCCCTTAGCTATGTCACATTCCTTCATTTCCTAACCCTTTATTACTGCAGCCACTGTGTATCTGAATGCCATCTATATTCTACCTCAGTTTAAGCACCACTGGCTATGGTTAGGAGTAGGACAAAACAGCACAGAGGTAAAAAAACACACAAGTCAATTATATTAGTAAAATATAAATAGTGATATTTGTATGTATGCGTGGTTCCTTAACTAGCTTCGCTTCCTTAGAATTGCTTTAAATAAGAATGTTTACACTGTATGGTTACTGTCACTTTAAATGAAATAGCAAATACAACATAGGATTCCTTTCAGTAATCGTGTGAGCTTGGTCCTACCTGTATTCAAACCCAAAGCTAATTTTCCTGATGCCACTCTTCCTCAGTTAATGCTCATCGACTGAGCACACTTGCAGTCTTCAGTCAAGTCCATGAACACTTCCCTGTTGAGTCTCTCAAGTTTTTTTCAGGACTTCTGCAGCCTTCCCCAGCCCCCCCACCCAGAAACTGTTGTTACCTCAGTTTCTCCACAATGCTGCTGATTCTTGGGGGCAGAACTCTCCTGAATGCTGCCTCTCTTCCCCGCCATTCTTCTTCCACAGCTCTAGCCTGTGATTTCAGCTCTCAGATCCTCTCAGGTTTCACAAGCCACTCCGAGCCACTCCTTAAGTCCCCAGGTGTCCACTGTGTGACTCAACTTCCAGCAGATGTACAACAACCACACACACTTCTCCCCGTCCCTTCTTGACCAGATCCCAGCCTTTTATTCTCTCAGAAGGCCCCCACCTACCCCCAGCTAATAATTTCAATTTGGGTGGAATTCTGCAGTCTTACTGGCCTACAGTCAACCAACTAAAATTGATCAGATTCTGATGCCTTGGCTCAAGTATGTGGGCCATATCCCCCAGTCGGACACATTGCAATAACTGCTGCTCAGCCTCCCTGCAGATACATGGCATCTCCCGACATAAACTCATGATGACAGTTCACAGTTAATCTTCTACATTAAACTATGAATAAATCCATTTATACACCCCCCCCCCAAATGAAAACTTTCACCTCAGATCAGAAGGGGATCTCACAAATACACACCTCTGAAATGCAGAAGCACACCCTTCCCGATTCTGCAATGAATAGACAACTCACAACCATAAAGGAATAGCTAACCTTAACAGTGGAGTCTATTTTGCTAAGATTCCTCCTCCCCTTCAAAAAATAAAAATAAGAAAACGTCCAGCCTTTGGCCTCAAGGTGATTGTATTCTCCTGCTGTGGGGTGATGGTGGATGGTTTTAAGGCAACTGCTGTTTTTATCAGCTTCTCAGCAGCTTATTTTGGATTGTTTTTCTGCAATAACCTACAATGTAATAAACCAAGTGTGTAAATATTCCTGGCATCAAAATTGTCAGTACATAAATTGTGCCATATATAAATTGTCCTAATAGTTAGTCTGCAAGAAATAACTCTGAAGCGGTCTATGTTACATCAATATATTTATTGCCTTAGAGGTTGAACTCTTTTGTATACAGAAATCTAAATCCATCAAGCAAAAATAAATAAATAAACTGTACATTCATTTTTAGGTTCGTAGCAGCAATTTCTTCTCAGAAATAAAACAGGAAGACAGATTAAACAGCTTGCATGTTCCTTCCAGTCCAAAGTACTCTGGTGGGTACTTGCAACTAAACCGGGGTTTAGTTCAGAGTATTTGTGTGTGTATTATATGCCATATATCTATCCGTTCTGATCTGTTGAGTTGCAAAGCTAGAGAGCTAATGCCTGACAAAAAGGGTGTGTAATAGGTATTTTTACTGTTGTTGTTTTCTTTACATTTTACATTATACAAAAAATGCAAACGTTACCCCTTTATTTACAAATGCGAACAGTCTCAGAGGGAAAATAGACACAGAAAGCAAAGGCATAGAAGAATCAAACCCAGTGATTGAGGCTAAAAGTATACCTGCGCTACAAATTTAAATCAATTTTGCGCCTGCTATGGTTTTTAAGCAAGGAACCTTGTGAACTGAAGTTCACTTTGAAGTCACTAAACTACAGTTCCCAAGGTTCAGTGGGAAGACCAGGCCACTTAAACCAATTTGTAACGTAGTTCAGGTTCACTTATCTAAGCTTTAAACACTGAAGCCAACCTTTATCATTAAGCCGGGAATGTATCAGTACAGCAGTCAGCTGAAGAAATTCCTAACAATGCCAAGAGAGGTTGGCCAAGTATTTCTGGTTGTTTGTTTCTCAGCCTAAAACTGATCTTACCAAGGAGATGATACTAGGATACAGCTGCACTTTGCTCTGAAGTAGTGAAAATCAAACATAATTGCGAAAGGAGCCTGGAGCAGCTTTCAGGGTCCCCCCCCCCCCTTCTCCTGAGGGAAAGCTTCAATCTTCTGAGAGAAAAGGGAAGAAACAGACTAGCTATGTTTGTACACAACCTGATCAAACTACTTTTCACTCTAAACGAATACAAGTCTGACAGAGTCTCAGGTGTACTAATCCTATTCCTTGTTGTGAAGCTAATAAAGCAGGTATCCAGAAACATGATAAGCCTTTTTCTCTTTCATGACAGGCTTTCACCTCTGACAGCCAAGAGCAATAGCTCTTTTCAGAGACATCTAAAAAGGGCTTGTATACATCAAGAGACAAGTTATTCGCATTACTCCTCCACTAAAGTAGGCCTCTGACATCCATTTTTAGGAAGAGCTTCAACAAGGCACTGGTGTATTCCTAGCGCTGAACAGAAATGTAATTCTCTGCCTCTTCATCCCCAACAGGAATTCTGTTGCAAACTGGGGGAACAGAATTAAAATATGTTTCAACCACTCCCAGAGTATGCTTTGAGCTGCGTGGAATGAGTAATGAGTTTTGACACATAGCAGATTCTTACTGATGGAAGTGTAAATAGGCACTATTGAACTCATATTGAGACAAAAATTGTCAGAGCAATATAGGAATCATTTTTTTCTCTCTGGGTATTTTCTCTCTTTACACAAAAAAATCCCCCAATGGCAGCAAGTCTGCAGCAGAAAAAAGTTCGACTTCCGAGACCTCCATTCAGCCTGTCAATTACATAGTTGGAACCTTCAGAGCCACACATACCTGCATTTGCAGGTTTGCCAACTCTTCACAAAAGTTGAAAAGAAAGGGAAAGGCTCAGTACGTGTAATTTTCTGGCCGCAGTGATGGAACAAACACCACCTGCCGCACAGTAACCGAGGGTTTAAATACTAAAACCTCTACATGGAGGTCTAAAAAAACCAACCACTTTGCATATTTGTGGTAGTGTTCTACAGGTGAACATTTTGTCACATCACTGGTATGGAAATGCTACAAACACCTGCGTGACTCACACATGGGTACAGAGTTTTCAAATGTCATCCTTGCTAAGTAAAATGCGGCCACACAGACCTTTTTGGCTTTGATTCTCCATAACTTTCTGTTTTCTTCTTTTTAATTGTTGGATTGAATTGGAGAGCTGTGTGTTTCATATCAATCAGGCAAGAAACTAACAGAAAAATCTGGAAGAGGAAAGCTGATGAAGAATATGAAAACGTCCCCCTTTCCAGACATTCGCGCCTTACTCATCAGGTCCATATAGTGGCTTTGTCTCAAATTTATGAAGTTACTATCTTTGGAAAGTGGGGGCACTTTACGTTTGACATCTACACTTTGCAACTTTAGAAACCAAGTGGCAAGACAGGATAGGAATTCTAGTGAGAAACTCAATTTCTTGTCAATAAATAAATAAATAAATAAATCCTGAGTTAATTTGCAAGGTGTGGGAAGAATAGTAAGATAGGCAAATATGCTTCCATAAATACTACTTATACAAGGCGAATTGCAACTCCAAAACAACAGCTTGGAAATTAAGCTTAGCACCTTTGATCTAGAGGCTTCAAGTAACAATAGAAAACGTGCAAGTCAGTAAGAGTCCGAAGATATTTTTAAGAATTCAAAAGAGAGTCTTGTGAAATTGACAGTGGATATGGGACCACAGACAAAGTTGTGAAAAGGATTCTGGAAGACAAAAGCAGCAGCAATTTAAACACTGAAGCATGAGGTAGTAAACTTACAGAGGCAGACTTATGAAAGCATTTGGCATTCCAAAGAATATGGATAAAGACCAGTGAAGGGAAAGATCATTCAGGAAAAAGCAAAAAACAAAATCTGATGGTCCACTTAAATTTGTATTTGGGGGCCTAACCTTAGCGAAGTAGAATGTGAAAGGGCAGGCATCTCAAGAACAGACATATGAAGCCTACCCACCCCCCAAAATAGAAAATGTGGGATATATATATAGGGAGAGGTGTCTAGGTGAACTTTTTAAGCTAAAAGAAAACTATCTGGAGCACAGAGTCAAGAAACTGTACTTTGAGGAGAAAAGAGCCACAGAGGGAGAATCAAGAACAGACACAAAATTCGTTAAATCCAGCCACAAGAATCTCTTAAGATCATTTTTGTGATAGCCTTTGCAGCCAAAGGTGACTGGGAAAAGTCAAACTGGAAAGGGCAAAAGGTAGGCTGCTAAGGGAATTCAGAAACTAGTATTTCATGTCCCTGGGTTTCTTTTTGAAGCAAGGAGGGTGAAAGAGTGAAAAACATGTTTGTGACATGCATTTTAAATTGCAGCATGGCAAAGAATAACCCAGGGGAAAATATAACATCATCCGAGACATTTTGCATATCCCATTCCCACTCAATGGGGAAGCTACACATCAAGTCAAGAGGTTATGCTAAACATAGCAAATGGCGGGTGAACTCCCAAGTTTGGCTCCTTTTCCTTTCCTAGCTCTTGTACCTTTCTTTCTGTCTGTCATCTTGAGCTGTACTAGGTTGACAATAAAATGGCTAATTCCTTGAACCTCGCAATACTCAGGGCAGAACTTCACACAGTGGATCATTCCATGCTTCTTTTTCACAGAATTTGAAGCAGGCGGGCTGTGGGGCACAACCCTTTCTCCTCATGCTGTTTTCTCCTCTGAAGATTGCTTTACTCTCCACTGAGGAAAGCTTTGGGACTCCCCAGGAAAAACAACATGAACAAAAAGGGTTAAGAAGCCCCTCTTCTCCACACTGGCCTTCCTTTTCAAACTGCAGCCTCAGTTTTCGGGGGTGAGCATGACATTCAGAGTTCCTCCATTTCACCAAATATTTTCTGAAGGGAAATAATTCTCCAGATGATTTGGGAGAGGGCTCATCATTAGCAGCAGCAGATTTTCTTTCTCTTTCTTTCTTTCTTTCTTTCTTTCTTTCTTTCTTTCTACAAAAAGATCCTGTGAATCCCACATGATGCCATAACTCTGCAAATTTCAAGGCACTGATTGGGGAAAAAATGGTTGCCTCCAAACACAAAAGTTGGAACAATCATCTGCCCTCCCCACCTTGAAACCTACCCTACTTGAGCCTACCCAGCCCATTTTGCAGCCCATAACTCGGCTGGAGAAAGAAGAGGAAAGAAACTGAGCTCCACCCATGAATATATATTTTTAAGCCTGAAAAAACGATAATCACAAACTACATGCAATTGTCTAAGGGTTACTATCGATGGTGGAAAACGCCAATCATTAGAAGATTGCTAGATTATTCTAGAAAATCAGAATTGACTTACAAAATGTAACCTATATGTTTTGAGTTAGAAATCTGTGTTTTTGAGCTTAATAATTCTACAGAGACTTTTAAAATGCCTCCCAATACAATAGTAATTGCATTCCAACACAAGCAATGGCAGCAAAGTCCAGCTATTGGAGTGCTACATACACACACTCACTGTAAACAGAGGGCACTATTATACAGCACCATAAAATCTCTCTTGGCAGACACTTTATATATATATGTATTGTTACAACATGTTGCACAGCTTCTTCTGATGATTATTGAATCATAAGGGGGGAAACAGTTAATAATACTGATTTTCTAAATAATCACCATGCATACTTTTCAGAAGTCTTAAAACATGCTTCTCAGGAACAATCAAACTAGCATTAGAGGCATGTCATTCAGAACCTAGAAGCAATCAGGACTACGCTTGCAGGTATCACAAGCAAATTATTCTCTTCAATCACCATCAGGGAAATCAGCCACTTCTATAATGTATAACTGTGCCTAAGAATAAAACACCATCTTCTCTATTTTAAGCAACTTATGTACATCGCCTTAAGTCTTTACCGCTGCAACACACAAATGGATGAAATGAACAATAAAAAAAAAAACTGGATTGCAATTTCTGGGTTGTTCCAACCCATTTTATAATACATACATTTAGACAAGCTCCAGGTAGAGAAGTTACATAGTTAGCTACATTCACTGTTTGCTGGTGGTGCGGGGTGGGGTGGGGTGGGGAAGCAGGGGAAGATGGTTTTAAGAGCATAGGCTGTGTAAATACTGAAGAAAAGGCCAAATACTGCCTTTGATCACAAATGAGTTAGAGAGAAAAGGCATCCCATCAGCAAATAACCACTTGATTCAGTTTCCATTCCCTTTTTGTTCAAGACACCAGAGGGCACTGTGATTCAACTCTGGAATACCTCCCCACCCATGCATGCTATTAGGAGGAGGGAGAGATGAGATCCAAACAAGTCCATACCTAAAGCCATTCCTCCTTTTCACACGCTCTGAATTCCATTGCCATTTTTTATAAACGTGCTTTTCCATGATTTCAAATTACTAGCATTCCACAATGAAGTACCAAGGTCAATGGCATACTCTGCTTCTTTTGCAGCCACACAGCAAAAACAGAGCTACTTGTTTCTGACCACATGGGTTTTTAATATACAGCAATACTTGCCCCACAGCATCACAAATTCTGGAAGTTCCACGGTTCAAGGACTTAAGAGATCTTTCTCTTTGTGGAGGCAGCAGCTTCCTTGGCCAAATTTTAGTCCAAACAAGCTGGTAGCTGGCTCAAGATGCTCTTGCCTTCCTTCCTTTTAGTCAGAGGAAGAGAAGAAGTTACAAAACAATTCACAAAGTAGCATGCAGCTGCCACCACTGTTCATGCTGCTGGCTGAGTAATGGCAATCAGATCAATGGGCTAGATGAACAAGCAAGACATTCTCCCCCCGAATAAAAATCTGGTTTATGTGCCGTGTGAAAACTTGCTGGTAATCCACTTTGGGCCTCCGCTTTTTCCGTGATCGACCTCTTGGGCCACCTGCACTTGTCCCCTCTGTTTGGGAGATTCTGCCAGACAGCTCAATCTCTTTCCCATAAGTTCGAGGCAGGCTAGAGCTCCGTGTCCTCTCTTTGCTCGAGCGCTTCTTTGCCCCTCGTTCTTCTGACCTCCTCCGACCTGACTCGGACTTCCACCGAAGTGTCCTAGGATCACATGGAAGAGCTGGCAGATCAGCAGCCATCTTTGAAACGTCCTTTTTAACCAGAGACTCTTGCAGCTTGAGTCTGTCAAACAGCTACAGGGGGTGGGAGGAAACAAGTATGTCATGAAAGCTGTCATCTCATTCTGTAATCTGAAAGCATATGGCCCACCACGGAGGGCCAAGCTAGAGAGTGGGTGTTTTTTGCAAGAGGAAAAATGCACAGCAATGCTTTCCATGTACAGTACTTTCTGTTGGCTGGATAATACAAACTGTAAGCACTCTAATGCTAAGGAGATTACTTATTTGGCAGTTATGGAGTTATCCGGCTTCCATGTTTTCTGTGTGCATGACTAACGCACCTCACACATATACACATAGCAGATTTGACATTGTGACAAATGCTACTGCTATGACTTTGTACTGCTCTGCTAAATCCTGGGGCTAAAGCAATAGATCAATCTGATTTGAGCTGTAAGCCCTCTGGGACAAGGACTGCATCATTTCAGTCTGTTGTGTGAATAGAGCCTAGTTCATTGCTGGTGTTGAATAAATGTTAAACAGTAAGTGGTACTAGTTGATACATTTTGCTGGATAAATCTGCTGACCACTGGTCATGAAGAGCAATGGCTAATGGAGAACTCACACATGGATGCTTGTCATTTTAGGAAGCTACCCATGTGAAAAGGCTATCAAGGGCAAAAGCATAGACAGAAGTTTCCTCTCCTTTTAACAGTGTTTCCCAAGGAAGCAGGTTGCAAAGCAACAAGTCCTAAGCCATCAAGCACGTGTATACCAGTTGCAAGTAAAAAAAAATACACTGTCTGCCACCTATAGCTGAAGCTTGCAAAACACATCCAGTATCAAATATTTTTAATTATGTTTTGTAGATATTTATAGTTTGCTTTTATTGCGTTCCATATGTTGTAAGCCACCTTGTTAACATTTTATGAAAGAGTGGGTTAATGTTGCCAAGTGTGCCAAAAGATAAAGGTTTTGGAAAAAGAAATCTCTACCCTTGGCCAGCAACTTTATAAGTTCTTTACAAGGTAAGGGCTGGAAAGTGGGAACGGGGCCCACTTTTGCTGCTCTATCCATTTACCTGACATTAAGAAATGAGCTAGCGCTCCAGCTTCACCTTAAGTCTGTTTTGAAATAAAATACACCCTTAGTATGTGGGAAATTGAGCTTATAGGCTTAAATTTAGTGCACTTGCACCAGCCAACTACAAGGCTGATCCAAGACATTTTGCTGTCTGAGGCAAAGAACAAGATGGCGCCCCCCCCCCCCATTGCATGTACAGAATCCAGCTGGAATGGAAATGAGCAGGCTAGCTTGGGTAGGCCATGGTGTGGCACACACAGCTCTCCCTTCCAACACTTTGCCACCATTCTCTTCTCCTCCATATCTGCTGCCTCACTCTGCCTACTCTGGCAACCTAAAAGCAACAAGGCAGGCCAATAATTTGACTACAACACTTTATATAGCTACAAAATTGTATCTTCATTCAGAGTCAAGTGGCATACAATATATACAAGGTAACACCAACTAATGTGACTTCAGAGAATTTCCCAAAGTAAAGGATTTTTTCAATGGTGTATCAAACAGAGAATGATTCAAGCTTGAGGCAACATGCCTTCCAAAATAAGTATAAAGTCCCAACCACAGCACGGATGCACCTGGTTATATCCACGACTTCTTCATATATTTAGCAGTGAACATGCTGAAAGAAGTTGATGCTCCCGAGGCAGGACAGTCCTTCCTGGATAACCGACTGTTTCAAACTTTCTTCCTCAGCAAATAAGAGGTCCGAGAGGGTACCTAGGTTACAATGGTTCAGCTTTCACTACTAATTAGTGACTCTGAATGAAGATACAATTTAGTAGCTATATAAAGTGTTGTAATCAAATGATTAGCCTGTCGTGTTGCTTTTAGGTTGCCAGATTTTTCTGTTCGCAACACAGGGGATCTTTGCTGTCACTCTGCCTAACAGCAGGGCTGGCCCAGAACAACAAACAAGCGGGAGAATGACTACTTACCCTGGTGAGAGTCAACTGTGGCTCTACATAGAAAGCTTTACCCAGCACAGGTTTTCGATACGTCTCATCTACGTCTGTCAGGGCCTAGGGCAAGGGAAGCAGAAAGAAAACATCAAGGCAGGCTGTGGCTGTATGTGGCATTTCTGTAATGTAACTTTTGGGGCCTGGGTGCAGAGAATTAGGAATTAGCATTATCCAGCTTACACATTACTCCAATAATTTAATCCTTTCCAGGTTGTTGTTTTTTATAAAGACACTTCTTACAATTATATTTTTAAAAAAGAAAAACAGAAGAAAGCACAAATTTAAACAGGATACCTGCAGAATTACAATTACAAAATGTTTGCACATTTCTTTTCATCTTCTCCTTAGCCCTTTTCAGAAGTGCTTTGCATGCATGCCTGCCTGCTTGCCCCACCCCTAACATCTCCAGGGGCTCCACACTTCCAAGTTCCCGGGTTCAGTACAAGAGGAGTCTATACACATAGACTTCTCCATATGAATGAAAGCCCTGTGCATTGGGGCTCCTCCTTTTGAACTTCTGCCAAACATGAAGAGGTTGGGGGGGGGGGCTGTGTTAGAGGGCGCAGCCACTTGCCTATTGCCCTTCCCTATTCTTCTGAAGGTCTAGTCAGTTTGGTTAGGATTCTGGCCTGGTGATGCAAAAAAAAACTTTTTCTCTGATTCTGTATCAGGTTTTGTGCTTACACTTGCAGCTAGCACTCTAGATGGGTGGCACATTCAGCTCGTGTCTTAATTCTGACTCGTCAGCATCCAGTTCGAACTAAACTAAAAAGCCCTTGCAGAGTTAGCATAACACGGAAGGAACCTTAACAAAAAGATGACAAACTGCTGTGCATGTGGGAGAGAGGTCAAGAGAATGGCAGGGAAGGGGACGACCTTAATGCCAGACGACTTGGGGTTCCAGTCAAACAGATGACTACTAGGGCTTTTGTTGCATATTTTAGGGAGATTTCTGCTTTCACCCATACATTTTCAAAGACATTTTGTGCGTGTCTTTCACTTAGCAACCAAGAAAGTAAAGGAGGTGGGAAAGATCTTGCGGGGGGGGGGGAATGGGGGGCATAAAACAAGAGAAAGAAAGAGAAAGGTAAGTGAGAACAATCCAACACAATTAGCTCAGCTTGTGTTAACCGAAGACAAGACTCTGAAGAAACACTCTCTGGTCAACAGGGTGCAAACAGGGTGCAAGACTGTTCCACTGATGAAGCCTTGCCTTGAACTGACCAGATAAGAGCCAAGACTCACTTCTACCTGGAAACTAGAGGATCGTCCATACCCCTTTGCTGAACATGCCATCTGGTTGAAGTAACCCTTTGCCAATTGGTAATTAGCTGTAAAATCATAGAAAGGGGGTGACAATTCTTACCATATTCCAGAACTTGTCAAATGCAACCAAGAACCCACTGCAGACTCCACGAAGTCCTTTGAAAGTTCGGACGTGGACGTTGACTTTTACACCATCACGGACGCATCGGTGAAGCTCCCCAAGCGGACTGCCTTCGTGAACTAGAATAAATGTAAACTGCCGTTACTTTTTACTGAAACAAATGCCATGGAGAATAAAACAAAACCATTCACTGTTTTTACTCAAAGCATTACAGTGAACTCTGCTTAGGGAAAATGTCACCAATTTATACTCTCATACCAAGTATCCACTCAGCTGCAATGTCTTAACTAAATTCCTGTACAGCAGGAATAGGAAAGCTTTAGCCCTCCCATTCTCCTCAGCCATTAGCCATCCTGGCTGAGTCTGATGGAAGTTGAGAGTCCAACTACATCTGAAGGGTCATAGGTTACTCTAGTCTACAACTTGCTTTGGGGGAGATCAGTGGTGTAGCGTGGGTTGTCAGCACCCGGGGCAAGGCAAGTAATTTGCGCCCCCTAACCCGGGGCAAGGTAAGTAATTTGCGTCGTCCCCCCCCCCGCTGCACTGTCCCTCCCCCAGATAGTCCCTCGCTCTCTCTCCGCACCGCACCGCATGCCTGGCACCCTCCCCTCCACAGTGGGCGGCAACCCAGCGGCTCGGATCGGATTCGCACAGGCAGCACTGCAGTGAGAGAGAGTGAGTGAGCCAGGTAGGGGCAGAGAGCTGCGAGTGCGAGCGCCCCCCCCCCCCAGATGTTGCGCCCGGTGCGGCCGGCCCCCCCTGCACCCCCCACGCTACGCCACTGGGGGAGATCTAAGAAACAAACTTGCCCTGTTTGCACCAATACGTTTTAACTACTTTTCACTTTTGCCATGATAAAACAAGTTAGTCTTTAAAGTGTCATGTCTGAATGCAGTTAAGGAATAACAAATTTAGCTACGCTTTATAACACTACTGAAGGCTTCAGTTTTCTTATGTCATAGTAACAACATATAGTGTGGTACCTCAGGTTACAAACGCTTCAGGTTACAAACTCCGCTAACCCGAAAGTAGTTGCTCTAGGTTGAGAACTCTGCCCCAGGATGAGAACGGAAATCGTCCGCCAGCAGCAGGAGGCCCCATTAGCAAAACCGCGCCTCAGGTTAAGAACGGTTTCAGGTTATGAACGGACCTCCGGAACGAATTAAGTTCGTAACCTGAGGTAACACTGTATAAGGAAAATTGGTCAACCTCACCTAGCTATTAAGATTTACAACCCACAAAATCCCAGTAAATAACATAAAGTGGAACTCAGGCTTATTTAAATCAGAACCAGTATCTGCAAGGTCAGTCTTGTCTTATTCTGAACACTGAGCTCCATGGGCTCAAAGCGTAAGACTTGCAGAAAATGATCGAGGTTTCACAACTCTTGCACATATCAGTTTGTTCTTTAGTCCTGTGTGTTTTCAGGAATGCTTATCTGTGGAATATTTTGCTAAGAAAGCACTCTGATCCCGTCCTAATGGCACTGAATGGTCTATTCAACCTCTTATCAATCATATCCAGCTGGCATAGTTCCCTAACCCTATCACCACCAAACACCAAGAGATGCTTCTACACTCTTATGATGATTTCTCCAGAGGAGGAAAAACCCTGTGTTAGATTTGTCTCTGCAGCTCATAACCATTCTGTGAACATCAAAAACTATTATGCTCTGCATGTAGCTATTATTTTTCTGTGGCTTAAAAGCAATGCAGATGCATTGTCAATCATTTGTGCAGTCTAGGAGGCCATAATTACATCCCTAATAGTTCAAAATGGATTTTCCCCCCAATGTAAAGTATGAGTTTAATACCCAAATTCTAAAGGATAATTAAAAGGCTACTGGGGGTTGTCACCATACAGCATAAATATTTTTAGTAGATAATCACTGCCTCTGTAACAAAGTGCCAATCATCAGCATGGTTCCTGTGGCTTAATTTATACAAGAAAATGATCTGTACCCCATAGTTTGATGGGCAACTATAAGCACACATAGTAGTCACTTGCCTTAATGGGACTACAAGACCGGTAACAAAAACGTATCAGAACATGTTTAAAAGAGCTGCAGTGGCTACTGGTCTATTTCTGGATTCAGTTTAAAATGTTGACTTTCAACCTTTAAAGCCCTAAACAGTCTGGGAGCCTGGGACCTGGCCATCTCAATAATGGCATTCTTTAAAATCAGCCTCAAAGGACCTTCTCCATGAACATCTGCCTTTGGAGGGTAAGTGCCTGGCTACAAGAGGGAAGACCTTTTCAGTGGTAACACCCAAATTTTGGTCACCCCCGCTAGACAAATATGCAAAAGCACCAGGTCAAGTTCATCCTGCTTTCCACTGTTTTAACAATGCCCGATACTCTTTTAAATGCCTGTTATTTTAATGGCTTTGCCTGGTGTTTTTTATGGCTTTTTCTGATGCTTTCATAGTTAGCTTAAGTGTGTGTGTGTGTGTATGTGTGTGTGTGTAAGCGGCAGTAAGGTATGAAAAACGCCTTCTAAGTAAAACACACCCACTCAGAGATTCAAATAATCCTAAGCAGAAAGCAAAAAAACATGTTAGTACTACAGTCGTACCTTGGTTTTCGAACAGCTTAGTGCTCGAATGTTCTGGCTCCTGGACACCACGAACCTGGAAGTGACTGTTCCGGTCTGCGAATTATTTTTGGAAGCCAAACATTCCATGGCTTTTGATTGAGTACAGAAAGCCACAGCTTGGTTTTTGAATGTTTTCAGAAGTCGAACGGACTTCCGGAACGGATTCCGTTTGAGAACCAAGGTACGAATGTATTCCATGAACTCTTGCGCAAACAATAGGAGTCTGCACACCCTGCAGCACCAACATGGTTCAGGGTGTTAAATTACAGCTCAAGAAACATAGGGAGGATGCAGGCTGTGATATATAAACACCAAAAAGCCATATAAAAGTCTTAAGAGGAGTTCACACAAACACAATAGCTCCTCTAGATTGTGGATAGTTTTTATTGTGCAACACTCTTCTGCTGTGTCAAGAACAGCCCTCCCATGAGTGGAACAAGCTTTCTGCATCACTGTATCCAAGCCATTCACACATAAGCCAGTCTAGTAACAACGTAGCTTATCTAGCATTCTTTGTCTTGCACACCAAATCTCCTGGATAAGCAAACTATGTAAACATGAATGCCAGACATGTAAATGTAAATGCCAGACATCCAACAGAGTGGGACAGTACTAATGCCTTATTAATGCTCATAAGCAAAGCAAAAAACCCTGACCTATAAAAAATTAAATGATGACATTGACACCTCGGATTATAGCATGTTGCAAACTGGCATGAATACTAGAATTATCCTCACAAAATATCAACTCAAAATTAATGTTTCCATTAGCAAGTGAAACTGAGAGTGACCCTGAAAGATGGCAAGATTTGAAGCAGGGGTAGCCAACATGGTGCTCTCTCCATATGCTTAGGGCTACAATTTCCGTCATTCCTGATGACTGACCAAGGCTGGAGCTGATGGGAACTGTAGCCTTAAACATCTGGTGGGAACCACGTTGGCTACTCCTGGATTTAGGGTCTTTACAAATATTACAGTCCTTTTGCGATATAAAGAGTATCAGTTTCCCTGCTCCAGCAATCCCCATCCAGGCTCTAACGTTAGGATCACTTTACAGCATGGAGCTAGGTCATAGGATTGCAGATCTTCACTCCATATCCCTTATGGCTCCTCTAAGCAGCGTAGAGACCTACTACTCACAGCATGACGACTGAGCCCCAAGCAACAATGGCTTCTAAACTTTATGTGCCAGGGAATAATTACTCACCATAGGAAGACCCTTTCTGGCACTATCGCTTTCTGGTTCTCCAGCTCTATCCATGTGCTGTAAAGACTTTTGGGGAGCTGAAAAATCAGCATAATCTCTTCTCTATCTTAACAGCTAAACAGCTATATTTTTATGCATGGGAGAGACCACACTATTATTTGGGTTCTTCAATCATTCTTTGGTCTTTCACAAAAGCAGAGAAAATAATTGTTATTCAAGGCTTAAAAACAAGAAATGAATTTAAGATCTCTTCCCATGCAGATTATGTAGCTTTATCAGTCTTGGAGCCTATGAAGTTTCAGAGTTTTATTAAGGTTTATTAACTCTGTAATGCTTCCAGCTACAGAATCAATGAATCCAAATCAGACTTTTTGCAGCTTAATGAAGGATCAGAAAGAGGCTGAGCACAAGAATTCTGTGATATTCTATAGTCTGAGTTTAAGAAGCTACAACTAATCTTGGTACTTCCTTGGTAAATCCTTTTTTTAATTAGTAATCAACTGATTACTGGGGGTTTTTATCAGTAATCAACAAAATTAAATATGATTTTCAGAAAAGGGGCACATGTATTTTCAGGCTAGGAAGGATTGCCTCTACCAAACAACCTATATGTATCTATCACCAATCATACTGGAGAAAACAAAAGCAAAATAAAGAAGTAACACGTCCTTTAAATAGCATGGCTGGATCCATGGGCATCAATGAGTTAAGTCTGCATAAAATAAGCTCTGCATGGATAGCAATTCAGTGACCCAATAGTAGATTGCTGTAACATAAACTGGCATGAACACTACAGGTAAACCTATCTCGTACGTTGAAAAGCTTGGGCAGATGCTCCACTCAAACAACTATAGAAGGTCAATATTTTGTCAGGATAACGCCAATGTAGACAGCATGT
Source organism: Podarcis tiliguerta (assembly GCF_965153285.1). Taxonomy (NCBI): domain Eukaryota; kingdom Metazoa; phylum Chordata; class Lepidosauria; order Squamata; family Lacertidae; genus Podarcis; species Podarcis tiliguerta. Next base: position 58,034,895 of record NC_139535.1, read on the forward strand.
GGTCAATGCTGCTGCCCATGGTTATATATGCTCAGTTTATTATTTACTTGTTGGATACGGAAACAGAACACATATTTGTTCCTAAAACCATCTACTTTAAAAGCAAGTGGCTAGCAATCCAAAGTGAGGAAAGAAGATTAGAGGTTTTATGGTACAACATCTGGGCCACATACCAAGTCAGCATGTAAGAAAACCTTAAAGACAATGGAAATTTGTAATTTAAGGCCAAACTACATTAGACTGTTGTAAAGTGTCTTTGGGGGATGGGTGGAATAGGCTGTATGCCTGAGACAGGATAAAATAACAACTTGAAAAAAACTCCTCTCTCCTCTTTTTGTTCACAAAGTCTCTCTGCTGGAAGAACAAGCCTTCTGTGTGTGGAGGAACACAACTGCATACAACTCTATATAATTCTTTTTGGCCCTAAGGTTCCCAAAGCAGTGAACATAGTTATCACTTTACATTTGGTTAGGAATCACCATCTATTTGCTATTTAAGTGAAATTTACTAGCCAACCTTTTCAACTCTTTAGCCTGAAAAATGAAACTCATCGCATCAATAACAAACAACACTGTACTTGTTCAATTAAGACTTGAGATCTAATTACTGTATTAAGATGCATGTAAACTTTATTTCTGACATTCTTCTGGCTCTCGGTAAGGTATTCCAAACCATAATGGAAATCACAATCCCACTGAAATAAGTGGGGGTTTTGCAAAAGGATTTCGTGCATAATCTCAGAACAATCATCATCACGCTTCAAGCTGTGATTCACTTGCCTATCATCATGTTATCACGAGTCGCTGCACTATATTTATAACCCTAGGACGGATAGTTAAGAACCTAGATTATAACAATGTAAAGGACATACCGTTGTTATAACTAGCGGGACATATTGTTGTTTTATCTAGGACAGTGGCATTTTTCAGAAGCAAAATAGCCTTTTCTGAAAGGCTAGTCTCTCCTTGAATCGATACTGTAAGTAGAAAATAAGCAAGAGGAGTGAGGGATAAAAGTGACCTCAGCAGACCCCGTCTGCCACCAAATGCAGGGCTGCTGCTTTGTATTATACACGTCAAGCCACAGAGTGTGGAAAAAAACATGTGTTTGATATGGGGGCACGGCAAGCTGCAGAAAGTACCTGACTGGTTACATCTCCCGGCAGGAGACTTGTGTCTTCCCTTCATGCTGTCTCTGAGCTGAGGCCCTTAGGATGCAGTCAGTCTTGCTTTGCAACTGAACAGAGTACCTGACCTTTGATGTCTAAATCAACCTGTCCAGTAGGCAACCTCCTGGGGCCCACCTGCCAGCAGTAGGTGGGGCCAGAAGCAAAAGTGGGTGGAGCAATGAATCTGAGTATTACCTTTGTGCTATACAACACACCCTTCTGTCTCTTACACCCAGGCAAGCAGGAGGCATTATACAAGTTCAACGACACAGCCAAACCAATGAAGAACATCCAAGGAGGATGTGAAGCAGAGCTATTGAGGGATGTATCTGGGGAGAGCCCAGAGGGCCAGGCAGAAAGGTCTAGAGGGCCGTATAGGCCCCTGGACCTGAGCTTTCCATTCCTGCTCTGACCAGTACCAGGCCTAATATCCACCGTGGACAACATCCCTAAGGCAATACACCTCAACATTTCATGCATCCCAATACCCTTAGCAACTGTTCCCCAAAGCCGTGGAAAGTTCTCTCACCCTTGTTACTCAACAGCACGGTTATGCAGACACATATTTCAAAATGTTCTTTGTATGTTGTTACTCAGCCTGAGGGAATATACTGAACTAAATGTCCACACGTCCAGTTATGAACAACATCTATGACCCATTTTCGGTTAACCTAATGTCAATTACATTTAAGCCAGCATGGTGTGGTGGTTACACTGTTTGAGGGGATCCGGGTTCCTATTCCCCTTCAGCTATGAGGCTCCCTGCATGACCTTGGCCCAGTTAGTCAGTATCTCTCAGGGTTGTTTCAAGAATAAAATAGGGAGTACAGCCACATGCACCATCTTGTTATCCTCGGAGGAAAGGCAGGATATATATGTAGTATATGAGCAAGTAAATTCCACATCAGACCAAGAGGTCATAATTCCTTACACCAATAATCTTAATGTGTTTTTACACCTTAATCTCTTATCAAAGCACCTACCTACCCACACACTGCAGAGCTTCTCCAGATCTCCCTCTTTATTCAGTTCTCCCTCTTGCCCACACCCATGATCTCTTGCCTCAAAATATATCATATTTTTATCACTCCAAACACTTCACCCCCTCTCTACAGCCTACACACACCCAAATCAAGAAAACACATTTTTCCCACAATGAACCCACAAACTTTTTTTTTTAAAAAAACCATGCTTTCGGCTCTTAATTATCTATGGCCTCACACAGATGGAGTTTTAATTGTGCCTTTTGAAAATAGCAATGTCTTTTAGACCCCCCCCCCCTTTTGGCCAGTTTCAATGCAGGTGGTCTTTCATATATTGCAGGTCGTTTTGAGTTACTCTGCCTAAAAAAGCAACCAATGAATTTAATAAGAAAATAATCACAACAACAACAAATACCCAGCCAGAACTCCGGAATGCACATGTGTTTTAAAACGTATGTTTCACAACACCAAATGGTGTCTTTTTAAATACTGCAATAGCAGCACAGGCTAGTGCCAACTAACACATAAAGAAATCAGCGTGCTATGCAGATTTTTATTTCTGCGGTTTTGCCTGTATGTACACAGTGCCGTGTGCCAAGACCATGCAACACGTACACACGTGGGTCTAAGCCAAGCCAACACATGGGGAACGTGGTGCATCACAGTGCACATGGGCCACAGGAGTGTGTACTTGTCACATCCATAAAACTGTGAAATGCTACCAGCCAGTGACCCATTTTCAACGTCCAGACTCCATCCCCGGAATGCCTTTTCCAGTCATAAGAAAGGGCTGCCTCTGAGCATACGCAGAGTGCATTTCCCTCCCTTGCCGACCAGCGACTTATAGAAGTTCACAGCATATACTCCTCTTGAGAAACAAGCCAGCCCAGCTCCTCTTACCGGGCATCCTGGTGAGCACGTTGCGAGGCGCCCTCCTGCCCCGCTGCTGCCTGGCCCTCTCGGCCTCGTCTCGCTCGGGCTCCTTGGCCACCATGAGGCTGCGGAGACGCTGGATGCGCTCGGGGTCGGCGGGGGCCCGGGCGCCTCGGCTCCGGGCGCGGGTCCCCGCAGGGCGGCTGCCGCGGCCGGCGGCCCCTCGCTGACGTCCCGGAGCGCGGAGCAGGCCGCGCTGGAAGCTCTCGTACTCGGCCAGGTTGTTGAAGTGCGGCGCGGCCGGGTAAGGCAGCGGCGTGCGCTCCGAGTAGAGCGCCAGCAGAGGATCGAAGCGCGGCGAACTCACGTCCAGGCGCCCGGGGCTGGGCGAGCGCTCCGAGCTGCTGCGGCCGCCCGAGCGGCGGCGGCGGCGGCGCCTGGGCCCGGCGCCGGCCTCCTCCGCCTCCTCCATGACTCCCTGGCCCTGCGGGGAAGGGATCCGCCCGCAGCTCCTCGCTCTCGCCGCTAAGGGCCGCTCCAGCACCACAGGCGTCTTCCCGCCTTTCTTAGCGCCGCTTGGCGCTCTCGGAAGACAGCCAGAAGCGAGATTCCCAGCACCTGCGCTGGGGCTAGCGACCGCCTTTGGGCTTTTCATCCATCGGCTGCCCTAGGAAGTCGTAGCTAAAGCCGGTTGCCACTTGTCCCCCACCGTGCTGGCCGACGCAGGCAACATTATTCCCTCGCTTCTCCCTCCTTACTCGGCGTTAGTTCATCCGAAATAACGCCCGACACCCCATCGCGCGTTTAATACTTCCTGCAGTGTCCATGATTCCCGTAGAAAAGCTGCATTGGTTGGCTGGATTTGCACGGTTCTCTCTGCAGATCTTCCTCAGAAGTGGCGTTTAATGCCTATGCAATAATATATGGCAAGAAAGTCTTACGTCGTGCGAAGGGAAATTGCGCTAACATTTCTTAGAATCCGCAGTGAGCCCAAATGAAGTGCCCAGAAGCGGAAAATCGCACTTCGAACGCGGCGTTGCTGCTCAAGAGTAGCGGGATTTCAGGGTGGCGCCTAACCAAGTTCATATGAAATAATCTTAAATACGAGCATACTCTTTTGTCGCTTATAGCAACCATTCTATTTGCAGAGGGGGAAAACAATGAGACCTCTTCTATATAATACCAAGTCAAGAGACTGACAAAATTCAGGGAGCCATCTGGCACACCCACGCCTGGCATTTAAAAGTGTATATGGTATGTTAAGAATAGCAGGTATTTAACACCTACGTTTTCTATTTTTAAATCATTATTTCATTTCATTTTTTTAAATAAAAGGGTCGATTCAAATATTGAAGGATATGAATTGGAGGTACGGGGGGGGGGGCATCACCTTGTTGAAGCTAAGCAGACCCTCAGGGAATCAAACGTACACCACCCTGAGTTCCCTGATGTAAGAAAGGTGGCATATAATACCAAGAAAAGGAAATAAAATACTTGCACTGGTCAAGGATCCTGTGTGAACAGCAGGTCATGAGCCCCAACACCACACTGAAACCTCAGCCAGTATCTCATTTATTTTTATGACAACTTTGCTGTGTCTGTAATTATGTAAATCTTTTCATACTGTAAGCTGCCTTGAGCATTGTTTTAACTGTGGAAAGGCAGCATACAAATAAAATGATGATTGGTTGGTTGGACACAAGATGAATGGTGGGAGGAACCAGCTGGGCAACCACCAAGGGAGGAAAGAAGGTCAGAACCTAGGCAGTGGTGGTGGGATGGTAAGTGGTCATGGAGGATAGACTAGGAAGATGAGGAGTCAGAAGCTGATGGGGTAACAGAGCTTAGTGAGCTGGGAGAGTCTGGCAGAGAGAAGTCAAGAATCAGAGGCAGAAGCTGAAGCAGGCAAGTGGGAGGAGGGAGGTCAAGAGGCAGAGGTGAGTCAGGCTAGTGAAGAGTCACAGGTGTCTCTCCCTCCTGCTGCAGCAAGCTCCATCCACCCTCACTACCAGAACCAGGAGAGGGATAAAACGGGTGGAGCAAAGATAGGCTGCACGCAGACACAGTCTCCGATTGCTTGCAAGAAGCCAGAGAGGAGGAGACAGACAGCTGTGGAGAGATGGGGATTTTTAGTCTAAGCAACTGATTCAGGGCATGAGCTGCTGTGCTCATTAGGCCTGAAACCCAGCCAGGTCTACGAAGATCTTATTTCTCTAGTAAAGAGAACTCCAGTGTTGAACTGTGATTTATTGATGGGCGTGCTTCGTGACAGCCAGACATTTGTTGATTGATTTGGAGCAGAGAGCATACTACAGGATTGTGGAAGCTACTTTGTGTTTTACTAGTAGTACCCTGCAATCAACCAAATGGGGTACAGTACAAAATATATACATTAGAATTAAAGGACAGGTTGTCTCTGCATAGCTACTGAGTACAGTAGGAGCATCAGAACTCAGCTGAGCTTCAGGTCCTTCACTCAATTCTGTTCCTGAGTACCTCAAGCTCTCTTCATTTCAGGTTTCTAAATTAGCAAATTAGGGGAAGGTTATTGTTGTATATATTAATTGGGAGTTGGACTTCCTTGATCAAACCACCCAGAATTCTGCTGGTAGATACTCTGCCCACCCATGATGGAGAGAAAGTAGAACACGGAAGCCTTGAAGTCGAAAGATCTATTTGCATGTTTGCGAAGGTATTTGTATGTATGATAGGTAGCAGAGTGCACCAGTGATAGAGAATTGACTTACATGATTCCTGAACTATGCAAGAGAATTATTCCATAAATCAATGCAAAATTTTATTAACATTACAGCAATAATTTAAACACATATTGCTTGGAAGGTTGTTTTTCTTAATGATTAACCTAACTATAGCAATGAAGATGTCCACCATTTTAGATAAATTGGTTGATTATTGTTATCTCTTTTTCAAAGAGGCTTTAAGGGACCTGGTCTTCTTTAAAAGATAATGCAGGAAAGGCAGAGAGTGAAAAATGGAATGACATTAACAAAATATTCCACATAAAACTCTTTTGTCATTATCTCCCAGCATGTATCATTCCAGTCTCTGCATAGTCAGAGAAAGTATCACATACACTCCATCTCCCCCCCCCCCCCGGAACAGGTCTTATTACTTTCACAGGTCCGGTACAAAGAATGCAGAAGCGCAACACAAACTTTTTTTTTTTGAAGAGTAAAGAACTTCCAGTAAGTTGATTGCCACAATCCTCAACAGCAGGAACTGGATAGTTTCCCAGGCAGCAGAAAATTGAGAGCATGACCTACAAACATATCCTGTTGTGATGCCCCCCCTTATTCAATAAGTTTATTATTCCAGTTTGGTCACATGAGACCTTCTCTAATAATCAGTAAAGCAGCAAGGAGAGAGTCCAAACAATAAATGTATGATTACGGAGGGAAATTATGTTTCCATAGCTTTCAAAAAAGCCATAACTAATTTACACTTGAGAGAAGACTTCCTAATTAGTTTCAGCCATTTGCTAGGGTATTTTGTTTATCACTCATATAATCCAGAGACATTAGCAACTAGGATAATTTGTAACTTGGCTCCCTGATGATAGAACTTAATTTGAAGCAGGAGTTTAAATGTTTTCAGTTTTAAATGGGCAGCTCAAAATCTCATGGGACTTGTACCAGTAGAGTGCCTTTGAGGGCCATAGCCTAAATTAAAGGCATTCCTTTTCAAGTAAAAAGTTTGTCAACCTGACAATGATATTATTGTAAAAAGGTAAAGGTAAAGGTACCCCTGCCCGTATGGGCCAGTCTTGACAGACTTTAGGGTTGTGCGCCCATCTCACTCAAAGAGGCCGGGGGCCAGCGCTGTCCGGAGACACTTCCGGGTCACGTGGCCAGCATGACATCGCTGCTCTGGCGAGCCAGAGCCGCACACGGAAACGCCGTTTACCTTCCCGCTAGTAAGCGGTCCCTATTTATCTACTTGCACCCGAGAGTGCTTTCGAACTGCTAGGTTGGCAGGCGCTGGGACCGAACAACAGGAGCGCACCCCGCCGCGGGGATTCGAACCGCCAACCTTTCGATCGGCAAGCCCTAGGCGCTGAGGTTTTTACCCACAGCGCCACCCGCGCTCATAATTTTGCTGGGAAAACATACACATCTGTGAAACTATAAAAATGAATACAAGCACTACATGGCTTCTTAAGTGCACCACACAAGTTTAATGAAATATCGATTCTGGGCCAGCCACCTATCCGTCTCCCATGGTCCTTGCAGGAGTAAACTGTATGGAGTATTTCACACCAACATCCAGATGGCAAATGTCAGCTATCATCAGCTAGGATTTCAGGATACTGGTCCCAAAACTGATCCCCAATGATATCACAGTGCAAAGCAACTACTGTAGTCCTTGGCCGGGTCACTTCAACTTCCTTCTCTTCTGTTTCCTCTGGAATTTTAATTTTCTTTTTAATGGCTTGATTTACCTATAAGAACAGGTGACAGATTAATGTAGAATCGCAGAACTGAAGTAGGCTAGAAGGCAATTCCAGTTTCATTTCTTTTTTTAACTATAAGACAACTCTCAAATTAGAATGATCACTAGTAAAGTTCTGGTCTTTCAGTGGCAGATGTGCTCCTATTGAACCTTCACTACTTAAAATTTGAGGAGTGAAGTCACCAGAGGAATTATCCTTTTCACTGAAGACCAGAACATTTCTAGGCTTAAGTCTTAAACAGTGGTAATGTTATAAAAGCAGACACACCTGGAAAATCAGCACACATATGACTGTCAAAAACCACTTACCTCCCAAGTAAGTATTTTGTATAACAGTTTGTAAAATGCATTACACACAAATAGGTATCTGTCAAAATTATATTACCTTTTGCCACAGTAGAACAGTTCCTTTTCTATAAAACAATGATTCGTTATTGTAGTTAATGCTGAACTGAGAAAATAAAATCTCATTCTTGTCACTTGCAACTGTTCCCTAAGGATAAAGAGAAAATATTTTTTTTTCTTATAAAAACACCACCACACAGGCATATGAAAACACTGACTCCTCTCCATCTAGATCTGAGCACTGTATTTGGAGACAGGATGGAGTATACACAACCCACCAGTCCCCTTTTCTGCTTGCATTTAGACAAACAGTTAATCCTTATTTGTTCCACCTGGTTTTTAAACTTTGACAAGTGTTATATTCATAATAATATGGAGATAGGAAGATAAAGCTATTGGATATATTAAAAAAAAATCTAACCAAGAGGTCAGCAACCTTTTTCAGTCGTGGGCCGGTCCACCGTCCTTCAGACCATGTGGTGGACCAAACAATATTTGTGGGGGTGGGGGAATGAACAAATTCCTATGCTCCACAAATAACCCAGAGATGCATTTTAAATAAAAGGACACATTCTACTCATGTAAAAACACACTGATTCCCGGACTGTCTGCAGGCCAGACTGAGAAGATGATTGGGCCGCATCCGGCCCCCAGGTAACCTATTCACTCTCTCTCTCTCTCTCTCTCTCTCTCTCACACACACACACACCCTTGCACTATGATAACTGTGTCACTTACAAACCCCTTCAACCTCATCCAGACTCCCAATTCTCATTGCCCATAACACTTGTGTAATTTGAATGCCTGCACATGATGCTGCATTAAAACCTCAAGCATGAGTGAACATACTACTTAGCATAATCTTGAAAGAAGACTTTCATACCTGTAGTCGCTTTTGGGCTTGTACAGGTGTCAAGCCACCTCTCTGCACAAGAGTCCAAAATACTGTATTGTAGAGATTATTTATGTGGCCTGCAGGAATGAAATAACAAACATCAGACTACATTGGGAAGAACACTGAACAAGCTTTCTGCCACAGCAGTAGTTACTGAAGGACTTGTATACTATTATATGAATATAAAAAAATCCCTTCCAGTAGCACCTTAGAGACCAACTAAGTTTGTCATTGGTATGAGCTTTTGTGTGCATGCACACTACGGCAGACCAACACGGCTACCTACCTGTAACTATTATATGAATATGATATTGCAAAAATAGTATGTCTTTTTATCTAAGTCCAGTATTTTGGTTCAGTATTTATCAGTGTTTTATATATTATTATCCTACCAACAGTTCCTGTGACATGTTTTTAAAATAGATAAAATTTCCTGCTATGCAGTTTTTTTGTCACATCAAACATGAGGGTTTCTCTAGACCATCCAGCCAATCTAAAACTACTGCTATCCATTTCATGGAAACACTACTCAGTCAGGTAGCCAGATAATTGGTGGGGGAAGGTGGGGTGGAAGAAAACATGCAAGTAAATTGCTGTGTGCAGTGAAGGGAGAACAACAACAACAACATGGGTTGCTGTGATTGTCCATCTTATTTGTCATGCCTTTTACATTCATTGACTAGACTTCTGAAGGTAGCAGCAGGGTTCACATCTTACTACACAATTGAATATAACACTGTTTGCATTTCTCATGCTGCTGTTGGGATGCAGAGGGAAAAGACATGAAAGCAATGCCTCTCCCATCGTGGCATAAAATTGGAACCTCTCCAAGGTTTTAACTTTTTCCATATGTGTAAGAACTAAAGTCTTGGAATATCCCAGCTGAAGGATAACTCTCTGTAACTACAGGCAATACTGACCAACAATCATAAACCCATGCAAACAAACAAACAAAAAAACCTGATGGTGGAGGTTTCTCATGTGTGTAAGAGATGCTTACAATCAGCTTGTCGCCAACTAAGATAGTCCTTTAAATTCTGGTCACTAGGATATAACACAACACGCCCATCAAATCCTGGTGGATACAAAAGAGGCTGGTCCTTAAAGTAATCTTTCCAATAGAAAACGTAGCTGGAGGCAAACTGGGAGACCACATGAGTCATGAACTTACTTGTAAACAGAAAATAAAAAGGAGGTGAAAGTTAATAACATCAGTACTACAGCACTGACAAATAAATAAACACTTGAGTACTCTATGTTCACGCATCATCAAGAGCCATGGCTAATACTTTACCATGATCATGCCCAAGAGAGCACCTTCTTTCTTCCCTGCTTCTGCACAAAGGAAACAAAACACAATCCCTGGCTAAGCATTACATCCAACCCATGGATCATGGCTTGTTCTCTTCCGACAAACCATAACTGGTAAGCCAAGAATAAACCTTGGCTATACTTCAGTTTGCTTGGGAATAAAAGAAACCTTTATCCCAGGTTCAGATACAAAACCTAAAACACAGAAATCATGGTTTGTTTCCTCCCAGCACTAGCAGGAAGCAGTAAAACAGACTAAAAGGCACATTTACAGTAAACCATTAATGGCTGAATGTTTCAGAGTTTTCCAGATCTGTATGATTCACTCCTACATTTTCCAAGTCCAGGAGGTTGAGAGCATTGCATGCATATGAAAACTGGATAACAGAAAATGAAGATTCTATGAATTTGGCCATTTGCGGGCTGAACTATCATACATAATAGTGCTCAGTCAACTCTCAGGACTGGATGGCTGATTGCATCAATGAGATCATGACATAGAATGAAAACCGCACTATACTGTCATTCTTAAAGCATATCATATGCTAATAATAGCAGCTGATGACCACCTACTAAGTCAAATGGAAAGACTATACCAATGAAAATGTGCAAATTGAAGCTTATCTGTATACATTCCTTGTTACTTGCTCTCCTACCTTGTGAACTGAATTCCCCACCAAAACCCTTGCACCTCCCAATTTGGTTGCATTTCTTTTGTTTTCTGCAATTATTACTGCATGAACATGAAAGGAGGCCATTACCAAATCTATGAAAAGCAACGCATGTTGCATGCATACAACAGCTGTCAAATTTTTATATTTCAGATGAAAATGAATTTTAACCAAAATAAATAGTACACCCCTTGCCTTTACACAGCACTTATTAAAAAGCTGCCAATTTTTACCAAATCAGAATTGTTATGAGTTATTGTCTGCATAACTATATAATAAAATATAAACAAACTGGTTATATTTAAAACATATTGTATGAAGAGTAGATATGTAAATATTGGGTTGGGATGGGAGGAGAGAGAAGCTCTAAAACCAGTTACCTTGCTCTTCTCTTAAACCAGTTGCTTTTCTTTTTGAAAACAAAGCTGTATTCATCACTTTGTCCATAGGCAATGACAATATCCTCTAATTCTTGCATTACTCTCTGTGCAGACTTGTTCATCAAGTTAAGAGCGCGATCATCATTAGGCTTCTTAAAACCATGTTGCTCAGCAAAGCTTCAAAAAGGGATAAATACAAAGAAATGAAATTTGTCAAAGTTATTAAAGTGGTTATCAGCGTGGTTTTATTTTTTAATTTTGGACTGGATCCCATATGCATGCTATTGTGTTTTAGTTGCAATACTAATTTATCATTTATTAAAAACAGCAGATTTTTGTAAATTCTTCACATTTTTGCCAAATGGAAGGTAAATGTTTGTTAAGTTGTGGGTGAACATATCAGACAACACAGCAATCCTTCAACAGAATTGAACTAAAGGGTTCAGCCAGCCTGCTTATATAGAGCTCCACTACAACGCAACTGTAACCACTTTCTGCAACTATCCAATCACTGAACGTCACTTTCAATCCTTTATTTGCATATGTGGACCTAAGTGAAAACTATCTGCAGTATCCCCCTGCTGGCCCAGGGTGAGAACTTCACCATATAACAGTAAAACTACTTCCACTGAGGCACTACTAAGAATCCTAGCTGTAACTCATATAGCTTAGTGTCTTTTTAAGCAGGATGAAAACCTTCCATTCCTCCTTTCCTTATTCAGAAGCAGCAGGACAATTACAGCTTTTCAAATATTCATGACAATACTGATTGTTATCTGGTCTACCAATAGGGGATGGCTGGAAGTGAGTTTTGTGAGTTACAAGATGTGAAACAGACAGGTGGATGCAATAAGGGAGGGGTGGCCCATATAATAATAATATCATGAACTCCCTGCATACTGTATTCTTTTCAGCACCTGCTGAACACAATCTTTTTCAGACAAGCCTACCTAGATGATTAGGAAGATTGCATGAGTTTTAATTTGTCTTAAGTCTATTCTAATGCAGTTTTAACTTTCTCACCAATATGGGTGGGGTATAAATAAAAAATATTATAATAATCCGTGTTTTAAATTATAGTTGTAAACTTTTTAGTGCATCCTTTTATTGCGGTTTTTTTTTTTGTTTTGTTTTGTAAAGTGCTCTGATGGGTTTTCCCTACAATCAAATGGTGTATGCATTTTCTGAACTTAGCTTCATAAAATTTATACACCACCTGATTGTGGGGAGTAAAAAAAGTGCTTAAGAGGAAGGCACATTTGGCAAACCCTCATCAACTTCCGCAGGGAAACTTACTCTCCCGCCCCCCCCCCCAGTGGAAGGTCGTGTGGATCCAGAATTTTTACGAAATAAACAGATGCGCACACTCCCAACGGAGAAATCCTCCAAACCAAAGCTTCCCACAGTGGTCTTCAGATTACGACAAGTGGCCGTCTTGGCTAAGGAGCCGTGTCCCAAGGATGCTGCCCCGCCCGCAATCCGCCTCTGGGTGGAGCCCTCTCGATACCCAAGGGCAGCTGCTACCCTGAAATCCGACCACCGGTTCCCTATCCTTGCGCGATGCCCATAACCTCTCCACCCCTCCCTCCTCCCGCCACCATTGGCTGAGCCGTCGCCAGCGGCAACCAAGCTGCCGCCAATAGCTGAAGCGGGGCTTACCGGTGGAAGCCGCGGCCGTCCAACCGGACCACGACCCAGCAGTTGGGCAAGCACGTGGCCTCGTCTTCGAAAGCCCGCACGTATTCGAACTTGCTCTTCGCCATGCCGACGCGGCCGCAGCTCAGCCGCGCGCGCAGACCTAGGGAGGCGGCGGCGGCAGGCGGAAGAACGGCACCAAGCCTAGGCAGCGCCAGCATCAGCGGAAGCTGCGTTGCGCGATCCCGGAAGGCTGGCGCGCGCGCACGCACACATCCCCCTCCCGTGCTCCGCTCTAGCCGCCAGTCTCTATGACGCCGCAAGGTCTTTCGGGATTGCAGCTCCCTAACCGCATTAGCCGCCTCTCAGTGCCGGGCGCACAAAGCCTCGCGGCAGAGGCTACGAGATAAATGCAGAGCGAACCGAGGCTGAAAGCCACGCCCTCCAGTCTCGATGCCGCCCATCCTGGATGTGCGTAGGCTGCTGTGGGGAGTTTAATGGGGGCGGGGGAGGAAAAGAGGCCCTCGCGCCGTATGTGTGTTATGTGCGGACGCGCGCCTGCCTTTTCTCAACCCGGTGCCGGCGGACTACAATTCCCATCATCCCTGGCCACTGGCCAAGCCTGCCGGGGCTGATAGGAGTTGTAGTCCCGCGACGTCGGGTTGAGGAAAGACGGGCTTAATGGGGATTCCGACAGTGTTGTTTCGGGTCTCCATTAATCCAGTTCCCTCTGCCCGTTGAACGCGCATCCTCCCTTCCCACGGTCAGGTGCAACACGCGTCGCACCGTGAGGGGGTAATCCTTTTAAGTTTTATCCTCGCCGTGGTCGTCTCCATCCTCCCAACCCCGACGCTGGGTTTGAAAAGAAGGACTCCCGTAGACGAGGGGAAATGAGCTGGTGCTTGTCAAGGAAGGAGGCGAGGCGCTGAAAGCGCACGGGCTGAGGGAACGGTAGCTGTTGACGGAACGTTGGGCGCGAGGGAGCCGGCAAAGGGCGCGCGCGCCGCCGCCGCCGCCAAACGAAGCCCTTTCAAAAAAGCGGGAAAGGCGCGTGGGTTCGTCCCGGGGTCTCCATGGCGACCTCATTGTTACGCGGCCCCCAGGGTCGCCCTGGAGACACCAGGGAGGGGAAAGTGCGGGAGGCACGTGGAGCCAGCCCCGCGGCTGTTGCCATTTCCAGCCGGTGCCCCGAGGCGGCGCGAGGCTCCTGCGAGCCGGAGGGCGGGGTCCGAGCGCGGCGCGCGTGCCCCTGGCGGGAGGGGGAGCCGAGAACGTTTGCGAACCAACCGCAGGAAACAAACGGGCGGTCACAGAGGGCGGAGGCTGAGCTCACAATCCCCGCAACAATCCCTCTCCCCGGGGGGCGGGCTGCGGCATGGAAGAAGGGGCGCAGGGGGAAACCCCCCGAGAGCAGCACCGCCTCCTGCACCCCGCGGCTTGGCAGGGCGCTCCCCGGATGGACCACCTTCTCCTGCACCCTCTCTCGGGGCAGGGGGCCAGGGACCCGCACCTCCTGCTCTTCTCCCCCAAACAGGGGCCGCAGCACCCCCTGCTGCACCCCAAGCAAAATGCCCTGCGCAGGGAGCAGAAACCTCCACTGCCTGGGGAAGGGCTTGCCTATAAAGAACAGCAGCAGCAGCACCTGTTGGAAGACCAGCCTTGCCTTGCCAGGCAGCTCTGCCAGCCTGGCCTCGGCTTGGAACCTGGGGTTTGCGAGAAGCTGGAAGAGGCGGTGGCGGAGGGAAATGGCCAGCAGAAGGTGCTGCAAGTGAAAGCGGAGGAGCGGGAGCAAGAGAACCAACTGCTCCCGACGGGCGGCAGCAACAAGAAAAAGAGAGGGGAGCACAGGGCGGCTGCCAGTCGTCGAGGAGGGAAGGAGGAGGGAAGCAGCGGCGCGAAAGGAGGGGGGGAAGTCAAAGTGGGGAAAGGAGAAGAGCCGGAGGAGATCAAGAAAGAGGTGAAGGTGGAAGAGAATTGTGATGCCAAAGCCTTGGGGTCCGGAAAAGAAGGGGCCATCAAAACGGAACTGGTGGAGCCTCGCGAGGAAGCTTGCAAGGGGAGGGAAGAGGTGGCATCCAAGCCTCGCCCCTCCTCCAACGGCCCAGCTCATGTCAACAAAGATGCTGACTTGTCTCAGCCTCTCGGGACTCAGCATCCTCAAGAACTGAAGATTCCTGTCACGCTCCATGCTGTCCCTCCTGGGGCTAGAATCCAGTTTCAGGGGCCACCTCCATCTGAGCTCATAAGAGTGACTAAAGTGCCAGTGGCACAAGTACCCCTTAAAATGCAGTCCTTGCTGGAGCCTTCAGTGAAAATAGAAACGAAAGATGTGCCTCTCACAGTGCTACCCTCAGATGCAGGTAGTAGATAGGTATAATAGAATTTGCCAAGTTGCCCTTTAGTCGCTATTTATGTACAAGTAAACACCGGGATAGAACTGTTCATACACATTAATCTGCACCACTATTCCAAACTTTTAAAAAAAATATATGAAGGGCCAGAAGGAAGATAGGGCTTCACTCAAGTTCATGCAATTAACAACAGCTCACTGTATACTTTACTGGCTGTTGCAACCGCCAAAGATTATGAAGATGGTCAATTATGCAAAGTCCCATCTACAATTTTTTAATATTTGCAGGAGCTTTCTATTGCGGAAGTATGCCACTGCCCTCTTTAATACATTGTAACCAGGGCACAGAAATTAACTGTGACCCTCAGAAGAAACAACAAAGAGCTTCTTTCATGTGTGGCAGATTAAAGACTAACATTTTTTGTGCTATCAGCATTCGTAGACCAGTATCCACTTCATCACCAGTTTATGCCACAATAAATCTGTTAGGCCTTGTTCTGACCCTCTTCCAAGGAGCCCAGGGCACTATACAAACATCCACCTTAATTTTCACTACAATACTGAAGTAGGCTTGGCTGAGACTGCTACCCATAAAGCATTCTTGAGCCTTTGGGCACATTAGGTATTTTGAAGGAGTATTGTGGGCACCAACACCTCTAGTTGCTCCCTCCCCCTCCCAGTAGTCAGAAAGAAAGCACACACAGATATTGGTTTTTCAAACGGTTTGGTAAAAGTCAAATCCAGTTGAATTAAAATGAATCCTCTTGAATTTGCATGATTTTATGTGGAGTTCCGCAAAAAAACAAAAAAAAACAAAACCCCACCCCACCTTATAACGGTACACAACACAGTTAAAAAAAAGAAAAAGCAGATCTGGTGCTTTCAGGTATCAAAAACATTGATCAAAGCATGGCTACTCTTGATCTTTACACAGAATAAAAAACACCCCCAATAAATTACAGAATATGTCTGCAGACACAGGTGACTATGATTTGATTATGGTTTTGAAGAGATCCCTTGTATTACGAGGATCCAGGAATATCTGTTCCTAAGATCAGCGTCTTTGTGTCATGGCAGCTCTGGAAAGTACCAGATCCATGGTTCAGTCAACTGACACATGATGTGATACTGGTTCTGGGAAACACCTGTGAAAAATTCTGCAATTCCAAGGGGATCTGATTTACTGGCTCCAGTGTGCACAGGCACATGTGTGCACCTCTCTCCTTATTCCCATGGCACCTGTTTCCCCTGGTTGATCCATTTTCTTCAGTCTCCCAGATAACTCCTCTTTCCCTCCTATGCTATTTACTTTCTTCCCTTCACATTCTGTTAGCAGCTCAGGAGCTGATCTGAGTCTTGAAAAGCACATCGAGCTGAAAGAGCAATGCCTTCCTTACCTCTTTCATTTTTCTGAGCCCTGAAATGCAGACAGAGAAGAAAGAAGAAGTAGAAAAGAGCGCCATCCTTTCAACTTCTTCCTTCAGCTCTATGTTCTTTTCAAGGGGGAGGGAAGTAACAAGCCTTGTGCCAACTCAGTGAAGGGACAGTGAGCAACATAGAACTTTGAGGCATCGCTCCCAACAAACTATGATTTGTAGCCAAGATTACCAGTTATGAATTGCTGTAGCAAAACAAACCTTGATCGCTGGCTTGGGTGTTACTCTAAGCCAGATGTCATGGTTTGTTTCTGCTTAGTGCAAGTAAGTAGGAGGCAAACATGCTCAAAGTAAATTTTTATTTAATAAATTTCAATACTACCCTTCAAGAATAAAGTTTTCTCATCAGCCTCAAGGGCTGCCCCACATAGAATGTATTGCAATATTCCAGTCTGGTGAAATTACCCACCTTAGTGAAATTAATGGGGATACTTTTGAAATACTAGGGTTCAGAATTATCTCTTGAGTGACTTTCCAAAGTCAGACACAAAGGTTGAGCAATTTAAGGCTTGCCAAGTTTAGATCTCACAAAAAAGCTTGCTATGTGATCTTGTGCATGTCTACATTAGTTTCGGTGAGATTTACTCCCCCAATATAAGGGTGCATAGGATTGCAGCACCAGACAACTTTAAATTTAGGTCTCACCATTTCTAAGCTGTATCCCTTGAGTTCTGACCACAGGAACATCTGTAGTGGATATGCAATTGTTTTCATAGATTAATAGAAGTTGTTGATTAATAGAAGCATTCCAATCCTTAATACTTGTACTTTGAAATAATTCAGGAAGCTTAGATTCAGATGTATGAGTAAAGTTTAGTACCTTAGCCTAAAAACAATATTCTGCTTTTAGTACATATCTGTTTAAGCCAGTGGTTCTCAACCTGTGGGTCTGCAGATGTTGGACTGCAACTCCCATCATCCCTGAGCTCTGGCCTTTCTAGCTAGGGATGATGGGAGTTGTAGTCCAACAACATCTAGGGACCCACAGGTTGAGATAAAATGACTCAGGAACAGCTATTGGTTGGAAGTGGTGCTCCTCCTGAATGGTTGATGTATGCCTGGGTGGACACACACACACCTTTCCTAGTGTAGGGATGTACCCTGGATTCAAATCAAACACTTCAGGCATGTAATCATAAGCTGTTTCACCTAGTTAGGGCTTTTCCTTTCAGCTCTGTGCTGCTGGTGTCAATGCCTATATTGAGACTGAAGCATGGAGAAAACAAATTCCACACGTCTCTGATCGATGTCTGCTGCAGTGGCAGCAGAACTGTTAGGAAACTGCTCAGTATGGGGTTGAGCCAGGACATTTTGCTCCCTTCTGCATGGTGATGCTCAAACCTTTATCTCCTGCTTCCCAGCTCCATACTTTACAGCACCCTTTCCCAACTTGATGCCTTTCAGACATTTTGGACTACAACTCCAATAGCCATGCCACCTGGCCATGGGCATAGCCAGGATATTTTTTTGGGGGGGCAGAACCAATGTGATTGGTCAGTTAAGTATTTATATTGTTTTACTTGATGGGGGGCAACTGCCCCCCCCTGCCCCCCCCCGGGCTACGCCTGGCTAATGGAAGGGATGATGGGAACTGGTAGTCCAAAATATATGGAACACACCATATTAGCAAAGTCTGCCCTACAGAGTGAGACACTGCTGTTGCTGCTGCTGTCAGTGTGTGTTCTGGCCACTCCCCCTGGTTGGTTGTCAACTAGAGTGTCCTGTCCCCCCAGTGGGTCTTGAATCCCTGTCCCAGTAAGGGTGTGTGCTCTTTGCAGGTATTCTGCTGATGAAATTGTGTGGGTGCCATATTGTGTGTCTTCTTCCTATTTATTTTATTTATTATTTATTTACGTGGCATAAATGTGGCATAAAAAAAAACAATAATCAAGAACAACAACCCAATAACCCCACCCCCTACTCAACGTGTCATGTGCTAATAAATGACTCCCTGTATGTCAGATGGGCAGTATCTGATTGCTGGGTATTGCCTGGGTTTTTCCTGTTCCCCTGTGTCCACCGCCCTTCCCTGAGCATGTTTTATATACCACTGAACACCACCTCAATCTCTGAGTAGTGCGAGATCCAGGGGTTCCAGGCACTTACCCAGAGTTCGGTTTCCTCAGAATGAGGGACAGTGGAGACCATGGTGTCTTTAGGATATATGGTTTATTTACACATATATACAACCTGAGCCTGCGATGGAGGTGCTCACAGCATCTTGCTTCTCCCATAGCCACAGCCTTGGATTGCAGCACAAGTCAGACATGGCTGTGTGTCTCTCAGCTGCCCAGGCTGCTTCCAGCCTCTACCACTTACACACCTCCCTTGCTTTTGTCTTTCTAACTGCCAGACAGTTGAGGGAGGGAGAGCCACTCATTTCTGCTCTGGCACAGAGCCACTTCCTTTGTTACCTTAATGACCCATACTTGCAGGGCCATTTTCAAGAAACGTGTCTGGCTATTCCAGGAGCAACTGGCTCCTTGTTGGATCCAGGAATTAGGAGGGACTCAGACATACAGTCTACTGCTCTCTCTCTGGAAAATCACAACAGATGCAGTGGCTGTTTTGGCAGTGCGATATATATATATATATGGAGCACAAAGACACCATCTCTAGTGTTCTTGGCAGTATGCAATACCTCCCTACACTCAAAAATGAAGGGGATTTTGTTGATAAATCAATAAATATTTGTTTTTCAAGTAAGCAAATATAATCATAGCCCTGTCTGGTCCTGAGGACTCTTCCCCAAGCCATGCTCCTCTCCAGCTCTACTTTTACTTTACACTCTTCTTGAACTGGCTGGAATATATTCTTGAACTCTGATAATGCCTCTAGTTTGTCTAGTTGATGAAAGGGGTGAGTGAGAGTGTTTTAAAACTAGCCTAGTGGACAAAGATAAAATTTACATTCATTGTTCCACCCACTTTTGTCTTTGGCGCTACCTACCACTGGAAAGGAATGTGGCTCTGTCTGAAAAAAGTTGCCATATCACAAATCACTTGTTAAGCTCCCCTCGATTTCAAGCACAGTTTGCCATGTGGTTTGAGAGAGTTGCTGTTACTCCTTTCCTGCTGTGATTTTGGAAATGTGTTTATAGCAGCTGAATTCTATTTTTATGGAGGCTTTTTTTTAAAAGTCCCATTACATTACAGTACTGTATCCCATTTAAAATATAGCATATGCACTGTCATTCTCTATTACTGTATTTGTTTTGGTATATTGCTGTTGGCCCCCCTGAGAGGACTTGATCCAGAAAGGTGTCTTATAAAAATTCAAGGAAAATAAGCCAAAAGCTCCTGTGGGCTTATGACAACGGTTTCATGGTTATTTGGAGCTTGGCCTTTATTTCTGTAATCTGCACTAAAGTAATGAGCCCAGAATCAATAGCAAACTCGTTGTTTTTAACTACAAACTTTGTGTGGTACTTATACTGCCTACCCATCCATCTTTCTTTCCTGTAGGGATACCAGACACTCCATTTAGCAAAGACAGAGATGGCCATGTCAAGCGTCCCATGAATGCATTTATGGTGTGGGCAAGAATTCACCGGCCAGCCTTAGCTAAAGCTAACCCTGCTGCCAATAATGCGGAGATAAGCGTTCAGCTTGGATTGGAGTGGAACAAACTCACAGAAGAGCAAAAGAAACCTTATTATGATGAAGCTCAGAAGATTAAAGAAAAGCACAGAGAAGAATTCCCTGGTATAAAATAGGTTTTGGTTTTTTTACATGTTTCTCAACATCTGATGGTCTTGATGCAGTGCTTTGTGTTATCCAGAAATAGGTTTATGAGTGGGGAAAAGTGGGGTTCAAGGACGATACTTGAAAGGAAATACAAAAAACCCCACCACCATGCAGGAACCATGAGGCAGTATTCATTAAAGCTTTTGTCACCACCACCCCTTCTATTCCCATAGTCCAGTGGTTTTTTTCAGGCTCTGAAAGTTTAAAAACCAGTTCAGAAGAGGGATCTGCTTAAAGGGGCTGCACTCTGTAAGTTCATGTATGCATGGATGTTGCACATGTGCATTTTTACAGCATCTGCCATTGATGTTAAGTATTTAAACTGAGTACAATAGCAGATTTATTATAGCAAATGCTACTGGGCCAAGTTCAAGGTGTTGCCATTAGTATATAAAGCCCTTAACAGGATGGGACCAGTTTACTTGCAAGATCACTTTACCCTATATATGCTGAATTGACAGCTTCCACCAGTGGAACTGGCACTGTTACAGGTGCAACATAATACTTGTTCTGTAGTTATAAGAAATTGATCTTTTGATCCAGACTTTGGAACTCCCTGCTTATTAACATCAGGCAGGTGCTTTCACTGTACTCTTTTTGGTGTTCTTCCTTTGTTATTACATTAATCAGTTTTGAAATAAAATAACCCATTATATTTCAGTGAGCCTACTCTTTTATATTCCCACAGGTTGGGTTTACCAGCCACGACCTGGCAAAAGGAAGCGGTTCCCCTTGACAGTCTCCACAGTATTCTCTGGCACTACTCAGAATATCATTGCTACCAGCCCAATGACAGCCTCCACTGTCTTTACTGGGACATCTCAGAATATTATTACTACAAATCCAACTACCATTTACCCTTTCCGATCTCCCACCTACTCTGTGGTCATACCCAGCGTACAGAACAGCATTGGACACCCAGTCTGTGAGTTCATTCCAATAGTTTATGTGAGTTCATTATATGATAGGAACTACAAAAACCCAATGTCTGTATTCTTGTTGAGAGTATGATTATGTAGGATTATTTAGACATATTTGATGATGAGATGTGGCCGTAGTTTTGCTGTAGCCTTATTAATTCATTTCCAAATTAGATTAGTGAAGTACAGAATGTTTAGTTTATATGCTTGTTTATTTGTTTTAATCATTCTCAAAGCAAAGTTGGGTCGTTATTCTTACCAGCAAAACGTCTGTTAAGTTTGATGAGAGAAGCAAAAGCGTTTCAGTTCTTTTCTGCCTCACCACTCTCCACCCTCTCATATATCATTGACTTAATGAAGAGTAAGACACCAGGGCAGGCTCACTTTTCTAAATCTAGTCCTGCCCCATGTTTCCCCATAATGAACATGGCTTGAGAGTCTTGAGGAAGGAATAAGGAACCTTCATCACCACTACCACCCTGAAGGTCTTTCAGGTTCTGTGTTTCCTCCTTCCCTCCTGAGCCCACATCCCAGTTTTCAGAGGCTGCCTTAGAAATATACTGCCCCTCCCCAACACTCTGAAGTTGACTTCAGGAGGGAAAGAACAAGCATTCTATCCCATTCCCTATGTTCAGTTATGCCAGTGTCTGGAATGAGAATCAGATTTTTCACCCTTTCAGCTGTGTCACATATTGCAACTGTTTCCTTGGTTGTTGTTTTTAGAACTCCACTGGAACTATTAAAAACCAAGCTAGTCCCTGTCTGCACAGCCCTGTTTAGAGGTCTTTTCCTTGGTCCCATGAGACACTGTTAGGGGAGAAAATGTTGGGGACTTGATTTGATATAAAGGATTCAATTTTATGCTGACAGGGAATTGAGAGACTTGCCAAAAAGTGCTTGGAAAGTCTTTGCCTTACATGTTCAATGATAGCACACTGCATACTGGGCATCATTGTGAGGGAAACTTGTAGGAGATTTATAAAGAAAAGACATTAAAAAAAATTAACAATCTAAATATTGAATGTCTTTTTTAATGTTGCTGATTCGTGAAATTGCATCCATAGATGTCTTCGGGTATGAAACTGCAGTAGGTTATGCTAGGGTTGCCATGTTTCAAAAAGTGAAGATTCGGACATATGGCAACCATAGGTTATGCTATATTAAAGAAAAACTTAAAAAATGATGAGGGGTGATCCAGTGCTATTACATGGATCATTCTTTCTATAATCACATAGTATAATATTTATAACATAGTGTTAATGAGACCTTCTCACTTACAGCTAATACTTTCTCTTCTCCAAAGGTGAAGCCCCTTCTACTATCCAGCTGCCAGGTCCTTCTGCTCAGCATCCAGGCCCTATTACGCTGTTCCAGCCAAATGTAGGAAGCACAGCGCCACTGGCTGCCTCAACGGCAAATCTGCCGATTCGTCCAGTGCTTCAACCTCAGCGTTTTGCTGCACCTTCACCAACAGAAGCTCACCGTGTTTCTTCAGGAACAAATTGCTCTATAAAGAGACCAACCCAGATTTCTATCGAAAGCGCAAGCAGGAACCCAAATAATACAAGCACCACACATTCCAGATACAGTGTCTCAAATAGTCAACCCCCTAAGGAGTACTCAGGTGTTTCTTCTTGTTCTAGAAATGGACCCATTCCTCAAGCTCCTCCCATCCCCCATCCACACGTTTATCAACCTCCTCCCATCGGTCATCCAGCCACCCTGTTCGGAGCTCCTCCTCGATTTTCATTTCATCATCCTTACTTTTTACCTGGGCCCCATTATTTCCCATCAAGGTAATGCAGTTATTTATTTGTGTTCTGCAGTAAAGGTGCATATCTAGTCAGACAACCACGGAAGGATTTGCAGACTTCTACAAGGAAAAGATATAAATTTCCATGTACAGTCGTACCTTGGAAGTCAAACGGAATCCATTCCAGAAGTCTGTTCAACTTCCAAAATGTTTGGAAACCAAAGCGCGGCTTCTGATTGGCTACAGGAAGCTCCTGCAGCCAATCAGAAGCCATGGAAGCCCCACTGGACATTTGGCTTCCGAAAATAGTTCGCAAACCGGAACAGTCACTTCCGGGTTTGCGACGTTCAGGAGCCAAAATGTTTGAGAACTAGGCTGTTCAATTTCCAAGGTACGACTGTATACTCTTCCTTTCTGTCCACCCTTTTTTCCTCTTTCCTCACACATTTATCCTCTATTCATTTCATTCCACTGAAACATTTCTCATCATACTTTGCAGTGACCAAAGATCTGTTTTATAAGGGTTTCTTTTTCATTCTTGCTTTTTAGATTTGATCTGTGACCTTGACATTGTTGTTTAAACTTTTCTCCTCTACTCACTTTCCTCCTTTGAAAGGAGAACCTCTAATTCTGGTTCTCTTGACTCTTTGGTCATCTCCAGATGACCTGTTTAATGAGCATTCAGCCTGATATGTTTGTGGGGAAATTAGACAATATTGCATCAAACAAGTATTATCGCAGAAGTTTTTGGTCCCTTTTCATGCCACTTTCCTTATCACAAAAGGCCATCATGTTCTGCAACAGTTGGTATTCACCCATGCTTATATCAGTTTAGAAGACCTTGCTCAATGAGCCACAGTCTAAAAGCTAGGCTGATGGTTATGAAGAAGGGGGCTTTTTTTAGTAGTGGCATGGATACTGTGTAATGTTCTTACTGAGGTGGTTTATCAATCCTGCTGCTTGCTAGTATATCTGTTTGTTTGTTTGTTTGTTTGTTTGTTTGTTTGTTTGTTTGATTCAAAAAGCTTCTAGTTAAATTGAGTATTTTGCAAAGATGTTTATTTTGACGTAGTCTTCAGTTTTACTTCACTTTTATACTGATGGTTTGTTTGCTATTTTATGTTATAAAGTGTGGTAGAGAACGTGTTATGAGGTGTGGTATAGGTCAAAAGTTGGAATCATTCATTACGAAAAACCAGGTCTGCGTTAAGAGTTATGGGATGTATGTGGCTACATGGTCCTGCCCCTGGTTGGTGAACTGGACCAGATGACCTTCTGGACCAGAAAAGGGGAACATATGGTCTTCCAGGTGCTGTTGGGCTCCAATTCCCATCATGTGTAACCACTGGCCATGTTGGGTCAGACTGATGGGCATTGGAGAATAGCTGGAGGGGTACAAGTTCCCCACCCTGTTCTTGTTGGTCTCTTCTAAATTAGTTATTCTGTATAATGTACCATGGGCACACATCTTGGCTTTTTGAAACACGGCCATTTTATTGTATTCTATTTGCAACTGTGTCCCATGACTGAGGTAATCCCTTTATTATGGTAACTGGTTTCCAGATTTGAATACAAACAAGCTATAATGTATCATTCAGTTTTATGATAAAAGCCGTGATGTAACTCATCTTTGTCTTGCTGCAGCACATGTCCATACAGTCGCCCACCGTTTGGCTACGGAAATTTCCCCAGCTCCATGCCTGAATGTCTTGGCTTTTATGAAGACCAGTATCAAAAACATGAGGCGATGTTTTCTGCTCTGAACAGAGACTATCCTTTTAGAGAGTATCCTGATGAGCATACGCATAGCGAAGACTCCCGTAGCTGCGAGAGCTTGGAAGGGACATCCTATTACAGCAGCCACAGTCAGACTGAAGAAGAATACTTAAACCCTATGCCACAGCTGGACATTGGGGCCCTTGAGAATGTTTTTACTGCAACCCCATCCACACCCTCTAGTGTACAGCAAGTCAATGTGACTGATAGTGATGATGAGGAAGAAGGAAAGGTGTTAAGAGATTTGTAATTTTAAAAACTCAAATGATAGTATCCAGCATAATTTTTTAAAACATGAAATAAAACATGTTGGTCATATAACACTATTTTAGTGAGTGTGGTCAAGAAGACATAATTGATCCAGGTTTTAAAATTGTTACGATACACTGGAGGTTTTTCAGGGCACTGTACCATCGCAGGAGTTGTACCTTAATACACCTGATTTCATATACTTTACCTTGTCAGGGCAGGTCTTAAGACTGAGCTATTTGTATTATATGTTAGTGGGTAGTACTTCCAGAACCTGACTGATGCACTTTATTGATACTGCATTGACACAGCAGTGATCTACCTGCACCATGCATTCAGTTTTACATGCATGCAAAGAAGAGGTGTGACTCATTCATGGAGTCAGGACATAATGCCATCTGTTTTATGTCGATGCAATGCCAGAAGCAGCAGATACATTCACCAGGCTTTTCTAGAGACTTGCCCATCTAATCCTACATGGTAATAGGATCACTCACTTATGGGAGCAGACTTTCCTAACTCAGAACTTTTGTTATTTATGTTCCTAGATGACATAGTGGGATTTTCATTCTAATCTACATATTTATGGAGCAAGTGAAATTCTGTTTATTTTCAGGATTTTAAAATTGCTATCTTTTTAAAGCATTTGTTTCAGATTATATATATATATATATATATATATATGCTGAAAATGGTTACATAGTAATCCGAAATTCTACAGCCCCTCTTATGATTTTAACTTCCTCCTCCATAAGAGGATTTCATATTTAAAGCCCACATAAATGGGACTGTTGAATGTTTCTAAGAACAAGTAATGGTGAATCTAGCTGTGTGTTGTATACAAGTGGGCTATGATTCTATACCAGAGTATAATTAACAGTAATATCTCAGGCATACATTTTAAATGTATCTTTTGAAAAATAGATGTAACGGAAGGTAATGTTGCTAAATGTTCATGTTAGAAAACATTTAATTTTGTTTTGATATTTTTCTTTGTTTTGGGGGTGGGGTTGATAGTATATTTGTTCCATTTTTGTTACAATAAAATCACATGAACTGTATGTTGTTAGTGCTATATATTGTGATGAACTATGAATTAAGAATGTCATGATCCTATTGTGTCCATGTAATAATAAGTGAAAACACAGTAGCCACTTTAATGTCTCTTCAGGGATATTTGTTATAAAAGAAAAGATTGGCTGCTTCAAAAGTTTATACATTCTATACATTTATGGGGTGATTTTATTATAAATTTTAAAAATTCATTTTTAGAATGGTAGCGGTGCGGACAGTACACAACCTTATGATAATATATTTCAAGGTAGCAGTCAGAACTGAAGCAGAAAAACCTAAAAGGAACAAAGAAGTTCATATACTTCACTGGTAATTTTCACTGACAATCCTTGGCAGTGTCTCATCAAAATTGTGTACAGTTTGTCCTTTCAATATCTTTATGGTTTAGCTCTGTACTTTGGACCTAGCATTTCTAGTACATTGTTCCAACTGTGCTGAATACAGTTAAGGTAGTTAAGGACCAGGCTTATCCATCATGAATACTGCAACCAGACCCTCAGCTTCCATTGTGCATGCTATGTCAATAGTGCTTTTAAGGGAAAGTCTTATTAATAGCCAAAAGCATGCCCTAGCTCCGAAACAGACTACTGGGTGAAAGATGACCTTCAAGAATTCTTGTGGGCAAATGTGCTATTTCCCACATAACTATGGCTCCAAAGTATAAAACAGCTGTCGGATTGTTCACTCCATCTGCCTTTTCCCATCTGTCCTGCCCTAATCTTTTTTCTTTTCTTTTTTAAACAAATTGCAGTATTGGCTAGCTGGAACCATATATTGGTTGACTGCAGTTTTATTAAATCCAGACTGATGTTTCAGACATAGTGCCAAACTATGCTTAGGTGCTATGTGAATGAGCCTGGCTGGACCGTTGGGCTCACACGACCCCCCTTCCTCCCTTTGCATGTTTCCATTCCTTCCCACATTTCCTAGTTTGAGGCAAACTGTAGCTTGCCATTTCACTTGAGCTAGCAAAGCATGGTTTCTGCTATACAGACCAAGACTGGAAGCCACAATCCACCCTGGTTTCCACTGTGGGGCAAGTGCAAACCATAAGTGTGCTGGTAGGACTATGCTTTGGCTCAAACCAAGAAAGATAGGAGGAAATCACACACAGGGAAGGGAGATGGAGGAAAGAGACTCTGAACTGTGAAAAAGTCACTGCCCTTGTTTTCACAGTATTTTGAGATCGCATTTGACTCTTTTAAGGACTCAGATCTCATTTCCATCAAATATTTCCCTGTTCCTGTTAGTTTTTAAGAGTTTCATGCAGCAATCTTTCCTAGCTGCATCTGGGCATGCCAGGGATGGAGACTGGAATATTTTGCATGAAAGTAATATAACTGAGGCATGTGGTGGCTGGTGCCCATTGGAACTTGTGGGACACAGGTGGTGCTGTGGGTTAAACCACAGAGTCTAGGGCTTGCCGATCAGAAGGTCAGCGGTTCGAATCCCCGCGACGGGGTGAGCTCCCATTGCTCAGTCCCTGCTCCTGCCAACCTAGCAGTTTGAAAGCACGTCAAAGTGCAAGTAGATAAATAGGTATCGCTCTGGCGGAAAGGTAAACGGCGTTTCCGTGCATTGCTCTGGTTCGCCAGAAGCGGCTTAGTCATGCTGGCCACATGACACAGAAGCTGTACGCCGGCTCCCTCGGCCAATAAAGCGAGATGAGCACAGCAACCTCAGAGTCGGTCACAACTGGACCTAATGGTCAGGGGTCCCTTTACCTTTGCCTTAATATGACTGAGGCATGTAAGCAGTGGTGGCTGGTGCCCATTGGAACTTGTGGGGCTTAAGGGAGGGATGCCAGCAGTAGGTGGAGCTAGAGTCAGTGGCAGGCAGAGCCAACTACTAGTTTTGCTGCCCCCCCCCCCCGCTGAATTGTACAAAGGTAACATAGACTAAGAAGAAAAGAGTTGACAGCCTGTCCTACTGACAGGACTGGTTTGTAGGAAGGTAAGCTCATGGGGGTTGGCTGAGGGCGAATTGAGGTTGGTGGGGAAGTGCCCCATTTCCCCCAATAGTCCAGCCTCCTCTGTCTTAGGTGTGGTGCAAACATTTGATGCTTTTGCCTTATATTGCTCCTGGTCAAATGGGTTTTGCAGGTTCCCCGAGCACTACAAAACACAGCCAAATCTGTTTACCACAGACAGCAGTGTTAGGAATGGACACACCATGGTTAAGAAAACCAACAGTGCTTTCCCCACCCGCTTTCAGCTCTGAAATTACTACCATCTGTCTTCAGCCAAAGTGATGGGGAAAGTTTTACCAGCTAAATATCTGTGTCCATTGACTTTTAAGGCACACAACCAGTAAAACAACAACAAAACCCTTATCAACCATATTAAATGCATGTATTGAGCAGCCTTCTCCATTATGACAAACAGTGAAGCGTGATCACACGAAAGCTCTGCCATGCACTTTTAAAGCCAAGGTCTGGTTGGGGGGGGGGGGGGAGGTTAATACTTTCACTCACTGTAGTATATATTTGCAAATCCAGGAAGTGGGTGGCACTGTGGTCTAAACCACTGAGCCTCTTGGGCTTGCTGATCAGAAGGTCAGCAGTTCGAATCCGCGCAACAGGGTGAGCTCCCGTTGCTCTATCCCAACTCCTGCCAACTTAGCAGTATGAAAGCATACCAGTGCGAGTAGATAAATAGGTACCACTGTGGCAGGAAGGTAAATGGTCTTTCTGTGTGCTCTGGCTTCTGTCACAGTTTCTGTTGTGCCGGAAGTGATGGCACATGACCGGAAAGCTGTCTGCAAACAAACATCAGCTCCCTTGGCCTGAAAGCAAGATGAGCGCCGCACCCCAT
This sequence comes from Podarcis tiliguerta, assembly GCF_965153285.1. NCBI lineage: Eukaryota > Metazoa > Chordata > Lepidosauria > Squamata > Lacertidae > Podarcis > Podarcis tiliguerta. The sequence continues at coordinate 58,063,743 of NC_139535.1, forward strand.
AGTTGTCTTTGACTGGACTTAACTGTCCAGGGGTCCTTTACCTTTTACCTTTTTACATATGCAAATTTCATTTGAAAGAGTGGCTAAACTTTTACAGATTTTTGTTTGTTTGTTTTCAAATACACAGTATGAAAATAGTTTAAATTGGTCCAGGAGTTGAACCTTTTGCTTATTACCTCAGGTAAGAGAATTTTGGTATCTTCAAGACTAACAAATTGCATGGCATAAGCTTTTGTAGGCCAGAGGCTCAGAGCCAACATTATCAGTTGCAGGGCAACAGCATCACCTGAAGTGGCTATGAAAACTAATGCCACAATATGCCTCTAGAATCTGTCATCTCCAGAGTAGTCCAGCAACTGTATTTGCCTCCTCCCAATGCAAGGTATAAACACAAAATATAATTTGTGTGGCACTGTAATAAGAATGGGCAAGTGACACCCCCAATCCTGATCATCCTAAAACAGTTGTAGGGAATTTTTGGCCCTTCAGATGTTGCCTAAGGAAGTTTTTAGAGATTAGGGGCATCCATGTAACTCTGAACTACTTTTTAAAATCAGCAGGAGAGAGTTTAACATTATAGGTAGGAGGTTTTGACTGCTTCTGCACCTATGCTTTTAACAGCAGCCTGATAAACAATTGTTTTAGTTCACAGATGAATATTTCCTGGCTTGAAGTGGTGGGGAAATGTTTACCTGCTAGATTTGTGTGTGTCGGGTTGCAGCTGCAGGCAGAGGAACAGGGCCAGCAAAAATGTTTAAATCAGGGGCAGCTGTTGACTTTTGGGTTTGTGCAGCTGCAATTTTTTAAGCTCCTTCCCTTGCACACATTAAGCTGCATACAGTGCTTACAAAGGAAAAAGTACATTTAAACATGTGCAGATGTCACTTTTTTCCACTGAGAAACATCAACTGTTTTCTGTAACCCATTGGATAGAGGGAAAGGCTTCCATGTGGGAGGGCATTAATATATGTTCCAGACAAAGATGAACTCCAGTTACTCGAATTCGGAATTAATTTGCCCATTCAAATTCATGAATATCACTTCACAAGTTTCTGAATCCATCCATTTTTAAGGGGGATGCAAACACACCCATTGGCAAAAGATTTAAGCAACAAAGCTTTGAAAATGCCAAAAAAACATTTGTTCCTGGTTGTTCACAATTGTGACCTTAAATCCAAACTCTCAAAAACAAAGGAGCTAATTATTTCAGAGTTTAAATTAGGCCAGCGACCACCAGAAGTTAGTACAGTGGTACCTCGGGTTACAGATGCTTCAGGTTACAGACTCCGTTAACCCAGAAATAGTACCTTGGGTTAAGAACTTTGCTTCAGGATGAGAACAGAAATCGCGTGGGGGCAACAGCAGGAGGCCTCATTAGCTAAAGTGGTGCTTCAGGTTAAGAACAGACTTCCAGAAAGAATTAAGTTCTTAACCCGAGGTACCACTGTATTAGAACCTATTTTTAGCGTCATGGCTCACGCCTAATATAGGGATGCCGTATGTCTGGATTTTCCTGGACATGTGGTATTTTCTCCTGGGTCTTAGGCAAGTCAAAAGAAAAGTTCAACAATTCTGAGGATTCCGAAAAAATTCTTTACTTTTTGAAATATGGCAACCCTAGTATGTGTGGTGTATTTTAGAAAGACTAGAAGCACAGAGCATATGACTTCACCATGGAGATATGAAAAATGAAGAAGAAAATGAAATGTTATAAAAAGTGTCAACAGTGGAGCTCAGGAATTTGGAGCCATTGGTCCTCCAGATATTGTTGGACACACAATAGCATCATCCCTCCAGTCAGTTGTAAGGGACTATGAGAGCTCTAGCCCAGAAACATTTGAAAGACCACAGATTCCCCAAACCTGAGCAATTAGGAAAAAATAAATTACAATTTGTTACCATTAGTGCTTATTGTTTGTGTTTATACACCCAAATAGAAATCTCCATGCCTCTTATTCGCAATTAACAATGTAACCCTATACATGTTTCCCCAGAAGTAAGGCCCACTGTATTCAGTGGAGTTACCCCCTAATAAAATTGGGGTTACAACAATAAAATATACCATGGTAAAGCAAACAGAAAAGTTACATCTGTAAAACAAGAAATTATAAGACGTCCCATATATAAAACTATTGAAAACAATTCAAATACACACATTTAAAAACAATTCCACACATCTGGTTTGTCCTTGTTGAGGCCTGGCGAAGATTCACTGCCCCCGGCTCTGCTTTCCGTGTTCATTCTTTCACTGCCTTTTTACTTTTCCCCTCTGAGAGTGCAGCTGCATACCATGTTAACAATGTGATTAGCAACCCCACCATGAGTTTTAAAAAAGAAAATACCAGGCATATTGGTGGTGGTCGTGGTCACAGGGTAGGTAGATGCAATAGTCATTATCAGCACTGCAGTCAGTGTGCAGGGCGGTGAGGTGTAAGCCTTCCCTCCACAGCTGTGATCTTGGCAAAAATCACCCCTCTCCACACACCAATTAGCACAGTGTGCGGGGGGGGGGGGGAGCTGCCTTTGGTGTTCTTTCCAGGCACAAAGAATAATACAGGCAAGCATTATCTTTTATATCTATCTGTTTTTCAGTGTGGATTAGGTTTTTTTGAAACGATGATTTGTTCAACCATCTTTCCTCAAATGAATCCTGGAGATTTAGTATGATATCCATCCAAGCTGTTCTCTGAATCGCTTTATTACTTTAGCAGTCATCCTTCTTGGTTTTCAGCCTGTCTTTTTATTAAACCACAATGAATGTAGCTTTCTTTTTCTTTTTCTTTTTTGGCCATTTTCAAATCAAGTTTGCAAATACAACCCCCTGTCTGTGTTAGCTAAGAATGCAGGGCTTCTGCGCAGTCACATCCTCTGCTGAGTGCCACATGAGCAGGATACAACAGTACTTAGGCCCTCACACAATGTGGCTAGTTATTGTGTTGCATTAGGACAGCAAGCCGGAAGCTGCACAGTGCCAGAAAAAGACATTTATACTGTGCAGCTGTGCCTGCCTAACCCAGCTGGGTTGTGGCCACTGCCCAGCCCAGGACTCAGCGAAGGTGGAGATCCAAGGACAGAACATACAGGCAAAAGGAGAGGCCAGAAATGGCCAGGAAAAGCAATGTCATGTGGTCCACTGAGCTCACAACAGATAAAGGAATATAGGAAGCTGCCTTTACACCAAGTCAAACAATTGGTTCACCTCACTCTTTACTGTTGACACTGACTGGCAAGAACTCTCCATGGAGACACCAGGGACCAAACCTGGGGCCTTCTCTATGCAGAGCAGTTACACTACCACTTGGCTTCCACTCCAAGGGATGAAGTGATGGCTGCCTCAGTGGAATGACCTCTGAACTGGAAACCTGGTGGAGAAAAAGACTTCTTTGTCCAGGATTTTGCTGAAGAGCAGAAAACAGCATGTCTATGTATGTGTGTATGGCAACTGAGAGATGGTGGTAGAAACTGAGTCCCACCCCACTTTCACTATTCCTGTTTCCCTTCTTCCAGAACCCCTTGGCGTACAGACCTGCCATATCTGTTCTTTGTGGAGCACCATGCACAAAGATGGCACAGTAAATGCATGGAACTAGCATACTTTGGAAGGATAACCATAAACCAAAGTCGGATTTTGCACCATAAACTCTATAAAGTCAATGTGGCTTACTGGGTAGAGTGCAGCAGTAGGACAAGTGAAACCCATGTTTAACTCAATCCACCCCTTTGAAGCTCAAATAACCTTGAGCTTAGTCACTTCCTCATTGTGAAGACATTATGGGCGGAGGTGGGGCAAGACTAATGTAAGTCACTTTGAGTTCCTTGGAAGAAAGGTGGGATACAAGTGTAATAAATACATAATAACAAACCACATTCCACCATCTTTGACCTCCCAAGCCTAATAGATCAGACCCCCACTCAAAATGAGGTCCCCATCCATTGTGAGACACGAGGCCCAGACTTTCACATAGTTATAGAATGCTGATGAGGCCTCAGTTCCTGCCATCATCACTGTTCCAGCTTCTTCACTCTGATTCATGACTGGTTCCTTTCAGACAGCTTAACTAGGAGTTGCCTGAATCAGAAATATCTATGGTATTTATAAAGTGAAAAAGGCTGCTAGTAAAATGTTTCTGCTTGATGTAGGATGAATGACATTCACAGCATAGTCTATTCAGAACCTCACTGAGCTAAGATCTTCTTGGCCTCTCTCTGTGAAGTTGTCTGAACCCTTCAAAGGATATTTTATATATAGAATAAGCTATGCACAACTGGACAGTGAACAGCTCATATTTTTGTGCAGGGGGTTTCCTGGAACATAGGCGGGGTGGGGAGAGGGAGAGAGACAGACAGGCAGAAGGAGAGAGAGAGAGAGAAAGCAAAGCTCAAGTGACCACAACCCAGTGGTAAAAATACTACCATATGGCATGTTTCATTACAGCATGTTTTCTATTTGTACAACTTAACAGGGGTTTGTTTGTTTTTAAAGTTCTATGCATCTTTGAATGTGATGATCTGGTAAAATGAAAAATCTTGGCAATTGAAGAGCAGGATTGGTAACTCTTGGAACAAAAAAAAATCTGTAGCCTGGGTGTTTCAGCCACAGCACAGGGGAATAAAAGTCTCTAGGGTGGATCCCAAGATTTTTCTTTTACTATTTCAGAATAGACCCCAGAACAAAGTCTGACTATACACTAAAGATACACAGCTGTTAAAATGTCTAAGGGAAGAGGGGGAACAGCTTTGCCCATTGTTTGTCTTGCAACTGTCCAAAAAGTAAATCAAGCAAAACTAGCTAAATACCCAGGTTACTTCTTTTCTTTTTAAATGATTGAAACTTTATTTGAAAGGCAGGGTGACTGTTATGTGCCTAGAATCTAGAATAACTGAAGAACAAGAGGAAGAGATACCCTTCTGTAGTCAGTGCACCAACACAGCCCCATCACCAATTCCTGTTTCATATAAACATAATTCTATGTGGACAACTAGAAAAGTAGGTCTATCATCTATCGGGTTCCAATTCTGCATAGATGATGCATAATAGTGTGCATTCCTAAATATGTTGTCACTCTAGGAAAGCCCCCTCCTACAGTACTTGCACAGCATAGAATTATGTGGGGGGAAATCCTGGGTAGAACAGGCTTTCCATTGTTAACACAGACCACAGTCTCCAGCAACCATATCCTCAGTCATGATGCACTGGATTTTGGTGTGCCATATGCTTCATGTTTATCAAGGATATGGTTCTTTAAGGTGGGAAACAGATAGCCATTTCAAGAGAGCTGAGAGAGGCTTGGAAGAGGCTTTGGTTCCAATCGTGTACAGACATTTTTGTTTTATCTCTCACCATTTAAAAAAAAAAACTTTTAAAGGAATTTTTATCTTACCTTTTTGTCATGAAGATCTCCCAGCAAGCTTAGGCTTCTGGTGAAATAGGGTTTTGAAGCAATACAGAGCCTTGCACAGCCAACTACCCAGAAGTGAGAGATATGAGTGTATACACACCAAATTCAACGATCTCATTTTCAAGCCTCATTCAATCATCTGACACTCATCACATACCATGAGAGCATCCCTGTTCAACAAGTGGGTTTTAAGGAATATCATGGTGAAGATGTGTCTGACAAAAGCCTTGAATTCAAATCAGCCACAGGTGATTATTGTAGTCTGCTCTGACTTTAAAATAATTTTGCAGCACCTTAAATGCTAAAAAAATGGTTATGACACAAGCATTCATTGACTAGAATTCACCACTTTAATCAAATGCATCTTCAATGCCATTATTTGAACGGTGTCACATTTTTGTGGTACAGTAACAGTGAATGAACCGACTTGGTTTACACTCTTCTTGCAACTTATGAGAAATAATTGTGTTACATGCTGCAGAGCCACACACTTCTCTGATACAGTATGTAGCAGGTTCCAGGACTATTCTTATATTACAAGTTTCATTACAAGACAACACTACTGAAAGTTGGTTGTGTATAAATTTGGAGGCTGAGCAGACAGGAAGCAAGCATGGTAATACTAACTTTAAAACAGCAACAGTCTACCAGGTGGTATGCTATGCAGCAGTTTCTGCTCAGCAGCAACTTAGCAAACTTTTCCAACAAGTTCAAAACTAGCACCGATTTTTCCCCCCTCTCTCTCCTTTCCACATTCAGTCTGCCTGCAAAATTGTTTCTCTCAGCCATCCCAATGACAGATGTGGCGTTATGCACATTCTAGTGGCTTGGCTTGCTGTTGGTCATCAAACACAAATAATCAGGACCACCTTGCCCAGCATGGAGTTCCAGCCTAGGCAAAATCCTAGAGAGTGAGAAAGCTCTATAAACATGGAACATATTTACAACAATATGGCTGGAGACACAAAAGCTAAACCACTACTCTCCAGATGATACTTTCCATTTTATTTTTTTATTATTTTTTTTTTAAAAAAGCAGCAACTTTATAAGCTGCCAGAAGAATATTCTTTCCCCCCAAAACAATAAAGTCTCATTGCACCGAAAAACTAACACATTTCTTATGGCAAAAGTTACTGAGGGATAGAACCCACTTTTTCAGCTTCATAGGCTATCATCTATCTATCTATCTATCTATCTATCTATCTATCTATCTATCTATATCTATCATCTATCTATCATCTATCTATCATCTATCTATCTATCTATCTATCATCTATCTATCTATCTATCTATCTATCTATCATCTATCTATCATCTATCTATCTATCATCTATCTATCTATCTATCTATCTATCTATCTATCTATCTATCATCTATCTATCTATCTATCATCTATCTATCTATTTACAGTGGTACCTCGGGTTACATACGCTTCAGGTTACAGACACTTCAGGTTACAGACTCTGCTAACTCAGAAATAGTACCTCAGGTTAAGAACTGTGCTTCAGGATGAGAACAAAAATTGTGCGGCAGTGGCGTGGTGGCAACCATTAGCACAGTTCTTAACCTCAGGTTAAGAACAGTTTCAGATTAAGAACGGACCTCCAGAACGAATTAAGTTCTTAACCCGAGGTACCACTCTATCTATCTATCTATCTATCTATCATCTATCTATCTATCTATCCATCTATCCATCATCTATCTATCTTTCTATCTAGAGACCTTGTCAGGCGCCTGTAGGGTTTCTTTCCCCTACTGAAAGACACTTTCTATTGCAGCCAATGGAATAGGCTGAAGTGTGTATGTGTGTGTGTGATGCTCACGCTAAACATTTGGAAATGTGCTGACAGACCTCAAAAGGTAGGTGATCCCTGAAAAGCATACATGTGTACAAGATAAACACAGTATTCGTTTGAAACAAAGGCAAAAATTAATAAAGCAACTTTCTTAGATTTGCTGCCTGAGATGAAAGACAAAATCGTGCCTACCTCCACCCCCCCCCCGCACTCCATGTAGAAAAATCTAATGGACTTGCAGTTGAATCTTACTTCGACACTAGCAGCCAAGCAGCATCCTCTACCATACCGAAGAGTACTGGCTAGCTTAGGGGTGTTGAACAGACCACATGGCATACACTAAGCTCTGCCCCCCCCCCCAGGGCTTTGCCACTTCTTCCTGCCCCCTCAGCATCCATCTGCCTTAAAAGGAGGCCATCCTATTAATGGTAGGGCCATGATGCCAGCCCTGAATAACAACCTCAAAACACTGAGAGAAGCTGAAGCTTAGAACAAAGCAGAAAAATCATTATTTCCAGACAGCGTATTTTTCTTTTAAATAAATTCCTTATTTTCCCACCTGGCTGATTTATTGGTATATGGTCAAAAGATCAATAGATACCACCTGCAAACTGCTGCTCTTTGAATCTTGCACCTCATTGCTTTCATATATATACAGTGCCACTTTAACTACACATGTAGAAATGCAGACGTCTTTATAGAAGGAAAGATCAATACTATTCTTAAGAGGCTGAGCAGCAAATTAGGAAGGTTCCTCCCTCACCCGTCTCTTGAGATTTCTATAAAAGCATTGATAAAGCAAACAGCTAAATAGATCCCCCCTCCTCTGATCTTTTTCTTTTTTAAAAATACATGAAAGTAAACCCCATTTATTTCAGTGGAGCTTCATTCCATGCTTAGGACTGTGGTCTTCTTCCTTTCATTTTGTCCCTTTTGGTTTTGAGTCCCAAATGGACTGGGATTTATTTATTTCCTTATACAGTATTTATATCTCATCTTCCTTCCATCATGGAGCAACTGTACACAGAATCATAGAGTTGGCAGTGACCCCGAGGGTCATCTAGTCCAACCCCCTGCAATGCAGGAATCTCAACTAAAGCATCCAAGACAGATGGCCATCCAACCTCTGCTTAAAAACCTCCAAGGAAGGCACTGACCAGACCCAGAGTTGCTTAGGTTTAGCAAGATGGGTGGCCGTTTCCCTTTTTCCTTACTGGTCACTATGGAGAGTGACTTGTTGTTGTTGTTTAGTCGTTTAGTCGTGTCCAACTCTTTGTGACCCCATGGACCAGAGCACGCCAGGCACTCCTGTCTTCCACTGCCTCCCGCAGTTTGGTCAGACTCATGTTAATAGCTTCAAGAACACTGTCCGACCATCTCGTCCTCTGTCGTCCCCTTCTCCTTGTGCCCTCCATCTTTCCCAACATCAGTGTCTTTTCCAGGGAGTCTTCTCTTCTCATGAGGTGGCCAAAGTAGTGGAGCCTCAGCTTCAGGATCTGTCCTTCCAGTGAGCACTCAGAATTCCTTCAGAATGGATAGGTTTGATCTTCTTGCAGTCCATGGGACTCTCAAGAGTCTCCTCCAGCACCATAATTCAAAAGCATCAATTCTTTGGCGATCAGCCTTCTTTATGGTCCAGCTCTCACTTCCATACATCACTACTAGGAAAACCATGGCTTTAACTATACAGACCTTTGTTGGCAAGGTGATGTCTCTGCTTTTTAAGATGCTGTCTGGGTTTGTTATTGCTTTTCTCCCAAGAAGCAGGCGTCTTTTAATTTCGTAGTAGCTCTTGCCTATCCTTCCTCTTTCTGCTGTTTGGATTACTGTCACTTTGTCCGTGGTTACTGATGTTCAGAGGAGGTACGCTTACTTGGGGCTCCATGAACATAGGGGGACTTACTTCTCTGTAAACTGCATAGGCTTGTATGGGCACTTTCCATCCCTTATAATATCACAGAATGGTGTTGCTGGGATAAATCAGTACAGCCGTCCCCCTTGTTTTACTCTCTTTCTGTGAGTGAGGGTTTTCAGGGACTCCTTACTCAGAAGTAGTAGTAGTAGTAGTAATAATAATAATAATAATAATAATAATAATAATAATAATAATTTATTTATTCCCCAACCTTTTGACTGGGTTTCCCCAGCCACTCTGGGCGGCTTCCAACAAAAGATTAAAAATACATTAAAACATCAGTCATTAAAAACTTCCCTTAACAAGTAAGTCCTACTGAGTTCAATTAGAGGTACTCCAAGGTAAGAGCACATAGGACTGCAGTCTGAATGCATTGTTACCTTTTAAAAATAACTTTTCTGTGTTGCTTTATGCATAACTTAAGCTGCCTTGAGAGTGGAAAGGAGAGCAACCTCCACCCCCTTGCAAACAAGCGAAAAAGGCAGACTATATCCCCTTCGTCTTCACCGCATACTGGTCCAGTGATTTACTGGAGAAACCGTTTTAAATGTATTTGGTTGCTGAAATGCTTTTGGCTTAAAAATAGCAGGCACCAGAGCTGGCACAAGGAATGGAGAGTGTAAGATTTGAATCTGCCTGGACTCTGAAGCCACACAACCGCGTCCGTTTGGGCTGCTCCAGCTCTTGATTTTGCCACTAGAGGGCGAATGAACAGACCTAAGTCGAGATGCATCTTTAATACAGATGCCTCGTGGGAAGGTAACTGTTCGTTAAGAAATGCCCCAACCCTGTTCTGCGTCTGGAGATGCGCACGGCGTGCGTTTTCTTCCAAGGAGGCTGACGGTGCATGCACCCTGATCTCTTTACTGCTTATCAAATTAATGCCTGTGAGCTTATAACTGACTGATTGCTGAACGACCCCTCAAGCTTTTAAGTCATACATTTCAGAATCCGAAGGAGCTCCTGAAATAAATACAACTAGCGCTGAAATTTACTGCACACACCGCCGGTAGGTTCGCAGACAAAGGAGTAACAGGAACGAGCTCTCGCTATATTTTCAGGCGGGCTGCAAGGAAAGACAGATTGCCTTTCTCACCACCTCCCGCTATGCTTTCTTAAGGGCTCCTCGTCAGATAATAATGGTTGGACGGATCCTGCGTTTTGCTGCTGCTGCTACGTCACCGGCCAACATCTGTCTTGGAATAGGAATGATGGCTTCCGTGATGGGCGGGATTTGAAAGCTGGTCTTTTTTTTTTTAAGCCACTATTTCATGTGCCTACCAAGGCATTGCAAAAGCGGAGGCTTTTGTACCAAACCAAATGCAGCAGCAGCAGCATCAAGAACCACCAGCAGCTATGACATCTCCATCTCTATGAAACGTGCCTTCTCTGCAGACCATGGGAGGGATCATGTGCGGTGCTGCAAAAGGAGACTTGATTTATTCTATTTCCATCATCTTGCTTTGGCTGAGGCAGTTGCCGGCTGAGGAGTCAGGCTGGGCAGGTAAGTGTTTGGATCACTGTGCAGGAGGGCAGGATAAAAAGTGGGAACAGTTTTACCAAGGGGGGGGGAGAGAGACAACACTCTGATTAAGGCTACAATCTTCACCCCGCTTACCTAGGAGTAAATTCCACTGAATTTAATAGTACTTACTTCTGAGTATACATGGGATTGTGCTGTAATGCATAATCCACCAAACGACAGTAAGTGAGATATGAGTGGAAATCTTGCAAACCTTCATTTTAAACAGCACATTTACCTCTTGGTATATGCAATACTTGCATGAAAGGATGGATGCTTAGCTGGGAGCACACCTGGACAGGAAAGAAGGTTTCAGCACTTTTGATAAGAAAATGCTAAATGCACCAGATTGCTGTGAACATAAACCATAGGTGTAGAAGATGCTGCCTTCTCCCTCCCTCCCTTCAAGCCATGAAGCTCTAATTCAGAAGCAACAAATTCATTTAAGAAAGGATGTTCAACAGGTATGCCCCTGGGAGTGGTTATAGAAATAGAACTGCAGATTTTCCATTTCTTCTTACCACAGTCCTAGGTTGGTAGGACCAGAAGGGGTACTGAATGGCAGCTGTGCAGCTCCACAGTTGAACTAAATGCAGAAGTCTTTAATTGTAGACTTGTCACAGGGGTCAAAAACGTTCTGTCAGTTATAATGCCACCCATGCATAAGAGAGCTGCTTACTTGCAATGCATAAGCTTCATTAACATCTCAGCTGTAAAGTAAGTTTCTGGTCCTCATGAGAACAAAGCAGTGTGGAAACTTGGCGGTAGTGTGTTAGAGAGCAAGCTTCTAATATGTGCTGAATGCTTCTAACCCTGAAACACTTGCTTATTTAATTCCTTGAATTGCTTAAGGATTGCAACACACACACACGCACACGCACACACACACACCACTTGATCTAGGGGGCCATACAATCTGAGTTGAAAGGAGTGGGGGTGAAACTAATTTCAGGTGTCTGAGGTTTTCTGCTATACGAACCTTTTGTTAATTGTTCCTTTAAAATTCAGAAGGAAATAATCTGAAACCTTTTTAACCTTCAGGAATGTCTATATTGCTTACAGAACAGTGGCAGATTAATTAAGAGCTTGTGACATTAACCATATTTGCCAAGTTATTGCTTTGTAGAATTAAATGAACGGAAGATTGTTTTGAACTACAGTGAACTTTCATGAATATTCAATAAAGAAAAATGCATCTGTTCTTTGAAACGTAGGAAATGCAGGACCAAAATGCAAGGCAAAAACTGGCAGATAAATGTACAGACACCCAAATTTCTAATCCCTCAGATTTCTAATCCTTCAAATCTGCCTAGTTTCTGCATATTGCTTTCTAATCCAGAGTGGATTAGGTTGAATCTGTTCTTTTGGATTTGGAGATCACTGATTGGCCAGTCCTTGTGATAATATTATGCTATGACCATCCCCTCTTCAGACCAGAGGGGTGTGCAACATTAATTGGCTGAACCTTGTAGTCATTTTTTAATGTCAGACTTCTACCCTTCTCCGACCAGCTATTTTTTTTAGGTTTTACACTTTTTAGAAAAGAGCTAACTAGGTATTTTATTAGGTGAACACGCTAAGCGTTTATCCAGGATAGGGGGAAGGGAGCGTGGACATCCTTCTGGAAGCATGTGGGGAAGAATGAACAGGAAAAGGCAATTGGATTCTTGGGGAGGGATGCAACTTCATACTTCCTGGTTCTGGCTTCCACTTAGCAGGACCAGCTAGTTGAATATGACCCAGGGTTCCTCCAGATGATGCATTTAGTGAGCAAAGTTTGCATGGAGGTTATGCAAAGTTTACTCTTTATTGAGCATTCATCCAGATTTGCTTGCGGGGAGGTTATACGTCTTTCTGTCAATCACATGTTACCCCACACTTTTTAGTACATTTTCCTAACTGCAAGAAGTATTTTTTTTTTTAAAAAAAGAAAGGAGTGGGGGAAGTGGATTCATTGAGCCCTTTAATCCTATGAATTGCATAATCTTAAATTTCCAATATCCAGCTGAATCCTTCCCACAAAACAGAGGCCAACTCACTCAATATAATGCAGTATCTTTATAGAAGGAAAGGAGTGGGAAGTGCAGAGTTCACAACACAGTCAACCCCTTTCCCCGTCCAAACTCCACTTCACAGATGCATGAAGTATGCACTCTCATGTTTACTCTTTTTTGTCCTCACTAGGGCAAAACACTGCCCCTCTAGCCCACTCAAGACAACACCAAGGTTGCAGGTTCAATCCCTGTATGGGACAGCTACAAAGTCCTGCATTGCTGGGAGTTGGACTAGATCATCCTTAGACTCCCTTCCAGCTTGACAATTCTGGAACTGGACAGCTACTTTCATAGTAACAGAGCAATCTAGACCCCCCTTTATTCCAGGATAGGGGTGGATGGCTTGTATCAGATGGAGACTCCCCCCACGCCAGCTCGTACAGTCAAGGCAGCCTCCTCATTGGTGAAGTGAAAACACCAGACTCCCTTTTCCAGCCATCAAATGTGTGGCTGAGGATTAAAACCAAATAGTGGGATGCCTGTTGGCTGGAGCCATCAGAAAGAGCTGAAATGGGACACTTGAAGGTTTGGAGAGGGCAGGGTTGACCTGACAAATCCACTGGATCCCAAATTGGTCCCTCTGCTACCACATAATTGCATCGGGCCTGTTCCCTGTGCCATTCTGGAGTTGGTGCAATGATCAGCACTGATCATCCTCTTTCTGCCCACTCCACTCCACTGTCTGCCACAAATCCTCACCAGCAAGGGGCAGAGGGAGGTATGGGTTAGGATTGTTCTGTAAATGTAGTGCCAAATTGTCAGTTGCTGATTCAGTGTGCTTGACTTTGGCAAAAGCCTGTAAATTGAGGAATAGGGATCTCCAGAGGTTGTTGGACTACAGCATGAGTAGGCAACCTAAGGCCCAGGGGCTGGATCTGACCCAATCTCCTTCTAAATCTGGCCCGCAGATGGTCCGGGAATCAGCGTGTAGAATGTGTCCTTTTATTTAAAATGCATCTCTGGGTTATTTGTGGGGCATAGGAATTTGTTCATCCCCCCCCCCTTCAAAATATAGTCTGGCCCTCCACAAGGTCTGAGGGACAGTGGACCGGCCCCCGTTTGCTGATCCTGGACTACAGCTTCCATAATCCATGACCATTGGGCATGTTGATTGAGACTGATGGGAGCTGGAATGCAACAGCATCTAGGCTGGAGAAGCCCTCTATTGGAACAGCTTTCTCCCTGATCATGAAGGCTCATTTTGCCCATAAAGCAGAACTATCATCAAAATTTACAAATAAGAAAGAAGCACAAACCAGGACAAATGTAGTACCATCCCATAACTGTCTGTAGCGTAAGAAACAGCAAAGCAACGTAGTTTAAACAAGCTTATTTCATCACACTTACTCACCAAAACCACACCTGTAAATATCAGCCAGAATAACCTTGTGGGAAAACACCTTAACCCCCCCCCCCGAACTGAGAGTGGGTGGCACTGTGGTCTAAACCACTGAGCCTCTTGGGCTTGCTCATCGGAAGGTCGGTGGTGTGAATATGCGCAACAGGATGAGCTCCCATTGCTCTGTTCCAGCTTCTGCCAACCTAGCAGTTCAAAAGCAAACTAATGCAAGTAGATAAATAGGTACTGCTGCATCGGGAAGGTAAATGGTGTTTCCGTGCGCTCTGGTTTCTGTCATGGTGTCCTGTTGTGCCAGAAGCAGTTTAGTCATGCTGGACACATGACCTGGAAAGCTGTCTGTGGACAAACGCCGAGCTGGCCTGAAGCAAGATGAGCGCCACACCCCATAGTCACCTTTGACTGGATTTAACCATCCAAGGGTCCTTTACCTTTTACCTTACCCCAAATATAGCAATCTGTGGTCAGCTACTATATGCCTTCAGCAAAATTTGCCTTAACACGGCTATAAAGCTCTCTGTGAGTTAATGTGGGAGGAGGGAGTGTGGTTCAAGGAAAAATTAATCTGATTGGCTGTGTGGTGCTTTGATGCGCTTATACTAGCTCTATGACCCCTGATTGGCTTGACCATGTAGCCAGGAAAAGGAGAAACCATTAAAAAAACAAATGTGCCAAATCAGCTACAACGACAGCAATGAACCCAGGTGAAATGATGCCCTAAATGCTTTTTTGGGGGGTGTATTATCCACAAAAATCCAACTCAGTCTAGTCTCCATGCAAGAAGTCTAGTCCATTCCAAGAAGCCAGCATTATGGTTATACTTGTGAAACAGAGAATGGAAAGTGGTTGATGAATCTGCTCTCAAGAACAAAGGCTGCTTTTGACTGGCAAGACTTGTCTGGGTCTGTAAAAGACACCGTTGGCTATTTGGATAGGTACAGTAGGATGTTAGTGGGGGTTTCCCCCCTGTGTGCTGCTTTTCTCCTATGACCTTTCAGAGTTCATACTAGGGCTTTGAACAGTTATTTATGTTTCCTCAGGGACATGGAATGCAGTCCACTCCCAGGTGCACCATGAAATCATAATACCTCAGTGGCGATCAGATGGAAGCTCTGGCAGTGATAAGGTAGGTTGCTTAGCCACAATAACAGGAAACGAGCTGTGCTTTCTCATCCCTTTCAAATAACCATTATCCTCCTGATACAATCATTGGTGGGAATTATATAGCAGTGACAGTCTGGCTGTGAAGTGCCTTGTAAAATCTGCCTAAGCTGGATAGAGTGATGGTCATATAAACTCATATACCCATTATCAATACCAAGAGGAATGAAGGAAGCTGTCTTATACTGAGTCAGACCTTTGGTCTATCTAGCTCAGTCAATATTGTCTATGCTGGCAATATTGGTCTTTTGTGTATAGTGGTCTTTTGTGTATTGCAAGTGCGTTTTTGTGACTATGTTTTCTTAGTGCCTCTTGCTGCTTCCCTTAGATCCTTTATCACCACTAGTGATAAAGGGCTTTTTGGCCTGGGGCCTGGGAGAAAGAGTGTGATAGCCTTATCAGTGTTTATATTAGTTAACAGTGCATCAGTTCTGTTCACCCATCCTGCTAAGTAGGCCACTCATCTTGTAAAGATGAGTAAGCAAGACGTAAGACTGTGTGATTTGCGGAAGACAATTTCAAACCACTGGGTTGATCCGTCTGGTTCTCAAAAGGCTTGGAAGCAGCTTGGAAGCCCCCCCACAGACTAGAGCATCTGTAGCCCCTCTAGTCACATAAGGATACCATGCTGTGAACTAGCCTACACAAAGAGGCAACAGTTCTCGAGACTGCAGCAGCTGGAAAAGCTGAAGCTGTGGCCTCAAAAATGCCTGCCAACTTTTTCTGTGCACAGCCGAATTCTCACTAATGCTTCCCCTTTCCCCCTTGGTTGTGGTACCATGTGGTTCCTTGTATGATGCACAGGAATCGGATTCTGTTTGCTTGGCATTGGATATAGTCAATAGTGCTGTTCGTCTTCCACCTGCTCCAAACCAACATTGGGAGTTTCTCCAACTGCAATCCAGTTAAGACCATGGGTCCCTCTCACTCAAGACTGTCCAGACTGACAGGCAGTGGCTGTCCAGGGTTTTAGGCAAGGGACACTTCTGGTCCTGCCTGGAGATGCAGGAGATTGAAGCTTGGACCTACTGTGTGCAAAGCAGATGCTCTCCCACTGAGCCACAGCCCTTCTCCGGTTATTTCCTACAAAAATGTCACAGATGTGCAGCAGAATTATCTGAGGAGTTCAGCTAGTTGTTGTTGGCCGTCTCTGTTTTGGCTGTGTGGAAGCACCAGACAGATGGGAAGCAGAGATTTAATCAAAGCAAGCATCAGTTTTCCTCTACTGCTATGTGTGTGGCCATGCAAATGTGCTTTTGATCAAAGGGAAGGTCCAGCTCTGTGGCCCGTTTGCTATCAGATCCCTTGCAGGGCTGACGAAGAAGGATGTGTCAATAAGGGCAAGAGGGCATTGCTATTTCTTTTCTGTCCTTCTCTCTTGCTCAGAACAAGTTGCTCAACAAAGAGATTGCACAGGCAACTCTCGAGCTGGGAACTGAACCCACATCTCCCGAGTCTCTGCCCTGCACATTAGCCGCAAAGTGCTCTCTCCCTCCTCCTGCTCATGCAAGCTCTCAAAAATGTTCCTGAATGCTCTAAAATGAAACTGGAAAAATCGTTTAAAATTAGGCATGAGAAGGGGGGCACATCTGTTGCCACTATGAATAGTCAAGGACCATGTCGATATATGAATAGGAAAAGAGGATGGTGTTCTCCATGGAAGTTGTAGCAAACATTGGTGTGTGTGTGTGTGGAAGCACTAGAAATGCAGAAGCTGGAGGCTATTTTGGTTGAACAATTTGCTGCTCAGTGTGGGCGAGGTTCCTTCATAGACCACACTTAGGATGGGAACATGTCTAACAATGGTGCAATTTTGATTACTTGGGACAACCAACATTACTCACTTTCCTTCTTATTAACAGGCTGTGGTTTGTTTTTTTATGAGGGTGCATGGGGGGAGGTGATAGCGATTTCCTGCCTCATCCATCTGCTCTGCCTTTGACACTTCAGCTAATATTTGCCAATTTCCACCTTGCAGCCTTCGTAAGCCACCACAAAGAATCATTAGCCAAGTTCCGCTTCTGAGAGAACATACTGTAATATCCATAGTAGGGTTGGAAGGAAACCCAAGCAGCATCTCATCCAGCCCACTACAATGCAGGACCACAGCTAAAGAATCCCTGACAGAGGGCCACCCAACCTCCAGTGAAGGAGGCTGGGTGGGTGTTAGATAGGCATTATTAGGGTTTGCATCATTCCCAATCAGCCAATGATTTCCTAAACTTCGTTGTATTGTGTTTTGCTTGTCCTTTGAATCAGTCTTGAATAGTAATGTCTTGACCAACTAACGTCACAGTGGCATGCATCATGCACAAATCTACAAGTTCCTGTCAACCTCACAATGGCTATGCTCTGTCTTCACAGCTGCAAGCAGTACACATGTGCCCATTGGTGGGAATCACAAGTGGGGAGAGTGCTGTTGCGCTCACGTCCTGCTCTTAGGATGGCCACTGTGAGAACAGGATGCTGTCCTGATCCAGTAGATGCTTCTTATGTTCTTATCCACTCTCTAGCCCTGCTTTTCCTTTACATTCAAGCCAGTCCATTCAGTGCAGCTGCACTGGACCCAGGAAGGGAATTTTAATTTGGCGTTCATCATGGTTTGCTCCAGAAATGGCCTGCTAGTGTTCTTCTCTGTTTGTGTTATGGTCTGGTATACCACTGTGGGCCAATAAGCCTGCAATCCAGTTGCAACCTGGAAGTTGGTCTTATTGAACTCCGCTGGATTTGCTTCTAAGTAAACAGTCATAGCAATTGGGTTGAAAGTGATCTGCAGTCTACTGTTTGAGAATCAGTGAAATAAAATATTTGCTATTCTTTTTCAACTTTTGCTTAATATCTTGATTCTGTCATAAGCCAGAAATGCAGAGAGTGTGTAAACCTTTTGTTTCTGTGTTGTACGCAGCACCCACCCAGAGCGGAAGTAGAAATAACAGCTGAAGGAAGAAACTTCATCTTGGATGTTGAGAAGAATGAGTAAGTAACCTTGTATGAAAAGGCAGGATACATTTAAATATACACTCCTGTTAATCTATTGTGTGAACTAAGCAGAGGTTATCCGCCATTTTGAACTCCAAACAGGGCACTCTTGTTCCTTTAATAAAAGTTCAGTTAGTGGAACATCTTCTGTTATGGTGTTGTATAGCTGTCAAAATGCAAAGGCAGAAGATGTTGAGCAAGCCTCCAAAAGAGACTTGTGAAACTCATACACAAACAAACCACAAAAACTCTAGCTTGTTCCTGTTCCTAGGCACTAGAAATGGGATTACGTAAATCAGAGGTAACGTCAGGCCCAGGGGTTATGTCCCTACAGGCATCTCTAGCTGGTCTGTGGGATGCCCTATGCCATGCCACGCCCTTAGCCATCCTCAGAGCCTTCTTCAACTGCTTTTGTCTGGCTGGTTATGTGTCCTTGAACTGTAATTATTTTATTGATTGATTGATTGATTGATTGGTTTCAATTTATATACTGCCCTATATCTGGACGTCTCAGGGCGGTTCACAGAATAAAATCAAAATATAAAACCACAAAATACAGAATCAAAATAAAAACAAAAATAATCCAATAACTCCCCCCCCAAAAAACCCCACATTTTAAAAGGCCACTTGCTTGACTAGATCGAAGATGAAGAGGCCTGGGTGCAGAAACGTCTGGGTTTTGCATAGTTGGAATGTAGCCAATACTATGAAGGTAAGGGTCACATTATTGCTTTGCCCACTTTTGTCTCGAGCTGCCAAGCTTGTCCGGAGTTTTGGGCTGGGCTGCCATCAGTATGCAGATGACACCCAACTCTATCTGTTGATGGATGGCCATCCTGACTCGGCCCCAGACACACTGACCAGATGTTTGGAAGCTGTGGCTGGATGGTTACATGGGAGCTGGTTGAAGTTAAATCCTTCGAAGACAGAGGTCCTTTGGCTGGGAAGGGACGATATGGGATTGGGGGGGGCAACTCCCATCTCTTGGGGGGTTCAATTAGTGCCAGCACCGTCCGTTAAGAGTTTGGGTGTAATCTTCGACACCTCCCTTTCCATGGAGGCGCAGATTGCAGCTATAACAAAGGCAGCATTTTTTCATCTCCACCAAGCTAAGCAGTTGGCTCCTTACGTCTCTCGCCCTGACCTAGCCAATGTGATCCACGCAACGGTCACCTCCAGACTGGATTATTGTAACTCGCTCTACGTGGGGCTGACCTTGAGACTGACCCAGAAACTCCAGCGGGTGCAGAATGCCGCGGCGAGACTCCTTACAGGGTCCTCGCTGCGAGACCACATTCACCCAGTGCTATACCAGCTGCACTGGCTCCCGGTGGAGTACAGGATCAGGTTTAAGGTGCTGGTTTTAACCTTTAAAGCCCTATACAGCCTAGGACCCTTGTACGTATGGGACCGCCTGTCCTGGTATGTCCCACAGCGGAACATACAGTCTTCAAATAAAAACATCCTGAAGGTCCCAGGCCACAGAGAGGTTAGGCTGGCCTCAACTAGAGCCAGAGCTTTTTCGGCTGTGGCTCCAATCTGGTGGAACGCTCTGTCACAAGAGACTAGGGCCCTGCGGGACTTGACATGTTTCCGCAGGACCTGCAAGACGGAGCTGTTCTGCCAGGCCTTTGGTCGGGGTTCAGTCTGACTCCCTCTCCCCTTTCATAAGAACTTGCATGAAAGTGGCCTCCCAATTTTTCTCACAGGCCCATATAAGTTCAGCACAAACAGTTGGGCCTGGTGAGCATTTAAGGTCCCCAACCCTAATCTGCAGGTTGCCATCTGATTGGATTTTATTCCGATCCTGATCTGATTTGAGGACGTATTTTAATTGATTGTCTGATTTTATGTTAATGTGTTAAAGATTTGATGTTAGCCGCACTGAGCCTGGCTTCGGCTGGGGAGGGCGGGATATAAATAAAAATTATTATTATTATTATTATTATTATTATTATGGACCACCTGTTGAGAACTGCAGTTTTAGATCATTTATAGATAAATTGCATTACCTGCAGAAGTTATAATTCTTTGCAATGTAACTTTCTCTGTGGGGGCACCTACTCTATGGGATGACTTCCCCTTGGAGATGAGCCTAGGCACCAACTGTTGGGTGCTTCCAGTGTGCTTAGAAAACTTATCCATTATTTTAAAAATTGCAACCCCCCCCAACAACTTACCTATTTCCCCAGACGTTTCTAGGCTGTTTCTATACCAGTTTTTAGCCCCCTGATTACTGTAACTAACGTTAATATTTTATTGGTTTTTTGGGGGGAGGGGTATGTTTTATGATTTATTGTTGTAAACTGCTTTGATACTCTCCGGAATGAAAGACACTAGAAATAGTTTTATTTATAAGTAACTGTAATATAGGGGATGAGGGGGATGCTCATCATATTTGCAGAGGACAAATAGTAAATAGATAAATAGTAAAATTATCATTATGGAGTAGGATGTCTCTATTTTCATCGGAGACATATTGGCAGGTATGCCAGTGTGATGGGATGAAGAGCTGCTTGTGTGTAAATTGCAATCCCTCAGAGTTTGAACAGCTTCTCAAACCTCTGCCTGTGACGGAGCCCCTCCAGCATGGCTGCGTCAGTCGCTAGCAGAATCCGAAAGTGGTTGCTTTCGGAAACGTTTCCAACATAAAAGCTCCTTAACGGAAACACGTCTTCTGGCCTCTCTGCGTGACAGTTTCCGGCGAGGAACGGGTGTCCCTATAGGAGGTTCTGAGACATCCCCACTATTTTCACTGGAAGCATCTCTGAGCCATTCCTCCGACTCTCCTTCCCTTGACATTCCTGTTCGCCCCCTACTGGTTCCTTCTTCAGGTGTTACGTCTCCCTTTACCTCAGAGAGCCTTGGCACCTCCGGTGCTGCCGATGGCAGTTCCCTGACATCCACCTCCCCTCCAGGGCCCCCTTCACCCTCTCCCGTCTCCTCCCCTACAGTTTGGGAGGGGGTAAAACCCCGGAAGGAACCTTCCTCATCGTCTGAGGTTTCGAACACCTTTCTCCACTTGTTGCGGTTCCTAGTCTCTCGGTACTCCTCGTCTTCTGAGTCCGTTCCTTCTTCCAACTCCGACTCCGCGAATCCTTCCAGTTCCTCTTCCTCGTCTGTGGTGCCGAAATACTCCCTCCTAAACCTTGCTGCCGGCTGTGGTTTCCTCGGGAATCTTTGGTGGAACGTTTCTGTTAAAACCTCGTCATTGACCTCCTCTGCTGTCACCCAAGTGTTTTCTGACTCCGGTTCCCCTTCCCACGCCACTAAATACTCCACCTGATTGCCCTTCCACCTGGAATCGAGGATTTCCGCTACATGGTTACTGCTCTCCCTCTCTTCCAAGACTGGTCCCCTGGTGTGCTCCCCTTCACCTCCCCCCTTGTACGGTGACAGTAATGACCTGTGGAACACTGGATGCAATTTCATGTGGTTGGGTAACCGGAGTTTGAAAGCCACTGGGTTGACCTGCTGAATGACCTCAAAGGGTCCCAATCTCTTGGGTCTTAATTTCTTACAACCCCCTTTGAACGGCAACCCTTGGGTGGACAACCACACCTGATCCCCCACCCTTATGGTTTCACCTTCCCTCCTGTTCTTGTCTGCCTGCTTCTTATATTGAGCCTTGGCCCTTTCTAAGTTGAGCTGAAGCTGACGATGGATCGCTTCCATCTCTTCTACAAAATGTTCGGCCGCTGGGACGCTCCATCTCTCGCCTCCCTCCCCCGGGAATGCCCTGGGGTGACACCCGTAATTGGCCAAAAAGGGGCTCATCCCTGTGGACACATGCTCCGCATTGTTGTAGGCAAATTCTGCCAGCGCCAGCTTTTCGACCCAATCATTCCCTCTGTCATTGACATAACACCTCAGATATTGTTGGAGGATGCCATTTGCTCTTTCCGCCTGCCCGTTGGTTTCAGGATGCCGGGCCGTCGAAAAATTGACCTCCACGTGCAGCAAGCTCATGAGCTTCCTCCAGAACCTGGAAGTAAATTGTTTCCCGCGGTCCGAGACAACCCTCAAGGGGGCGCCATGCAGCCGGAAGATGTGTTCAACAAACAACTTCGCTGTTTCTTCCGCTGTGACTGCATGTGAACATGCTACAAAGTGGCACATCTTAGTTAACAGGTCCACTACTACCATGATGGCCGTCTTCCCTTTGGATTTGGGCAGATCCGTCATAAAATCTATTGATACCGCCTCCCAAGGCCGTTCTGGCGTGGGTAGTGGTTCCAATAACCCTGCCGGCGCCCTTCTTTCCCCCTTGGCCCTCTGGCATTGGTCACACCCTCTTACATACTCCTTTACATCTTCCCTCACCTTGGGCCACCAAAACTCCCTGGTGACCATCCACATGGTCTTGTGTTGTCCAAAATGTCCCGCCGTGGGACTATCATGCAACTGCTTGAGTACCCTCCCTCTCAATTCACCTTCTGGTATATACAGTGCCCCTTTGTAATACAATGCCCCATTTCTTTCTTCAAAACCCTCCGGGCTCTCACCCTCTCCCCTGAGGTCTCTGAGCTTATTTTGGGCATATTCGTCAGTTTCCGTTTCTTCTACCAGCTCTCGTCTCCCCACCAGCGCCGCCCCACACACCCAGCGGTCCTCAGGAATGACATGTCTTTCGTCGCTTGCCCCCTCCCCTTCCAAGTACTCTGGTTTGCGTGAGAGAGCGTCCGCCCTGACGTTCTCTGGGCCTGGTACATAACAAATCTCGAAGTGGAATTTGGAAAATTCCTGTGCCCATCTCACTTGTCGTTGGTTGAGTACTCGAGCTGTTCTCCAATACTCCAAATTCTTGTGGTCGGTGCACACTTGCACCTTGTGTTGTGCCCCAATCAATAAATGTCTCCACCTCCGGAACGCTTCGTGAATGGCAAGTAGTTCCCTGTCATACACCGTGTAGTTCCGCTCGGACTTATTCAGCTTCCTCGAGAAAAAGGCACACGGTCTCCACTCCGACGTATTTCTTCCTGGCTGAAGAAGCACAGCCCCCACCGCTCTGTCTGACGCGTCTGTCTCCACCCTCATGGGCTTCTGTAGGTCCACATGCAGAAGTTGTTCTTCCGAAGCGAAAGCCCTTTTCAGTTCTTCAAAAGCTCTCTCCGCCTCCGCCGTCCAAACAAATTTCTTCTTGCTACTGAGGCAGTCGGTGATGGGCGCCGTCAAGTGTGCAAAATTCTTGATGAACTTCCGATAAAAGTTCCCAAACCCCAGGAATCTTTGCACATCCTTCTTGGTTTTCGGTGTCTTCCATTCCAGCACCGCCTGGACCTTGCCTGGATCCATGGCCAATCCTTGGTCTGACAGGCGGTACCCCAGGAATTCCACCTCCTTGGCATGAAACTGGCACTTCTCCAGTTTCACCCACAGCTGATTGGCTTGCAGCCGGCCCAACACTTCTCTCACGTCCCTCACATGCTGCTCTTCATTTTCCGAATACACCAACACGTCATCCAAAAAGGCCACACAATTCTTGTAGAGCAACGGCCCCAGGACGTGGTTGATAAAACTTTGAAAACATGCGGAGCCGGCTTGGAGACCGAAGGGCATTACGAGGTATTCAAATGCTCCCAAAGGGGTGAACATGGTGGTCTTCCATTCATCCCCCTTCCTTATTCGTATCAGATTATACGCCCCCCGCAGGTCCAGTTTTGTAAAAATCTTCCCCTTCCTCACCCTGGTCAGAATGTCATCAATTCGGGGCATAGGAAAGGCCAGGGGTTCCGACACGGCGTTTAGGGCCCTGAAATCCACTACAAGTCTCGGCTTATCTGTGTTTTTTTTGTCCACAAAAAACGCTGGGCTGCCCCCCACCGCTCGGGACTCTCTGATGAAACCCCTCTTCAGGTTTTTGTCAATGAACTCCCTCAGCTCCTGCATCTCCCTGTCTGACATGGCGTACAGCTTGCCCACTGGGAGTTGAGCCCCAGGGAGTAGGTTGATTTGACAGTCAAAGGGTCTATGCGGCGGCAGTTTGTCCGCTTCTCTTTCGCTAAATACGTTGCTCAGATCTGCATATTGCGGAGGCACCTCCCCTTGCTTCATTACCTCCATCCCAGCTAAGGTGAGCTTGGCTCCCCCTGGATCCTTTCCCTGCTTGCAGTGTTCTAGGCAATGCGCTGACCCAAAGGAGACCACCCTCTGGTGCCAGCCCACTAGAGGATCGTGTAGCGCCAGCCAGCTCATCCCCAAAATTATGGGAGCTCCTCCCAAGGTGGCCACATTAAACGCTATCCTCTCGGTGTGCCTTGCCACCCTCATTATCATGGGGACTGTCTGTTGGTTCACTTCTCCTCCCAACAACTCTCTGCCATCAATCGTGGTTACCTGCAGGGGTTTACTTAAGGGGAGGGTTTGTATCTGGTGCTCAGCTGCGAACTCCTTACTCATGAAATTACAGGAGCTGCCTGAATCCAGCAGGGCCTTGATCTGTAGGGGGTGTCCGTTTGGCAGCTCTAGCAACACCTCTATCACTAGAGCAGGTCTGGGAGGTTCTGGTGCGGGCACTCTCACTGCTTTTGAGCCTGGCTGCTGTGCCCCGACGGCAGCCAGGCGTTGGCTTTTACTTGCTCTGTGCTTTCCTCCTCCTCTCCCCCAACAGCTCCTGCCATGCCTTGCCATTCCTTTCTCCGTGGACAGACTCTGGCAAAGTGTCCTGGCTGTTGGCAGAGATAGCATTTCTTCCCGCCCTTTCCCTCTTTCTTCCGCCCTTCACCGATGTTTGAAACTGTGCGCGCACGCGCTGTTCCCACTTCCATCGGCTCTGCCGGCGGGAAAGGCTGCTCTGGAATGTCTGGAATGCGGAGCTCCCTCCAACGTTCTCCTTTCCCCTCCCGCTTCTCCAAAGCCCTCGCTTCCTGGCGCGCTCCTATGGCTAGCGCGGCTTTAGTCAGCTGGTCCATAGACTCTGCTCTGGGGTTCCGGGAAAGTTCATCTTTCAAGGACGAAGACAGACCTTCTTCGAAAAGCATTTGAATGGGCTCAGAAGACAAGTCCCACCCCAATCGATGAATCAACATAGTGAACTCAGTCCAGTACTCACGGACAGTCCTGTTTCCCTGTTTGCAAGCCATTAACTGCCTTCGCACCCCTCCCTGCTCAATGTCACTGGAAAACATCAGGTCCATGGCACGAAAAAACTTCATCGCGTCCTTTAGGATCTCATTATTTGCTGCCATCAAGGGTCTAACCCAGTCCTTCGCCCCTGATTCGAGATGGCTAATTACAAAAGCCACTCGCGATTCCTCATCAGGGAAGTCATCGAATTGCAGATTGAGAGCATATTGCATCTCTGTCCTAAAGGCATGGTAGTTCCTGGGGTCCCCCCCAAATTTCTGCACCAATCCTGGCATCTTTCTGTTGAGTGGGGTGGCTTTCTCCCTCCCCCTCTCTGCATCCTGAGCCCTCCTTTCTTCCAGCCTCGCCGTCTGCAAGGCAAGCTGGATTTCCAACGTCCTATACCTTTTCTCCAGGCTTGGACCTCCTCCAGCTGCCCCTCCGGTTCCTGCTGGTTCGCTCATGATGCCTCTCCCTGGCACAAGCTAGCTGTCGGTGACTTTCGGATTGCTGTGATGGGATGAAGAGCTGCTTGTGTGTAAATTGCAATCCCTCAGAGTTTGAACAGCTTCTCAAACCTCTGCCTGTGACGGAGCCCCTCCAGCATGGCTGCGTCAGTCGCTAGCAGAATCCGAAAGTGGTTGCTTTCGGAAACGTTTCCAACATAAAAGCTCCTTAACGGAAACACGTCTTCTGGCCTCTCTGCGTGACAGTTTCCGGCGAGGAACGGGTGTCCCTATAGGAGGTTCTGAGACATCCCCACTATTTTCACTGGAAGCATCTCTGAGCCATTCCTCCGACTCTCCTTCCCTTGACATTCCTGTTCGCCCCCTACTGGTTCCTTCTTCAGGTGTTACGTCTCCCTTTACCTCAGAGAGCCTTGGCACCTCCGGTGCTGCCGATGGCAGTTCCCTGACAGCCAGTGTAGGCCATAGTGGCTTATGCCACAATTGGAGAAACTGTTTTTTCTGTTTCTATCTAATTATTCAGCTACCCAGAAGGAATTCCATTCCTCGGAAAGAAAGATTATTGCTACTTTAATTTGACTGAGTGCCTTTAATCACTTTAAGCACTTCTGGGTTCACAGGGCTGATGGATACACAGAATCACAAGGAAACGGTCTAAATGCTCTCAATCCTTTGCAGTTGCTGTTGGTCCTGTGAAGAAAGCAGCGCTCGAGTCCTACAAATAGTCAGCGGCAGGCCTTTGTTAAAAAGTCTGTAGGCCTTCCCAATGCCTCCAGAAAAGATTTTGTCTTAATAAGCCAGACTGGAACCTTCTGAGAGCAGGCAGCCCGCCCTGAAATGCTACTTGCTAAACATGTTCCAACAGCTAAGGCGAGATAGGGGAAGAGAAATTGACACATCTTACATTGCTAAACACATGCTAGATTTCTCTTCAGCACAGCTTCTAATACAAACCATGAAACCGCTTGCTTGCATTGGCTTTTGGGAAATGATTAGAGTACCGTTAAATGTATTCAAGATACTCTGTTATGAAGTCAGGCTGTAGCTGCACAACATGCCCTTTAAGTGAGAAATTAGGACCTCCCTTAAAGAGGGCACATGTTGCGGTGAGGCCTGGGAACCAAACCCTGCGTTGTGGGTGGGTATGATCGGATAGCCACAACACCCAATTGGTAGGTCCCTTGATGCAGGGTTTAATCAGGCCAATGGGACGCAGGTTAAATGGATCAAGGGACCTATATATACCTATATATACCCAGAGCGTCCTCTTTTGGTGCGTGCATCAGAACACCCGCCCACCTCTCCCTATTTTTAGGGTTTTGCGCTTGACCTTGCTATGCCGTCGTGTGTTGTCTGTCGTTGGGACAGGAGCACGGCAGGAATTTCCCCCACTTGGCTGATTGGCTGGTGCCATTTGGGTTTCACCTGCCACGTAGCAAATCGTCACAACTTGTAAGGTTGCGGATAGGCTCTGGTTCAGGTGATAGGGATGGGAGAGCGGTCTCACCATCTCTATGTGAAGGATATTCCGTTAAAGGAATCCAGAGACTTGATGGTTTGGTCTACCCCTGAGAGAGGGTTGTGCCCGTGCCTGAGTCCAAGGGGGCATTTGGGTGGTGGAGATAGCCTGTTCCCGGCTTTCTGCTTATCCAGGTGTTCACCCTAGACTGACCTATGCTGGTCCCCTGAGTCAGCGCTACCTGCAAAGGTGCAGGGAGCTAGTTGAAGCAGAGCCTATGCAACCACTCACTTGCTGTAATCATTAAAGTTGTGGCCTAAATTCTGCCAAAACCCAAACCCAAAATTGAGTCTTGTCTGATTTTATTTAAGGGGGAGGTTTAAAGGTCTGAAAATGCAAAAATCTGTTGTCTGCTCCAAAGAATTGGTTTGGGTGTGCAGCCTAACAGAAACAGGACTTTTGTCCAGTTGCTTTTACATTTCTGGTGTTTTGGGATTGTGTGGAATTGTGAAGGGAAAGCTGTGAGTGGTGGAAGAGAATTGGCAGAAGCAGAGTCTCTTGAGCAAAACATTAGCAGTAGATTAACTCTGAGCATGATGACATAATTTCCAGGTGTCTCCTGGGAACCATGCTGTGCTATTTTCATCTAAGGCCTGCTCTCAACAGGCTAGCAAAACGGAACACATATATTGTGTTTACTTCCTGAGTTGGGCCCCTCATTCCTCTAAACACAGACCCGCACAGCCATTCAACTTTGCAAGGGGCTGCAGGAGAAAATGTACAGGGCTCATAGTTGTCTGTGATGTGTAATAAGTACAACTCCTCACTTGGCTACTGGTAGAGACTTTCGTCAAGAGCTCCAAACATAGAATGCTAGTTCTTTGCCAGTATAATTTTTATACTAGTATATTTTTCTTTTCTTTTCTGGTTATTTGTTTTTAATCAATGCCCTTTTAAATGTGTTGTGGGAGGGGGGTTATTGGTTTGTTGTTGTTCTTAATTTTATTATGGAGCTTATTTCCGAGTAGGTTTGTGTAGTATTGCACTGTTAGTATTCTGAAGTAAGTTCAACACATACTTGAGCTTAGTTTCAGCACATCTGAGGATACTTTGAGTATGTTAGAAACTAACAATTTATGTTTTGTTGGTGGTTATAGCTGGGATTGAGGAGGTTCAAGCTCTATTTAATTGCACAGGAAGTTACTCTATTAGCTATTATCTCTGAATAGGTTCCCAGACACCTGGTGCAGCCCAATTGATTATTAAATGATTTGTCGAGATGCTTAAGCTCTGCAGCTGCAAAGCAGAAAATCCAAGGCAGATGGATCACAAAATAGATGGAGACAGGTTCTAAGAATAACATTGGCCATAGTTCAGGAAGAACCTCACATGTAAACAGATTTGTTTTAAACTTCGTGTGCATTTTTGAAAGAAAGACAGAATTCCCCATTGGCCGAAGATAGCAAGGTTGAAAATGTGATGAACATATAAGTAACGAATGACAAAAGACTATGCCTAAGAACTAGTCCCTTTGGATGAAGAGGGTAATTTTTAGAAGAGAAGCTGTACTGAAGAAGAAACTAAAAAAATTGGCAGCTAAAAAAGCCAATGCAATTCTGGGCTGCATCAATAGGAGTATAGCATCTAGATCAAGGGAAGTAATAGTGCCACTGTATTCTGCTCTGGTCAGACCTCACCTGGAGTACTGTGTCCAGTTCTGGGCACCACAGTTCAAGAAGGACACTGACAAACTGGAACGTGTCCAGAGGAGGGCAACCAAAATGGTCAAAGGCCTGGAAACGATGCCTTATGAGGAACGGCTAAGGGAGCTGGGCATGTTTAGCCTGGAGAAGAGGAGGTTAAGGGGTGATATGATAGCCATGTTCAAATATATAAAAGGATGTCACATAGAGGAGGGAGAAAGGTTGTTTTCTGCTGCTCCAGAGAAGCGGACACGGAGCAATGGATCCAAACTACAAGAAAGAAGATTCCACCTAAACATTAGGAAGAACTTCCTGACAGTAAGAGCTGTTCGACAGTGGAATTTGCTGCCAAGGAGTGTGGTGGAGTCTCCTTCTTTGGAGGTCTTTAAGCAGAGGCTTGACAACCATATGTCAGGAGTGCTCTGATGGTGTTTCCTGCTTGGCAGGGGGTTGGACTCGATGGCCCTTGTGGTCTCTTCCAACTCTATGATTCTAAGAAAATATTATACTGCTAGTGAGGATCTTGTTTTAGAATGGAAGGTTGTTACTGGTAATCTCAAAACTTTCCTGTGTCACCTGTGTGGTTTGCTCCATTTTGCTTGACATGGAAGGCATGGCATTTAATGGTGGCAATGAGCCTTGGCACAGGTTTGTTTAGAAAGGGAATTTATATTCAGGCTGGGAAGAATTCATTGTGATGGTAGCCAAGACATGCAGTCGTTGGCTAGTTGACACAGAAAATGCTCTGGCTCTCAGCCCTGCTCAAATATCTAATTCTGGAATTACTGTACCTTGGAAAACAAAACTGACAAATCCACTGTACTGTTTCCATGTGTTAGGGCTAACAAGACCCCACCCCCCACTGCCGCCTGAGATTCTGAGCTGCTGGATACAGGGTTACTTCCATTATAATTTCCTGCCTTATCTGGTTTCCTTTCCAGTGCTTGTTTAAGGAAACAGAAAACTGGAAACAAACGTGGCTGTTGCCTATTTCAGCTTTACGTAGGAAGGATTGCTGTGGGATTCTGCATAGACGCTACACACACTGTATTTGCTGGTAACTTCCTACACACGTAGGATATGAATGGGAACAAATGACAGAAGGCTTTGACCTCTTCTGCAGGTCTTACGAAGAGTTTCTGAATGGCTGGAAAGCCAGGTCTCGCTCCGGGAGGGATTCCAGCTCATCTTCCTCTTGGAATGATGATTTCATTGTCAGAGGGCTAGGCAAGGAAGCTAGGTTATCTCTTCATTGACTCTAAACATTGCACAATTTCCCAGGCAGGAAGAAAGCTTCCTTCTCTCCTGTCCTCATTTTGCTTATCTTATAGGAAGATGTACAGGCAGTTTGACTCTGCAGCTTTACAGTTCTTTAATTTTTGGGGTTATAAGAGGGGAGACCTGCTTAGCTCGGCATAAGATGCTCCAAGAAGGAAATACTTTCCAGAAGAGATGATATAAGCAGAACCCAAACCTTTGGCATCAGCAGCAATATGAACCCCATTAAGCCCCACTTGAAAATGCCTTCTTATTTTAAAAACTGGTAGATCTATACATGCCACAAAGAAAAGTTGTGAGAAGAACAAATTGCCCTATTTGCCCCCCTGTGACTTTTGGGCTTTGCATGCTTTGGGGCACATCTCATTGCCCATCAGCGTTAACTCTCCCTGGCTGTTCTGACACTTTGAGACAGCTTGGCTGAAACATGGTTGACCCGAGGAAAGACATAAGTGTTTGCAAATGACACGAAACCTTTTGCAAAGAAGAGAATCCTGAACAATTCATCCAAGGGCTGCTGGCTTGCATCATATTCCTGACTTGAGTCCCAAGAGAACTTATGAAGAAAGTGTGAAATGTAACTCCCAAAGTTCATAAGCCAACTAAAAACCTCAAACTTTAATTATTTTACAGAATTTGAACATTTCCAATCCCATGTGATTCTGGAATTTAAAAAGCAGTTCATTACTGGCATATACTGCATGGGTGGGATGGTTTTGTTTTTCATAACAAATGGTGATTTCATGTTATTGGAGTAATGCGGCAGAGCAAAGTCAAATTATCACTCACTTGAAGGCATTTGTACTGCAGCCAAAAGGAATCACAGCAGTGTAGGAACTGGGATTTGGGTCCTAATCCAACAATGTATAAAGCATTGCTGAGAAATAAATCCTTCCTCTACTTCCAAGTGTTCTTGGCAAGCCATTTGGGCAGGTTTATTGTTTCATATTAAGAATTTGCTGTCAGTGGGCCTTGGCACATGTGATTTTGACCTCATTTTGACATACCCCTGTCAAAATCAGTGAATAGATATTGGATTTTGACTGTCATAATATGGATAGCCTGACTGCTGTAGACCATGCATTGGTAACCTCAAGGCTGGATTACTGCAATGCACCCTCCCTGCAAAACAAATTTGACAAATGGAAACCAAATAATAGAGAATGATGTCTTAGATTTGACCTCTCTATGTTGTCTCTTATGCTCCATAACTTTTTCTGCAACTACTATCATAAAGGGGCAATCCATCTTTCTTCCATCATGGGACTCAACACTATATATACAGGGTTCCCAGGTGCTCTCCCAATATACATATATAGATGTTTATAAGTGCAAAGGACATGGACATATTCCCAGTTTGATGATGTCATAATAATAAATAGCCGTTGTCAGGAATTACTGAGGTGGAGGAAGCTCCTGATCTGTTCCATTCACTTGCTTATACCATTTATCCACTGGACTAACAAGCCAAGTCATCAATTACCCTTTCACATACTCTTATAATACTTTGTTTCCGTTGCTGTGAAAACTATGAATATACAGTATCATCTGCAGCAACAGTCCATATTGTTCAAAAGTATTTTTGTGGGTTTTACATTAGATTGAAGGTAAATTTCTCAAATTAATCCAGACCCTTGAATTCTGAAAACTCAAAACCGTTTATTTATTTGTTTGTTTGTGCTTTTGTATATTTCAATTCTCACCTGCTTCCCTTTCCTTTCTCGTCCCGTCCCTGGAAGCTGCTCATAGTTTTTCAGTGAGGCTGATGTTGTGACTTCTTATCAGTTTTTCTCTCTTGAGCTGTACTTTCTCTTTCCTGATTTGAAATTGTCCCCATTTACTCATTAATCTGTATTGCTGGATATCTTTAAATTATAGCTATGCTTCTGTCTTAGGTTGAAGACCTAGCCAGTGCTGACTGACATCATCTAGTGTGAATGAAAGCAAGACATGCAGTATTTTGTATCTCTTAGTTTCTGTTCATTGGAATTTCATCTTTTATTTCTCTCTTTGGACTTTGAACACATAGGAAACTTGGAGCCTACCTTATACCAAGTCAGATCATTGGTCCATCTAGCTTAATATTATCCACACTCATTGGTAGCAGCTCTCCAAGGCTTCAGGCCAAGAACATTCCCAGTCTTGCCTGGAGATCCTGAGGATTGAATTTGGGGCTCTCTGGGGTGGTAGAGCACAAAGGATGCTCTACCGCTGAGCTACGGTTATGTTCTTATGTACTTTTTGTTCGTCTCCTGGAACCAGAGGTAGGATAGCTCTTATGGTGGGGTGAAACAACTTTCTCCGATGAGAGCAAAATGATGAAGTCAAGGATGGGTGTAGGAATGGTGCAGATACCAAGGAAGCCCATGCAGAGGGGACACCATTTGAGTTGTTCTTTAGGCATAAAAATATTCTGGGATGGTGCTGAGGGAATGTGCCTTCCCCTTCCTCAGTCCTTGCATCCCTCTGACCATGAGGGATAGCTCAGTTGGTAGAGCATAGGACTCTCAATCTCAGGGCTGTGGGTTTGAGCTTCACCTTGGGTGGAAGACTCCTGCACTAGAGGGGATTGGACCAGATGATCCCTGTGGTCCCTTCCAACTATGGTTCTATGATGCCATGGAGGCATGTTGGAAAGTATGGATTTATCTCTCCGTTCTGGTGGAGGCTTCAGTCATGTAGGGGGCTGATGAAATCTCCAGAAGAGCCACGCGACAAGGGAGCTGCGATGTATGTGCCTCTGTTCCCTTGTTGCCATTCGGATGACACAATGCTCTTTTCTAACCTAATTTCCATCTGCCTCATACATAAAATATTTGACACTCCCCACCCTATACCACAAAATAGAAGCCTCTTCACTGCAGGCACTTTCGCTGATCTGCCCCATGGTGTTAAGATGGAGGATTTGTTAGGAACAATGGTATCATTGACAGAGCCGAGCCAAGCCAAGAGGGCTCTGAATGGGGCTGGAAACAAGACTTTAAGACATCTGTACATTGTGGCTGTGGGCCAGGCCCTTGCTCACTCCTTGGATTTGACCCTGCTCCTGAAGTTTGCAGCTCAATGAAAACTGGCAGCAGCTGTCCACATACAGCCTGCATCTATACTTCAGCAGCAGGACATTCAAAACTGCAGACAGCAGCAAGCAGCCTGCACCCACAGAAGTTATTCTTTCAAAGCAAACGCTGGGTGCATGCTATGTGGGTGTATCAAGGTCAGCTTTCACTTGCCTAGATATGGGCCAGTTATTTTTTTCTTCTGGGTTAAAGCTGCAACCCTCCACATATTACCAATATAAAACGGGTTGTGTGTGTGTGTGCTCCAGCCATTTCTGAAATCACATCAGCTTTGAAAAACAGTTCCAGTTTTGTTGTTAATCTTATCAGCAGAAGCAGCTTCCTTTCTGAAGATAGAATAGGAGATTGAAGCCAACAGCTGGCAAAATGCTATCAGCCCCCTACAACAGGGTTGGGCTGATGCACAAACTACTTTTTGAAATCACTGGCTGGTCAGTCTTTGTTAGAGAATAGAGCCTGATCTATGGGGCTGACACTGCTTTCCTGCCAGGTAGTCTAGATTTGGCTGATTTTTCACGACATTCACTGTCATAGTTAACTTGTATTCTTCTTTAGGGCCATTGCCTGTGATGCTGGAAAAATAATAACTGTCATATTAGTCAGCAGAACCACTTAGTGATTTTCATCCCCTTGGCAGAAAAGAAACAAAAAGTATTTTTTTTTGGGGGGGGGAGGCAGAGAATCTGAACCAAGTGGCTCATATTCTTTATCACAAGAGAAACTTAGAGCTATTTCTGTACAGTATACTGGAAGTGCCTAAGGTCTGCAGTAAATGCATATGTGAGTTTTAATAGCAGAGGTAATGAGGAAGCGTTTTGTATGTTGTGAGTTGCTTGGGAGTGATTTCTTGGGGGATCCATATTGGTGGCGTGGCCACCTGGTGGCAGGTGGGACCAAAGCCAAAAGTGGGCAGAGGCACCCATCTCTTCCTCCCCACCTCTTTCTCTCTCTTTTGTTCTCTGTGCCCTCCTCTTGCTTTGGTTCTGTGGTGGGTGGAAAGAAAAGAAGCTTCTCCTTCTTCCTGACCAGCATGAAAACCCAACAGGTTGGGAAGTCATCACTGGGCACTGGTACGGAAGAGGATGGAGCAGGGCTAAAGAGGAGAGGTCATGGCAGAAAGGCACTGGGACCTACGTCCAGTCCGGTGTTGGCAGTTCCCCATTCCTGTTTTAGTAGGTGTGACAAATAGACATTTATTTATTTAGGCATTTTCAGAACTGTACCTTCATCTAAAACATGGACCTCAGAGACCTGTTGTACATAAAAGTCAGTCCAAATCTCTACTATATATTTGTTTAAAGAACCAAAACAATAACATCTGAGAAATAATAAACCAACAACTATTCAACGAGCAAAAGTTAGAACTAATAGTTTGGAGTGAGATAAACCATGAGCCCAGGTTCACATGTAATGCTATGCAAACCTGTGGAATAGTGTTGGGTCTCACGAGAACAGCACTAATGTTGCTGCAGTTTTTACTGGTGCTCATTCAGGCTAAGCCATGATTTGGCTTAGTGCCAACGTCTGAACCATGTCACAATCATGTGTGTGTGTGCAACTTATAGCGCACAAAGGAAAATGTTTACCACAGCTGTTTGTGATATGAACACATTCGTCAGCAAGACCTTCCTCTTTCAAATAAATAACAACACATGCAAAAAGTTGGCCAAATGACCTCAGAATTACATTGCTGCTCATGTGTGTTAGATTGCCATTTCAATGTTTGGTTTTATTTTATGCTGGATTTAACTGTAGATCCCAGCCAGGCATTTGTTTAGTGTCCAATTAAGGATGTTTTATTTTTGTATTCATAAGCATGAAATGGTGTGGCTCATAGCCATTAAGTTAGTTTAACCCTGGTTATTTTGGGTCCATGGGTTTGACAATAAGAACATAAGAATGAGAAAGGTCTTTTTGTTTTTTCAAAAAATATAGGGATTGCAAATAATCTCAAAACAACATATGTTCCAGACAGTAGGATGACCCCTGGAGGTGGGGAGTACACAGGTAGGGCTCCTTGACTGCACCATGGGCTTTTCCTCCTCTTAAATTCCTGATGTAAGAGCTGTTGTGCTGGATGGCCCATAGCCTCTACCCATAGGGAAAATTAGAATCTGTGACTTGCCTTGTTTCAGGACTTAGCCCAATTTGTCACATGCTGGCCACATTTGTACTTACCGGTAGGTCCTTCACATCTTGCCCATACTCATTAACCACAGCATGACACATTTAGCGTTTACTGACATTTGTGTGGTAGGCTGACAAAAAATGGAAACCAGCAAGTTACAGTAACTGAAAATTTTCATTTTGAATATTTTTATCCTGACTTTTACAAAATAAAAATACCACATGATTACTTGTATTTTGGCTTCTCTAGAATAAGATTCATACTCAGGACCAGGCTGGATTATTTTGCTGCTTGAGGCAAAGGCACCGCCCTCACTGTGCCCGGCCCCCACTTTGCAACTGGGCGCCTGCCACTTGCTGCGGCTTGGCATTCACTGCCCAGCACTCGCCACTGTTGAGTGCTCAACATGTCCTGCTACTCCACCATGGTGGCTGTGCCCCAATGGGACATAACAATTCTATTAAGCTGCACCTGATCTTCTTGGAATATACCGAGTAAAGTGGAAATGGCAGGACTTTTAGAGCGATGGGATCTCAGTTGTTCTTGGGGCCCTGGTAAATACCCACCCTCCGGAGTTAGCCTTGACCACAATAATATTAAGTTTGCGTTAGTAGGGCAAAACTCAGATTGTTGGGTTTTGTTTGCTCGGTGTAAATAACCCCAAAATTTCCTGTTTCTTTTGTAGTCTAAAGAATGGCATCATAGGTTGGGAAACAATAAGGGGAAATGGAGTGAGAGACACACAATTCAGGGAATGTATAAACAATATCCATTGAGCTTATAGTGCCCTTAGTGTCGTCGTACATATGCCAAAGTGCAAGTCATAACTCAGTAGCTTTGAATCTATCCTCTTTTAATCAGATGTCCAAAGATGGGAGAAGATGAAAGATTTTCAAGTAAAATGAAGTTCAAGTAAAAGGCATAGGGGTACAGTGTTATATGTATGGGTAAGTTAGGTAACTTGGAGATGCTGGTAGTTGTGATTTGGATGAATGGTGATCTGCATATGGCAGTTCATGAAAGAGCAATGATTTTATAGCTCCCCTGACAATTCATTGCCTATTAGGACAAAATGGTCATACTCAAGCTCTCAGCTGATGTCAGCTGGCCTTGGTTGTCGGTGTGTCAATTATCACATGCTCTTATCTTTGACTTTGGATATACCTACATTACAAGTATTTGTGTTTTGTACCAGTTTGTTATCAGCATCCACCAAAAAAATCTTGGATATTGCTGTTTGGTAAGGCTGAAAATTCTGTTTAGAGATCCCTCTTCCCCACCCTCATCCTCACAGAACTACAATTACCAGATTCTCCTGTCAGAGGGAATGACCATTTTGTTTCAGTCTGTACTACAGATATATTGCTCAAATATACTTTCATATTCTTGGTCTCAGCCCAGACTTAAGAACCAGGATACATACGTGTGTGTGTGTGTGTGTGTGTGTGAGAGAGAGAGAGAGAGAGAGAGAGAGAGAGAGAGAGAAAGTAAATGGGATAAATTTTCACAAAATTTATAAATAGAATGGGGAAAGTGGGTAAATTGGATTTTGTCTCCTCTCATAATATTAGAATGCGAGGTCCCCTGATGAAATAAAAAAGTACTACTCCATTCAAATTCTAAAATTCCATGTGACTTCCATGTTTTTAGTTATAGTTTCATGTGTGCAATTGAACTGCCAATTTGGAAGAGCTTACACTGGTCAAACCCTTTGCATATCTGTGAAGTGCTTCCAGGAGTCACTACTTTAATTATTATTATTATTTAACCTCATCTGGGTTTACCACACCTGAAGCAAGTTTGGCACAGCCTCTCCTAAGGCCATTGCTTGCTCTGAGCATATTGCTTATGTCAGTTTCCTGGAAGCTAATAGTTTGGGTGGGGGAAATAATTCTTTCTTGCTTTCCAGACCATGACAACATAGGAGATAATAGAGAGCTTACTTTGCAGTATTTTTTGTTTAGGGTTTTTGTTTTATTGTGGTTATCTGTAGTCTGCAGTTGCAAGGCTTGGTGTTCTGTATCAGCAAAGAAGGCCAGGGAAGCTAAATTAATTTTGCTGGAGTACAGTAACGATAAAAGGTTGCCATATTGGCATTAGTTGGCTTTATTTATCTCTAGAGCACATTCAGTATACAGAGGTACTTTTAATATCGTAACCTTCTGTGAAAGACATGCAACTAAGAGCTAACAGCTTACCCTAGGCCAGACAGTGAGCTATACAACTTTTGAAGTTAACTTAAATGATGCAGGTGTTTAAATGATGATCCTTCTGAAGGGAGCGAAGAAAAGAGATGCATTTTCCTTTATCTCTCCTGATGACTCACAGATCATGGTGAAGTGCCAGGGGCCATTTGTCGGTGAATACTAGACTTCCCGCAAAGCCCTCAAAAAGCCTATCTTTCCCCTAGTTGCATTTGTGTATTTTACTCAGCTTGATGGTACACATTGCAGGTTATTTTAGCAACACAGTGGTGTCCAGCGGAACAGGACAGCACTGCCCACTTGGCTTCTCAACACGGAGCTCACTGCCAATAACCAAGAAGGAAAAGGGCAAGTCAGTGGGGAGGTCAGCACACTGCAAATGCACCGGATTGGCTCTGCTGCTGTGCTTGCACAGCACCAACCTCTGCCCCGCCTCACCTCTCCCTCTTGGTTACTAGCAGCAACCTCCACACTGGGAAGCAAGGTGAACAATGCCACCTCCACTCCACTCTGCCACGCCAGCTGCATCTCCAACAATATATTGTACAGACCCAAAGGAAGATTAGTTGTTGTTGTTGTTTAGTTGTTTAGTCGTGTCTGACTCTTCGTGACCCCATGGACCAGAGCACGCCAGGCACTTCTGTCTTCCACTGCCTCCCACAGTTTAGTCAAACTCATGCTAGTAGCTTCGAGAATACTGTCCAACCATCTCGTCCTCTGTTGTCCCCTTCTCCTTGTGCCCTCCATCTTTCCCAACATCAGGGTTTTTTCCAGGGAGTCTTCTCTTCTCATGAGGTGGCCAAAGTATTGGAGCCTCAGCTTCAGGATCTGTCCTTCCAGTGAGCACTCAGGGCTGATTTCCTTAAGAATGGTTAGGTCTGATCTTCTTAAAAAGACTGTACTTTTATTTATTTTAAAGATTTCTATTTTCTACATACAACTTTGGCAGGCCCAAATGCCACATGACAATGTTGTTGTTGTTGTTGTTTTTTAAAAAAAGCTTTTGTAAGAAATTGGTGTAAGCTTTTAATGATGTATGATAGGAAGATTTCACAGAGGTGGACAGTTTAGATAATGACATGCAAAATATAATTCTTTCCTGCTCTCTTTTGTCTCTCCTTTGTTGCTGGCAGGAACCTCTTTGCACCAGGCTATACAGAAACGCATTATACTAAGAGTGGAACTCCCCACACTGTGACGTTGAACAACACAGTAAGTATTGCATGCCCAGCCACAGAGTCCCCACCCTAGGGAGCCTAGAGGGAATAGTGAATGGAGACGACAAATGTAGGCTGTAGTTGGTTTCTCCTGTGCAATAGGCAGAAGAACCAAGGCAGCCCAGATCAGTGCATTCACGGTAAGCAATTAACTATGGTTTGCTATGATGTGTGAACTGGGCCATACAATACAAACTGGATTGGCTCTTGTTCCACCATGGCAGGTCACACTTCTTCTCAAGAAGTCCTATTGAATCTAAAACTGGATAACCATGAGCTGGCCTCTCTGCTTTTGTCCTCTGCTAAGAGGGATCTGAACGTTAGTTATATTCTCAGTTCACTGCAAAGCTAGCCCTTGCCAGCTGGCTCATATCCAGCAGGACCTTCTTCATGAATTAACTGTGTGGAAATGCTTTGACTGGCTGGCACTTCATCGAAACAGTGCAAAAATTCATATTGCTAATTAGATGATTAAAAAATGAAAAAGCTTGTGTCTATGAGCTCATCCTTCTTGATGCTGCTTCCTCTTCCCTTCCTCTAGGCTTAAAGTTTCATGAGAAAGATTACTGTGGTGGAATTTTATTGGCAATTGGGTTGTAAAGCGCATTTTTCCTGCCATTTGTAATGACAGGAACCTGCTACAATAGGGCTTTATCACTTCATGCCATGTGGGTGTTTTAAAGATCTGAAAAGTAACAATGCTCCGGGAACCATTTGGAGAAAGCGGTAAAGTTCATATTGATTTCAGTGTGCTTTGGATTTGGCCTTTAGGCAGGCTTTCAAAGGAATTACGTTCAATAATACTGCAGGACTCAATAGTATTATGCCAAAATGAGAGGTTATGAATAACTGATCTGTACTTTATTCACACCTGAATATTTCTTTATGAGATTATAGAATGGGAACATTTCATTTAACTGTTACGTTCATGTTCCACCTTTCTTCCAAGAGGCTAAAGGCAACATACAAGGCACTTG
This sequence comes from Podarcis tiliguerta, assembly GCF_965153285.1. Classification (NCBI taxonomy): domain Eukaryota; kingdom Metazoa; phylum Chordata; class Lepidosauria; order Squamata; family Lacertidae; genus Podarcis; species Podarcis tiliguerta. The sequence goes on from NC_139535.1 coordinate 58,103,501, forward strand.
CCTCCATTCTTTCCTCACAGCAAACTGTAGAGATAGTGACAAGCCCAAGGTCACTCAGTGAGGTTTGCAGAGATTTGAAATTGGGCCTTCTGATTTTAACTGTTACACCAGACGAGCTGCTTACAGTGGTGGAATATACCTAAAGAAAAGGAGACTTGAATGTATAAATGTTTTCCACAAAATAGTACATGTACATTGCCAGATGGAAATGACAAGGTGTTTATACTCAAGCCATGTGCTTTTTGAAACCCTTCTTGGACTGTGGACTTCTCATATGCAGGGTATTTTGGGGAGCAGGTGGAGAAGAATCTATACATTTTGCTATCCTCTTCTTGCATCGACCATCAAGGGGAGTTGAGGAGGAAGAATAAATTTACAGAATAATACCTTGACAGTCTTTGTTCTGTCCTTCCAGGATCATTGCTTTTACCATGGTACAGTGAGAGCGGTAGAAGACTCAAGTGTGGCACTCAGCATATGCAATGGTCTACGGTAAGGTCAAGCTCTTCCTTACAGAATCTCAAATTAGATTAGTTCTCTGGGATCACAGGGACATCCTGATAGTCTTGTAATTCCCTATCAGACAATATGACAATGACATGTTTTTTTAAGCCATTCATTAGTTATTTTTAAGCCATACATGGAGGAATGGTGACAGATGTAAATGGGTATTAACTATGGCAGCTGCTACCCATCCATGAACACAGTCTTAACAGTGAGTCTGTAAGTGACTGTGGAGGCCAATTCTGGGTCTACACATCCTTCCCCTGTGGGGGCATAGGTTTTCAGGCAGGAGTTGATCACGGCGAGGATTTGCTAAGCGTGCCTTCCTCTTAACACGTTTCTCCCTTTCATCCTGAGTTCAAGTGTCTTCAAAGCCCATGACACCTTTGGTAAAGGCTGTTCTCCAACTGGAGTGCTCGCAGGCCAGTGTTTCCCAATTGTTGGTGTTTATACTACATTTTTTAAAGATTTGCCTTGAGAGAGTCTTTCAACCTCTTTTGTTGACCACCAGCATTACGCTTTCCAATTTTAAGTTCAGAATAGAGTAGTTGCTTTGGAAGATAATAATCAGGCATCTGAACAACATGACCAATGAAACGACTTGAACTGGACTTGGACTACTGAGCTACACTGTTGATAACAGAATGGTAGATTTGATTTGTTTATTTATTGCACTTATATCCTCCTTTTTTCCTACAATGGAACCCTGTGCAGCAGACATGTGGTTCCCAAGTGGTCTCCCATCCAGACACTGACCAGACCTAGACCTGTGTAGCTTCAGCCTGACCATGCCCTGATCTAAGCCACAATAACAGTTCTTATGTTGCCCCAGCTCAAACTTAGAATCAGAATCACACAAATGCAGTGTTGGAAGGGACCACAAGAGTCATCTAGTCTAACCCTCTGCAGTGTAGGAATCTTCTGCTCAAGATGGGGCTCAAACCTACGACCCTGAGATTTAAGAGACTCATGCTGTACCAACTGAACTATACTGAAATGACAAATGACATCAGTGAGGGACCCCCAGATATGTACATTCAAAAGGAGGTTATCTGCATTAAGATTTTCATCCCCAAGCACCATAGGAAGAAATGTTCATTAGATACTCAAGATTCTATTCCTCTGAATTCTATCTTACATAAAATCTCATCATCAATAGACTCATTTCAGTATCTTCAGTTTCCACCGCATGCTTGCTTTCCTGCCTTCTTAGAATCTTATCTCTTTATCTCAACAGATTATTCTGAATTTCTTCCTTTCAGTGCCAGCATTTTATAGCAATCTTGACATACATGCTTCTTCTGAAAAGCTGTTCTCTTCCATTTACCCGTCGCAAGAACAGAATTCTATAACATCCCATGTTAGCCACAAGTCTGTTGTACAGATATGCACATATTTATTCCACGTGAGATGATTTGACCTCCTGAAATGACAAGTTAAAGAGATTATTTTTATAAACAGGACGTGGTTTCCTTTTGGTCACCTTTATTCAAAGCCATTTGAAAGCTGGGCTGCCATCCAGTCAGGAAACAGTTTTGGCCAATTTTTTCCCCCCCTCCAAATCCCTCAATGACCTCAAGTCACTTTAATGTAAACAAACTGTCCAGTAGTGTAAACAAAGCAAATCCTGGCCATTTATGGCTGACATAATACACAGAGCCCACACAACACAAAATAGGAAGCATCGCAGGTGCATGCTGGCCTACTTTCACCCTCCCCCCCCCCCCCATTTCCCGGTATTTTATCCCTGGCTGCAAAATGACTATCTGAAACCTCGTTTTTCATTTACAGTAGAGTTGGTCCATGTGCTGGCCAGTATCCTTCATGTTGTTCTAAGTCCTTTCAGAATTACTGGAGAAATACAGAAGCTAAACGCTTGCATATGTTTGTACTTCTCAAGGGGGGAAGTGAGCAGGTGGGGAAGGGTGTAACTATCTCTAAGGCCAAACACTTCTTCCTTGGTACAATGCACTCAAAACAATCTCATTTGAGAAATTGTTCCCAGTCATTCTGCATAAATAATAACTGGGAGAGCAAAAACACCCAATTTTATATAGGCAATTCTCATGAAACAATACTAGATTAGTTTCCTTTGTTGAAAACAGGCCTTTATACAAATTCAGTAAGAAATTATTCTGCAAAATATACACCAAGCTAGGCGATTATTGGTTTGTATTCATGGAATCATTGAGTTGGAAGAGACCATGAAGGACATCTAGTGCAACTTCCTGCAAATGCATGAATCTTTTGCCCAACATGAAGCTCGAAGCCATGACCCTGAGATTAAGATTAAGATGCTCTAGTGACTGAGCAATCCCAGAGGAATAATGAAGTGTAAATACTTCCGCTCCATAACTTCTGCTTTATTGATTTTGTCTTCCAGTGGCCTTATAGTATTGAGCAACAACCTCAGTTATATCTTGGAACCACTGCCTCATAGCCAAGAGCAACACTTGATCTACAGGTCTGAACATCTCAAGGTTGCCAGGGGTACCTGTGGAAACCAGCATTCAGGATCAAAGCCTATGGATTGGCTTGGAGAATTGACAGGCCCAGCCGGGTCCAGTTATCGCAGGGTTAGTACTTCTGAATTATTCCGTTGCATCCTAGAAGACATCTGTTTTGAAAGCTTTAAGAAAAACGATGATTCATGCTTAAGTGTTTAAAGTACTTCACTTGTATTATCTCAATAATCATAGGAACAGCAGTATAAAAAAGGCCGCATCATTATTCCTAGATTACAGATGAAGGACTGAGGCTAAAAAACAGTAATTTGCCTTAGGTCCACCCCAGGAAAATGAAGTCTGAGCTGAAAATCCATAACAGAACTTCTCCTTCCTCTTCTTTGCCCACATGTCACCTATACTGTCCTCAAATCTGAGCTGGAGAGGTGGGGTTTTCTCTTGAAATTATGAGGAATACAAACAGTTTCTAATTATTTCTAATTATTTTTGAACCTCACAAAATGAGTACATTTTTATAAAAGTGTTTTTTGGATTTCAAGGAGCCTCATGAAACAGTTTGGGATGTGTACTTTTGTCACCATAGGTGAAGAGGGATGACCAACAGTCTATGAAATATGTGGAGCTCCTTCTAGTGGCTGATTATGCAGAGGTAAGAGGGACGTGGATTTATACCAGATCCAGAATCAAACCCAGGATAGACAGTTCAGGGCCAAACTATTATTACATGTGAGATCAATGATTGGACCTTCTGGTGATTTGTCTTAAGTAAAAAGACAAATCACAAGGAGCTATAGGGGGATCCTGCATCCATATCCCCATCCCTTTGGTGTTAATAGTAACTTTGGAGGCTGCTTTAAAGTAAAAATACAGAAAACTATGACACAAAATCAAAATATCCTGCTCCAATTAATATGTTAATTGGACCTGGTGAGCTACCAAAAATAGCAAAACAGGAATGTTTTGTCTTGGATTGTTTTATTTGATGTTTTAATGTCTTTTAAACTGCTTTGATATTTTTTTCTTAGAAATACAAAGCGGTATAGAAATAAAATGAGTATAATTTATGTGCGTTTTCCAAACCTGATTTAACAATGCTCCTTATCCCAGATCTGTATACTTCTCTTCTCCTGTTCTTTTAGCTGCAGACCCTTCTGCTGAAACATGTAGCAAAGGATCAAATTGTATTGAGAGCACTCATATATTTCATATTGTGTATGTTAGCAACTGACAGAAATGTAAAAACATCCTGTCTGCATGTGCCTGGAATCTGTTTCTAATCAGTGACCTGGAGCTAGTTGGGTCTTTGTCTTGTTAACCATCCCCAAGAGCATTAGGTCATTCACGCATCTTTTATTTTAATGGCTTTTTTTCCTGGCACACTCTTCTCCTAAGATTTCATCGCTGCTCATATAATTTATGTCGGGGTAACTTGATCCTCTCTGCATAACTGGATCTCTTCATGACTGTTGTTTTCCCACTTGCAATTTTACAATTGATGTAAAGGACACATTCTCCCTGTTGTGACATATCTGTGTGTCTGCACACATGCACATACACACAAGGCTTCCATTATGCTAGAGTTTGTGTTTCTGAATTCTCTATGCATAAATATCATGCATGACTATTGTGTTTAGTTAATCACAACTAGTGCCATTTGGATTTTACAACCAAAACTGCAATCCCACTTGGGCCCCTGGTTACAAATTGTTCCAAGCAGAGTAGACAAACCACTGCGTTTTTCTCAGCCTCAGACAGTGATGGGTTAACTCTGGCCCACTGATCTAACTTGTAGACCTGTCAGGTCTGTTCACTTGCTCAAGTCATGGCCCCTTGCCCTACATATATGGTGCCAAGTGTGAGGCAGGAAAGGATATGGCTACCTGTCAAAAGCAGGGTTTAGAGCAGTGTTTCTCAAGCTTGAGTCCTCAGCTGTGGTTGGACTACAAATCCCATCATCCCTAGCTAGCGGGACCCAGTGGTCAAGGTTGATGGGAGTTGTAGTCCATCCACAGCTGGTTACCTGAGTTCAAGAAACACTGGTCTAGAGGCACTATTAATCAGCTGGTCATTGACACCTGCAAAACTCCCTGCCTATGCTATTGTGGTTTGATTTCAAATTGTGCAGGCAAAGGAGAACATTTCACCTGGTGATATTGTAATGTCAGGTGATTGACAGGTAGGCACTGAGAAGCTGAGCAGGTGGTGTGAGAAAAATAACATTCTGGGTTTTCTGGTTGTTTGCTCACCCTCCTTTTACTAGACAAAGTGAATACAGAAATACATAAGGAGACATCAGATAGAAAAATAGGCAACCTTTTCCCCAATCGCACCCTAAAAGGGGGAAAAACCCACTTCACAAAACAGACCCACAAATAGTAGTTGCTTGGATCAAGCAACCTATGTTCAGTTAACAGACAATATTTTAAGGGACATGCACATCACACCCGTTTTTGGGTAGTGTTTTTTTGCAGACACTGCAAAGCAGAAGCTACATCTGCTCTGCAGTGTCTGCAAAAACCAGCACAGCAATTTATGGAGGTTGCTATGCAAACATCTGGATGGGATAAGTTGCCCCGAGGCTAGTGTGGGCGATGCAACCAGCAGAGCTTGAGGGACAGGGATTAGAACACTGACTACTAGATAGCATTCTGTGCATATAAGGAGAATACAACTAATCCTGCCAAAAACGTATAGGCGGCATTTCAGGATAATGTTACAGCTGTGTTCGGTCATGTAGGACAGAGAGATTGTGCTCTTTTTATAATTACAAATAGCCTGATACAGAGGAATAATCAACACTGGTTAGTGGGCAGTCAGCTGCAGCAAGAAACCATTAGCATCTATGCCATCTGGACTGTACTTTCATGAACCCCACTAATCTCTCAGGGGTGAGTGGTGACACTAATTCTGCTAGGACAGGCAGGGTAACTAGACTCTGCTGTGCTAAGAGCTGGTTTTGATTTCGGTGCCATTCTGATGTTGCTGAGTAAGCCACATCATAAGAGCTGTGTACCTCCATGAGGGCTGTTCAACCTTTCCATTTCTAAAATTAGAGGTTATTATAACAGTGCCTGAAATACACAAAGGTGCCTGAAATGTGCTCCAAAAACTTGACCGTATACAGACTATGCTGAACTTTTTATCTAAAGAATTCGAAAAAATTATTTAAGTGTTTTCTGGAAGCGCAGAGTACAAGGAAATTATTAAAGCTTGTAAATGTTCGTGGGATAAATTGAAATGCGAGTTTCAAATCCCTGGTAGTTGGGCTGTAAAAACAGGCAGCTCTCCAAGTGAGTCAGGGTCAGAATCTCAAAGGAATAAATTTCACAGAGTTAGGAATGGCAGTGATATTTTATGGCATAATTCTGAAATGCTTTTCCCTCCCCAGTTTCAGAAGCATAATTATGATCTTCAAGCAACCAAAAATAAGTTACTAGAGGCTGCCAATTATGTAGATAAGGTGAGACCAAATAGCAACATTTTATGAGAAAACGGCTTTTATTTTTTTAAAGAAAGATGTCAAATGCTAAGGACTTAACCACATGCTTATATGTGAATATTCACTTTTTAAAAAAATAAGAAAAGAGTTTGGGAAGTTTCATTTGTTGAAAAAAAATGGCAGGGGGAGGAGTGCTTAACTTTCATCCCTCCCATCATTCCAACTTTCATCCCAAGGTCGCTGTTTTCCTGTGAAGTTCCAAATGTGTATTTGAATAATTTTAGTAGTAGCTTTAAGAAAGATATGAAACTTAAGATAAACCAATAATTAGTTAATTTAAGATAAAAGTGTGTATTGGCAACAAATAATATATAAATGAAATGAGGAATGGAGGGGAGGTCAGGTCTACAGTCTAAGGAGCACTTTTTGCTTTATTGATTTGTAATTAATATTGACTTTATTACTGTTTTGTTTGTGTTCTTGTTTTGTTTTTTGCTTTTTTGGTGTATCAATTATTATTATTATTATTAATAATAATACAAATGTGTATTTCAGAGGACAAATTTGTTGTATGGGGGAAAGCCACTGCAGGGGACATTTGAAGGAGAAAAATGATTGGCATGTAAAAAGATTAAGAACCTAACTCTATGCTGTTTTTTTCTGTACATCCCCTTTCCTCCCAGCTGCTTTTCCAAATATTTAAGCAATCAGTGGCAAATTCTGAGCGTTTGCATGTAATGTCTAGTACAGCTCTAAGAATCACAAAGAATTCAGTTCCAGCTTTTGCTGCATGTTTTATGTACATTTATTTCCCAAGGAGTGCTAGGTAAGGAAGAATTGGGTGTACTGTCTTCTAGGAAGATGTAACTCATATTGGAGCTATAATATGGTAGAAACAGAGGCATGTGATTAACTCCAGCTCTTTTCTCCAACCTCTTAGTTTTACAAATCTCTGAACATACGGGTTGCTCTGGTTGGGCTTGAGGTTTGGAATGACCACAATAAGTGTGACATCTCTGAGAACCCACATTCGACCCTGTGGTCTTTTCTTGCTTGGAGGCGTAAGCTGCTTATGTACAAAAAGCACGACAATGCCCAGCTAATCACGTAAGTTGTTTTTATAGGAATAATGTGACCGCTGCTCCGAGTTCTCTAGCTACTAAATGTGAACTGGTACTGTTCTATGTAACTGTGTTGATACTAGTCACACTTTAGGTGTGTGCCCCCCTCCCTGGTATAAAGGACCAAATGCAGATCCTGTTTCAAAAATACCTGCAACCACTTTCATGTCTTGCCAACCCCTTCTATAGAAGATTTGCGTTGGTTCGTATTGACTTGTAACTTTTGTAGAAAGCAATAAACGTAGGCTTAATTTCCAGATTTGCCTCTAAAATGTAACTGCATGCATAAACCAATTCAAAAGGCTGTGGTTTGTGTGAATCCTTTAATGTTTGCAGTGTTTAATGAACCACTGGGATCATTGCTGCTTATTGGAACGGTGCTGGGGTATAGCAGGGTGGTAGTGAGATCAGGGCAGAGTGGGAACACCTACTGTACGTGGTGACCCTACCAGAGCACTGCACAGCCCCAACCTCGCTGCCACCCAGCCCTGTCCAGGTTTGCTTTCAGTGATGGCAGTGGAGAAAGGGCAGCACAGACTGCTATGGAATGCTGGGCACTTAGACAAGCAGCTCTTCTCTGCAACATCTCTCCAAATCTGTTTCAGTGGGATGTCCTTCCACGGTACTACAATTGGCTTGGCCCCCTTGATGGCCATGTGTTCTGTCTACCAGTCTGGAGGAGTGAATATGGTAAGCTTCATAAAATTGACAAAGAGCATAACCCTCCAGGAAGTTGCTGTGCACAAGATCCAGCGAAATGAGTAGCAACACAGCATCCCAACCTTCCACTGGATACTTCCCGTATTGTTTTGTGCCTGATGAAACCACCATCCAGAGAATGCAAGGTCACAAATTAACATTGCTTGGTGGTAATTCAGGAGACTACCCTTTGCCCCAAGAGCACCACTTGAGATGATGTGTGACCCTATCACAGATTCCTGTGATCATCGTCCCAGTAAACTAGAATTGCAGTTTTATGTACACTTACCTGGGAGTACCCTTGAGCACGGTGAAATTTATTTCTGAGTAGATATGCATGAGATCTTAGCTTAAAACATTTATGGGGCACATGTTATCTTCAGGTGCTGTTGGACTCCAGTTCTCAGGGCATCCCTAAGAGGACTTGTGGCAAATGACATTGTCAGCACCCACCCCCCACCCACAATTCCTTCATATTCTCCCTGCTTCTGGCACCCATCCTCTTAATTGTGATGGCAGTGGCACCCCTTTCCCCACCTCACTTCTTGTTTGGTCTTCTGCTGCTGCAGCAACAGCTGCCCCTGTGCTGGTCCAGGGGCGAGGTCCAGGACCTGAGTCAAGGGTCGGCAGACAGTCCTCCACGAGCGAGGTGGGGTCCACAGCGAGGAGCCAGGCAAGGACAGGAACTCTGAGGGAACCGGACTGGGTGCTGGCCGAAACAGCTCTTCAACGACGTTGCTCCCGCAACCTGGGACCGGGCTGACTGGCCTTTATCTTCTCTGAGGCCAGGGTCGGCCCTGGCCCCCAGGAGACCCGCCTCTCCTGGCCTTAAGGCGAGCACTCCTCCTGGGAGAAACCAGTTCCCTCCGCCTCTCCGTCCTGAGCCTCTGCAGTTCAGGAGAGGCTGAAGGGTTACTGGACCCAGGGGGGGACTCACCTGTAGGCACTGAGTCCTCAACCACCTCCGGAGCCAGAGTGGATTCACCTGGTACCTGCTCCTGAGGATCCGGCACAGGTGCAGGCGCTTCAGAATCAAGGCCCTGCCCCAGTTCAGCCGGCCCTGGAGGTGGGGACTCCTGTGCAGGCTGGGATTCCTCCGGTTCAGCCTCTGAATCGGATTCCCAGGCCATCACAGCCCCTCTGTCCCCCTGGTTTACATTCCCCTGCTTTTTCTGCCACTTTGGTATCACCAAGGCCCTCTGCTCCCACCCTGCCTCACTATAGGAACAAAGGCGGCGAAGAGTCTCGCTGGGTGGATGGGAAGCAGCGGGGTTGTTGGTACCTAGTACCTATCAGAGTGTGGAGCCTGGGGTGGTCACTCCAGTTTGCCCCCTTCCCAAGGATGCTGCCCTCCCAACTCCTGTCATCCCTGTCCAGGATATGCTGAGATGATGGGAGTTGGGAGTCCCAACAGCAGCTGGAGGGGCACAGGTTCCTCCTGATCCCTGGCTTGAGTCTGAGAGTAGTTCTTCCCAGGAATGTTGCGCAGCTGAGGAAGAGGAGAGCATCTTGCACCTACGCCACATTGGGCATTCTGATGGACAGGCCCATCTCCTGTGCCAGATAATGCATATTTCTGTTCACACTTTGCTGCATGGTATACTGACTCTCACCCTTGATTCCTTGTCTGGACAGGATCACTCTGAAAATGCCATTGGAGTTGCTGCCACCATGGCCCATGAGATGGGCCATAACTTTGGCATGAGCCACGATGCGGCTGGCTGCTGTACGGCCAGCGCTAGAGATGGAGGTTGCATCATGGCTGCTGCAACAGGGTGAGGCGGCTCTTCTCATTGTTTGGTAAAAACATGCTACAAACTGGGTTGCATAAGAGTGCTTTCCTTTATTTGCGACTGACTTGAGGAAGGAGCTTTAATCTGAATTATAACTTGGTCAAGGGCTCACCCACACTTCTGAGAGATTTTCTGCTTCCCCTGTGCTTCTAGCCATGAGCCAAAGTGGTTTTCTGTTTTCCCCGCCACTTTCCTGCTGAATCAGAACAAACATCAATCCACAGAAAACCTGATTGGCGTTTGCTCCAATTCAGCAGTAAAGAGCCAGTTTTTCTGGGGGAAAGCAACAAGACAGGTGGAACAGTGGACAAGCCCAAATATAAATCTACCCACCATGTTTTTCACTCTCTCAGAGGTCAGGAAAGTTCTAACAGTCTAGCACTTAAAGTTCAGTGATAAAATGAAACAGCATCCCCCCCCAAAAAAATATTTTGTACAGGACGGATTCCTGCTTAAAGGCAAAAAGGGCAATTCTGTTGTGCCTGCCATTCACTTGACACAGTAATGATATACCAATAGGGAAAGGAAGCATTGTTCTCTGGTGGTTTCTAGTAACAAAATATTTTCTTGTGTCACTGTAATGCATTACTTCACAATCCATTCAAAGCAATGTGCCCTCCTTGCTTGCAGGGACCCATTCCCCAGGGTATTCAACAGATGCAATATGAAGGAGCTGGACAGGTACCTGCAGTCTGGTGGAGGGATGTGTCTTTACAATATGCCAGATACCAAGACCTTATATGGAGGACAGAGATGTGGAAACGGCTACCTGGAGGAAGGGGAAGAGTGTGATTGTGGAGAAGAAGAGGTAACTCTCGATGGACTTATTTCATGATCAAAGGGGTCACTGGCACGACTTTCTCTTATCCATGTTACAACAACTTTTAAAAACTAAAACATAGGCTTCAACAGTAAGCAGAGAGAGAAAATGGAATTATGTTACAGTGACATATCAGCAACACAAACACTCTCTGTAAACCTGGAATAGTTCTGCCTCTGTCCCACCCCCATAGAATGATTACTTGGCTGATTGTAATTCCAAATCTCCTTTGCAACTAAAGAACCAAGAGTCTTGTGGCATCTGGAAGACAATTTTTCTTGTGACAGAAGCACAAAACTAGACTAGATGCACAATCTCATGGGAAGCGATTCGGCAATGAAATAAATGAATGACAATGATAATAAGGATAGCATTTTGATCCAAATTTATGTGAGAATTGCTGCAGTTCAATAATTCTGGCAGCTCCCAAGCACATCATGGAGGTAGTGATACAGTTAGAAAATGTGCTTGCAGCTCGCTCCAGGTTATTTGTTATGTGTGTGCTTTAAAGACCAATTGCACATGCAGTTACAACCTTACAACCTGCCCTGGAAAGCGGCCCAATGCTCCCTGGTGTTTTTTTGTCTGCCCTGTAAACACAGCACGTGTCTTGTTTCTTCCCCCTCTCCCTTAGGAATGTAATAATCCTTGTTGCAATGCCTCTAATTGCTCTCTGAAGCCTGGTGCTGAGTGTGCCCATGGAACTTGCTGTCACCTCTGCAAGGTGGGGTTACTTGGTTCCTCTCTGTACAGCACAACAAATAAAGGTTTGCTTTCCTGTTTATAGGACAATAACTGAGAAGGAGAGGGAGGGAGACTGTGACCTTGTTCTGTCTGGGGCTGGTTTGCATGTTAGATTCACACTTCTTTTGGGAAACCCAGGTATAAAAAGTACTCCACTTTAAATGGAAGAACACATGCATAGCACTTTCAACGGTAAACTGGGCACAGGGGTTGAAATATGTGGCTTTCCTTATAGTAAACACAGAAACAGCAAACCAAGTGAGCAAGCCCCACTTCCGCAGGGAGACCTGGTCATTTAAATATGCACAAACCGCTCACTTTTGACAATGCCACAAGTGTATTTTGCTAGCGTCAGGCTGCATTTTTCTTGAAATGCCTTCTGTTACTGCTGGACAGAAATCTACAGGTGTTTGTGTGCCTAGGCGAGACTGTGAAAGAGCCACCTATTTTCTCGTCTTGTGGGAAACCTACTCCTCAGCCCCAGCCCCCACCCCACCCCGCCAGCTGTTTTGGCTTATACTGGTGCCGCCTTGTGTTTATGGGATATAGCAACTGCAAGTGGATGGCTTGTCTTTCAAAGCAGGCAACTGGCTGGTGTGGGGCCTCCCTGCTCGATTCTATTACCAGTTATTGATATTTCTTTTTCTGCGCTGCAGGCGCCTCAATGCTAGGGAGACAAAACATGTACTTAGGCACACAGAGGCTGTTTTCCGGGGGGATTAAACTGCCTTGTATCTCGCTTAATAGCTTTCTCTTCTGCTTTGCACTACCCAAAGCTGAATTCCTTTGCCAGCCAACTGACTGATAAAACTGTAGCGGTAGGCTCGGGTGGGGTGCAGATGCCTGTGTCTCATTTTACGTCTCAGTTTTCCTAGGCAAGTGTAGTTAAAATAGTCTTGGTATGTTAACTGCTTCCATGCTCCTCTCCAAATGCCGACTTCCATTAGAATCAGGTGCCTGGTACAACCCAGACAGATGGGCGGCCCATCATCATCATCATCATCATCATCACCACCACCACTGCACATGTTGGCTCTGTTTGTGGCCAGTTTATCAGGTCCAGTCGTTCTCCAAGCAATTTCCATCTTTTTGCAGACAACTGCAACATTTTAATCCTCTCCATCAGTTTCAGGGAATCTTTTGTCTTCCAGATGTTGCTGAACTATAACTCCCATCAGCCACAGCCAGCATAGCCAGTGGCCAGGGATGATGGGAGTTGGAATCCATCAGCATCTGGAATGCCAAAGGTTCCCTACACCTGCTCTACATGGTGTCAACTGCCTGCAGCCGGAACAAGGCTGACAATCACCGCACTTTAAAGCAGTCGCCGTAGCCCTGAGGATGGTGAGGAGCAGCTGTTAGTCCTTCAGAGTTCTGCACACAAGATTCATTGTGTTTTTATGTGAGCACGGATACTTCTCTTCCGCCCTGTCTTTGCGTTGAAACTTTATGTTGTGCCAGCAGTATATTCCAGGCACCGTGCAGAATACAGACATAGGCTGCTCCCTGCCCTTCCCATCTAACCTGGTGCTGTCTACTCTGGCTAGTAACAGAAGCTCCTCAGTGGTCTTTACCAGCACTGCTGTCTGAGTGAGATCTTTTAAAAAATGGAGATGTTGGGGATCGAACCTATGTCATTAAGGACAAACAAGGGTGCAGCAATGCCCAGAAGCCACCCTCCTGTCACTGCTGCTGCTGACCAATACAGTGTGCCCACAAGGTTGTGGGACTGCTGGATTGATGGAATAGGTACACCAATGCATACCTATTCAAACTGGTATTCTATAAAATCATGAACATTTTAGAAGGTGTGGGAAACCTACAGGCAGAAAGATGAACCTGTTCACTTAAGTCACCAGGTGTGCTTACCTGAGTTTTACCCTGGAGCGACTCTTTTAATTGTTTCCTCTTTCTTTAGTTGATTTCACCGGGGACTCTTTGCCGGGAACAAGCCAGACCTTGTGACCTGCCAGAATACTGTACAGGCAAATCCCCGTTCTGCCCCGCAAACTTCTACCAACTGGATGGCACTCCTTGTGCGAGTGGCAGGGCGTATTGCTACAGCGGAATGTGCCTCACGTATGAACAGCAGTGCTTGCAGCTCTGGGGATATGGTAAGGAGGGACATGTGACTAAATGGGATGGGGGGCTTTTCAAACAGCATGGGGTCTAGGGAAGGGAAGGAGCAAATTGTTCCCCTGCTGATATCCTGAGCTTGAGGGATGGAGCTGTATTAGGACAGAGGAGCAGGGAAAATGATAGATTGGGGAATGGACTTTACATCCATTGAGTCTGCTGTGACCAGATGCAACCGTGACTTGTGTGCTCTTAATAGATAAGTAGAGTGAATTTTAGCAGGAGCAGCTTCTCCTATCACAGTGCAGTAGGTTCAAGGGAAATTGCATATGCTAAAATCCCTTCTGCTACACAGCCCTGTCCCCAGTTGAATATGATCAACCTGTTGGGTCCATACCTTTATTGTGGCTGGTAGCAGTCCAACCAAATGGAATGAGGAAAACCGTTCCTTTTACTCTACCAGTAATTTTCTATCCAGATTGTCAAAAACTGAATCTCCTGGTCTCTAAAAATTATGGAAGACATTGCCTTTTAAATAAATATGGTTTTAGCAAACAATTTAATATTGGTCCCCACTTTCCTATTTCTTGCCTATGATATTTTGAATGGTGGGGAATAGCTTTTTGAACTTTCTTCACAGCCATGTGGAATTAAAAAACCTTTCTTTAAAAGGAGTATGGACTTCTCATGATTCCACATACCAAGAAAAGTTGCTTCATAAGCTACGTGTGGAGCACATTACACATATCTTACATTTCCACTGTTCGTAGCAATCGGCTGCCACACTAGCCAGTTTTTTTCAAATTTGGGTCCTCAGCTGTTGTTGGACTACAACTCCTATCATGCCTAGCTAGCAGGACCAGTGGTCAGGGATGATGGGAGTAGTAGTTCCACAACAGTTGGAGACCCAAGTTTGAGAAATGCTATGCTATCCTGTGCCACAGGGGGAGTGATACTGATGACTTATCTCGTATACCTCGGTTTCTTAGTGTTGCTGTTGGTTTTTTTGCTCTTCACAGTAGAGAGTTCACATCTACTGCCATGGTAGAAAGTCAGTGGTTGGCAGATTTGGGTAAGCTACTATCTTCCATAGAAAGCAGTTACATGAATCTCTTCCATGCAGGAGCAAGGCCAGCACCTGACATCTGCTTTGAGAGGGTTAATGCTGCTGGCGATTCCTATGGGAACTGTGGGAAGGATATCAATGGCCGATACAGGAAGTGCAACTTAAGGTAGAAAGCAGATCCAACTATTCTGGGTGGGATTGGTGTCCTTACAGGTTAAAGGCTTAAAAATAACCAGTTTTCTATTGTAACTGGCTGAAGATGACTTCTGGTTCCTTAGGAATTTTGTTAGCAATATTCAGTTGCTTAGATTGAATATTTTAGTGAATGTTCATGCCATGTGAACGTAAACCATTCTTTCGGGTCACTCTTTTTCAAAATATCCTTCTGCTGGCTTTTCTGAGTGTGTGGTTTGCATCTAAAAAGAAAAGCAGCATGACTTGTGAGTAAGACCCCCACCTACTGTGTGAAATGAACTGTGTGAGGTGCTCATTTGTGAACAAATCTGCTACTTAGAAAAGAGGCCCAGCTGGCCACCTCAGGTACTACTTATTGATGGGTTGCCACCAATCTTTTAAGGAGGAGGCTTAGGTGATCCCTCATGAGAAACTCTAATGAGAAACTTTATTTCTCAAAACCAAGCCTAACTCTAAGCATTGACTCCTTTGAGGGTGATCCCAAGATATATCCAGGGAAAAGTTGATGCAAACACACCATTAGTTGTGCCTAAGGAACATTAGCTCCTGGACCCATAGAAAGTTCTCTGTCTCAAATTTGCTCATTTTGTAGGATGGAAATGATAGTTTCTTGAATGTGAAGAAAAGCTGACACTTTAGCCAGAATGCTCAGGTTCTTATGCACTATTTTCACTTTCCAGAGATGCTAAGTGCGGCAAGATACAGTGCCAAAGTTCTGCTTCCAAGCCTTTGGAGTCCAATGCTGTTGCAATTGACACGACTATCACATTAGATGGAAGGAACATATTCTGTCGTGGGACTCATGTATACCGAAATGAAGACGAAGGTGACATGTTAGACCCGGGCCTTGTGATGGCAGGAACAAAGTGTGGTGACAGCCATGTAAGTGCAGGTTGCCTACAATGCTCAGGCACCTTTTCCAACCGTGTGCTATGGAGAGAGCTCAGTTTGTTTTGTTTTCAAAGCACCTGAGTGACGCCACTTTTTCAGAGGTTTGATACAGCTTTGAAAAAGAAAAAACAAGTGGAACTCTCTTCAGAAATGAGTGTCAGGAACCAGAGCCAGGAATAGGTCAGAAGAAAAAACACCAGTGCCAGTGAAGTTAGCTCTTTATTCAAAGAAACCAAAATAGCACAGGCCTTGTGATCACAGCAACTCTTCCCAGTAGGTCTCGCCCCAGTGAGGCAATTGTGAGGACTGAAGGTCACCACCTTCCCACCACTCTGTAAGGTTCCTCTTCAACTTCTTGCCCCA
This sequence comes from Podarcis tiliguerta, assembly GCF_965153285.1. Lineage (NCBI taxonomy): Eukaryota > Metazoa > Chordata > Lepidosauria > Squamata > Lacertidae > Podarcis > Podarcis tiliguerta. Next base: position 58,119,677 of record NC_139535.1, read on the forward strand.
GCAGCCTAAGGCTCTGTTGTCTTATCTCTCATTGCTCTGTCCTCCTAATTTCTCTGTATGTTCTGGGATATCAGGATGGACAGGGGGTTGGTCATAGTAGGAGCGGGGGACTCCCTGGCTTCTTCAGCAGCCTACTTCATCTCTGTCCCATGCCCACCTTCCTCTTCTGCCTCTGATTCTGGACTGCTCTCTGCCCCATGCTCTTCCTGCTCACTAAATCCTGTTGCTGCTTCAGCTTCTGACGCTTCCTCCTGCCAATCTGTTCCCTCTTCTCCCTCGGACCACCCATTGTTGTCCCACCACCACTCCCCCTAGCTCTGAGTCTTCCTTCCTTGGGGGTTCCCTTGGGGGTTCCCCAGCTTGTGCCTCCTGCCATCCAACCAGTCCATGACAATGAGTGTGCTCATTGTCATGTGCTTGTTGGAAAGGAGTGCCATGTGGGAGGGAATGTTCCCAACCCCCAGATTTGATCCCTTGTATCCTTCTGAGAACTGTGCTCAATACAAGGGAATGCTCTGAGGCTTGAGGCTGGTTTGCGTTTCACCAGCTCCACCACATCAAATATTGGGTGGAACACTACAGACCTGTGAAAGCAAAATAATTCTTGTTCAACCTCATGTCAGCAGATCAGCAAGCTGTGGAGGGGAACCACGGAACAATAATCTGTGGGGTGAAGCAATGGATGCAGCTTTGATTATCTCCCGGCCTAGGAATACATTTCATAGTACTGCTTCAGTTTTATCCTGAATGCCTGTCTTCCTCCTACAGATTTGCTTTGAGGGGCGCTGTAGAAACACCTCCTTCTTTGACACTGGAGACTGTGGGAAGAAATGCAATGGCCATGGAGTAGGTATCTTGGTTTCTGCCTTCTAAATACGGAACTCTGTGCTACTTGCCCATTCAATTAGTGATTTTTATTTCTATCTGTAGGAGGAAATATATGTGATTTCACTGATACATGCAGTGCCTCAGAGCATAACCCCTGCATAAATAGACAAACTGATGTGAGCAAAGCTCAACTGGTTCAGACCCTGGCCTGCCTCAAAAAATTTAAAATTTGTTTATAAATCCACGGAAAACTGAGTTCTCCTCCATAGCTAGTGTTATCCCAGAACATCTGGAGGGCACCATGTTAGCTACTCTGCCCTGTGGCCTGCTAGAATGGCTTCCTGTACAACTGCATGTATTTATGGATGGGCTTTCAAACATAGATGTCAAATTGAGGTCTTCATAGATTTGTTTGGCATAGGGGGGTGGTTGAGTGTTATGTAGACTTTGGATACCATGTGTTCGATGTGCTAGCTGTTGTTAAGCCACGTTGCAGTTTTTGAGAAGAAGCTATCCACACCCATCATGGCCAGACAATGTTACGGGAAACATTTGCTGGGAGGTTAAAAATAGTGGAAAGTCAGTTTGGTCCCATTTTGGGAATGTGCATATATCCCAGTATACTTTTGAAGGGTGAAAACATATCCATTGGAACTTGGTTGGTAGAAATGATAGGAATTTCCACTGCAATTCTTAGGAAGGCTGGGTGGTATTAGACATGACTTTGTGGGGGTGGGGGAGATGAGACATTCTTCATATAGATGTAGTGTTGTTGAGCCCTAACAGTTGTCAACAGAAGGTGCAAGCGCTCCTTACAAATCCACCCTGCTGTGCTTTTGGATTGGAATGATCACAATGTGTGATGTTTCTGCTAACAAGGAAAGGGTAATGTCAAATTTCCTCATTGTTCTCTCTACAGATTTGCAACAACAACCAGAACTGCCATTGTTTCAGTGGATGGGCACCTCCATTTTGCAATAAACCTGGGAACGGAGGAAGCCTGGACAGTGGGCCCATGCCGCAAAAAAGTGGGTGTGACTCATGTTATTTGGGGAAATTAAGGAAATCTGAAGGGGGTGGGAGGAAATTAAGTTAACTAGATACAATAGAGGGCAAGGGAACCTGTACCTATATAGCTGAATGGGTGATGGAATTTGGCAGGCGGAGTTTTTGTCATAACTCCAGATTCCAGCAGCTATAGAAAACTGCCTTATAATGAGTCAGAGCATTGGTCCATCTAGTACAGTATTGTCTACACCAGCCTTTCTCAACCTTGGGTCTCCATATGTTCTTGGACTACAACTACCATCATCCTTCCTAACTATGGATGATGGGAATTGTAGTCCAACAGCATCTGGGGCCTCACATCCTGGATAGTTGCTGCTGGTCCGCTACACAGACCAGCAGCTGCTATCCAGGATGTGAGGAAGAAGTCTGTCCAGGATCTACCTAGAGATGCCAGGGATTGAACCTGGAACCTTCTGTTTGCAAGGCACATACTGTACCACTGAGCTATGGCCCAGAGACTCCAGCTAAGGAGCTAGACCAGCTGCTGGAGTTTGGGACACTGTTGAGTCTAAGGCTGACAGACAGGAGCCAATAGAACAAGCTCCCAAGTCACCAGGGCTTGTAGGGCCAGAGCTGAGACCCTCACAGGCACCTTTCCCTGAATCTGTAGGAACCAAATGCATCCTATAGTACCTTACCCATCCACCAGTGCAGGGAGCACACACCTGGCATGAGGCTATGGGATGGAGAGGAGTACTCACCTTCAGGCCAAAGGGTTGACCCTTTAATAATCCACAAGGGGGTAGAGCCTGGAAGGGGTGGTATGGGTGTAGAGGTGTAAAGCCTGGGTCTGTGCTCAACCTTGTTGGGGCAAATTGCTCTCTTGGAGCTGTCTGTGGTCCTATAACTCCTAACCTACCTTGACTTGTGGCATCTGGCATCTGGGCATGGCAGGTTCCTGGGCAACATTATGACATAAGTAGAACTTACTGAAATTCCCTCTTCCACTCACTGGTCACCATGGCATGGGGGGTGGGGAAAACGATGTGAAAGGAGGACTTATAATAATATTGATATGTCTGGTTTTTTCCCTGTCAGGTCCTTTCCCAATCATAATAGGAGTCCTTTCCATCTTGCTTTTGATTGCAATTGGAGTTGCTTTTTGCTGCTATAAATGGAGAGCCAGGCTTGTGCCACTAAAGCAGGCTTTCATTCCTCCAAAGAAAATGCAGCAGTTCAGGTGAATATTTATAGTATGACAGTAACAGATGTGTTTCCATTTCTGATGCCATGATAATGAAGTCTGAGATTGCATGTGTAAGTTGCCTTGCGCAGCATGCATATTGGAGAAAGGCCAGGATACAGATATACTGTTGCATATGCACAACAAATATATAGATGCTGAAAAGGGAATATATTTAAACTAGTTCCTTTCTTCTTTTATGAAATTCCAATTACTTCCCACCTAAGACATTTAGCCCATTTAGTGTTCATCATGCAGAGACTTCCTGCTGCAAAATTGAGTTTATCAACAGTACTCACTGCCCATAAATGAGCCTGGAATTTTGCAATTGAGTTGGCCAGATTATTATAATTATTATTTATAATTATAATCACTTATCAGTCTCCTTTTTTAACTTACAAAAAATAAACTCAAATCAATTTACAATATATATTGGCCTCTTGCAAAAACATTGTTCCAATAATCTAAATTAGGATAGAATGGGAGCCAAACATCTCAGTCTCACTCCCATTCTATCCTAAATTAGATTACAGTGGTGCCCCGCAAGACGAATGCCTCGCAAGATGGAAAACCCGCAAGACGAAAGGGTTTTCCGTTTGCAGAGGCGCTTCGCAAGACGAATTTCCCTATGGGCATGCTTCGCAAGACGAAAAATGACGAAAAATTTTGAATTTTTTTTCCGCTCCAAAACCCCTTTTCCTGAAGCGCTAAGCTGCTAAAAGCATTTTAGCAGCAAAACTGCTAATCCCCCAAGCCTTAAAAAGCCGTTTTTAGCCCTTAAATTGTCAATAGCGCTAATAGCGCTAATCCGCCAATGGGCTTGCTTCGCAAGACGAAAAAACCGCAAGACGAAAAGACCCGCGGAACGGATTCTTTTCGTCTTGCGAGGCACCACTGTATTTGGGTTTGTTGTTTTTGATACATGATTCTGACTCAGCTACATGAAATGGTTAAATATATACCATGAGAGGCAGCTTCCTTGTAATTTTTGTTTCCTGTTGTTTTCCCCAAGCAGTACCTCTCCTCCTATTCAGAGTGGTGCAACTGGGCATGCCAACCCAGCCTTCAAGCTGAAAACCCCCCAGGAACAGAGAAAGGTACCTGAAAGCTGAAACTACTTACAACTGCCATGTTGAATAACACCTGATCTTCTCTATACAGTAGAACCTTGGTTCTCGAACAGCTTAGTTGACAAACAAATTGGCTCCTGAACGCCGCAAACCTGGAAGTAAGTGTTCCAGTTTGCAAATGTTTTTCGGAAGCCAAACATCCGACATGGCTTCTGCTTCAGTGCAGGAAGCTCCTACAGCCAATTGGAAGCCGCACCTTGGTTTTCAAAGAGTTCTGGGAGTCAAACAGATTCCTGGAATGAATGGATAAAGTTCGAGAACCAAGGTACCATTGTATTGCTAACCCAGTATTGATCCATGCTGATAATTCCCATGCATTATAAAACACGTGATCCAATCAATCAATCAATCAATCTGCTGGAACTGCAAAGCTGCTTCTCTTGCTACATCCTAGAGACACAAGGTGAAAGTGATTGTTTAGAGAACCTCTTTGGGCTCTCGCAAGCACCTTTTCTCACGGTAAATGATTGCCTGCAAGCATTTGATCCAGCATGAATGTATTAATGTCAATGTTTTAAAGAATTCATTTGTATTGTTTATATTAGATGTAACTCACCCTAAGGGCTTTAATGGAGCCAAGTAGTGGGAGAGAAATTGCAAAAATTCATAAATAAACACAAGGAGTGCTCAGGGAACAAAATGTATATGGGACCAGGACTTTGTGTACTTTTAAAGAACATACGCACACACTAAAAATTCCTGGGCACTGCAATTTACCCACCACAGGGCTACAATTCCCAGCACCCTTAACGTACTATAGTTTCCAGGATTCTTGGGGGATGCTTTAAATGCATGGTGTTTGTAAGCAGCACTGAGATTCTGTGGTTGGTTAATAAATCTATTCATATTGGGTCATTTGAAGTGTCTCAGCAGGAGCAAACCTAGACAATGTAAATGCAGGAGTGATTTTAGAAAGATCACCTGCTCTTTGTGTGATTGCATGCAGGCTATTGGCATACAGAATATCCCTGCAAAGCCTGAAGTGCTCTACTGTGAACCACCTCCAGAGCTCAAAATTCATGCGCAACCACCACCACCACCACCTGCGCTCCCAGCTAACACAAAGAAACCTCCCTTTCTCGGGTATCAGAGTGAGGCAAATCATTTCCCCAAGCGAACTCCTCCAAGCAGGCCAGCACCACCAGCACCAAAAGTCATTGTTTCTCAGGTGAGTATTTTTATTTTTACTTGTTCCCACAGCTTCCTAAAAATAGAGTGAATATGTGAGTTAATGGTGCCTAAGAGCTGATTTTGGCCTTACTATTGGTAAGGTAAAAGTAAAGGGACCCCTGACCATTAGGTCCAGTCGTGGCCGACTCTGGGATTGCGCACTCATCTCGCTTTATTGGCTGAGGGAGCCGGCGTACAGCTTCCGGGTCATGTGGCCAGCATGACTAAGCCACTTCTGGCAAACCAGAGCAGCGCACGGAGTGGTACCTATTTATCTACTTACACTTTGACGTGCTTTCGAACTGCTGGGTTGGCAGGAGCAGGGACCGAGCAACGGGAGCTCACCCCGTCACGGGGATTTGAACTGCCGACCTTCTGATCGGCAAACCCTAGGCTCTGTGGTTTAACCCACAGCGCCACTTGCGTCCCTTTACTATTGGTACATATTAGTAAATGAGGGCTAATAAAACTTTAGTATAATTAATTATGCTTCAGCATGGAAAAATGCATTTGGTAGAAGCAGGACAGGTATTGCCCTTCCCCACCAACTGTGTATATCAAAACTGAAAAAACACAAGTATACAGTGGTGCCCCGTAAGACGAATGCCTCGCAAGATGGAAAACCCGCTAGACGAAAGGGTTTTCCGTTTTGGAGGTGCTTCGCAGGACGAATTTCTCTATGGACTTGCTTCGCAAGACGAAAATGTCTTGCGATTCCTGGAGGGGGGTTTCGCTCCCCACCCCCTTTTACTAAGGCACTAAGCTGCTAATAGCCTTTTAGCTTCGCAAGATGAAAAAACCGCAAGACGAAGAGACTCACGGAACGGATTCTTTTCGTCTTGCGAGGCACCACTGTAGCTATATTGGCATACATCCTGTTGCCAGTTGGTTGTGCTTCATATGAGCTCAGCCCCAAACTTTTGCATGTGTTTTCACATGCAAATGAATTAAGGCCATATTTTTTCTTTTCTGAAAAGGAAATCCAGACTTTTGCCTTATTACATGCATTTCTGAAGAATAAAAATGCACTGCTCTATTTCCCTGGTGCCGAACATTTCCGTAGATCATAAAGCAGGGAATAGAGACAACATAGAGTTTTGCCCATCCTGGCAACTGGATAGTTGGAAGGTTGTTGTTTTTTAAAAAGAGGATCTTACTTTCTTGTCCCAGGATTCTTCCAGACCACGACCACCTCAGAAAGCTCTTCCTGCTAATCCGGTTCCTGGCAGCAACAGAGCTGGGTTGCCCAGGATGAATGCAGCAGTGCCACCCCCCTACAGTGCTGTAAGGAATACAAGAGTACGTCCGGAGGTGAGGCATATAAAGGACAGCAGGTGCTATTATTGCCCAAGAGCTATGTAGCAATATACTTCGGACCAGAACTCCACCGCATTCAGTGTCAAGTATTCAATCTGTGGCCTTGTCAGCTGAGTATGAGATGTTGGGGATTGTCAATCTGGGCCAGCTCCATTTTTCTTTGAGGGGCAGGGAGCAGCTACATTTGACTGCTTCTGTCATATACGAAGGCATTTACAAAAAAGGTTTTTTGGGTGGGTGCTTTAGAAAGAAGAATCCAATCTGAGTAGGCTTCCTCCGTCCTCTCCTTCTACAGCACCCAGCTTGTAACACAGAACTACAGTGGCACCTTGGTTTAAGAACAGCCGTGTTTATGAACACAGTATACGAACTCCACAAAACCAGAAGTAGTGTTCTGGTTAGCGAACTTTACCTCGGTCTACGAACGGAATCCGAACGATGGAAGGGCACCAGCGGTGGGAGGCCTCATTAAGGAAAACGTGCCTCAGTTTAAGAATGGCTTTGGTTTAAGAACGGACTTCCGGAACAGATTAAGTTTGTAAACCGAGGTACCACTGTATATATAATTAAAGCTGAGATCCTATAGTTAGCAGCAAGTCCTATTACAGACTTGGCCCACCAGCTGTTTTGGGACTACAGTTCCCATCATCCCTGACCACTGGTCCTGTTAGCTAGGGATGATGGGAGTTGTTGTCCCAAAACAGCTGGAGGGCCAAGTTTGGGGATGACTGTCCTATTACATTCAGTGGGCCTTATTTCTGAATAAACACATATAGAATCCGTCTATAACTGTGAAGTGAGAACAGTTACAAGAGACTGAAGTATTTCCATTTAAGAGGTACTGTTCTTCTCTTGCTTCTCTTAACTAAATTACCATCCATTGAACAGATACTCACAATCATTTCCCCTTTCCTAGAATTCAGTCATGAAGAATGCTGAAGCTGTGAATACCCTGAAGTTTAGACATTGAAGGTCATCTTGCAACTCTGAACTCCACACCAGTTCCTCCAGCCTTGACCTGGGATTTCCTAGGGGCTTTGTTTCCAGGAAGAAGACATGCTGGGCATGTGCAAATCTCAACTTCCTCCCCACCCCCCAGCCTTGTATGACTAGCCAAGACCAATTTTAGGTCTGGTTCTAGCAACCTTGGCACAGGTCGATGACACACCCTTGGATGTCAGTGGGGATTCTATCCATGCATGCCAAGGTTAATGTGACCTGCTTTGCCTTTTGGATATTTGTTCATTACAGGAGTTACTTGTTTAAAATAGCACTGGTGTGTTATAGTGCAATATGCAATGTGCTGGAACGGAAGTGGGAGAAGCCTCTATTTCTCCCAGCAATTCATTATCGCCTCAACAGAAGACAAATGTATTTTAGTCAACAATGAGCCACCGCATCCTTCTCAGCTTTTCCAGCTTTGTTACAACCACAGACAATCCTATGGGGAAGAGAGAGTTGTGGTGCCCCTGTGATGACCTCATCTCCTCCAAAGTACTGTATGGAGACGTAGTCTGAGCTTGTGGAATTTTGCTACATACTGACTATATATATTCCCTTTTTTAAGGAATCTCCCAGAGTTCGGTGCTTTACCTTTGCCCTCTTACACTGTCACCTTCTTAGCCCAAAGCTTTTCTGGTCATTACGTTCAAGGTTTGAAAGTGTTGGTGGCATAACTATGATGAGTCCTTCCTCTGCTCTCAACCGCCATCAACCTGTTTGCATGCGGCATCTTAATTATAGGTTCTGCCCAGCCACACAGAATGCAAGGCGGGTTTTGTGTGGCGGCACACTGTTCCCATGACAACCTAAAAGAAATGTACTCTACCAATCAACCAAATATTAGCAAGGCATTTTAAGGGTTTCCTAGAATTAATTGCAGTTAGTTATCTGTTTTCGCGTGCTACATCGTGTTCATATAAGGAAGTACACTTATCTTAGTTTTTGTCTATTTCTGTTTCATTTGGATTGGGCTTGCTCACTCAGGAAATTGGTGCCACTAATTTACCTGAGGATAGTTATCCTCTCCTGATGGGATAATCTTGGTTGAGAGTTTACACTCAACACTATCAAGCTAAGGCTTTGAAGCCTATAGCTGATGGGCAGGGTTGAATACCATAGCCCTAAATTAATACAAGCCAGCCTTCCCCAACCTGGTGCCCCCGATGTTTCGGACTACAACTCCTATCAACCCCTAACTAGGGTTGTTTGGGTCCAAAACATCCTGGGTGCGCCAGGCTTGAGAAGGCTGTTCGAAACCAACATTGAGTAATTTGGAAATAACCCTTGATTAAATCTCGGTGTAATTGGAATTCCCTTTGCATCTTTCCAATTTGGGGCTGGTGCAAAATGGATTACCAATGGCAAATTTACAATGTGATCAAGCCCTTGGACAAGGTACTACAGGTGCTATAATCCTAATACTCTTTTCCTATTACTACAGTGGTTTGCTGCATCTCACTTGATTCAACAAAACATCATAGGCTGTGTGCCTTCTTTCTAGCCTCTGTATTCCAATTCACCTGTAGGCACCCAATTGGGTGTCTTAACACAGTTCAGCTGGCCAAATAGAAAAATTAACTCATGGTGCTTTTACCATTGGGTAGCTGATTAAACCCCAGCTATTTTAATACTGTAACTGGATCCCATAGTGCATAAATAACCTCAACTTCCAAATATGCAGCTACAACATGGTTACCAGTCTGAAGCTTTATGAATGTTTTCTCAGGTTTTAGGTGTTTTTGGTGCTTTTGTTGAACCGGTGATATTTTTTCAGTTGGCTTTGCAAATATGCTGGTGCTAAAAACGAGGAGCTGTTTTGTCTATTACCATGAATTGTTAGGAAACTTGAATCAAAACTGCCATAGCCAGTCTTAGAAATGGGTCTAGGTGCTGTTTACGCGGAGACTTTCTGGTTTTTTTTTTTGGCAGCAATACAAACTGGTGTTTTCGGTTTTGTTTCTTGTAAAAAAAAGGCCCTTTAGGCTTGGTTGTCGTCTTTCTAGATGAGCCAAAACAATTGTAGCCCCATGATCCCAAAAAAACCTATTTCAACAGTCCAAAACTCAGCTTGAGTATGCAAAACAAGGTTTCCTAGAAATTTTCCCAAGTTGTGCACAGTGCAATAATCAAGTGGTATCTTAACTATGCATGTACCTACATTGCTCTCATGTTACAGAATAAGCGGTCTATGCTGTCTACTGCATTATCAATAACAATGGACAAGTGGTTTTGAGCACTGCATTTCCCCCCAAATCCTCAGGTTGTGCTCATTACGTTTTTCCAGTTCTAGCACAGAACTGATGCCACAAAGAACGGTCACTGGAAATACAATTAACGCTCCAAAACATTTTTGGTCTTGTTTCAAATATCCCACATGAATGGTTGTACACATACTAGTGTGCTTTAAACACATGCCGGCAGCCATTTCAAGACAGAAGGTGTGCGTCTCAGAAAACATAACAGCATCCATCCTGGTCTCTGTCTTTTCAGGTTAAGTCTCAGGCACTCTTAGCATAATGGGATCAGTAATCTTCCGTTCAGAACTGTCACAGGTGAAGGCAAAACAGATTTGTTCTGCTAACTTAGTACCTCCCTGAAGCCATTGGCTTTGCAAGGTCTTGGCTTATGCCATCTCAGAATACTTCGAAAAACAACTCGCTACAATTTCAGGGGGGGGGGGATTATTTGTTATTCAGAGCTGGAAGGTTCTCTTCCTCAAGGCATTGCCAAATGTCAATCTGGGCTTACTGTTAAAAGCTCCACAGCAAAGAGATCAGCACTCTGCTTTCCCCTTCCTAATGCTGCCGAAATGGGGCTGTAGGCCCTCCATCCTCACCTGCTGTAGTGTGAAGGTAAAGTTTCCGTGGGTGCTACAAGAGATGGTAGGGTAGAGAGATGGTGGTATGCAGATGCTGCCCCATGGAGATAGCCCAGTTTTGCTGAACTTCTTCCTTACAAGGAGTTTTTAAATAGACACCATTCAGATTTGGGAACTGGCACCCCTGCTTCAAACAAGGTTGATGAGTGCATCAGAAATTGTTTTGTACTTTCGTGTGTATGTTGAAAGGATAGATTGGGAGAAGAACATTGTGGTTGCAGTCCTATGCTCAGTTACCAAGGAGTAAGGCCTTGTGAATTCAGGGGGAACCTACTTCCAATTAAACACACACAGGGCTGCACTCAGTGTTTATTAATTATTATTATTATTATTAATTATTATTATTATGGTAGAGCCTCTGCATCATGCGTCACCATTTTATGTCTCGCAGGTTTACAATATGATCTCTGTGCATCTATGCAAATACTTGAATAATGCAGTTTGTTGTGCCTTTTGCCCAGTTATATTTAATAAATTTTGTGGTTGATATGTACAGTTACCAAATCATTGAACGGAGGGCTGGTTTTGGTCTTGAGAAGTGGGGGAGGGCAGGGCTTGCACCACTTCCAGATGTCGCCTGTGCTACTGGGTTAGTCAGATGGTCCTTGCGTGTGGAGAACAGTATAATCTATTTCCCAGAACATCTGAAGTAGAATAAATCAAAAATTATTTCTTATTACCAGCAGAGGGCGCTGCAGTCCCAGTATCTAATTAGCTGCTCTTGCCTTCCTGGTTGGTGACAGAGCAAACTTTACAGGAAGCAATACAAGGAAGCAAACAAAACTTAAAACAATTGAAATTTCCACCTTTTAAGAGTTTGTACAAAAAGATCTTTATTCTTCCCCCCTCCAAGTACAAATGAGTACCATTGAAATGCCATATGTTCAAACTTGGGAGTGGAGGGAGGGGCAAATCCAAGTTGTCCATCATAACTATTCACAAAGTTACATTGATCTTATTTAACTGTAAATCAACATTCATTAGGAATGAAGATACCCAGAGTTTTAAAAGACCTTTGTAGACAATGAGGAGCACAGACTTTTAGCCCACAGTTGTGGGCTGCTATAGAGTTTTGAAATATGACCTCTCAACTGCGTTGGCGACTTTTCATTGATCTCTGATCTGTAGCTTGTACTCATTCAATATCCATCTCCTCCCTTTTCCGGATGAATGTTATTTGTCAGCATCAGTGCCAAAGCCAAAATTTCTGGTTGATATTGGAACTCTGTACAGTGGTACCTCAGGTTAAGAACTTAATTCGTTCTGGAGGTCTGTTCTTAACCTGAAACTGTTCTTAACCAGAGGTACCACTTTAGCTAATGGGGCCTCCTGCTGCTGCCATGCCGCCACTGCATGATTTCTGTTCTCATCCTGAAGCAAAGTTCTTAGCCCGAGGTACTATTTCTGAGTTAGCGGAGTCTGTAACCCGAGGTACCACTGTACTATGATGGTGAGATGAACTTGGATGCACTTCAGTCTCTATGGAGCTCCACTCTCCAACCTTCCCATCAAATCTTATTGTAAGATTTCATTATTAGAACTCAACATCTTGGAGGCTTCAAGCACCACATTTTTCCATTCCAGAAGTGAAGAAAGGACTTCAAATTTAGAAGAAACTAGAAGCTCGTCAACTTTTCATACCTAGCATCAAACACACATGCCACCATAAGTTTAGATGCCAATAATCTCTAGTTTGTCATTTTGCATTGGAAAAAGAAGCACAGCAGAATGAAAGTGAACCTTAGAAGGGTAACACTCTTACTGGAGTTCTTCCTTCTGGAATGAAGAACCATGGACAAAAAAGGAGACTATGTAAAGACGGGCAGAGCTTCTGTTTGTACTTCAACAGCTAAAGTATTACCAGCATGCAAAAATCAACTCTTTTTGCATCCTAAAATTTCCTTTAAAGTTTTTGCCAGCTCTCGGTTAATGCCTGTGCTATCCTCATAAATCTTAGGATGCTGCTCTTTTTAAATGCACAGCTCTTGCTGCTGCTGCTGTGGGGACTGAGAAGTTGTCCCTCCCCATAGCAAGCAAATACATTTCTCCGTGAAGTGGAAGCCTGCACTAGGCACTATGATTTGCTGTTTCACAGGATCAGAACACAGGATCAGGATGTGGATTTTATGGCACCCAATGCTCGTCATTTGCCCCTGAGCCCCCTTCATTTAGAGCAGCCTTCTCCAACCTGGCACTCTCTAAATGTTTTCGCCTGCTATACACATAGCCAGTCATGGACTCAGGGTTGGTGGGAGCTGTTGCAAAAAGCTTCGATTCATCATTCTCATGATTTTGCTGTCTGTCCCTTAACCCTACCTAATTTCTCTCTTATTGGTTTTCCACAATAAAGGGCATGTGCCTGTTACAGTACATTTTACAAGTTCTTGGTCATCAAGGCTAAGCAAAAAGACTTTCATTGACCAAAGGAAATCTCACAAGCATTTGGGGAAATAGTGACAGTCATGGGACCCAAACCACCGTCAACTTTCATGACATCATAAATCCTGCAGACTTGACCCCAGTTTACACTGCCGTGATCACAACTGGGGATTTGAGCTGTACAGAAAGGTTTTTTGGAGGGGGGGCTCTACTACATACTTATAGAAGTTAACATTGAAAATAAACACTAATGGCTATAGCCACTTACAAATCTTATTAAGAACATAACTAGCATGCTGTCCTCCTTTAATGATGGCGTAACACAGTACCCCAAACAGAACTCATGAGATACCACCATCATTCTGGTACTTAAGGCACTTTTGAACATGGAGGGCTATTGGCCAATAATATTTACATCACAACACCAGTCTCTCATATCTATCATGTTAAAAGCCCTAGCTTTTTAACATGGGTTCCTTGTGTGCGGGCCAGGGCTTTTCATGTTTCCCTGGCAGCTGTCAAGTCGCCAGAGTAACATGGGTACTGAGCTCAAGTGCACACAATGTGCAACCAAGCATGTTGCATGAGAAGTATGCTGCTTGTGGTGAGGAGAACTGCATCAGCTTCCTGCAACCAAAAACTGGGCACATGGGCAAGATTCTTACCACCACAGGAATGAATACTGCAGTTGACTGATTCTCCTTATGGTTGTATGTACACTGTAAGGTAAAAGGTTCTCAAACACCCTTGGTTAGATGGCTGACCCTTTGGTATAATGGCAGAAGCTAACAGAAATACAAATAGCATTTTGTCTCACTAGAAGTTTACAAGGGATGAAGCGTATTTCACAATTTTGCATTGGCTGTTATCCCTTTTCATAATGCATTATTACATAGGCACTATAGTACAAGAAATGGGACCACTATCAGAATTGTCCTCTTGATACATATTGGCACTGTAAGACAGTTGCCGCACTATCAGAGCAATAGGTTAATGGGTTAACTCCATCCACTTTTAAGCAGAACAACTTAATATCAGTGGAAGGCACTAAAGGGTAGTATGCATAGGCAGAAAGATGCATGCAATATTGTCCCAGTGAAATTGTTCCCTCTTTAGCGTACAGATGAGGCCATCGCACGATGGTGCAACCACCCCTTCATCAGGAATTGTCAGGCAACAACAGAAAGCTAGTTGTCTGGGAAAAGACTCCTAGCATAGCTTGATATCTGATCTAATTGGCTCATCAGAAGAATGACTTAAGTTATTTTCTGTTAACGCTTTCAGTAGAGCACTGAGTACTCAGGGTTGAAAAAGGCCACAAGAACTTTCCCTGAAGTTTCACAGGTCATGGACTTCAAATCTGAATGCTCTTCGTGGCCTCACAGCACCTCAGTATAGCCTCTCAGGGGAAGATCACGTTGGAGGAGACAATGCAAAGGGGCCAAGAAGCAACTTCAACCACAGATGGAACCATTCCCCACCCCACCCCCAAATGATTAATGAAAACCTGCTTGTCTGAGGCAGGCACAGTCAAAGCAGTCAAGGCAATTCCAGAGTGTGGGGTGACATTCCAAAGGATGGGAGGAAAGGGTTACTGAGACAAAACGTGAGAGAGCTAGTTCACGGTATCCAACTTGGTTGCTATTTCTCAGAAGATGCGTATGCGTACCCATTAATGCAAAATATAGCACATGCCTGTATTACCTACATACAGTTCAATCCAAGTTCCTGCAGCTGCAGGATTGTTGCTATTAGGGTTCAGCTGTAGATCATGAATACTTTGGGTTTGTTGTCAGGCTTGATTTCTGGATTATCCAGCTCTATCAGGATGTTCTTGTCGTCCTTGACGGCTGGGGCCTCGTCAGCGTTTTGAAGGGTTTGTGGCAGGTTCCTCAAACTGATGTCCATATCTTTGAAGGCATGGAGTAAAAAGACCCCTAAAATAATGGTGAGGAACCCACAGACCGTCCCAATGATGTCCACCACAGACATGGTGACCCACTCCTTAAAGAGGATGACTGAAGTGGTGATGACAATGGTGGTAAACAGCACGTAGTAGATGGGGAAAACCATAGAGGTGTTGAAAATGTCCAGAGCTTTGTTGAGGTAGTTGATTTGGGTGGTGATAGAGGCCACCAGTGTGAGGACAAGAATCCAGGTGAGTGGGTCCTTAAGAACAGGCCAGTGAGCGAAAAAGCCCTTAATGGCGATGCCTAGTCCTTTGACTGAAGATACTGAGAATGCCCCAATCACAGAACAGATGGTGAGGTAGATGAGAATGTTGGTCTGGCCGTAACGTGGGGCGAGGAAGAAAATCAGAACCAGGCAGACCGCCAACAGAATGCTGGCATAAGCAAGGAAACCTGGAAGAATGAAAAGAAGGGGGGGGTGAGGAATTCATCACCAGGTTGTGGCAGTTTTATGAGGAGCAGAGTACAATCCGCAGGTGTGCTGTTTGTTAGTACTGTTGGTTGTGGCAAGGCAGTAACGCACCACTAAGAGGTATAAGGAGTTCAGCTGATCAACCACTAGAATCCTAGCTGTAATAAATGAGAACTATTCCACCTAAACAAATGGAACTAGGCGAGGTGAGTCTGCCAAAAGGACTGGCACAAAATGCAGAAAATAAGCACACATAAGGGCGGGATCTAGGGAAAGACATGTGCACGAGCTCTAATTTACGCACCTGCATATGTACTCAGAAGACCTATTTGGGCATCTGCCTGAACAAGGTCTTGGAATGGAGGTGGCTCACTCTCAATGTGGCCCTCCAAATGTGGCTCCCGTCATCCCTGACCACTGCCACTGCTGGTTGAGTGCAACAACACCTAGAGGGCCACAGGTTAACAATCCCCAACTTAAAATCATGGGAGGGCATCATGCGCCCAACATCACTGGGCAGACAGGTTCCTCTGTAGATCATTGTGTGTTTTAGTGCAAAGAGTCTGAAGAGGGTTTCAAAGTGAGTTCTCCACATTTGACGTCCTTGTGTGTCCAATTTGGCAATGGGGCATGAGAGATCTGTGAAGGGGGCAATGTCTCCAGGAAACAGCAGCAGCGGTGCAAAGACATTTCAGGGGATGGCACTGAACCACAATGCTCACAAATAGGATGACAGCCACACGGGGCATTCAAAGCTGAAGTGCTATGCCACTGCCATTCCACTTGAACTAGGGGTTCAGATAATAAGCTACATTTATAGCTGGATGGTGATACCTTTAACCTTCTGCTTTTCTGGTTACCTGGCTCTTTCAGTTTAAAGGCCATTTCGTCCAAAGTGGTGACCTCCTCTTCTTCTGGAGCATGAATCACAAGGACTGTACTACCCACAATGCTCAGCATGCAACCGAGTTTGCCCAGGAGATTCAGCCGCTCTCCAAGCAGGTACGAGGACAAAATGGCACTGGATAATAGGGGAGAAAAATCAATAAAATTGCTTTGGGGTAATCAACATACAGAAAACTAACAAGAAGTCAGAATACATGGTTGTCCCATTAATAACAGCCTTCTACAGAACTTTGGAAAGTTCTTTCAGTGACAGAGAGATATATACAATATTTGGACACTTCAAATCAGAATCAATCATCTAACTGACAATGGGCATGTTCAGATGCTCATATCTTAGCTTAATAAAGCTGATGTATGGATGAGCTTTGGGTACTCTCACGCAAGCGGTTTGCTCCTCCAATCATATTCTAGCTGCCATGTGTATCAGTTGATGAGGAGCACAGAGACGGAAGAGGGGAGCAACTCCACCCACACATCCCTTCCTAGCAGACCTAAGGCCCTTGAGGTTCATCAAGTCTTATCACAGCTGGGAAGAGGAAAACACTCGCTGTGACTTATTGACTGACTTCCAGCCCTGAGATTAATATTTAAGGGGTGCTGCTGCAATGCGGCAGGCTGCCACCACCACTTTGCTCCCAAAGGGAGTTCATCCTTTGGGACCACTACTTTGATGTCTCCACAACTCCCATCAGCTCCAGTTAGAATGGCCAATGGTCAAGAATGACTGGAATTTCAGTCCAAAACATCTGGAGGGCACCAGGTTGCTGGTTGCTGTTTTAAATGCACTCATTTAAAGTCATTAAAGTCACCCCTGTGTCAAAAAGTACCATGCAAGCTGCTTTTGGGGGGTGGGAACAGCCAGGCTGAAGCAAATGTTTGGCTTCTGTGTACTGGGAGAAAGTTATCAGGCTATTTTTCTGTTTGCATGGCCAGTCATGTTACTACCACTGACATTTACAGACCTAGAATAAATATGGGAGGACAGAATAGAAACGAGAGGAAATCACCTTATGAGCACGCTCAGGGCTCCGAGCGGAGTAACAATTGTTGCAGGAGCAAAGGCATAGGCGGCAAAGTTGGCAGCTTCTCCTCCACCCACTGAGCAAACAGCCAAAAGATAAACAGAGAACAGGTAAATGACAATGAGTGCTATTCCTGCTCAAGTGTTTTTGTTCGCATTCAGTGCATAGTTTGGCCCAATGAAAAAGAGCACTGGAGTTAAAAACCAGGAGACAGATGGTTTTACAGCAATCACTGTTGCGTTGTCATTTTTTTTAACAAGAAAAGGCATCTTCAGAGTCATGTTGTAGATTCAAGGAACTCCATGCGAAAAGTATTGACCAAATATCTCCTGAGTAATGGATCAGAATCCAATATGGTGGCAGATGTGCCCAGCCAATTTTAGAAAATGGACCTAATCCTAGCAAACCAGACAATGCTAAAATGACTGATCACCGCCTTGGGTCAGTAGCTTCCAAAGCCTTGGAGCACCTTTAAGAGTGTCATAAGCTTTCATGGACTAGATACAGGGGTCAGCAAACTTTTTCAGCAGGGGGCCGGTCCACTGTCCCTCAGACCTTGTGGGGGGCTGGACTGTATTTTGGGGGGGAAATATGAACTATGCCCCACAAATAACCCAGAGATGCATTTTAAATAAAAGGACACTTCCTACTCATGTAAAAACACGCTGATTTCCAGACTATCTGTGGGCTGGATTTAGAAAGCGATTGGGCTGGATCCGGCCCCTGGGCCTTAGTTTGCCTGCCCATGGACTAGAATCTGCTTCCAAGTCCTTCTGAAGTGGACTCTAGCCCATGAAAGCTGATGCCAGGGGCAGCAACAAGGTAGCCTCCTACATCTCCCACCACCCATCTCCCTCTGACCAGTGGCCAAACTGGGGTGGATGTGAGTTGCAGTTGCAGTTCAGAACATATGAAAGGCACCAGGCTGCTTACTGCTGGCTTATTCCATAAGGTGCCTTGAGGCTATTTGTTGTTTTTGGCCAGCAAACATCTCTACTGAGGAGTGAATCATTTATACTGTGAGGAGCAGGGCCAGCCCACCCATGAGGCAAGGTGAGGCGACCACCTCAGGTGGCAGGATCCACAGGGGCAGCAGATCTGGCTTCCAAGGAATGTATCGCTTACTGCTACTGCTGATGTGGCAACAACAGCTGTGTCACACTCCTTGGAGGCTGGATCTGCCACCTCCTCAGCAGTCCCCCCACCCCATGCCGCCTCTACAGCAGCCTCTTGGTGAATAGGTGCACTGCTGGTCTCCCACCCATAGGGAGGAAATGGTGAGGGCTGCCCTACTGGGTCTCTTGAACACAATTCAGAGCGGGTCCCTTTACTCCCAATGACAGTCTTTTATTCCCACTTCAGCCACCAGATAAGGTTGATTTGATTCCCCAATGTAGATCTTAACTCAACCCTTCTTCCAGGGGTAGGACACCATTTTGTGGTTTGCCTCATGTACCAATACGTTTTGGGCTGGCCCTGGTGATGATCATTCCCTCCACCCCAACCTTGGTGATGAGCTCTATACATTCCAGTCCCTACAGGGAAGCTGAAGAAAGCTGGATGCAATGGTGGTAAAGACTGAAAGGCCATTTCCATATAGTTGAGTTTGATGACCTAGACATTTCCCATGTCATTGTGGGAAAAGGCTCTCAAATATCACTGCTAGCATGTGGGGCACTACCAATGGAAATAGCCGCCACATGGTAGCGGTAGCGAATGAAAAAGAGGGAAAGTGATAAAGATTTGATAGGAACAAATCCAGGCTAGTGTGAATAACCATACTTACTGGTTAGCAAGCCAGCCCACCACAGCCAGTCCCTAAGGTAGCCATGGCCACCATCGCCTGGGAAAGCAAAAGGCACACATGCTTAGAGACTTCAAAAGAAAATAAGAACCACATACTAGGTAAAATTAAATAGAAACAAAAGGAGATAAAACACATGCAAACCAGTGGGTTCTGGGTGCATTTTTAACTTTCTTCCCAGAATGACAAGAAAGCATTTCATGTTCAAGATAATTATAGAGCACATTTTTGACACACAACATCATATGAATTTTAGCCATCTTTCCCTCCATCTTATATCCTGCCCTTTCTCCCAAAGAAGCCCAGGGTGGCAAACACATAGATAATAAAAAATGCAATCAAAAACAAAACATATTTAACATTTCAAAATTGTTTAAAACTATTTCAAACTATGAAACACAACAAAACATGTAACAAATAATGTGACTAAACAGGCCCACCAAAACGGAAATTTTTTTCATGGATGTCTAAAAGAATACGATGGTGTTTGCCTAATGTTGTTTGGCATATTATAATGCTTTTGGCCCAGGCCCTTTTGCACTCAATACTAAACTATGACGGGGTGGAGAATCTACTCTGGCTGGCAGGTCAGATCATTATCTCCCCAAATCTATATTAACAAATCCTGTTTTCAGGCTTCCAAAAAGCCTGGTCAGTGTAAGAACAGGATGCTGGACTAGGTGAGCCATTGGTCTGATCCAGCAAGACTCTTCTTATATTTTTAAATATGTGATTGTGATGCTACCCTAATCAAGTATTCCCCCTCATATGTTTTCCATTGTGTGAGACTGGGGGAGGGGGATGACATCAAGGATGCACTTAAAAGATCCCAGTGCCTCCATTAGGATCCTACCCCCTGACCCTACATGCTTTGCAGCTAAGTGCCTGCAGTTGAGAACTGGCTCTACTTGTGGAAGCTCCCTGCAAATTTGAGGCCCTGATCTAAAAGCTATTTGTCAATGCATATCAGTATAGTGACTCCTACCATAGCTAACTGAACATTATTACTATCCATAATAATGATATCCTAGCTTTAGAACAAGACATGACACGACACTGAAAAACAAGGTAAAAAAAAAAACTTTGTTGGAAAAACACAGAGTGAGATTATCAGCTGCTACACACAAGAATCCTGATTCCAGTATTTTATTGGAAACCAAAGCAGCTTAAGACTGAAAATAGGTACTAGCAAAACAGGAAGCACCACCTATCAATAGATGTCAGACTTTCAGGAATGTTAAAATGCAAGAGAAAGAGGGAGGTACCTAGATACCATGACAACAAATATGGCCTAAATGCCTAGATGGGCATGAGATTAGATGGGGTAGATACCAGGGGAAGAGAGTAGAACAGCAAAGTCTAGAAACTCCATGGTCCTGCAAGAGCTATAGAACCTGTGTGTGCTCTTCGAGTTTATTTCCTTTTAGCAGGGACTGCTGATATTTTTCTAAGAGAAAGAGCTAGTGGGCTGCCTTCAAGCTTTGCAAAACAGGGGAATTAAGATATTAACTTGAGAGCCTCCTTGCAAGTGCCTTGCACTACCACCACCATCCAAGATGAGACGAGTTACTTCCAGAAAAAGAGTCTTCTCGGTAGTGGCATCCCAGGGGTGGAATGCTGAAGAGGTTTGGCTGATGATTACATTATTGCCCCTTCAGTGTCAGAAACTGTTCCCAAATTTATTAGGTGCCATTCTAACCTTGCTGACTTTTTTGCTGCTTTTATAATTTTGTGGATTTCGCATTATTCTATTTTCTCCATTTTTAAAATTATTTTGGTAAACCATCCTAGGAAGATTATTGAGTTGAGGTATAAAATAGATTGTGAATGAATGAATGAATGAACCAACCAAAAAATAGATTTAGTTAAATCCCTAGGGGACCAACTTCTTCATTTTTATCATACCTGCATGTTGTTGCTGTTGAGACTCACCTTAGGTCAAGCTGTAACAAAGTAGTGCAGAGATAAGTTGCCAATGCGGTGCTCTCTCGATGTTGGACTGTAACTCCCATCAGCCCCCACCCAGCATGACCACGGTCAGGGTTGAGGCAAGTTGTTGACCAGCTACCCCTGCCTACCCTTGGTGAACTTCATCTACCAGTTGAAGTTCAGTGGGTTAGGTGGAGAAACGTGTCATACAGGCACACTCCCTAATGAACTGTGATTGGCTGTAATTGCCTGTTCAGGCAAGGATTTGCCTCTGTGTAATGTGTAGGCAAAGGCCCTCAGAATCCAAAACACTTTGAGGCTCAAAGTCAGATCTCTCAGCAATAGCCAACATGATACCCTCAAGATGTGGATGACAATTCCTGTCAGCCAGTGGTCAGGACTGATGGGACTTGTGGTCCAAAACATCTGAAGGGCACCATATTGGCCAGCCCTGTCTCAGATACAACCAGAGCTCATTCAGAAAATAATTCCTCACCCACCTCCTGAGCCATTGAAACCATACCTGCCCTGGTGCCTCCTGTCTCCACAAGCCGACGCAGTCCTTTTTTCTTAAGGATGACGCTGCTGCCAATCAAGAAGCTGGAGAAGATGGCCAAGGCCAAGCCAATGTAGAAGCCATATTTGTCTTCTATCTGTACCATCCAGTTTGTGTTTAAGGTGATATTATTGTGGGGTAAGACTGCTGAGCTGACATTCCCAACAACCTGACAGAACGTCTGCCCAGAAAGGCATGTCAGAGCTAATAATGAACCTGGGAAGACAAGAAAATGGGAAGAGGGCAGAAATTAAGACTTTAAGCAAATAATACATTTGCTGCCTTTATTTTACGTGCCATGCTCAAAACATGCCATTATTTAGGTCTTTTGCTTCCTTGAAAGAAGAAAAGAAATGTCCCGCTAGATCACTAGAACACGATTGTTCCTAGAACATGCACAAGAACACAATTAGCTTTTGCGCTTATTAGATTTCTAACAGTTCCATGAACTAATAAATGTAGTTACTGTATGGATGATGGAAGTAAGGGAATGTTACCTGTTCATCAGAATTCCCTCCTATGAAGAGCCATAGATGTTGCCAAACGAACGAACTGTACAGCTGACATAATGCTGTATGTCTTACAGTCTGTCTTACAATGTATTGCATCATATAAAGAAAGCATTTCTCAAAATCTCTTTCATACACTTGTACTGAATCAGTAACATTTCATCACTAACAAATCATTTATCAAAAAATATAAAACTGGAAAAACTTGACTGAGCTGCGACTGAGGAAAATAACTAACCCCCCTTTTTTGCAAATGCAAATAAATCATGATTAACAGATTTATATGGGACTATATAACTGGTTGATTCAGACAATCAAATCTAATCTTAATAAACTGAGATATGAACACACTTTTTGTCCACCCTGGCAGCCCCTTCTCTACCCCCTTCATGGAGTTTATAGTGAACCATAGTTTCCTCTTTCATCTGAACCAGGTTACTAGCTTTGGAACGGGCCAGGTTATTAAACTAACCTCAAACTGAACTTTAATATCCCATCTTGTTCCAAAGCTGGTAATCATAGTTTCTTCGTTCAGACTAAATGGGGAAGTGTGGCTAATTAGAGACTTCCTGGTTCGATTGCTCCTGCCATAAAGGAAGGAGTGAAAGGGATGCATTGGGCAGGAGAAAGGCTTGTTGAAATCTCAGCTTACTAAGCCAAGACATGATTGTTCAAATTGTGCCAACAAATGTGCTATCCTTGTTAAAGCCACAACACTGAGAAAGGCTCAAAACTTGTGAGTTTACCTCTGAAAATGAAATAAATAAATAAATCCTACCTCGGCAAGAACTGAAATAAGTTAACTAAATAAAAGTCAAAGTCAAACTAAACACTAGTGATACCTGGGTGCCATAATTCTGAAGTTTGCATGTGACATACATAGTTAACCACAGCCTGCTGAGTCCGCATAAACACAGTCACAACAGCAAGGTGTTCCCACAGTTGTAACTACAAGGCTAGTCACACCTGGCATGGCCTGAGCTCGAGATGAAGAAGGATAAGTGAGTAACTGCTGTAGCCAAGTAGAATACCTGACTTAGGCACGCTTTGTTCACACAAGCTAATAGTGACGCAATAAATCATGTGCTTGTTCGCTTGCTACAGTGGCATAAATGCTTTGAATTTTGCGCGCTCGATTTTGGAGATATCCTGCCGAGTCTCTGTGCAGCAACTGAGAATAAACTTTTACCTGTCCACCCACTGTCTCTTTATTGGCCTGGGAGGGACAGCGTTTTGGACTTGGTACCGGTAACACTATCATCTTCACATAGGAGAGAATAAAATATTCCCAATGCAGTCAACATGCTAGGTCAGTGGTGAAGAACTTCAGGCCTAGGGCTGAACGTAGACCTTCAGGCCTCTCTGTCTAGCTTTGGGATCCTTCCCAGCCTGCATCCCTTTATTCCCAGCCTACTGCCTGGCTGGATGACAGACGGACGTGGGTGTGTACATATGTAGAAACCTTTAACTTTTATTTTAGGAAGGTAAGACCTGTTTCTCCACCCATTGTTGCCTCTGGTCCCACCCAGTACCACGGACATGTGGCTCATGAAGAATTTGAGCCTTGGGCTGAAGAAGGTTGCCCTCAGGCTGGATATAAAACCAGGGGGGAAAGAGAAAGGGAGAAAGGAGAATTTTTGGAGCATTGAATTGAAACACACACACTCTCTTTCAGCACATACATTGCTCTGCAAATAAAGCATGCAACATAGTTTTAACTGGAACGAACACAGATACAAATCAAGTTTCATCAGTTAAAATTTTTATCAGCACCCAGATCTAAGGTGTGTCAGCTAGTGTGGGTGGGGATTGATGAGCCTCTGTGATTCCCAGACTCAAGACACACCCAAGGCACCAATTCATTTACACCATAATACAAGACAGGTGGAAACGATTACACCTCTTCCATCTCTACAAAGCCACTCATTACTATAAATATCCTTCTTTTCCGTGACAAAACGGATTATGGATGGTGCAGAGTACAAACCTTACAACTCAAATAAGGATAGGTTGGGCGAAGATTTCTAAAGGTGAACTGTGGCCAAAGGGCTTGACAGCACCTGATCTCCATGTGTAGGTTCTACTTTGCCCTCTGGAACAGGAGAGAAAGGAGAAGAAGCAGGTGCTGTCAAAACTTGTCCAGACCTTTTGTTTGAGCTATGCAAAGTGAGTGACAGCTAAGGACTCCAATGCTTTGTGGAGGACCTGGGTTAGGGCAGTCTGATACTTGAACTATCAGAAGCAAAGAGGGAGGGTATGTGAAACTAGTGAACATGGGAGATTTATTCTGTACCCTGCCCATTGGTTTTCAGGATATAGGTGATAAAAATATTTTTGAACTAAATTGGTTATTTAATCATTTTTTTAAGAACCCTGATATGCTTTGTGTTTTGTTCCTTGCTATTACTATTTGTTTTGTACATGGTCGCTTATTGTAAATCCACTTTGCTGCAGAGCTGTATATGTGTTAAATAAATATATACAACATTTTTTTTAAAGCACAGGCACTCTGATTAAAAAAATTGTTGGCAGCCCAGAACCTTAAAGGAAAGGTTAAAGGAAATGGTGCGTACCCATTTGCAAGAGCTCTTTAAATGAGAGGGAGAGAACATATATACCTATGATAAAACAGGGCAGGATTGTAGCTATGCTACAAATACAGTAATGCAAATGTGGCGTGGTGTTTTGACACTGGCAATTTGCCTGATACAGACCAGTCTTTGTGAGCCTGAAAACAAACAGTGAATTCTTATCTCCAACATACTCACAATGCCCTAATGTCATGTAGCCTTTTCCTTCCTCGGGGATTGACAAGAATACCAACATCCTCAAAAGCCCAAGTAAAAAAGAAAGGAGAAGGGGGAGGATTGAGGCCAGTTACAACCACACCAATTTATTTGCTCAGATTCTGCTGCATTCTGTGAGGGGAAATTCAAAGAGCACCACCAAATTTCAACCCTTTGCAACAGAAATGAAATGGGATCTGGGACATGTCTTCTGTCTAGCCAAGGTGATAATGCTAAGGTGGAAGACTCCTGAGGGAACAGAATGGACTGTACAATTTCAGACTGTGGGGAGGGGGAAATCAACTTTTTTGGGGGGGAGGGGGAGAATCAGCACAGTCAGAAAACCAGCACAGAAGAAAATGAGCTAAGATACTATTTTTCTCCTTGCTGCAGTAGTTTTTTTTAAAAAAGTTTGTTGATTGAGTACATGCGAGAGTGATAAAAAATGGGTAACCCTCTCCCCCAACTACAGCATGAAGCAGTAAAAAGGTAAAAGGCAAAGGAACCCTGGATAGTAAAGTCCAGTCAAAAGCAACTATGGGGTTGCAGCGCTCATCTCATTTTCAGGCCGAAGGAGTCAGTGTTTGTCCACAGACAGCTTTCTGGGTCATGTGGCCAGCATGACTAACCGCTTCTGGCGTGACAGAACACCGTGACGGAAACCAGAGCACACAGAAATGCTGTTTACCTTCCCGCCATAATGGTACCTGTTTATCTACTTGCACTGACGTGCTTTCGAACTGCTGGGTTGGCAGGAAGCATGAACTAGTATAGCCCACTTGTACATCATAAGATTCTCTCGCCTCAGTCTACGGTGTGTGTAGATCAGCCCTTCAAACTTCCATAAAAATCACAAAGGATAGAAGTAAACATTCAAATGTGCTGTTTAACTAGAAATTTCCAGCACAACCAACAACATATTTACTCACAAGTAGGTCTCACTTTCAATAGGACTTGCTCCCTTTTAGGTTTGCAGGCATTGGCTGTTTTTTATCAGAAGGATTTCGCCCTGTTCTTCAGCCAAAAGAAAAAAGGCACCCAGAGGAGCTTACAAATATAATGACGAGACCCACAGGCAGCTGACCCACAACCCACCACCTTCTCAGGATACAGAGTGCAATATGTTGTCCAGTGAGCAATGCAGACTCAAATCGCTTGTCTCTTTACACCTTGGCCATGTTTAGGGAGGCATCTCTATACTTCAATGGCAGTGTCACACACAGCAGCAGACATCTGGAACAATTCCCAGTCAAGAATGTTTTTAGTGAATTCTGGTCTTGAAAACATAGTTTCTAATTTTCAAGGAGAAAGTGATGTATATACTAAAGACTGATAGAATCTCAATGAAGGTCAAAGCCTTTAATTATGATACCCACTCCATAGCCTGCCATCCCCGCCAAGCCAGATATTCATAAAATCACAAGCAGGTAAACCAACTGCCATGAAAGTATTCAGGATTATCTGATAAAGGAGAGAATGAAAGAGTTGTAAACTCATCAAAATCTGCCATACATCTTTCTTCCTTTGCTCTGTCCCCCCCCCCAAATACAAATAAAATAAAAGCTTAGAAAAAGTATACTAATCTGCAGTGTAAACTTCTCTGAAATTGATAGATTTAAGAAATCTGTTTATTCATCTTTGGATCCCCTTGCTGTAGTGCCTGACACCAAGAGTCACAAGCCAAGGTGATACTCGAACACTTGACTGAATCCCTGGAGGCTAAAAAGCCAGCTATTACTTTTTAGAAATGTTTATTGCGTATTAATTAATTTGATGCACAACCTTTGAGATGCAAATGGAATACATTATTAACAAGCTCCATCTTAGTTAAAGAATGGGATAATATTTTAGCCTCCGTTTCCAATGTATCATTAGATTATAAACGATGTCTCATACAACAAGAGATTTTATTTTGAGTTTATTGGATTCCATCATGATTGCATAAACATGGACTCTCAGCGACAACATGCTGT
This sequence comes from Podarcis tiliguerta, assembly GCF_965153285.1. Classification (NCBI taxonomy): domain Eukaryota; kingdom Metazoa; phylum Chordata; class Lepidosauria; order Squamata; family Lacertidae; genus Podarcis; species Podarcis tiliguerta. The sequence continues at coordinate 58,146,499 of NC_139535.1, forward strand.
TGGAGATGCGGAATGAATAAATATTGTGGAGAAAGAGTTAAACATTTCAGAAGATAACATCATTTTAAACTATATACTTAGTATATGATGCTTGACTATCAGACAATGTAAATGGATTCTCCATGCACTCACATCTGCAAAAGGATTGATACTGATACATTGGAAGGACAAAAATATGGATGAAGTATCCTTTAATTAATGGATAGCTGACATTACAACTCCTGCAACCCATGAACGGATCGCTTTCAGATGAAGATTAGGCATGGACAAATTTAATGATACTTTGGAACGTATTTATCGAAACCATAGTGACACATGAATCATCATATACTGAGGGAAACAATAAGTTTATTCATCTACATATATACTGTATAGTTTTGTATTTTATTGTTATTTTGTTATTGCTGTTTTCCTCTTCTTTTTAAAATGTTTTTAATATTTGGAAACCCAGCCAGATGAGTGGGGTATAAATAAGAAAATTATTATGATTATTTCTTTTTCCATTTTATATTCTTTTCTCCGCTATTTACTTTAACTCACTATTATAACCTCAATAAAATATAAATATTAAAAAGGAGTCACAAGCCAGTAAAGCCACATTAATCCGTGGAGCAGCCATGCTCATCAGTACAAGCTAACAGAAGGTAATCTTGAAGACTTATGGGTCATATGCTTCTATTATCTTTTACAGCCTATTTCACAAGAAGCCTATGACAAAACAGACTCATGAAAGCAGATCTGGCTTTTGATCCTGTTTCAAAACATATTTAGCAAATTAAGCAGCAGCGGAAGGGCAGCAAAAGAAGCCATCACTATTACTTTTGTTTGTGAATGGAGGGGGAAATCATTATACCCTTTGGAAGGTGAACAGGGAACCCTAATCTGAGCAGCACCACATTGTTCTGTAGGATTCACAAGACACCACTGCTTTTCACCATTCTCACCACCCACTTAGCACCCTAACCCTTCCACTGCTCCCATAACCCTATCCTGGAATACTCAGCCATAATTCCCAGTCAAGCCAGCACAGTTTAAGACAAGGCAGCTATTATACTTGAGCATGAGGGAAGTCTTCAGGGCTTTTTCCACTTTCTTATGAACTTACATGATAATACTGGAGTAACTGCCCTGAGGGCCATAATGTTCGCAGCCTCCCATGCTTTAATCTTTCGTTTGCCCTTTTACCTGTGGGATGAAGGAACCTTTGACCCTCCCAGAGGTTGTCAGACTACATTTCCCATTGGCTACACTGGTTGGGGCTGATAGAAGTCCAACTTCATTGATACATCAGGGTACCGCAGCCCACCTGCCACCAGAGTTCTTGTTTTTTCCTCTAGGGGTGAACAGCTCAGTGCTAGAGAGTCTGCTTGGCATGCAGGTCCCAAATTCAATCCCTGGCATCTTCAAGTTGAGCTGGGAAACTCTGGGGAGCCACTGGGAGTCAGTGTAAACAATACTGGACTAGACTGGCCAAGGGTCTGACCTGATACAATGCAGCTTCACCCATATTCCCACAAGTGCTCACAAGAACTGACTGTTCCAAAAAAGATAGAAGAAGGAAATATACAATTACTTCTAATTCGATCTTACGACCACCTCGCTAGTTTAAGTAAAACACCCCCGGGGAAATCCTGCTCTTTAAGTTTGAGTTTCACCTGCAAAGGAGGAGACTGGCCGGGCTGATCGTGAGAACGAGCCCCCTCGCCAAACAAGCTTCTCCTTTTTATTTTTAATCTCTGCGCCTGTCTCTTCAGGCGTACTTTGCACAATCGCTTGGCTTGCTTGCTTGGCGACCTACAGGCACCCGGAGGGGAGGAAACAGAGGAAGCTGCTGCAATCGCCTGGAGAACCGAAGGCGAAGAAAACGCCACCCTCCCAAACCCCACAGTTACGCAAAGCAGGCCACTCTTCGGAGCAACACAGACCTCAGGGGCGACGTGGGGCAAGAGGTTCCTTATAAATCTTCTGATCTCCCTCTTAGAATTATATGTATTCCAGCAAAAGAGGGGAAAGCGATTATTTTAATGGGTTTGTCTGCCAGCGTGGGAAGGACCGATCAGTTTTTTGGACCAGGAACCAGGAACTCGCCTGATGGAGATGGAAAGCTCTTCCTAACCTTGGGAAGTGGAAGCAGGAAAAGAAGTAAAGGAGCGCAGCCGAGCAGTCTCTTCTCCATCTCCCTCCTCGTAACCCGCGTGTGGCGGCCAAGCGAGCGCTCTTACTCACCGTTGGCGCAGCTACTGTTCACCCAGAGCGGCTCCGGTCGCTCCATGTGCTCCTTCCTGCCGAGGCTCCGCAGAGATCAGCGCATCCCCGGGAGAAGCGACGCGAAGAGGACGCGGCTGCCGGAGACGGGACCCAAGGAGGCTGTGGGTGCGATCCTTTCTTCCGCGCCGCCGCCGATCTTCGCTCGCTCGCTGTTCCCAGAGGGGCAGCGCAGCCCTGCCAGCCTGTTGCAGCGAAAACTCCAAGGAGTCTCGTTTGGCCAGAGCACCTTCAAGACTAACAAATTCTTGGGGCGGCCTCTGCGCGCTCTTGGCTCTTCTCCCTTCGTCAGAGACTCGAAGTCAACCGGCTGGCCTCGCCCCAACCTGTGGCGAGCGGAGAAGTTGCCTTGGGCGAGAAAAGAGAAGTGGCTGCTGAGATCACACCTGCCCTAGCCGGATCCACCACTCCTCCCGGTCCGGGTTTTCTCAATCTGACTCCGTCTCCCCCTCTCCAGAGGAGGGGCTTGTGCCCACGTGCTCTTCGGCGCCTACGCGCGTTGCGAGGCTTCCTTGCCCTGGGGTGGGTTGGGGGGCAGCACAAATCCGGAGGTGCTCGTGACTCCCGGGGTCAGATGCCACACATGTCGGGTTTCCTTGTTTCACGGAGAACCGCTAAGGTGAAAATGGGGGGGTGGGAGGGCTTCTCATACATGAGTTCAGCTCTGCCTGGAAAACAGACGCTTCCACTTTGTGTGTGCGTGTGCGCGCTGGAGGAAGTTTCTTTAACTTGCATTCTAAAAGTGGGAAATCAACGAAGCCTCTCTAGCAAAAGCAGCAAAATGGGCCTTGGATACCCATGACTAGTTCGCACATGTTTTGCCAACACATATATAAGTCAGGGGTAAGGTAAAGGTAAAGGGATCCCTGGCCGACTCTGGGGTTGCGGCGCTCATCTCGCTTTATTGGCCGAGGGAGCCGGCGTACAGCTTCCAGGTCATGTGGCCAGCATGACGAAGCCGCTTCTGGCAAACCAGAGCAGCGCACGGAAACGCCGTTTACCTTCCCACTGGAGCGGTACCTATTTATCTACTTGCACTTTGACGTGCTTTCAAACTGCTAGGTTGGCAGGAGCAGGGACCGAGCAACGGGAGCTCACCCCGTCGCAGGGATTCGAACCACCAACCTTCTGATCAGCAAGTCCTAGGCTCTGTGATTTAACCCACAGCGCCACCCGTGTCAGGGGTGGCTGGTGCTTATTGGCACTGACAAGAGAACCAACAATAGGTGGAGCCAGAGCCAATGACAGGCAGAGCCAAGTCACCGGTGGAAGTTTGTCCCCAGCTGCCTCCCTGTTGAGTTCTGCAAGGGAAATCCAGAGACTAAGGAGGAGGAGGAGGAAGCTGACAGGCAGGGTCATCCCCTGGAGTGGTTGTAAGAAGTAAGAAGGCTGAGGAAAGATTGAAGTTGGTGGGGTGGTGCTCAGCTAGCCCTAATGAACCAGCCCCCACTGATATAAGCTCAAGTTTACAGATCTATGTTTGTTACTTGCCAGCTGCAAACTAAAGTCTTGGATGTGTGGATGGGCTAGTGTGACAAATATTACCAGCACAACTTTCCTTCCACCTAAAGTCAACTCAACAAATTCTTTCAGTTGATATAGTTCACACATGTGGCTAAGCAGGGCTTTCCCCCCCAGCCAGAACTCGTCAGAACTCAGTTCCAGTACCTCTCGGGTGGGCACAATTGTCATTATAAGAGAACAAGGGAGGCGTTCAGCTGAGTTCCGGCACCTCTAAAAAAATAGCAGTGTATTATGCATGATTCATGACTCATCAAATGTAGGTATGAATGTGTGAACCAGATTTCAGTGTGGAGAAAAGTGTACAGAAATGACGCTCACATGGATGACATTGACCTCACACGTGGGAATAGGAAGGAAGGGCTTTCAGGAGAGGAGATTGACGATAGGGACTATGCTCTTGGGTTGCATACAGAAGAAGCTAACTGTACTTAGGTCCCATTGAAACTGGTATGGTTAGTAATAGCTAACCCAAGCCCCCTTGATTCTGTTTCATTTAGCCTGGGTCTGACCCCCTGTAAGTTTGTTTAAGAAGTGTTCGGCAAGCCCCAAATACTGTTTGACTACACTGAAATGAAAGGCTCGGACAACAGTGTTGAACTTTATTCTCACAAAATGCCTGGAGCAGAAATCAAAAGCAAATAAGATCTTTATTTCTTAGATAACAAAACATGTGCTAACTATGCACGTACGCCATTGAAACATCCAATTCCCACAGAGAAGGTGAGCAAGTTTATAGACAGGGACTGTATGCTTTGTATGCAAAAGGTCCCAGGGTCCAATTTCAGCATCTCCAATAGACTGTTCTTGCTGGGCTGACATTTTATCATCAGGTCTAGGCCCTGCTGGGACTTTCCATCAGCCTGAGTGGCGGCTGCTGTGCAGGACAACCCCCCCCCCCCTTGGCATACCTTCTTCTGGTGCCAGGAAAGGAAGAATAAAAACTACAGCTGTGGTGGTGGGCTGAGCTGCCAGTAAAGCTGATCCCAAAGGATGCTCCCCTTTTGAGTTGCTTTGGCCCATCCCCTTTAAATTAGTTTCATGGGCTATGGTTGAAATTGATTCCCCCCCCCCCCCTTCTAGGCTGTTTCTTTGTGATTTTCTTTGGACCATTTCCAGCATATGGAACTACAGCTGTCCTGGACTGGTGTGAAAGAGAGGTACAGTAGTTTCAGGCCCTTGGAATGAGAGTCCAGCTCCGCATGGAACTATGCCCTTCCTGGGGGAATGATTTTTATCCCAGGTGACACCTGGCCCATGGGTCATGCCTGATATCTTTAACACTAAGAGACACTGAAAGCACCATATCCTGTGACATAAGACTTGCTTGTATTGCTGAGAGGCTGCGTGTGAAGTGCTTCTGTTTATGCAGTATGCACCTGGAAAGTCTTGGGCTTGGTGGAAATTGGGGTATCCTTTCAATCTGAGTGGCCAGTCTGCTACAGGGGCACCTTCTGAATGATTTGTTATTATAATGATGATAAAATTGGAGTACCCAATAGATTGAAGTTCTTTAACTAAAGCTATTCAACCTCATTTCCTATCCTACACATTGAGAATGACTTGTACCAGGTCATCCAAGTGACCAAGCTGGCTAGAGTTTATTGTACTATTGGCACAGTTCCTTCCTCTACTAAATTCTTCTTTCTACAGGTGGAAACTGATAATATTCAGTGTTTACATGCCCACCAGGGGGTGGGGAAAAAAAATCATGGATATTCTTCTCTTTCCGTATTAGATTGTTCTCCTATTTGTGGTCCAGCCTATTTGAATTTCAAGCAATTCAAATAGTATCATAACAAGAAGTATGATTTCCCCCTACCTGATGCAGTTTGGAATGGAAAAGGAATCTGAATACAGTACATGCATTTGACAAATGAGTCCCTTTTTACAAGTTCTCCCCTCCAGCCCTCCTAATGAAACTTCCCTGCAGAACACTGGTCTCTTAGTAATGTAGCCACACCTGAAATACTGGTTTGGAAATGGTGTGCTGTGAGGCTGAGGCAACTGTAAGTATCTGGAGTGTAGGTTAACACAGGTTTTTGTCCCTTCTGGTATGTTCTTTGGCTGTATGGGGAGATATGGAACAACTCAGGGTGCCAGCAATCGGTCCCTCGCTATTGCGGACTCCATACTGCACTTTTTGCCATTGATCTGGACATTCAGGGATAATTCCTCCTGCAGGAGGCTTGGCTCAACATTCGGGACACAGGTGTATGAGAGGGTATCACACAGCAAAATCAGGTGCTTTGAGGCATTGTAAAAAGGAGCATTGTGATGGGGTGTGGTTTCGGCTTCTCACATTCGTAACTAAATGGGAGGTCCCATCCCCCACCCACCCAGCTCACTTGACAATGTAGAGGGGTTATATTAGCACTGGCTGATAATCCAAGAGGAATCACAGTTGCAAAAGTGGTTAGTGATCTGTAAAGTGAGACAGGCACCTCTCTCTAACATGCTCTGCGTGAATATTGTCATTGGTTGTTTTTATTGTAAGTTTTTGAAAACAATAATACTTTTTTAAAAAAGGTTGATTGCTAAATTTTTCATTGTGTGGCTGTAACAGAAATTATTGCTTCCCTGGTGAATATTATCCAATTGCTTTGGAGAAATGAAATGACCATGTTTGCTTTCCAGAGAGAAAACATTTTACACACTAGCACTGTAAAGGAGAGTGGACTTAACTAAGCGTACGAAGACTGACATACACACAAAGCCATTATTTTTGTGTGTGTATATATGTGAGAATAGTGGTCTGAGGTAAACTACATTTAGCCTCAGTTCCCTTCTCCGTCTGCAATAGAAAGATAGCTCTTGACTATGTTGAAAAGGTTACTGATATGCTGTATCTGAAATTCTCTGAACAAATAATCTCAGTAATCTTTACAACAGCCCTCAACGGTAGGTCATTATAACTAGTATATCCATAAACAGGGTGAGGGTTGAGAGTGCAGTGTACCTAGTGCTCATGTAACTGGGGTGAAATTTGCTAGGGAGATTTACCTCAGCCCACACTTTCTGTGAGCTCCAGTGGCTATTGTATTCTTGCATTCAGAGAGGCGTGAAAAGGGTGGAAGAGAGGTTGGCTTCACACAGGTGCAATCTCCAATTGCTTGAAAAAGCCCTGGAGAGAGGGAACTTAAATGGCTCTAGGGAGGCAAGGACTTTCAGTCTTTGCAACAGATCCATGGGGCAAGACTTACTGGGGATGAGCTACTGTGCTTGTTATGCCTGACATTCCACTATGGGGTGGTTTATTGCTGTCTTGCTCCTGACACTGTGCTTGCTGAATTATAAGCGTAATAAGAACATGGCAGTGACAAGTATTGTGGCAACTGCTAGGCAAGGGAACTACAGCTGGGAAGATTTGAATCCCCAGATCTAAATGTAGCACCGAGACCTGTATAAGCCCCAATTTGAGTTGATTCGCCTCATACCCCAAACCACCTGTTTTTGTAATAATGCTACAGCAACTTTGTCACCCTTTCATTCAAACCATTTATGACTCAACTTTTATTTTTCCCTTGTTAACAGGATTCATCCTAGCTTTGCTGTACATATTGTTGGAAGTTGCAATACAGGTCATCATGTCACCACACACAGGGTGTCTTATCGATACAGAAGCATTTTGAATGGAAATGAAGAACTTCTGTTGACCAATGATGAAGGAACAAAAATACAAAACAAGATATATCATTTCCCGCTGCATAGCAAATATGATTCAAGAATTCAAACACCATAGTTGATCACTACTGTGAATATACCGCACCATAAATAAATGTAAATTCATTGTACAAAAAAGTCCTGGACAAGTCTTCATACAAATATGATACATTTGAAAGAATTATGCAAAGTCCTTTTTTAAAAACATCTGTTCTTAAAAACAGCACCTTGCTCATGTTCTCAAATAGACAAATATCAATTAAAACCAGAATAATACAGAATAGGAATTAATATGACCACTGACACTTCTGACAAATTCTGTTGGTAAAGGGAACATGGTTGAAGTGCAGAGAGTTTGTTCTTTAACGTCAAGTCACAAAAAAATCAACCTGATAAGACTGTTTAAAGCCTGAAAGGGCCACAGCTGTTCATCGTCATTGCTGAAGTAGTCTGGAGTCTACATCCTCAAGGCTTGGTTTATCCTTTTGTCAGGACCTCCCTTGTGGTACGTACCTTTGTGGTTTCCTGGTTCCCACCAGAAACACTTAAAAAGCCAAATGACATGTTGCACACCATTGCATGTTTCTTTCCCGGCCCCTAAACATGGTGCCTGTTTTTATTTTATTTTTACTGAAAAACAGCCTTGGAAGCGGCAATCAAGACTTGAGACAGTGGTGAGGATGGGGTTAGGGCAGCCTAACTAAGGGACAGGGAACATATGGTCTGTGTGCCAAATTTGGTCTTCTAGAGGTTCTAATTTTACTCACAAGGCCATCCCCTCCCCAGACGTGTCCACCCAGACATCCTCAAGGTTGTGTAGGGCATGTCTGCAAAGGAACGACCGGAAGACTCCCAGCTATTTTACGACAAGGAAAGCTTGAATAACCTGGTGTCATATGATGCTAGGGGAATGACAGGTGGGCATGGGGGAGGGGGAGCCCAGATCATTCCCCGTCCTTTGCCTAGCCCTTTCTCTTTCAGCCACTGGTCTATTCAAAAATATAATGGGCTGGATCCAGAGAAGTACACGCAGAATTCTGCTCATGCAATGGGGCTTTCCTGGCCTGGCTCCTTTACATTGTGTCCCCGCCACCATACACACACCCAAAAAGGTTGGGCATGGCATGGCCCACCCAAGGCTGAAAAATCAGCAGAACTCCAGGAGGTTTTCTTGCATTACATTGGCACAGGATGAGTTTGGGTCCAAGCCACTGGGCCTCTCCAGTATGCTTTTCCACCTACAGGGGAAAAGGTAAGGATCACTGATCCAGGGTTTGTAATTTTGACAGGTGAGAAACACCTTTTTCTTTTTAAATAAAATAGGAGGTGCATTTCATGCTTACTCCCCCATAAGCTATGTGTCTGGAGTAAGACCTGTCTGTCCTCAGAGGAGTTCCACTCCGTGCTTCCATATGACTCATTGTTCTGGGCATTCTTGGAAGGCAAGTAATGGCACTTTATGTAAGAATCATCCTCTTACAGTAGATGTTGATGGGAAGGCTAGGACAGAACAGTGGATCACAGAAGAGATGCATCCACAGCATCTTCCGGGGAACATTCTTGCAGGTATTCTTAATTATTATATTTATTTGTTTCTTGTGGCATAAAGTGTTCCTGTGGGACAGTGTATCTTCAAACACAGTTGGGGACAGACTTAGATGTTACATTTCTTTTTTAGCATGGAGGAAAATCTGGTTCACTCAGCTCATTCTTTGATAACAACTTTGCTATTTAGTCTGCAAGTAGGAGGACCAGAACTATCTCATAAAGAGCATCCTATGAAGGCCACTGGGATTCTTTGCTGGGAATTCAAAAGATGGAAATCTCAGGGCAAAAACATCCTGGGAGAAAGGAAACCATGTTGGACAGATACTTTAAAAACTCTAGGAAATACTGTAAACTTACCCTGAGTTTTCCCCACACTCAAAGACTCAGAAGTCAACCCTGTTTTCCTTCTCACTTGTGTACTTAAAGCATTTAGGATTTCCCTATAAATAGCATTGATCTCAACAGAGAATAACCCACAACCCATGTGTGAGTAACAGTGTTAAAATGCAATGTGTGAGCATAGCTAAAAATTCCATTTCATAGAACTGGAAACGATTATTGGAATTATGATCATCTAGTTGACTCTTCTATTGGATATGGGCTGTTAAATATAACATATTGCAGCTGATACTACAGAGTAGGCCTCGGAATGGCATTTGTTCTGAATTGTTCTCAAGTGGCCTGAGTGTTTACACCTGTGGCATCATGCTCTGTTAAGTAACCACCACAAAAAGATTGAATTTTATTTTGAAAAGGCTGTGGGAATAAAAATAAAAATGAACAGCATCCTATTTGTCTATTTCATTAGATGTGTTCAGATTCTAACTCTGGGGTGTTTACATAGTGTTTGGTTCAGTTTTGCAAATCTGAAGTTGAGGGTTACTAAGGTGCATGAAGAGAATGAAATTCAGTTAAACTGACAATATGTGCTCTCAAAAAAAAACCCCTGAAGCACTTTAATTGTTGCATTAGATATTTAAGATGGGATTTGCTGGAAGTTAATTTCCCCCCCTTTGGACTTCCAAGCCCCTTTGTTTGTTTCTGCCTGAGTTAAGAGTCTTCAGGTTACTTTTCTGAGCATTGCCTTAATTCCACATTGCAAGATGTATCTTGCAGTTTGAAATGCTGCAAACATGCTCCCCAGATTCTGTGGAGGGATATTTATTAGTTACTTTGGTAAAAGATGAGAGCTTTTAAGGAAATAAAGGTATCTGCCAAAGGAAACATACTTCATGGTAATAATTCCATGTCGTTGCTGTCCCTTGAAACAGAATGTTCTTCCTGTGCCTGACACAGACAATTAAGAGGTTTCTACTTCATGCGCCCTCAAGGAGAAAAAAAAATGCTGAGTCTCTGGCTTCGTAAGATTTGTCATCATGCTGTGACAATGAACCAAACACCAGCAATTAAGTACTGTATCAGCTTTATGGTGAGACAAAGGAGGAAAAACACAGACCTAAAACACCTGGTTGTTTTTCAAAAAAAAACACCCAACACTTTTTTTTTAAAGTGGCGATTTCTCTTGGCGAAAGTTAGACTAAAGAACTAAATGTCTGGAGTCTAGGATAAATGCTGGATGTTCTGACATCTGCCCTGACAGTGATGGGAGCCTGACAGGGTAAAAATTAGGGCAACACACCAACATATACATCCCTTCAACAATCTACCAGGATGTTTTCCTAAGCAAGCCCCAGTGAAGTGAACTTTCTGGTGCACTGTGTGCCCTTTGTCTAATAGAATGCATTTTAAATATTTCCTTAATGCTTTATTCTGAAATCTGTAGAGCAAATCAGAAGGGAGATCAAATGCTGCCTTTTCCTTATAGGAAATTCAATCTAAACTACCTAAATATTAAAGGGTTGCACTTCTGAAACTCTTAAATAGTCACAGTAGGCAACTGGGGGACAGGAAACTTGCATGGTAAATAACTCAAGTGCCTTATGATAGCCTAGCAGAAACGAATTCTTCTTTCAATATCTTAAAGAATGTTATTTTCATTTCAGGATATTATACAGCCCTAAACTTTGGTACCTGTCTCAGTAGACTTGTTCTAAACTTTCTCATTAGTTTGGAGAGAATTCTCTGTAGCACTGTCACATGGCTTCTTTGCATTGTCTCTGGTATTTTCTCTCCAGGCTTTCTCCTCCCATACACATCCCTTTCTTGTTTCTACCTCCTACAGGTAGTACACTCTCATCTGAGCTCTAGGGTACATGCAGAAGCATGACCTTTTGAGTCCCGCCTCGATCTCCAATTCTGTGAATCGTTCACACAGAAATTCCTATATTTACCTCTTTGTTCTACAGGGTTATGACAGGGCAATTTTTAACTTTTGTTGAAATTCTGCATGCCTTTGGAACCACACATATTAATGATATATAAGCTGCTGCCTTTTGTTTGTTTCTAAACACCCTGAAGTCATGCCAAATCTATTTTTTAGCATTGTTTCCAAAGTTTGGATACCTAAGTCTGAACCAAATGTCATATATTTTCCCAGAATGGGGAAGTGTATTGATCTCATTATTCTATTGACTATATCCCAAAGAATGCATCAATCGCATTTCTCAAAGAACTTACTAGTTCCTTGACCCGGCAACTTTATCAAGAGTCTGGGTCATGACAATCAGTGCCTCTTCTCCTGGTTGTATAAAATTCTAGACGCTCAGGTAAAACTACTGTCAACAGTACTTGGTTAAGGGGAAGGTATTATACAGGGCCACCATAGCAGTGATAATCAATTCAAAATATGAGAAGACTCTTTTGTCAATGCTCCACCGCTTAAGTAAACTTAGAAAGGTCCTATACACTGTCCTATATATGTGGCTTGTTTCCAGCTAATTGTGCACAAGATTGCACCCGAAACAATTTTAGAAGGGCAGAGGACAACAAGGCAATGACAAAAAATCCTCTAATTCTAGGTGGAGAATGATAGTCAATATTCCATCTCTAAAAGAACCTGATTATTTTTTTTTTTTGCTTGCGTAAATCACACAGCTCTTTATCATCTATTGCAGGAACAACTTAGCATTTCTGAATGTTTTAAACATTTAAGCTGTTGTTTCCCATCAAGCAGGAAGGCTTTTCAGTCACATGGTGCATCAAGCGGAAGACTTGCAACACACTGAAGCGATGACTGCTTCAACTGTAACACCCCCAAAAAACAACAACTCTTTTAAGGGCCATAAAGTTTTGTGCTTGATTGGGTTGTTCTTGGTCATCACAAAAGCTGACGATACCACAGGAGAAAAAACCACATTTTGCTCCATCTCACCACATTTTCAAAGCTATGTGTAAAACCAACCAGAAAGATACGATAGAAGAACATGCATTCAAAACAGGCCTTCTAGGAAAATGCTTCTTTGTATACTGGGTCCATCCAAGTCTGCACTGTTGACAGATCTGTGTTCTCAGGGTTTTCCCTTCCAGGCCTCTGAGATCCAGTCGCTCCTTCCTCACTGACTTCAGATGTAGAGACACAAATGCTCACATTTCATTTCCAGCACGGACTATTTAACAGGTGGTGGCCAAGGACTGGTGGATGGGGGGCTGGAAGCAGCGCACATGCTCGACTGTAGAACTGTCTGTTTCCACTGACTTCATGTACTTGTTCAGGATGGCAAAAATCTCATTGTTCAGAATCTGGTACTTCCTGATCCGGTCAGCCATTTTTTTAAGAGGCTAGAGAAGAAATGAAAAGACAGGCAAAGCAAAGAGCAATGAAGCTTTCAGACCTCTGCTTCTACAGCTAGGCAAATGCTGGAAGGCTGGAGCGAAGAACAGCTAGAGAAACCAATACCTGACACAGTTCCTTCCTAGCTTTTTGCAGAGACAAATTGCCAATAACACCTCTTATTTCCTACGTACCTATTAGCAACATAATGGCATCACTTGACTGACAGGTGGGTGGCCCTGCCAGCCTGTCAAATTTGGGCCATGAGGCAGATCCAGATAAAGATCTGGCCCACAAAGCGAGAAAGGTTCCCCAGCCCAGAAGTGCTTATCATCATCATCAATTGAATTTATATACAACCCTGTATATCAAACCTATGCATTCTGAAGGAAATCAGCCCTGAGTGCTCACTGGAAGGACAGATCCTGAAGCTGAGGCTCCAATATTTTGGCCACCTCATGAGAAGAGAAGACTCCCTGGAAAAGACCCTGATGCTGGGAAAGATGGAGGGCACAAGGAGAAGGGGACGACAGAGGACGAAATGGCTGGACAGTGTTCTCGAAGCTACTAGCATGAGTTTGACTAAACTGTGGGAGGCAGTGGAAGACAGGAGGGCCTGGTCCATGGGATCACGAAGAGTTGGACACGACTAAACAACAACCACCCTATACCCGGGGGTCTGCAGGCAGCTTCTTGTGTTCCACTCCAGGTAGCAGGTGATAATGTAGCAGATGTGATGTGACATATCTCTGTCTCAGACCACAGCCAGCCAATGCCAGTTGGAGTAGACCAGTGGTTCCCAATTAGCTAATTACTGAGGACCTCCTATTTTTCAAAAGCCAAGCCATGGACCCCCCACCCCACTTTTGAAAATTTTGATAACTCTATTGTATCGTTTACAATAGGTAATAGGTAGCCCCTAATAAGCAAGGGATTTTAGATATACTAAAGAAAATTTGTGATATTTCCATGCAAAAATGACAAAAAAATAGTTGAGGAGGGAAGGTAAGGGCCGTGGACCCCCTGGGTGCATTCCACAGACCCCCAGGGGTCCCTGGACCCCTAATTGGGAACCACTGGAGTAGACAATATTGAGCTAAATAGTCAAACAACCTGACATTCAGCTCAGTGTTCACCCCCACACTTACCACATTCTTTATGATTTCATCTTTCCCATCCTGCCTCTGCACTTTTAACAGGTGGTAACAGAAGTCAAAGAGATCAAAGCGACGCTGCTGTCCCAGGAGGACGATGACTGAGCAGCCAGCCCAATTCAGCCCGTCTCCAAAACATTGCCTGGAGGGAAATGGGACATAGAAGAAATTACTTATCGAGAATGGCTGGCTGGCATGGTGTTATTGAGTTGCTTGTCCTGAGAATTCCTGGTTGCTTGGTTCTATGTTAAGAGAACAGCAAGTATCAGTTCATGAGCAAATCAACTCAGAAGCCAGTGTAATGAAAGCCAGTACTTTGTCTTAGGCCAAATAGGTCAGAGTCATTCAAAAGATAACTCACTTGACTATCACTAGAGAATCCCCATTCCTGGCATCAGAGATACAGTGTCCAGTCATTAGTAAAGCGGCCCACATTCCTGCATGTAGAAGCAAACCTCAAGTAAGGAGGTATTTGCCGATTTGCTATAGCTTTCCTGGCTGTGGGGAAAGATCCTCTAATACATGATCATTAGAACTCAATGCAACCCAGTGCAGGCCTACTCACTCAGCCGTGAATTCATTTGTCCCCACAGGAATGCAGTACACAAACTGCATGGCACTCCAGAGCCGGTGGAACTCAACGCACTCGTCAACATGCATGACGCCATTGGTAGGGGGAGGCCCGCGCCAGATGGGGTCCTGGAGGTAGCTCCGAATGCGAGTCAGGATGACCTCAAACATGGACAGGCCACAGCACAACCTCTCCTTGGTCAGCAGGTCTCCTTCACGGGCTATGGCTATTTGCTGAGGAGGAAGAGAAGCCCAAGAATAAAAGAAGGTGTAAAACGTCACTTTCCACTCGAATGCTCATCACGTTGACCTTTTCCTTCCTGTGTTTTGCACTTGGAAATAATATTTCTTGTAGGAGTTTCCTTTGCCCTTAATTTGTGCTTAAGAACATTGAGGTACTTTTGTTATTTAGATTAGGAGTGAGTTGTCAAAAGTATCCTTCCTTTATCCAAATATTCATTACTTTGAGGATAACCAAGAGTGTGGTGGAAAAGAGAAGCTGAAATTTGCTTCTCTAACACGTGTTTCTTTATTATTATTATTATTATCTTCAAGATTTCCTGCACATTTTATTGTTTCTGCATACTTAATGCCTGGCAGCAAAGTACTGCTATGCAAGGGCGCTTTGTTACTGCAGAGTTTGTAGTGTACGTTATATTATTTTACATGCCTATTCGTTAGACTGTTGTTAATAAGAGCAGGTTATTGCGAAATATTAATCAAAATATGCACATCCACACTAGTTATTTGATATATGCTCTTTAGGATGTTTTAAAATATACAACTGAATGTGCAAGTTTAGCTTTGATAATCAGGGATGCCATCCTCTATGAATATTTTAAATTCAGACAGATACTAAAAGGGAACCAGGGTTCCAATCATTTTTTTGTATGTATTTTAGTTATATTGACTAGAAATTGACGGCTGGTTAAAAATAAGATAAATGGGTAAATAGGTTTTCTGCCATTTGTGAATAATCTCAAAATTTAAAAAGCATCATCAAGTTAAGATTCCTCCACCCACCCAGTTTTCTAACACTCACTGCTAGAGGGGACCTCCTTCACATTTTACAATAGAAACAGGGCAGTGTATTTGCAGACTGAAATGAAGGAGGGTCACACAGGACCACTGCCTGGAGAATTGCACTCCTAAGTTGTAAGCTTTTGCTTGATGTAGAACAGTAAGATGAGTAGAATACAAATACGCAGCACAGAAATGGGAGGCAGGATGGCAGGATGAGATGTGGCAGCACGGGGAACAACTAAAGGCACTTCAGCCATCATACAGTTATGTCATCTCAACCCTATGTAGGTGGTATATAGCAGTAACTGCTGATAATGTAGTTGCAACCAACCAAAAGCACAGCAGGATGGATTTGACCTATTCGCTTTGAAGGGGATGTTGCAGCACCATTTTGGCACAAGCCATTCGTCATGTTGCTCCAGCTTCACACAACTTTATGACCAGAATGTCAACAATCCCATTAAAGACCCATCCATCATTCCCTAGTGGTGGTGAGATATATCTGAATTTTTGGTATGTAACATGGAATTGTTTCAATTCTGGATTCTTGGCATGGCTGACTTTAAGTAAACTGGTTCATTTTTTAAAAACACATTCACCCTTTTTCTTTTTGTATCTTCACCGACTAAAACTGGAAGACAGAGAAAATTATAACTAGACTTTCCTATCCAGGAGTAAGACAAGTGACATACAGTAAGGCATTTATAGGCCTGGAAATATCAAGTCCATACGTTTCTTAGTTCTTGCATATCCAGGATTCTTAAGCGGGAATCATACATAAACCCCCCCCCCCCAAGGGTAAATCCCACTGCTGCTGAATGCATATGGTTGAGCAGCTGTTGTTTGTAACAGTGGTGAACAGTGGTGTTCAGAGGCAGCTAGAATTCTTCATTAAAGTCAAAATACACCAACAGGAGGGTCACAGGCTCTTCTACCTGGCTGCAGAGTAGCAACAGACTCCCAACGTTCCCAGAAAGGTTCCCAGACCTGATACTATCTCAACTCACCATCTATTTTTCAGTTGGTAAATATTGAGATTAGGAGTTCCACCAGTGTTATCTAAGGCATAGCTACAAGGACATTCTGTTGGAGAAGTAATTAATACTCAACAGAAAGCAAGTGTGAAGAGAGGAAAGTCAAATTACTGTACAGAACCTTTTCAGATAGAGGCTTGGATCCGAAGAAGAACCAGGGGAAGGAAGTTGGTGGAATGTGACTTTCTCACCCGCTCCTTCCCCCAGAAAGCCTTACTTAAAGCTTTGGTATGGGAAGATGAAGGGGAGAGGGCAAAAAAATTGGGTGGAGGCACTTTCCGTGGGCCAAGCTCTGTTACCATTCTCAATGTTTGTTGGAGCCAAGTGCTGTTGATGTTCTTCTGACATTTCCCACAATAAAACGCAAAGATGCATGTGGCTCCCCATTGCATACATGCCTGAATGTTGAGAGATCCATTTCTGCCCTTTATACTAACTTCTGCCCTATCATGGTGGAATACAGCTCTTAAACAGGCCAACTAACCTACTTTCATCAACTGATGGGAAGTTCGCCCACCCCAGGTTTGGACAGTTGTCTCAGCAACTAACTCCTCCTATTAATCAGGTATAAATGGATATAAAGGAAGCAGGTCTGTGGCTCCTGTGCCTATGAAGAAGTTGATGGGATTTGTGTGCCTCTTGCCCTGGGTTGTTTATGTGTACATCCAGCCCAACAATATCCCCCCCCCCCATGACAAAGGAGTAGGAGCTGCGAATGCACATAACGTCTGAGGCAAGTGCTCCATGTGGAAGTCTAATCTGCACAGTCTTTCAACCCATGCTCTCTTTGGAGAAAGAGAGAGAGAGAGAAAGAGAGAATGAATTACACAAGAGTGATCTGCCGGCATCAAACGTTACATTAAATGTGTGTTGGGGGTTGCGGAAACTTCTTCGAAACAGAATGAGGATTGCTAGGACAACATAAAAAGAAGACTTGCAAAATATAGCTTCCCTTTTCCTTGTTCTTTCTACATGGGCACAGGGAATATTTACAGCCCTCCTGAAATCAGGGTTTGAAAAAATGCTATGTGTTTAGGTGTTCGACAGTCTCAAATAAATCTAAAAAGGTAAAGGTAAAGGTACCCCTGCCCGTACGGGCCAGTCGTGACCGACTCTAGGGTTGTGCGCTCATCTCGCTCAAGAGGCCAGGAGCCGGCGCCATCCGAAGACACTTCCGGGTCACGTGGCCAGCGTGACGAAGCTGCAACTGGCGAGCCAGCACCAGTGCCGCACACGGAAACGCCGTTTACCTTCCCGCTATAAAGCGGTCCCTATTTATTTACTTGCACTTAAGAGTGCTTTTGAACTGCTAGGTGGACAGGAGCTGGGGCCGAACGGCGGGCGCTCACCCCGCCACGGGGATTCGAACCACCGACCTTACGATCAGCAAGTCCTAGGCACTGAGGTTTTACCCACAGCGCCACCCGCGTCCCTCAAATAAATCTAGTAAGAAGTAAATAAATAAGCTAGTTAGGAGGGCACATTCAACAGAGCAGCTGCACTCCCAGGAACTGGTGTGATGAGTCCTGCTGGCGCAATGGGACTTTAACCCCTCTCCTCCCCCATGTCCTCCTAAACTGGCTCTGGGAGGACTGGAGAACCCCCAGAACATCATGTGCAGGGAAGAGAGGGGAGATTGTTCTGTTGGGCAAGCTGAAACACTTGCGCTGATGGGATGGTTGGAAGACTGTAATGTTGAATTCCTATGTCCTACTATCCCACTATTTTATGTACGTAATGGATGGTTAACTGCCCATCCAAAGCTCTCTAACTGCCTATACATGTTTCTGAATCTACTGCCTTGGTTGTCAGCCTAATTCCTTTGATTAAGAAAACAGAACACAACATAATAGATTACCTGGCAGAAATGGGTCTTTGGATGATGTAAGATGAACACTGCTAGATCCAAGCAGGGGTCTAACTAGTTCAGAATCCCGTTTCCCACAGTAAAGTTTCCAAGCAGGACACAAAGCCAAGAGCCCCAACCTGCTGTTGTTCCCCAGTGACTACATACAGCCATCACGACTATTAGCCATTAATATTGATAGCCTTGTCCTCGATTAAATAATCACTGGCGGCAGCATTCAAAAAGACAATGGTGTACATTAGGACCAGAAAATTCTTATAGGGATTCCCAGTTAAATGGTCTGAGGACGTGGAGAAGTGCCTGGGTGGGAGGCCATGGAAACCCATTCAGTACTGGCCTCCTGGCAAGGAACTTGCAGCTGCCAGGAGGGAGAGGGGTGGCGCGGCGAGGAGGTTGGTATTGTCAGCCTCTTGCCATCTCTCCCTGTGGGAAAGCACCAGTGACTCACATGCTAGGAAGTTAGCATAGTGGCTTTGACCCGCCTGGCAAGCTGCTTCTGGTACTGGAAAAAGGGTTCCCCAGGGAGATCCTGATCCCATCTCTCTTACATCTCATTCAATTTGACCATAAGTTAAGCACTCTTGCCTGTCACTGATCACAGTCATACATTGTATATGCTTAAGGCTGCAACCCTATACTGAATACCTGAGAGTACGTTCTACTCAACTCAGTGGGACTGATTGCATAGGAGTACACTTTAAATTTCTTTTACTGAAATCAATGGGATCATCAAGGGTGTTCAAATTTTTCTGGCTTGTTACTCTACTGTTTTATCTCCCCTACGAAGAAAATTGATGTAGAAAATAATGGGAAGAGCTAACAGACTCGGAAATTTGAGTGGAAAGTTATACAGACAGTTAACTAAGCATTACATACACAAAGGCACACAACTGCAGACACATAACCATCCTTATGATTTTTTTCTTTGAATGAAATGCCCCCATTCTGCTGGTTGTAAAGGCAAGAAAGCTCCACCTATTTCAGTCACCTGCTGCGAGCCAAACCACCCATTCAAAATCCAGACCACAAGCAGAGAGCAGGTGCGCTGTAGAGCAAATAGCTTCAGATGACTCATGCAAGTGAGCCAAGCCACAGGCTGCAGAGAAGGGATAAGAAATCTGTGGCCTTCCAGAGGTTGCTGGACTCCAAATCCTTTCAGCCTCAGCCAATATGGCCAATGGTTGGGGAAAGACAATCATTCAACCACCTCTGAAAGGTCACAGGTTCACAACGCCTGTTGTAGAAGAAAAAAGGCCAATCTGCTTGGAAGTAATTCCTTATTGCCTCTAGATCTGACAATCATTCAGAGCCACTTCCTGTGTTCTTTTTTAGGTGCACAACTATCATTTTTAGGTATGCATCTCATAAAATTAACTGTATGTGGAAACATGCATGACAGATCCTCTTCAGAGATCCAGGACTTGTTGCAGCTCTCTGTTGAGAGTACTCTAGGTGGCAAGTGTAAGTTTTCCTGCCACATAATGTGCAGAGTGACTTTCAGACCAAGGGTGGTTTCTGACTAACTTGTTCTGCCAATGCAAGGATTTCCACTTGCTCAACAAAACTCCCCCATCATCTCCCTGTGCCCTCCTCAAAGCTCCTTCAGAGAGTTGGAGAAAGCCCCAGAACAGTTGGGGGTTCACCGGGGGAGGTGAAGTTCCACTGTGCAAATGGAAAACCTTGCACTGATGGAACGAGTTATCTGGATACTACCCCAAATGACCAATGAAGAGGAGTAAACACTCTTAAGTATCTTAGACATATTATGTTGAAGACAGAGAAGCTGGCAAGTTGATCACAATTCATGTGGGAAGTTCTGTAATATGCTATAAGCCAGGCATCAGGGCATAGAAGATTTGCCACTGCAATGCCACAGTGCTGGGTTTTACAGGAATAAGAGAGAGGGTTTTAATTGTGGTCATATTTGTGATCATGTGGCAGCAGATTTGAAACAGGAGCCGTTGTTCATGTGAACCCGTATTTTGACTCAAAATCCATTTGGAATAGCCCAATAACATGATCGTGGCAATCAGGAACAAACTGATTCTTTTTTTATCTTTGCTTCAGTTAGCTTCTGAGTGATATAAGGGGCCATCATGAAACACACACAGTGCACTGATCCTCAGTAAAGATAATTTAATTTTGCTTGGTAACAGTGGACAAACTATACCGTGTAGAACTGAAACAAAGTCAGTATCCAGAAAGACTTCTTGTAGCTCAGAGATCATCTGGGAATTGTGGGGGGGGGGGGTAATGTGAAATTTTTAGTTACCCCGTGTGGGTTTCAATGTCATCCTTACCTGCGGTGTTCCCAGCCTCTCTATTAAGGGAACCAGGTGAAGTGGGGCATATTTGGCTTCGAGACGCTTCATGCGTACCTCCAAGCGTTCTCCTTCTGTTAAGCGAGCAGCAAACAGTGAAATGAGAAAGCAAAACGGGAAAAAAAATTCCAGCATTTCAGAGTCACCTCCCAACCATTATCCAATTCTGGGACCAGTGTGACAGAACAAAAGCAGGGTAGCGCATCGCGAAGAAGGGACTCTGCGATTTACAGCCGCAACACCAGCACACTTGTAAAAGGATCTTGTTTTGAAAGCAAACTTCTTGCTTTTGCGGATAAGGGTTGCGAAAAGTTACCTTTCATGAGGACTGCTCAGCAGGGCGACTACTAAATTCAGTTCAATGAATGGCTGACTAGTGCTAAGGGCCTAAGCAAGTTTCGTTGAAACTTATCGATTGCCAGCTATGTCTCTGCAGCTCTATAGGTTTAACACATCTATGGGAATAATGACTGACATCTGACCACCTCTCCACTCCTTACCTTTGATGTAGACCCTGGGCAAAATATTTTGGAAGGGAGCAGCATGCAGCAAATCACACACTTCTTCCTGGGACTGAGGCAGGAGGAAGAAAGATAAAAGGTGTTAAAAATTCCCCGTGGGACTAGTTGTTCAGCTGTCTGAAAGACGTGGGGTGACCATACTGATCTATGTGCCTCCAGAGGGCTTATTCAAATATAGCCCAATCTCATGGGTGACAGAACTGGAAGAGAATGCCTTTTGAATCCATGTTAAGTTTATGCAAACCAATACAAGATTTTTTTAAAAAACTATGGTAAAATCTGGAGCTTTGCTGTGGTTCTTTAACTCATCTAGTAATAGGATCTAAGGCAAGGATGGATAATGGTCCAAACCCTGTGGCTGAACAGTGCGACACTCTGCCAGGATTCCAGATAAGTGCTGCTCAACCTCATTCTACTTTGTGTGACTGTCTGCACCAAGGTATACCTTGTGTGGTTACAAACATTTGCACATGGTCTCCATTTGTAAACCTAAACCACTTAGAAGTAACTTGTGACAAAAGCAGTATATAAGCAGTAATAATAATAATAATAAACCTATGCAAAGCCGGTACTGTAACTCAATAACTCAACTCCTATTCCTTCTATTAATGCCTCCTAGCCAGATCCTTCTGTCCAGGAATTCTCATGTACCATGTATCTAATAGGCCTAATGTGGAATAATAATAATAATAATAATAATAATAATAATAATAATAATAATAATTTTTATTATCATTTATCTGACTGGCTTTCCCCAGCCACTCTGGGCTGCTTACAACCCATAAAAAATTGTAAAACATTAGACATTAAACACTTAATTAAACAGGGCTGCCTTCAGATGTCTTCTAAAAGTCAGATAGTTGTTTATTTACTTGACATCTGATGGGAGGGCGTTCCACAGGGCAGGCGCCACTACCAAGAAGGCCCTCTGCCTGGTTCTCCAAAGACCTCTCTGAAGAGGATGACGCCTTAGCAATTGCAGAACTTCAGAAGGACAGCTCAGGCCTTGCAGTGTATAAACTGAGCCACCTAACACTCAGAGCAGTTCTCTCTTCCATCAGCTTGCCAATGAAGAAAGAGGAGGCACAATCTATGGACATCTCCATACAGCACTACAGTAAAATACCCCTTTACATTTTATGAAACTCAGGATAAGTTAGCAGTGGACCTTCTGACAAACCCAGGCCCTACTAGTAGACATCATGGTAATATTAAGCTCTATTGCATTTATATCTGCTGTCCTAAGTAACTCCTACAGGGAATTAGCCTAGGTCCTCAAAACCTCAGGCTCAAACTAGAAATGACACTGGAAAATATCACAGATATCCCAGTTTTCAATACATAAAAGCCACCAGAGGGGTGGAGGTAGTGATGCTAGTGCCACTTGGATGGTGCTTGTGGCACTGTGCAAAGGGTATTAACTCTTCCACCACACTGTTTTCCTGATTAAAATTCCCTTCCCCCCAATCCCCTCTCCTATTTACCGCCCAGAGGAAAATATATAACTACCAGGTTACGCATTGCGCTAATCCAAATTACACACACCTCTCAAGTTGGCTTTTAATTTAAAAAAAAAAAAGCAGAACATCCTGTTCATAGATCTTTAAGTCTAGTTTGCCCTGAGGCTGACCCTGCTTTCGTTAGTTGGGTTTGGCATTCTGGACCTGTTACTTGATACTGTGTGACTCCAGCTAACACCTCAGCTTGGGGCTTAAAATGGCAAGCTTAAACACAGTCAGTGTCCCTCATGTATCCGGACCCAGAGAATTTTAATGAGGTACAGACTTTCCCAGTACAAAGCCCAGAGAAAGAATCCTAGACAGGGATGCTACCTGGTATGAAAAGCGAAACAGCTTCCCCTGGTGTATTCTGAGGGCTTTTGGGGGAGGGCAGCTGCTGCAGACACATCCAATACCTTGCCACTGAAAGCAGTTTGAAAAAACTGCTCTAAGATTCACACACACAAAAAAGACTGTCTGGTGGTTCATTCCAAGGAACATGTGCAACAAAGGGAATGCAAATCTCTGTTTGGCACCACATTTATAAACACACTTAGAAGCCAGTGTAGTGCATGTAAATTGGAGACTGCAAAAAAATCACTGCAATTAATCATTGCAACCGTCTCTAGGTTTAGAAAACGCTATCTCTTGGGAGGGACTCTGTAGCTCTGTGGCTGTAAGGCCTATGTTGATGAATGAGAAACCTTACATAATGTCATATGTATGCTTGGTTTTATGATGCTCTACAAAAGGCATTTACTGTTGATGCAAGCAGATAGTTAAGACCTACAAATGTTAATGAGGAGAGAGAAATAAATAGTATCAAAATTTCAATCCTCAGCATGCTCTTTTGGTAGTAAGGCCCAAGAGACCTTAGGAGGGACTTACTTCCAAGTAGCCATGCTTTTGGACTAGGCTGGAAGAGGCCGAGAGGGAACCACAGAAGAATGAGAAGCAACTTGAAAACACATACAGATATTCAAAGGTAACCCAAAGTGCAGACATACAAAGAGGCAAGACCTGGGAAGCAATAATGCTGGAGGAGACTTGAGTAATGGTTGGCAGCAAATTCTGCATGAGTCTACAGGGCGGCACAGCAACAAAGTAAACCATGATGGCTGCAGGCTGCATGCAAAGAGGCAAGACGCTGCAAAAGGGGGAGGTGCCAATATATCTCTGTGCGAGGACACATTCAGAATGCTGTGATCAATTCTCCAATCACCAGCCATGCCTTGTAGTGTCAAAAATACGTGCACAGGTCCCTCATCTAAAGCCTTGGCTGCTTACCAAAAATAGCACAATGAACGTCCTAGAAGATGGGTTTCAACTTCCATTGCAATACTTAATAAATAGTTAACTGTCTCATGGTGTGTGACTGCTTCCTACTTTTCAAGAAACCCCATGCTAAATGTCCAATCTCATCTCGAAAACAGAGGGGAGGCCTTCATTGCTGACTATGGCAGAAGGAATTCTCCTTCCATAGCGGGCAATGAAGAAGGCGTCCGTCAGCCCACATCTCTTATGTTTAACTATGTGTGCTGTGTTGCACATCCCAAGCACAAGTTAATAGATTAGTAAATTGATAGATTAGTTTGTCCTTGGAAAAGGAAATGGGTTTCTTTCTTTTTAATTAATCATACAAGAAATTAAGTGGCATTACGATGTTCAGGAAATCATGAATTCAGAAGGTCTTTGTCAAAAGACCACTCTATGATTGACAAAACCACTAGTACTCTGGAACTTTTATCCATAACAATAACAACAATAACAACAACAACAGTGAAATTAAGAAAAGTAAGCTTGTGTTGAAATGTTCTCTCTTCGGTAACAAGCAGGAAATATATGGACACTCGTAGAGGAAAAAATAATAAATCAGTCATATCGAACACAGTAACCAAATTTGTATTGGATTGAGTTATGTGTGGCTTTATGGCCATCAGAAAGTACAAAGGAATGGTTCATTTTACATTATTTAATCCAAATCTTCACTGATGAACTTAGAACTGAGAGAAAGACTGGATAGGTTTATTCACATACAACACATATAATTTCTGCTGATTGTCCTTTCCCAGAATACTTGTCCTTGGACTATGACCCTGATGCGCTTACCTCCATGCTGCCGTTGGCATTTTGCTCCTGTATCAAAATAGTATTGGCTCCCTAATACACTAATGATGTGTCTCTACTATGAAAAGCAACTCAGTGAATAAGTATCCAGTAAAGGGGTGGGGGAGGCTGTTGTGCACATTCAAGCACACATTAACATTATGCAGATCGGAAGGACCAACATAGCCACAATGGGAGAAAATGCTGTTCAAGAGAGCTATGATACAGTCAAGCATCCCAAGAAGACACATTCTTCCTCTTAACAGAAGGTGGGATGCACCAAAAGGATTAGGCTGGGCACTAAGGGATATCCAGAAAGCAACTATCCACACTCATGGTTTGGTGCTGGTGCTAAACCAGATGTGCAGGAAGTAGTACAGTGGAGGTACTTTAAGAATTCAGGCACTGTGTTTGCAAAGTCAAACAGCAATGTCATGCAAAGTATGCAACCTGTACAGATATCACTATTACTAGCAATCCTGAAGTGGGGTCTATAAGAACAGGCAAGGGACCAGCAAAGGATGAAGTTGAACACGTAGACTGTTTGGATTAACTCCGAGCAGGGTACATACCCATACCACATAAAAATGCCATGCAAATGAGAGTCCCCAAACTCCCCTTTATCCCTATAGCTCCATGCCATGTGTATGTAACACACTAAATCCACAACGAAGCCTCATGATGACCTGTTCTTCCAAACCAGTTAAAAGCACAGAGCCTTTCTGTTCCTGAAACCACTCCACAATCCACACCACTTTCATGTTAATTTAATTCCCACATGCCATAGTTTGTACATTCTGATTTCCACCAGCTATCTCCTCAAGTCTATTCTCATTAAAATGGCTTTACAACTGATACCAAACCATTTAAATACACACACACACACAAATGGTGCCACCCTCATTAATTAAATCACAGCTGCATCAACATATTAACTGAACTGGGTGAGCTCATCTGGTTGGTTGATTTATCTATTTTTGAAAGAATTCAGTTTAACTCACCAAGGCCTGCTCTATGAGAAGGCAGAAAAGAATGGCATTACCCACTTCTCTCAGACTCTGGAACACATCTGTCTTGAGCTCTGCATACTCAATTATATCCTTCAGCTGGTGATGGAAAAACTCCAGGATTCCTAGTAAGAAGCAAGAGAGAAAGGAAGAAATTAACTAGGAATTGATATGATAAGAAAGAAGGGTACCAACTGTGAAGAGCAAGTTGGTGTTGCCTTTGGAAGTAGCTGTGGTCCTGAGTGCCTGCCTCATTCACTCTCCTTTCATTTCAACTTTCTTAGAAGTCTATGGCTCGGGCTGCTCCACACCTCAAGAGCAATGCTGTGGAAGGACGCTACTGACAGCCAATCATACCCGGAAAAAAGTAGGGGAAAGAGAAAGATACTCCAGATACCTCTGTTTCTTGTGAGCTCAAGATGTTAGGAAATATTACTTTCTCTAAGGCCCTGTACAGAGTAGGCAAAACAACAGCAACAAAACCACTGCAAACTAGAGGATTCCTATTTGGAATTTAGTGACCTTCTAGTCCTAACATTGTGGCCCAAGGGCAACCTGGCAGGAGCTGAGAATAGCAAACTGGACAGGGGTGGAGCAAACCTATATAGCCCCATCAATTCAGACTAGGTCAGCATTGACATAACATGTGCTGAAATGCTGATGCTCGTGTTCCACCACCGTCCAGGCCAAATACAACTCCATCCCCACCTGAAATCTCTTGGGGTAGGTGGACAGAGCAGCTTTCTTGAATGATAACCCGGCTATCTGCTCCTGGTGGGATGTCAGCATGAAACTGAAACCACAGGCAAAGGCAGTGCGGTATAATGGGCTGAACACTGGACCTATGCCAAGGACACCTAGGTTCAAACCTCCATTGTTATGAAGGTGGCCTTAGGCAAGTAACTATCTCTTGGCATAACTTATTTTAGAGCAGGATAACCGCACATAAGCCATCCTGAGCAGAATGGTGAAAGTGCATTAATACAAATTTCACAGATAAATAAAGATGCACATAGGGAAGAACTGACATTGATAGCCATCTCATGAAGCATTCCAAGTACCAACCTGGAGATCCATACTCATGCCTTGGCAGGCGGCAGATCTTTGGCATCACCTCTATCAAGGTTTTCACATACTGAAGGATGGTCCCTTGCAACTACAAGAAGCAGAAGAACAAAAAGGTCAGCTCTAGAAGATCAGCTTAAAGTTGAAAGCTTATTCTGTTTTACAAAGTGGCCACAGATGCGGTTATGAAAATGATTTACAACAGTGGTGTTCCTTTTTTTAAAGGTTCTAAACAAAGCTTCAGGGGACCCTGGGGAATGGTTGTGGCTCAGTGGTAGAGCATCTAGGGATGGGAGAGGACCGTGTCCGAAATCCTGGACAGCTGCTGCCAGTCATCACAGAAAATATTGAACTGGAGGGAATATTGGTCTGACTCAGTATAAGGCAGCTTCCTATGTTTCTAATTGCAAAGTGAGGTCTGGGGAGATCAGAGACTGATATAAATGTGCACTGCAGATAGGTCCAGGAACATCTTTCATTTCCCAAGTTCCTGGTGCTTAATTTTGTTCTCATTGCCTTTGATCCAATACAATGCAATCAGAGTCCAGAACAGAATATTTTCAGTGGAGATACTCTGCCAACCCAAAACAGGCATCTCAATGTAATGGAAATTATATTCTAAAATAATATACATTTTATTTTTAAAATGTATTGTTCAATATACAGAGTTGTTTTGACTTCCTGGCCTGAACCTCATCCACAACTTCACCATTACCAGGCTCTTGACGATCTTCAGCAATTCTTCCATCACCACAGCAATCCCTTGGTACCCAAGGAGCCGGCAGATTGTCTTGAAATGAGGAGGTCCCACAAAGTTCCGGTAGGAGCTATAGATGTGGCTGTAGGCGATGTTGAGTGGCTGTGGGGGTGGGCAAAAACAAAACCATTACTGGATCTTCAAAATATATTGAACAGCTATACAAATTGTTTGAAGCTTGCAGATCACTAAGTAAACATTTTCCTATTTTGCTAATAATATTACAGAGTCTAGTGGTAGGCTGACAGAGAATTTTGAATTCTCTGCACAAAACTCTGGAATCTCTGTCCAAAAGCAAATGTGCCTCTCATGCAGTGTTCTTTTCCCTGTTGTTATCTGTGTTTCTTTGCCAACTCTGGACACATTTTTCTTAGGCTGCACTCCTGTACACGCTTTCCCAGAAGTGAGGGCCACTGAACTCAACGTGTCTAACTTCTGAGGAGACATGCATTGTTCAATCTCCATTTATAAGGAAAGTTATATGAACAAACTGTGATAGCAACACCATTACTACAATAAGACACTGGATGTTCACTTCTGTTTAACATGTCCAACAAGTACCCTTTGGCCTTCTGTTGGCTTTCCTTGTATTAGTCTAACATCATGATTACAGCCTCCTATGAATCATTAGCTTGTGCATCAATAAGGTACTATATTTTGATATCAATGTGATAATGGGATTAATGTAGATACTGGAGTAAATATAATTAACATGATTGGCTGATGCCAAGCGACGGTAAATTGTGTCATGACATATAAACAGAGGTCTCTTTGCTTTGTATGTTACATCATTTTCATTAAGCAATTTATGGAAGATTGGAACACCAGGTGTGTAGTCCATTTAATGGGCGTGTCCAAGTGAAATCTGAATAAGCAATAGTGAGAAGTGCTTTGCTATAGTCCTGTTTCCCAAGACTTTCATCATAGCCTTGTTCAGACAAGTTCAGTCAATATGCAGAGTGAGTGAGGAGCAGGATTGTGTGGGTTGACCCTTCACCTCAACGTGTTGATCAGAGCTCCTGATCACAGCCTATGCACAACTTTCTAGTGATGGGGTGAAGGTAAAACAATATATTTATAAAAAATTAAAAATAGTTTAAGAAATGCACATAAGGATCACTTTACGTGGGACAGTGATGTTAAAACAAGTAAATTCTTTAAAAATGTGTAAAAATAATGACAAAGATGAGTACAAGAAGTGTAGTTAAGTTACTCCCTGTATTAAGTAGCATAACGGTTGCAGCTATTACAAATACAAAGAACAGCATGTGGATGCTAAACAGCTGATGAATATTCAAAAGTGGATTTACACACTGAAAAAGGAAGACTGCAGCTACTGAACAGAAAGGGATATAGCAACAGTGAATCAACATGTTCTTCTGTGTGGGAGTTTTAGCAGCTCTTTGTCCCTGCCTGAATTCATATGTAGCAATAAGCAATGTTACAGAAAGGAATTAATTCAGTTGCTAATGGATACTTGTGCTTACTTCACATTCCTGGAAAAGAAATATGATGCCATTTTTACAAAAGGAACCCAGAAGTACTTGCAGTTCTGAATTTTCAGAAATTGTTTAAAACATGGAAGGCATTATGTATCGCTGTTTTTGAGGCTGGAATCCTAAGCACACATTCCTAATAATAATAATAATAATAATTCCTAAACAGTGAGACGTGCTTCTGAGTAAACATGCATAGGATTGTACTGTAAGATTGGTTAATAAAAAATAACTACTGCCGATCACAGAGCTTCAATTCTAGTTGTGGATGTTTTTGGATACAGTATTTTTAATGTGGATTAAAGAGAGATGGGCACAGAGAGTGTTTAAAGAGTGCCCCCCAATTTACGTGCTTTCACTTATGTGCACAGGGGGCCAGAATGTTACCCCCACATAAGTGGGGAGTCATCTCTATAAAAGTATCTTATATATATTTGAATCCCTACTCTGTTTCACAATCACACTGGAGACACTTGACATCAGCTCCACACCTTATAGGCAAAGGCAGAGTGCAATTTCCTGTATTGCTACCAGGACAGACAGAGTCCTTAAATTAGGAAACAACAGAGAATACCATCCATTCTTCTTGCATTAGGTAACTAGAGACTCCTTAAATCAGAATTACTAATGTTATGCTACCAGTATTTTTTGGGTGAACAAACTCATGAAAACAATAGTCATGTGCTATATTTGTACATATTATTTCCTGTTTTGATGGAAAGTAAGACATTCCAGTTTTTTAACCTACAATGGTTCTGCTGCAAAAGGTGCTATAAAGGTGAATTTACGTGGGTGGCTGGCTGGCTATTTTCTCTTGACAGTCATCTCTGACAAACACTTTCCTATTGCCCTGCTTATAAAATAATAAAAAGGAACCTGAGCCATCCAAACATTACTACGGTATTTTAATTTCAAGTACAGTGACAAACAGTAATCCACAGAAAAAATGACTCATTTTTTAAAAAGCATGTCAGTTTGCTCAACAATGCTTTAGAGAACCTAGCATGAGAAATACCTAGTGCTTTCCTAGTTTTCTTTATATATTCCTGTAGATACATTTGAACATAGGAAGTCCCTAAGACTACAGCATGCAATTCTGAACCTGATCCCAGTCATCTCTCTCTTCCTTTCCACTTATATAAATGATAGAATTGTAGAGTTGGGACCCGGGGGGTCATCCAGTCCAACCCCTGCAATGCAGGAATCTCAACTAAGGCATACATGGTATGCTTAAAAACCTGAAGGAGGCCTTTCCACTCTTGAACAGCTCTTATTGTCAGAAAGTTATTTCTGAGTTTAATCAGAATCTCCTTTCTTGTAATTTAGCACCCAGAATACAAGCTGGCTCAATCTTCCATGTGACAGCCCTTTAGATGTTTGAAGACGGCTATCGTATTTTCTCTCAGACTCTTCTTTTCCAGGCTAAACATACCCAATTCCTTCAACTGTTTCCCACAAGGTTTGGTTTCCACACCCTTGGTCATCTTGGTTGCCCTGTTCTGCACATGTTCCAGCTTGCCCTTCTTAGATTGTAATGCCCAGAACTGGATACATTACTCTTGGGTGTATTGATTTTCACATGGCAAGAGTGTTCATCAACTGTAAACACTGAACTTTAAAATGACTAAAACAACAACAAAAAGATTGACCTGCAATTCATCTAAACGGCTGTTGCTTGATTTGCTGCCATTACTTACGTTTTACTGCAGCCCATAACATTCAAGTAAATCCATCACTCCAGAATGCCAAGTGCATCTCTGGAAGAGACTCATAGGCATTTCTCTTCTGACAGGTGAAAAACAGGAACTAAATCTCAAGAAAATAGCTGTGCTTGACAGCCCCTCTCATCAATCTGCTTTGGTGGGTAAATTTTACTCTTTGATATACTAGATCAGAAACTAATGAAAACCTGGCCATATACTTCTCTGGAGTCAGCACTGCATCCTAGATCCATCACCTGGGGTCCACTGGGCGTGTGGACCCCAGGAGAGCTGCTACGGAAATGTGGTCCTCAGTGTTAAAAAAAGGTTTCTCCACCCATCTTACACGATGAAGGGCTGCTTAGAATGAAGAAATAAATAATGAAAATACAGTGGTACCTCTGGTTATGTACTTAAGTCGTTCCAGAGGTCCATACTTAACCTGAAACTGTTCTTAACCTGAAGCATCACTTTAGCTAATGGGGCCTCCTGCTGCTGCCGCACCGCCGCCACGCGATTTCTGTTCTCATCCTGAAGCAAAGTTCTTAACCCAAGATACTATTTCTGGGTTAGTGGAGTCTGTAACCTGAAACATATGTAACCCGAGGTACCACTGTATACCAAGCAAATGAAGTGCTAACTTTACATGAAGCAGGTAAAATGGATCAGCTTCTGTTGGTGGTGGAATAGGAAAAGCGTTTGACTTACACAAAATTCTTCATTCTAAAGAATGGGAACTTAGTGGAGGAACAATCTATCTGCTGTGGCCCCCATGTGGAGGCAGCTGCATATTGCAGTCAAGATGGTAGCATCTCCATACTGCAGGTTTAATATGTATAAGTGCTTCCACATCAGTCCCAGACCGTCCTCCTTTCTGCGACACGATGAAAGTGCATGAAATTATGCATGGATAATTCTAGAACTCCTAGGCATCCAATGAAGGTGAAGATTAAAAGATAATAGGAAGTGCTTCTTCACACGGTACATAGTTAAACTATGGAACTTGTGGCCACAGGAAGCAGTGATGATCACCAACGTGGATGGCTTTAAAAGAGAATTAGGTAAATTCCTGAAGAAGGCTGTTGAAGGCTACTAGCTACGATGGAGGACTTCATGGTCAGAGGTAGTAATGATTCTGAATACCAGTTGCTGGAAACTGCATAAGGGGAAGAGTGCTCTTGGCTCAAATCCTGCTTGCAGGTATCCCACAGGCATCTGGTTGGCCACTGTGAGAACAGGATGCTGGGACAGATGACCCAGCAGACTCTTCTTAAGCTTACTGTGTGAAGAATCTCCATGCCTGTGCTGGAATAGCCTGAAGATCACTACTGAAGTACCATGGAGACCTTCCATTTGATGCAGAGGAACAATGTGTCATTTCACATTAGTCATTATTTTCAGATGGTTGTAACTGGTCTGTTGCTGGAGTAATGTGTAGATCAGATCTAAATCTTGGCTAACACAGACAATGACATTTCCTATCAATGTGATTTTGCCGTCTCTGCAAACAGATGGTACCATAGTGTTTTATTTTTTAAAATAATCACGTTTCAACCTTCTATAAAGCAAATATATACAGTGGTGCCTCGCAAGACGAAATTAATTCGTTCTGCGAGTCTCTTCGTCTAGCGGTTTTTTCGTCTTGCGAAGCAACCCTATTAGCGGCTTAGCGCTATTAGCGGCTATTAGCGGCTTAAGGGATTAGCGGATTAGCTGCTAAAAGGCTATTAGCGGTTTAGCGGCTTAGAAAAAGGGGGTGGGGAGCAAAAAAAAAATCTCAAGACTCGCAAGACATTTTCGTCTTGCGAAGCAAGCCCATAGGGAAATTCGTCCTGCGAAGCACATCGAAAAACGGAAAACCCTTTCGCCTAGCGAGTTTTCCGTCTTGCGAGGCATTCGTCTTGCGGGGCACCACTGTAGAGTCATTAGCTCTGATTAAAAACCCGAGCCTAAAAATACAGATTGTGATGATCCAAAGAAGTGATCGGAGCGCACCAGGGTGGAGAACTTGAGGAACATGTCTACAGTTGGGGGCCTTGTTGTAAATGCCTTCTTCAATTCCCACTGCAAATATATCAGCACTGTCTACTTTAGAAAGAAGTTTCTGTCTTCAGCAGTTGGAACTGCCATGAGCAATGAGCAAATTTCCTGCTGTGCCAGCATCCTACTCTCTCTGTGTGTACACCTTTGGATTATGGCCATTAACTCAATGATTTTAATGAAAAACATGTTTACCATGTTTGCCTCAGTCCAAAGCTCTACAGATGCTCTGATTAAAGAATAAGCTCCAGAATTTGCATTGATTGACTTCTTCATTCATTGTAGTGTTGGGGGAAGGCTTTGCATATGGCCTAACACTGCTTGCTATGTACATTGGAACATTTTTTTTGCCATGAAATGAACCTCAGGTTGGAACAGAAAAATGTACAGGAGCCAAGAATCTGATCCTGCATTGTGATTGTCATTTGATGGAAATACTTAAAACAACAGTTTCCCAGGTCTGACATCATGGGAAACCATGGTTTTAAAAACCCACAAATGAAGGGTACTTGAGAACAGAGGAGATGGGGTGATGAGAAGGAAGCCATAATTTATTGGACTGGGATCATTATGCATCAACCAGGCCCATCTGTAAAGGGGTAATGGATATACTTCTCCAAAGCTTGTTTTTCTTAAGGAAAAGCCAATAATAAGGAGAAAAGGAAGTTGAGACAACAGGTGGGGTGATGGATATTGCGATATTTGTCCAATGATAAAGGAACATTATGGGAGGGTTAGTAACATTAACATTTAAGCAAGGCAATGCAGTAATGGAGCACTGATGCAGACAGTTTGTGTAATGATGTGAGGACTGCACCAGCCCCCCTGCAGTATTTCCTGGCACAAATCACATGGAAACTGGCCAAATGGACATCATTTGTGAAAAATGTCTCACTGACCCTCAGATACACTAATGTTACAGAAAGCCGCAATGCAGTTGCTATGCTCTGACATTAACTGAATTAAGGTGCATCTTTCATTAAATCATTCATTTAAATGAAACTCCTTCCAAACTGGACTCTGAATACCCAGTATGTTTCCTGACTCACCTTAGATCCATAAAGATAGTACGGCTGGACGTTGGCTGGTTTATCTCTCTGGGGTTCTTGGGTAAATGGAATTGCTGTCCGTACAAATCTGGTATTTGTGAAAAAATGGAAGAAAATGGCATCCGAAGCTTGTTTTGGAGTAGATGTGTATTGCACTATGATTCCCTCCTTACATTATTACTTTATGCACCAAGTTAACTAATTGTTTTCCTGCATGAACTGGCAGTTTTACTAATATTTTCAGTTAGAAACAATATTTTCCTATTTTTATTGTATTCACCTACCAAGTACGGTGAAAAAAACCCCTTTTATTTTACTTGTGAAATGAACATTTCTAACTGTTAATACCAATCACTAGAATTTCAGTGTTACTGAAAATATATTTTAACATAAATGCTTCTTCAAAGAACTGTATCAAACAATGCTACATATTTTTATCCGCAGTTTAGTCAATAAGCTCATTATAATATAATATAATGGAGCTCCGTGTCTATTATGAATTCTGTGGGCTGTATCCAATGGTGTAGAAGGCAGAGCTCAGTCAACCAACCTTTCTCTTCCTCTCCTCCCTCCTCCAGCCTCTGAAAACTCTGCAAATGTGAAAAAGGGCTGCAATATGAGGCAGGAATTATCCAATATCAAGTGGCAGGATTTTGGTCCAGTAGGACCCCTGCAGGGGCTGCGGGGGGGGGGGGGGAGAGATCAGCTGTATGCTTTTCGTTCCCACAACTTTGGATACAACCCCATCACATTTGTACACAAATATTTACAGTATCCTCTAAGACTCCCACATTACCCAGCTATATGTGACCCTTCCCCTTCCATCCAACCCTGACAGCTTAATGAGATGTCTTTTTTTCTGATCTAAAATTAACTATGCCAAAACCCTGACCAACTCAAGAGCAATGCCTATAATTGTTTTCAGTTTCAATACTCTATTGTGAAATGGATTATGTGTAATCCACCTTGGTTTGGGTCAAGAAGGATGAAGAGCATGAGTCTTGAAATGCACCCATAAGCTATAACTAGCCTTCAAACTGCACCTCACTTTGAATGACATAACTGTAGAGTTGGAAGGGACGGCAAGAGTCTAGTCCAGCCCCCTGCAATGCAGGAATCTTTTGCCCAATGTGGGGCTCGAACCCACGACCCCCAGCTTAAGAGTCTCACGCTCTACCAACTGAGCTATTTGACATTTTCTTCTTACCTGTTAGTAGACCCATTGTAGCAGTAATTAGGTAAAAAGTCAAAGTTCAGCTCCCAGAAGACATGCAGGGTGATGCGACCATACGGAGCCGAGACATTGTGATTGGCCTCTCGGAACATGGCATCGAAACTGTCCAGGGTCATGTGCTTGCACAGCAGTCTGTGCGTCAGACGGTTTATCTCCAAAAGCCATTCAAGCTCCTGCACCCAAAGAAAGGAGTGGGCACTTTTCTAACAGGTTGTGGACTGAAAACACCATACATCTGATCTGGACTGATGCCAGGGGAAGAATTATAAAGACAACACAATATTCTTAACAGTTATATTTATACCGCTTACTTACATCAGCTGACTAACCCTTACAAAGCTTATTATTGTACCCATACTGCAAACTGTAGAAGAAAGGGGAGACGCAGGCTGAGACACAGTGACCTCCTAAGACCACTGACTGGATTCATGGCAAGACTTAAGGGGTTCGGGCTGAATTTTCACAAGGCAATCTCTTAGCCATTGTATCACACTTGGCAATTTCTTAGTGACCCAACTATTTGAAAATCTCATACTCCAGTGCACGGTTATTTATGCCTCTTCTTTGCCAAGAAGAGAACCAATAAATTTTATCTACCGTATTTTTCTGTCTATAAGACGCCCCCATGTATAAGACTCCCCCCTATTTTTGGGGACTCAATTTTAAGAAAATGAGGGGAGATGGCCCAAAGTTGTTGAGCTTCTCCCCCCATGCAGCTGCGGGCAGCAAACACTCCCTAGATCGTTTCCCGCTTACTGCAGCATCGGAGGAAGTTGCACTCCTACCAACTGGCTGGCTGGCGGGCATGCCACCCCCCCCCCCATTCCACTGTCCATGTATTGGACGACCCCCGTTTTTTCACACGATTTTTGAGTCACAAAACCTCATCTAATACATGGGAAAATGCAGTATGTTATGCTGAATGCCCAAGGTGTGGAGGCTATCAGCAACCACTAGAGGATGTTGACAGTTCTTCCCCCATCTGGAGATAAGTCCAGTGAATGTGGACAGTCTCCTTCGGCACCATTATCAAAAGATGCATTTAGGATTGACAACTTCCCTTTCTGATTCCTGATTGTAACATATCCATGAGCAAGACCTGAATCTACATACTGTAAGCACGTTAGTAATAAGAGAATAGACTCCACTGGGGATTATAAATATACTAGAGATGCAATATTTGTGCATTGGGAAGTAGGTCTTTCCATTCTGCTTTCTCTCCTTAATCCAGATCTGAGAGGGTCTTGGGAAAGATCATATGGTGCCCAGAGGCATTCTGACTATGAGAGATAATGTATCTGGATCTTCTCTCCACAGTACAGCTGTTCTATGTAAAAACTTACAAAATTGAAGAAAGGAAAAAACATGTTGAGGTTACTACTGTTGTTATTGAGGAACACCCCCCTCCAACCTGCATCCTGTCATCCAGCCTTAGTAGAGCCTCTGGGAAAACTTACCACAATGGATGTCAGATCCTCACTTTCAAAGCGACTAATGGCCTGGTCTAGCGATTTGTACATTGCGGCTGAGATACGCTGAGTGATGAGTCTATTTAGGTCGATGGATCGGCCCAGCAGCTGTGGAAGTCACAAGACAGACAGCAAGTGAGAAGATGATTAAGAAGTGGTCCTTGATTCGGAATTACTATGCAGAGAGAAAGAACTAACTTGTACCCCAAATGTATGAGTTGGCCTATCTATAATAAAACGGGGGTAAGGATTTTGATCCATTCATTTCAGCAGCCAGGGAAAGCCCATGCTTGCAAAGGAATATGCACAAGGATCTGCTTCCTCCACTGTAGTAAAACTGAGGGTAAGGGAGTAATTTTATGCATGAAGTGGAGCTTCAGTCGGTAAAACAACCCCTGCTGCCTGGGGCATATGAGCGAGAAGGGCTGTAGCTCAGTGTCTGCTTTGAATGTAGAAGGTTCGGTCCCACACCTCCAGACAGGGCTAAAAGAGAACACTGTCTGGGAGGCTCCCAATTAGTGAGCAAGACAATACTGAGTAAGATGGACCAATGGTCTGACTCAGTATAAGGCAGATTCCTATGTTCCCATGGAAACAATAAAAAGGGGAACAAAGAACGCTTCCATATTTGAAAGTATGCCATGAGATGAATGGATGAGAAATGCCAACCCATAACTGTCCATTCTACTAAAGCCCATTATTTCACTAGGGATAGAAATCATATTATAAGTACATTCACACAGTTACTTTTAAGGGCCAAAAAATGTTTGCATGTGTGTGATGCTTCTCACCATAGGTTGAAGCAACTACAAGAGTACCTTTGGCTGGCTTGGGATCTGAGGTGTGCTATATAAAATTATTTAGGCTTTCATATTTACATCTCTGTGCATGGCAGAGATTGGCAACGCACAGATGTCTGGAATGTAAACCCAGCTGGCAAGCCAATATAAAAGACTGGGAATCTTGTTGCAACCGACTTAAGTTGTACCTGGACATGTCTCTGTTTGAGTAACGTTTCATAGCGGTTGGATGGCGGGTAAGGTATAATCACTCCATAATTCTTACATTCAGCCCGGAATCGTTTATCCAATAATACACTGTAATTGGAAAGCAACTTGTCAATGCTTTTACTTGAATAGCTTTATGTTATTAACAATATTTCACCTAAAAGTAGAGCTAGGCAATAGGTGGTGAACTTGATGCGCCCCAGAAGTCCAACAGAGTCAGGAGGTCTCCATTTGGCTACCCCTATGCTATACACATTCAGCAAGGGTATCTGAACCATCAAATTAATTGTGGGATTTAGTGCATGAAAAAAATCTGTAAGTTACTAACATAGAAGTTCTGTTTCCATGGTGCAAAATTTGGAACAGAGGTTAGGCAACATATTTTGGATAAGTGACAATATTTAGTTGTTAAAAAGGTAGTTGCCAATAAAGAGTATGCAATACTAAGCAGTTCGTGTTATTAACATGGACCATTTTCAACACTGTGCTAACAATCTCCTCTCATTTCCCAGCAATGTATATTTGTTGTGATCTCACCACCTGCACAAAGCCATAAGATCTTCAGATAAGGAAGCAGTCTGTCCTTTAAAGAAGTACATAGCAGCTGATACAACACAGTTAAAAGCTTGCCATGTTTTGACAATTGAACCAAAACCGAGCAGAAGTCTCCTACCTGCCAGCCATTGCTTTATAGTAAGCAAAGATCTGGTCTGCCAATTTGTAAACAAATTGATCAAAACACAAGTTGACCTGTCAGAAGAGTGAAAGAAACAGGCTTTAGGACCAATATGCATAAGACTGGACAATTGTTTATGAAGTTACAAGAACAATTAGGTAAGAAAAAAGAAAATAAGCTCACTTCTGCTTCAATTTCATCATAGAGAAACTGCTTTTTAAACTTGGTCAAAGCATAATAAGCGCTGTCGTTGTAGAGGTCCAATGGATACAGCACATACCTGCAATGAAGGAAACAGGCTTAGGACATGCCAGCACAGTGTTTGGGTATGACAGTCACCTCCGTTTCTTTCTTCTTTAAAGCAGAAGTTCTCTGCCTGCTCACTTAGCACTAAAGCCAACCTGGAGTGCGTGGAATCTTGCACTCAAAAGTATTTGTATATGAGCAAGAAGGGAAAGGGCACGTGGGAAGCATGGGTAGGAGGTGACATGTCCAAGGGTGCAAGAAGTAAGAAGAATGGCAAATGGGAGCCAGTGATGGCAGAGAACGGAAGACCTGATAGATATAGTACCAAAAACTGTCCTTGGGATGGCTATATTTCACTGGTACAGCATCTGCTTTGCATGCAGAAGGTCTCAGGTTCAATTCCTGGCCTCCTCATGAAGGGCTGGGAGAGAACCGTGCCTGAAATCGGAGAGCTATTGCAAGTCAGCATGCACAATACTGAGCTACATGGGCCAATGGTTTGACTCTGAATATGGCAGCTTCCTGTCAGAGAGATCAGGACCTGCATTTCAGTGTGCAATGGACACTTCGTAAGAATGTGTTTAAAAACAAACCAACCAAGCACACCCAGTGGAAACTTAGTTTCATGCATAAAATGTAATCAATATTTACAATTTAACAATGCATGTTATTAATCTTCTGACTTTTAAAAAACGAATTTCTTCACACACACAAACTGAAACTGATGGAAGAGTTTGAACTACCCAAATGAAACATACCCCCCACTGCCATAAATCAATCTCACTTGTTTCACAAGTCCTAAAAAGACCAGAGGGATGAATGCCGATTTTATGCATCACCTGAGGAGGCCCCCCCCCCATTAGGCAAAACATCTGGCTTACCCTTTAAGATAGTCCTCATTGCCATCCACCCTTCTGATTGCAAAAGGAGACAATGTACCCCAAATGAAAGGCAAGTAAAGATGGAATAGTACCTGACCTTAGACACTAGGCCACTATTTCCTTTTACATGCTAGAAGGAATACATGCCACAATAAAGACAAATGCCTTCAGTTTGCCATCTCAAAGATATCCAACCCATTTATTTCCACAGATGCATTCCACAACGTCCTTGAGCTCTTACTCCATCATAGAAGGTTCTTTGGTTTCCAGGATGTGATCTGTTAGAATCCAAGGCATAGACATCTCAATAGGGAACTGAATCCGGCGGCCCATGGTCAACTCCAGAAAAAATTCCCGGAACCAAAGCTGGGATAGGTCACAGCACTGTTGGAGGGCCTCTACAAACACAAATAGCGAAGGAAGGTTTAACACTTATGAAGGATGAGCAGAAGGCTAGTCTACATCTGCTATTATTATAAATTATAATATATATCAGATATAAAAGCATATATGAGTTAAGAAAAGAGTATGTACATGATATACGATTTTTATTTTAAGAAATAAACATGCTTCATGACCATAAACTACTGTATTCAAGAAAACAGTTTAAACACACATGGTAGCAATTTCTGACAAAGTTCACATCCAGATCTAAAAGCACCTTAAGATGAGCTACAGCAAATGGGAGAGATTCTCCCAGATGCTACTATCCTTTGAAATGTTAACTCATATAAAACATGTATTCATATCAACAGAAAGGCTGCCTGAGACGCTACTATCCTTGACGTATTACACACATCAAACATGCATTCATATCAAACCTGCGACTGTTACTACCTACCACTAATGTTGAGAAGATGAGTGAAGAAGAAGGACTGTTTGTGGAACTCTTCAATGGCCAGAACTATTGGTCCATCCAGGCTGCTCCTGAGAGTCTTCTTTGAGCCACTTTTGTCTGCAATGAGCGATTCCAGCATGGTTCTCACCATATAAAGCTGCAAGAGGAGAGCGATTATTCTTATTATGCAGGCAACCCCCCATTTACCTGTGTTCAATATGTACGTGACTGCGCATACAGTCACAATAAAATTTACTTCCAAGTAAATCGTGCAAAACCCAGAAGTGAATTTTAAAATGGCAAAAACCTAGAAAGGTCAGAAGAGGCATGGAAACAGCACCTGGCAATCCCAAGAACCTTTGCAAGTGCAAACCCAAGAGCCTTTGCACCAACCACTGAGGCCTATGGAGGGTTGGGGTTTCGAGCAAAGTTTGGAGAGAGCTTGGATTTTTTTTAAGGGGTTTTCAAGAATGTTTGTAGGCTTTTCCAATTGTTTTTCAAATATACACACTTTCACTGATGCGTACAGTGCCTTGGAATGTAACCCCTGCATAAATGGGAGGTTGCCTGTAGTCTGCATCATCTCCTACAGCTAATGACTGCTCAAGAGTGAGTTCATCTTTTTCTTAAAAACCTATAAACAAAATTCCAGCTCAAAAGCTTGTGGGCAATTTATATTTCCCATGCCACTTAATTGCTTTGCTCAACCTGGAACACTGTAGTACAGCTCCCATCAGCCCCAGACAGCGTGGCCAATGGTCAGGGATGATGGGAACAGGAATCTAAAACATCTGGAGGGCACCAGGTTGGGTGGCTCTGTGGGTTAAACCACAGAGCCTAGGACTTGCCGATCAGAAGGTTGGCGGTTCAAATCCCCGTGACGGGATGAGCTCCCGTTGATCAGTCCCTGCTCCTGCCACCTAGCAGTTTGAAAGCACGTCAAAGTGCAAGTAGATAAATAGGTACCACTCCAGCGGGAAGGTAAATGGTGTCTTCGTGCGCTGCTTTGGTTTGCCAGAAGCAGCTTAGTCATGCTGGCCACATGACCTGGAAGCTGTACGCCGGCTCCCTCAGCCAATAAAGCGAGATGAGTGCCGCAACCCCAGAGTCGGCCACGACTGGACCTAATGGTCAGCGGTCCCTTTACCTTTTAAATAGCTCCAAACCAATGAATATGAAAGGTCCTGTGTGTTACATGTTGATTGGAATAATATCTTGTCCCTCAGAGAACTACTGTGGAGGCGGAGGGGAATGAAAACACCATTTCCAGCCTCCATTATGTATACGTAATACTCCAGCACCATTTACTAGATTTTCATTTCTGACAGTGCCAATCACCTATTAGGTGAGAGGATCTAACCAGACTTCCAGAGGACCCAAGATGTGACCTACACCACCTGAGTTAATAGTGTTGATATCTGTTTGTCAGGAGAATCAAGGCTCCTTGAAAAGGAAAAGTGGACAAGCAGGCTGATGTTACTGGAGAGGCTCCTCCTTTTATAACCAATGTGTTTAATGCTGAACTGCGAACCAACTGCACGTTTAGAACAGAAAACAATGTTACGAACTGCAACATCCTACTTGCTAAGGACAGTGCGATTCACAGAACGTAATTCACACATTACATAATTATACATGATATAATTAAGACAGCGTGACTGGTGTTAAAGAGAAACTTTGAAACAAAAGCATTCTAAATGTTTAGTTTACAGACACAACATCTTAGAGTCCCAAACTGCTCTCAGCAGAGAAGGGGGTACATACCTGTGTGCTAGAAGGCCCTACAGCTCGGCGTGGGACCTTGATATCGAAACCGCCTTTGGGGTCCTTCTCGCCTCTCAGACAGGGGTCATTTGGAGGCTCACGCCCTCCCTCCCAATCACAGATTGTCTTTCTAATTGCCTGGAGGACACTAGGAAGATGAAAGAAATTCGATTCAACTCTCCACTGAATAGGGCCTAGTAAATCACTGTTTCTTCAGACTGGCCTACTTCACAGGACTGATGCAAAGATACAATTAATACAGGAGCAGTGTGGGTCTTTTTAAAAGCCTTGGGGCCACAGTGCCTCATGGGAAACCTGATAGGGCCAGTGGTACTGTGACCAGAGGCCAAAATGGGTCACACAGCTTATGTGATCCTTACCTTCCAGCCACAGGAAAGTCAGAGTTTTATACATAAACACTCTATGCATGTGGCCCTTTGGAGTTTATTAATAAAGCAGTTTATTAAAATACATGGGAATGTTGGTGTTGTCTGTTTATCCAATCATCATCATCATGCTATGTTTATCCAATCATCTGTCTGTTTATCCAATCATCATCACAAGCCCTTGGACAATCCTGCAATTGTTGGGGGATTGTGAACCTTTGTCTTTATTGCTTAGGAACATCCTGAGATTATGGATTATGGTTTTAACCATGTCAATAGCTGCTATTGTTCTTTTCTTTCAACACAGCTCTTGAGTATTATGTAGAAACAAAGGAACATTTAAGAGTAGAACTAAATTATGATTGACATGGAGTTGCCAACAAACCCATGTCAAATTTTCCCTCCCTCCCTCATGTTCAGAGATGCTAACTCCTGCAGTGACCTCATTCAGTTGTGTGTTGCTCCGCCCCTATCAGAAGGAGCCAATGATATGGAACATCAGAGGGGAAAGGCTTAATGTGATAATGCCACAAAATGGATTAACTCTGGGGGAACTGCATTCAGGGCTGCCATTTTTGACAGTATTGTGTTGAGTGCAGCATCTGGTTTCTCCCTTAAGATTTCACAGCCACGTTTTGCTTGTATTGGGAAGGCCGGCCTCACCTGATTAGGACATTCTTCTTCTTCCTGACAGCTTGCCTTAGTGGCTCTCTCAGTGTCACCTGAGCAAAATCCTGCAGAGCTGCATATATTGTGTTCCTGATGGCTTGGTTGAAAACACTCTCCATGCGGCCCATGAGCACCTGCAGACCTTTTATCATAGCAATCACCTGAGTAATTAAAGATAAAAAAGGACCTTTATTTTCAATGCCCTTCTGTAGTGAAGGGAAACATGCCAAGTCAATTCCCCCCACCCCCAAAACTAATGTTTGGATTGCTGAATCAGAGCAAATGGGAATCTGTAGAAAACCCAAATTGCCATTTGCTCTGATTCAGCTTTAAAGAGCAGGTTTTTATAGGAGAAAGAAAAAGAAAAAAGGTGCTCTAACATGGAGCTTTAAAGCATGGACATGCGCCTGGAAAGAGCAGGGAGAAAAGCAAGTACAGTATGGAAAAGCCCTAATACAGGTA
The DNA here is from genome assembly GCF_965153285.1 of Podarcis tiliguerta. Lineage (NCBI taxonomy): Eukaryota > Metazoa > Chordata > Lepidosauria > Squamata > Lacertidae > Podarcis > Podarcis tiliguerta. The sequence goes on from NC_139535.1 coordinate 58,190,007, forward strand.
GTGTTCAGTGGGACTGGCGTTGCTTACAGATAAAAAAACATACCAGAAACAACTTGGCCAAAGGAGAAAATGTTTAACCCCAAGTATACTGAACCTCAGGGACGCGGGTGGCGCTGTGGGTTAAACCACAGAGCCTAGGACTTGCTGATCGGAAAGTCAGCGGTTCGAATCCCCACGACGGGGTGAGCTCCCGTTGCTTGGTCCCTGCTCCTGCCAACCTAGCAGTTCGAAAGCACGTCAAAGGGCAAGTAGATAAAAAGGTCCCGCTCTGGTGGGAAGGTAAAAGGTGTTTCCGTGCACTGCTCTGGTTCGCCAAAAGCAGCTTAGTCATGCTGGCCACATGACCCGGAAGCTGTACACCAGCTCCCTCGGCCAGTAAAGCGAGATGAGTGCCGCAACCCCAGAGTCAGCCACAACTGGACCTAACGGTCGGGGGTCTCTTTACCTTTACCTATACTGAACCTCACATGCTAGCACTCCAACCACCCTTTTCCAAGAGACATTTGCCACTTTGAACGTATTGAGACAATGCAGCCACCCACCTCCACAAACGCAAACTTCTCCTCACTGGTGTAATTGTACCGTGTGGCTCTTTCGTACTCCTCAGCGGTGCCTGGGCAATCTTTGTTACAAAACTTATCAGTAGGATGGACCAGCTTCCAAGAATACTGAATAGAGAAAACAAAAGCAGATATTGTTCAACCACTGCTTGTCATTTGAGAAAAATCTTAGTGAAACCATTTCACGATCTCACAACTCCTCCACTGTATGCAAAATCCTTGCTTTATTTCCGTTAAGTTTTGTTGTGTGGTAATCAATGGCCACCAATCAGGCTGAATAAGAATTAAACACATCTGACACCCTGAGTATTGTATGTCTATAGCCACTACTTACCACTTCCATAACATGTGCACTCCACTTGGACAGAAGCTGCAGTCCCCGTAAAGCCAAGTCAAAAAGCTCCCTGTATTCCTCGTCTGACTTCTGGCTGTCCAATCCTGAGCCAGTCACAACCTGGAGAATATCAGATAAGTACCTCTGTCTGAGGGACACATGCCTATTGTAGCTTAACAACTGTATCTTATCCAATGCCACTATCATATCTTTTTTAAAAAAGTACTACCCTCTCCCTTAACTGAGTTTCCGATCTGAGCAAGAAAAAGTAAACAGTTGTACAAAAAATGGAAATGACAGCCCTGAAGAAAAGGGAGCTGGTGCAGAAGAACTGAGACATGGTGCTAAGTGGAAAACGAAACAGGAATAAGGAGTCAGAGATGGGAAACTGGAACCTCAGAAAGAGGCACATTACAGAGTGGGTATGGACTCTGCAATGATGGTGGGTTTGGAGGATGAGTTTTGGCCATTCTGCATTTGTCTTTAGGTTGTAAAATGGTTGCTTTTGATTTTGGGGTCTTCTGCAACAGAAGGCCAAAAAGTTCAGAGAAAGGTTGAAAGTATGTGGCAGTGGGGAGTTTACAGGAAGAAGTACAGTGCACAGGAAGATTAAAAGCACAAAAAGTTTCGCCTAGGGATATGGCAAGTTAAAAAAAAAACAGAAACACAACCAGGATGCTACTCTCCTTTGGGCTGGCTAAAAGTGGGTAGGGGCAGTGAAAATACTGAATAAAGTAAACCCGGAAAACAGAGTAATTAGCCACCACTCTTGAGGGGTGGTTTTATCTGCACTCTAACATTACAGATGAGATTTACCCACTAAGCATTTCAGAGCATTTCCCCAGGTCTACATCCAACCCTTCCCCCTTTCATTCCACAAATTGCTCCAGGGCCTTTGTTCCCCTCCATGGAAGCTTACCTCACTGTTGCTGTAGCGAGCAAGTTCGGAGATGAAGCGGATATGGTCATCTCGGATCTGAACCATCTGCTCGCAGATATTGTACTGGGGACTGATGCTGCTCTGAGTGCATGTCCACCTGGGCAGAAAACCAACGCCTTTATGTGACTGGGGAACACGCAACACAGTGGAGCAACAGTTACTGCTTGAGACACTTTTGCTCCATCACTCTGTAAATATGTCAGTTCTTTCGCTTGTTGCTTCACCCGGTCAACACATGGGAAAGTGTCCTTGTCAATATTCCTCTGGATGACATGTTACACAGCCAATTACTTACCAAGGGCAACACTGTGGCCTCATCTTTCATACCTTCATGAAGCATCTATAAGGCAATTATTTTGCAGTCATGGAGAAAATTGGACTGACATGAGAGAAAAGGGAGACTGGTCTTCAGCATCTCTTATTGTGAATGTATGACTGAAACCCAAAAGCAGCAGCTGGGAGGAGAAGTCTCCTAAATACTTTGTCTTATTTGAAGGATTTGAGCCACTTTTTAGGGCTAAGTCCTCACAAATCAATTTAAAAAGGAGTGAGAAACAAGGTACAAATAGTCGCATCAGAACCAGTGTAGAGATTAATCCGAGAAGCTGCTTTGGTATCAATTAAAGGCAGCATGAAAAGGAAGCCTTCGATGCCACGGTTGAAGGGATAAGATAAAAGTTTATTGAAGGGGAGTCTATAGTTTTGGGGGCCATCACTGACAATGCCCTGTACATACCAACCTAGCCGATTTTAATGGTGGGAACTTGAGGAGGACCCGTGGGACAGATGTTAGCATACTGCAAGGATTACAGGGGTGAAAGTGGTTCTTCAGATAACCTGGACCCAAGCCACTGAGGGCTTTAAAGGTTAAGACCAGCATTTTGCATTGGGACAAAAAACCTACTGGTATTCAGAGCAACCGGAACAAAATTGTGCATTCATATTTTCTGGCCCCCACGAGAATCCAAGTGGCAGAATTTTTCAATAGCTGTAGCTTCTGGACCATCTTCAGAGCACGCTGCAGTAGTCCTCATGTGCTCAGAACAAAAACAGCAGCAGCAACACAAAGTAACAAAAAAACCCATTCCACAAACTGAGTTGCAGGGTCTCTGTGTATTATAGCTATATTATACCTATCTGGCACAAAAGAATCATCAGAGTAGCTCTCTGTAAATGAGACTTTGAATGAATTAATTCATTGATTCAGTTCAGACATCACACCAAACCATGGTTTTATTCCTACCATGGTTTGAGTTTCCAAATGTACAGGCAAATTAGCTAGTCTGCTCCCCCAATTTTTGTTCTGCACGTGCCTCTAGAGGTTTGTTAGTTTAGACATCACATCAAACCACTTTGATGTATGTTTTTAAATTCTGGTTTACTGGCCAATTTCAAACTACAGCTTGTCAGTTTGTACATCACACCAAAACAACAGTTAAACTTTTTGTATGATGTTTGAATTGAATCACTAACATTTCCTGTGATAAATGTGCATTGTTTACAGATTCAATAACTGGCCGTATAAATACTTAAAATAAATACATAGGTGCAACAAGTAAAAAATGACCCTGTTTGCATATCACAGAAAGCCATTATTGATGACTTACCAAGAATGAGGAGTGTGCTAGTACAAACTGCACAATTACTCCTTCTCTGGTGCAAGAAGGAACAACAAGCAATGCAACTTAGTTTGCCATTATGTTTGAACCAGGATCATGGTTTGTTCCTCCTCCCAAAACAATATCAGCAAGCCAAGAACAAATATTGGATTTGTTATTGTGGTCTTTCAGAAGAAACAAATGACAACCCCAGATTTGGACATAGCAAAAAGCCAAGTTTCATGGTCTGTTGCTCCTATTCACATAAGAGGAAGAACAAAGTGGGAGTGATTAGGGTGTGTGCGCTAGAATGCTGCTTATTCATGATTAAGCCACCAACCATGGCTTACCATGATGTGCAATTTGGCCTTTTGCCATGTTGTTCCACTATTCAAAATCTGCTAGGTGTTGTGGTGTTTTTTGGTCATTAGCTATTTAAAGATATAGAAACTGTTTTTATCCTGTTTTTGGACTCTGAACTAGCTCTCTTCAATGATATTGTGGTAGATGCAGATATGTTAACTATTTTCACGGTAGATAACCATCTCTAATTATATCTTCAGATGTCACACAATCTCAGTATAAAAGCATATCTATTGTTTTTATCCCATTTTTGGAATCTGAACTATGTCTCCTTAACATTATGGTAGCTGCAGTTAACTATGCTCACAGTGGATGGTCATGTCTAATTATATCTTCAGATGTCCCATTATCCCAATACTTTGCTCTTACCCTTTCACTGTCCTGCTTCCCCCAAAGGAATCGGCAGGTTAACAGGCATGGTCAGAATTATAAGGCCATACAAGAAAAACATAGTTAATTGCATCTCGGCACAATGGTGAAATGAATAAGGAGCAAGAAAAGTAAAGGACAGGGTATGAAAGCACAGGAAAACAATTCTGCAGCCCGTTAAAGTCCAAAATCTGTTCTCCCTGGAAGGAGAAAGTTGCACGGGGCCATGCTGCTCTGACTGAAAACTGAATGAAAAAGGAATTGTTAGTGAGGACAGTTGGAAGAAATATTTCACATTTTTACTATTGGGATGGAGTTGGGAGATATTTGAAATGGGACTAAAACATACAAATTGTTAAAACAGCTTCCACAAATGGAAAACCTTTCCATATACCGTGGAAATTAGTTCATGACAGTTAGGATCCAACAGACTGTGTAACAGGTTAGGACAGGCATAGGCAAACTCGGCCCTCCAGATGTTTTGGGACTACAACTCCCACCACCCCTAGCTAACAGGACCAGTGGTCAGGGATGATGGGAATTGTAATCTCAAAACATCTGGAGGGCCAAGTTTGCCTATGCCTGGGTAAGGATGATCAGTGACAAACCACACATACATGCTGGTGAGGGAAACCACAGGTTAGATACTTTACACTCCAGGGCAGTATTCAATGAAATAGTTTTGAATGCAGAATTACTACTGATGCAATAGGACTTCCTCCCACTTCCCTCCCTTTGTGTGCCGTCCCAAATCTGCTCTGGAGAGTTGGGGGAAACTTCAGAACAGCTTTAGTTGGCACATGGGGGGTAGAAGAGAGGGAGAATGTTCCATTGTGCAAGGTGATGTCCTTGCTCTGACAGAACCTTAGCTTTAATGCTGTGCTGTATACAACCTTCAGAATGTTAAATAAATATGCACCCAAAGGACACTGCCATTTTCAAAAGCTTAATCTCTGTAAGGGTGATCACTTCCTATATACAATTACTTCATGGACTTGCCTTGCTCTATAAAAAGTGCATGAAACAAGTTTCACATACTTGGCATTTCATGGAAGTCACAGAATGACAGCACCAGTTTGTGGAGTGTAAAAGAAATGGAAGTTGCTGTTCACTACATACCAGCTGAGAGATGTGGACCAATATTTTAGCGAAGGTGGTGTTTTCGGCAAAGGTGATATAGAACAAGTTCTTGCAACACATTTAACAGCAGTCTTTAGAACTCATGCATGTAAGTGGCCCTACGGATGGCTGCTTGAAACACAACTGCGTGTGGATTGCTGCATGTACCTCCATTTCAAGAGAACACAGTTGCATATATGAACTGAGATGGGAGATCACCAAATGAATATTCAGCAATGTATCTATTTAAATTGATCTTCGCTAAGCAATGACTGACATGCTATCTAAGGCAGCAGAGCCATGTTGTATGCATACTTTGGTGTTCAGTGTCCACATCCATGTCCTCAATTCCCTTCAAATAGATTGCAGCTTGAAACAGTGGGTTTCACCTTATATTTCGTTGAAAACCCCGTTTAAAATTCCTGCAATACAAGATTGACCCCCTACTATCTTCCCTGAGAAAAAAAGTAGTCTGTACCGGACAGATAGAGAAAGTGCAGTGTCCATGCTCTGGAGAATTTTAGATCCTATTGAAAAATGTGGATAAAAACTACCCAGAGCAGGCACACCTCATTCACATCCACAGCACAACCATCCATAACTGCTGCATTCATGGTCACCAAGCATAAAAGCATACAAGAACAGGTGGCAGACAGGTAAGTACAGACACTGAACTTGGCATTCACAAATATATTCACAATACATGCAGTCACACATGCACACATTCTTGCAATCACATAAGCACACTCCATATACACACATTAATGAGTATCAAACTTGCTCCAATCCTCATGAACATCTATCAGTCTGTAAAAGTACAGACACACCTGTATGCATTCAGATACTGGCATTCATACATTCATATCCTTTCTAAGCACAAACCACCAACATCTGATGCACACTCATACCTGCAGTCACCTACAGGTATCCTCAAGATATACCTATTCAGGCTCACAATTTATGAACAGCATGTACATAGATAAGCATAGACACAGATGTGTATGGCAGCCTTCCTCAATCTGATGCCTTCCAGCTGGTCTGGACTATAAATCCCATAAGCATCAGCAAAAGCGTCAGGGATAATGGGAATTGTAATTCAACATCTGGAGGGCACCAGGATGAGGAAAACTGACATAAGGTACTGGCACATCTGTCTAACTAATGAGCATTCTGACGGTAATCCAGAAAGCCTTTGTAAGATTAGGTATGGGGACATAGCTAGGAAGGATCCAGGCAAAAGGTAGGGCAGGAATGAACGCAGAGGGCAATATGGGTCTTGCCTAGATTGTCTCACATCAGTGCTTCTGAGACTAGCTTGGGTGAGATCATGTGTCTGAAACAGATGAAAGGAGGAAGCACTAGCTAGCAGGCAGCAGATAACTCTAGGCAAGTAGTCAGTGACAAAATCTGCAAGATGTGGGGGAACTATCAGGGAATACAGATGTTGCTCTAATAAGAGTCAGAGTTTATTGAGTCCAAAAACTGCTCCTTGGTTGTGCCGTTAAAGGGGCACAGCCTTGGCTCAGTCAAAATAGGGACAGAACAGAGAAAGATAACTAAGGTTCCAAAGCAAGAACTCTTTTTGCTGGAACAGAGAATAGCTTGGACTATAACCAAACAATTTATTTCAATGGGTTTAGGTACACCTAATTCTGCACAAGATTGGGGTTTTCACCCAAGGTACAGCAAGGAAAGGATGAGGAATGATGAATCCACACACATCTGGCCTCGAAGAACTCACTACTACAGAGTCACACTCAGTAACACAATCACATGGACACACACACACACACTTGCAGGCACCCATGCACAGACCTCACACACGAGAGCAGGAGAGTTGCAAGTGTCTGGCAACTTCCTCTCTTGACCAGGACACACCAAAGCCAAGAGACATTATGGCAGGCACTCACTTGGATTTGTTCTCCTCATAGTGAGCACTGGTCTTAATGTATCTGGCCAGCTCTATCTGCATATCGCCGAATAAAGGAACCACCTGCAGCTGCTGGAAGAAAAAACAAAAGATGGTTTAAATAAGGCAGAGAGGCTCCCTTGGGTCTGAGAGAGCAATACAAGAGATTGGGGGAGAAAGGGGTACTTAACCGCCAGAGATGAATAAAGTTCTGGAACAGTCTTCCTAATAACTTTTGGATCAGCGAAGAGCCTTATTGAGTAATGAATTGCATACATGAGTTGTTTCATTGACTCAAACCAGATTCACACAGTAAAATCACCATGACTCTTGACAGTCACTTTTGCGTGGTGATCATTTCTTCTGAAGATGTCACCTACATAGTGAGATGTTACTATATCCTGGCGAGCATTCAGTACCCCAGTAAATATTCAGAACTCACTAAATGGGAGCATATGACAGCTGGCAATGAATAAAACTACTCATCAAAAAATCAGTATGAAAATTCAGCCTTGAGATGCTTTGGCCAAACGGACACAGCAAAAAAACAACACATAGTACGGTAGCAGCAATGTTCTACAAGAGAAAGGGTATCACCATGCTTTGACCCTTTTAACAGGAAGTGTCTCTTTAACCCAGTACTTTCTATTGTTCTTCCTGTGATGTTAACCACTGTAGTCTGGGATACATTTCTTCCCTAATATTTTGTTTGCAATTTCTTCTCTCTTCTTCCGGTACAAAGCTCGGTTTACGCTAACTGTATTAAAACATGGACAGGAATTCAGTGGGTTTAAATTTCAAGAGTGATGCTGTAGATTTTTGGTGCTTCTCATTTCTGAAACACATTTCACCAGAAATTGGTTTCTGTATTATCCTTTGTTGGATACAGGAGTCACTGTGTCATTTGCACGCCTGGGAGAAATATAGCATGCAAACCAGTAACAACATGTAGATCTCACCCATATGTATGTGACAGGGAGCTCTGGAATTCATTTTGGAACCAGCCCACAGCTTCAAAGGATGGCAAGGTCAAAAAGCTTACAAGTACCTTAATTGAAAAAATTCACTCCCTTCACTACTCAGTGTCCTTGGCAGTGGACCCTGCTGGTGGGAGTGAGGCTATGTTGATAAACAGACGCTACTATCACAAACAGATCAGGTTACATCGTTCAGCTGGTAAATGAAGAGTAATATTGTCACATCTGAAGAGCAACAGATGGCGTGCAGCCAAAGGGATGCAATTAAGCTAAAATGAACTGCAGTTCTTAAGTTACACTTCATAGTGGAACACAGTTTTCTTAATTAGCTAGCAACAGCAAGCAGAGGTCACAAGCTGGTGAATGTATCTGGCAGTGGTACAGGTCAAGTTGCTGCTAAAGGGTGGGGGCCCCCCAGAGGTTTAAACTTTGACAATCCTAGTTTGCCTTCATCACAGGAATAGTGTGTGGCTATGAATAAATAGCACAGTTCCAAAGCTCTTGCTGATAATCTGTGGGGTGAATTGGGATGGGGGTGGGTAAAATGGGAAAAGAAAACCAAGTTATTTTGGAGCAGGCAGCGAAAACTGGATAGGTTTTCAAAAGCAACAATGGGGCCCAAAACACATTTTTTAATAAAACTTTTCTTTAATAGAAAGTTACTTTTTCTGTCAAAACTGGTAGTGTGCAGCAGCTGTAGTCAGCAGACAGTTGGCCTGTCCGTTCCCCATCCCCCCCCCCCAGTGCCTCAGTTGTAACAACACCACATCAAGACGTAAGGTCACTCCAAAGGCATTGTTGGGAGGAAAAACGGTCTGCAAACTCCATCCCAAAGAATGAACAGCACAGGTTTTCAAACAAGCTTTGGCTATTTGGAATCACTGTACTTTGTTCTAACATTGCTTAAAATGGCAAGACCCTCCATGCTACAGCTACTAGGAGTGAAATTCCTTTATGTTGAAATTTATTTTGAAAAAATTAAGTTTTCCTTTGTTCCCTGTGCATCTCTGTTGTAACCACTACAAGACTGGAAGAAACATGTTAACTCTGGAAACACATGGAAAACATAAATCATGACCGGCTGAGGTTCTTGGACACATTTTTGCCACATGTTTTCAGTCAAGTGACTCCCCTACACACATTCATTACCCTCACAATATAGACATCAGCCATGAGAACTCATTTTTCATATAACACAGGAAGCAGATTTCAGAATTCCAAAACTTGGTTGACAAAGTTTACAAGTGGTCATTGGGTCCACTCATGGGATGCCAGTAACACAGGTAACGATTAAATTGTGAACTTTTTAATATATGCTGTCTGCCAAATTCTGTTGCCATGTTTAAAAACATTACATATGACAATACTGAGGAGAGGCAGAATCTCAACGAAATGTGGCTTTCCAGGGAGCACCTCAACCTGCTACCTTGCTCTTCCTCAGTGAATCTGCCATTTTATTTCTCTCCACACTGGCAGAGCAAGTGGAACTATGTCAAATGTCCACCCCAATAAGGCCATTCTAAAAGCAGTAAGGCACCACTGGCATTTTTCAAAAAAACTGATATTGGTGTCTTGGTTACTGAAGATGGCAGGGTTATCCGAAGAACTGTTCTTTGGCTCCTCTCCACAGTGTACTTGCCTTCTGCTTGCGACACATTCTACGATCTACATTGCATTGGTTGACATTGGTGGGAAGCCAAGGCTTGATAGGCACATTATCCAGCCTGCTGCCCCCTTCCAACTATTATGCACCTGTAGTTTTTGTTACAATTTTTTGAGCATGATATTTGCATGGTGTTAAAATACTCAACACATTTGGAAGGCTTCATTTACAATTGTACAGTACTGACTCCAGAACCTCCTGCCTGCCTACCTATGTAGCTATATAATTCCAAGGCACTTAAATTCACCACTCGTGGTAATGAAAGAATTGTTGATAACACAGAATACAGCATTTTCAACAGGGATAGGAATGGATTCTCACTATGTCAGCTCACAGCTTATACGCTGTGGGCACAATATCTGGGTGTAAGTGGAGTCTACCTTTTGCATAACATAGGAACAGATTGCCCTACCCAAGATAAAGTCCGTAGCCATGCTGTAAAAATGGAACATGAGTACAATGACTCTGAAATGCTGCAAATATGGACGGTTAGCAGCACCATGACCATATTCCTCAAAGAAAAGTGGTGGAAATGGGAAAGAGTTGCACACTAAGAAGCAGGTTGAGACTGCAACTTTAGCAAGGGTTATCCAATATCACAAACATGGCATCAAACAAAAACTCAGCTGTTCAGCTTACTGTAATGTCAGACACTGAAGATTTCCAATGCAATTGCATTCCAGCATCTCAATCTTTCACAAATTGTGCTTGCTTTGCTCCTAGACAGATATCCCAAGCAGCATGACCACAGATTCCTTTGGAGACAATCCTAAGCCAAAGCAATGCCAGACACTGACCTTGAAAAACTTGTCAATTTTACTGAGGTTGATTCTCTTCTTGGCATCTAGTTTGTAAATGTTACTGACATTTCCGTCCATGAGATAGAGACCAAAGCCCATCACCTAGCAGAAAAATGAGATAAGCGTAGAGGTCTGGTGGGAAGAACAGTGATATTTTCAGGAAAGTTATAAGCTAATCCAACATCACAGCTAGGGATGTTTATGGCTTATCAATTCCAATTTTATTTCTTCTGAAATTCAGTAATAATCATAAGAAGCTGCCTTATACTATGCCAGACTATTTGTGCATCTAGCCCAATATCATCTACTCTGACTGACAACACAGGTGAGGGAAGGGTTGTTTTTTAAATGGTAATGCTAGGAATAGGTCCGGTCTCTGTAATGAGGAATGTTTCCAAGATACACCAAGTTTGCCTTTTGTGTGGCTCAGAAGCTTAGTTCAAGGGCAGAATCCTAAACTGGAGAAGAAACGTTTCACACCACCTGAAGACTGGACTTTATTCTCTGAGGGTACATTACTTACTTTTCTATCCCACTTTTCAGACAGTAATGGTCTCCCAAAGCAAGCACATATCAATTGCCTCACAGGACTGTCAGTGGGAACTGTTGCCTGGCAACTGGCAACTGCAAGGGAAGGCCTGCCTACATCATGGGCTGAGTGAGTGCCAGCTGCTCAAACCCACTCTCTTGTCTCAAAAGACACCAGTTGCCTAGTCGGCAGGGGCCTAAGGGAAACACCAAGGATGAGGGAAGGAACTTGTAGGGATACTATGTTATTTTTGTACCCAGACCTGAATATGGTTTTTATTGTGAGAAATCTTATGTAAGCTGCTTTGAGAACCTGTCAGGGCTATGAAGTGGGATGTAAGTATTATTAGTAATAATAATAATAGTAGAAGTAGTAGTAAAATATGTGGAAGGAAGAGACATTAAACTGACTCTGCCAAAGACTTGATCCCATTTGTAAACAAAGGGCTGTTGTGTCTTCATGAAGAGGTGAAACTTAAGCCTGACACAATATGGGTAAAAGAAAAAAAAAGTGGAAGCAAAATGAGGAGGAAAATAACCAGGAACCATAAAAACATTTATTTTTAGAACAGGGATCACAATGAGAGAGGGAAAGATTAAGAGACAGATAACCCATCTTTGGAGAGAGGTGGAGACGTTACCTTTAGGAGCATATGCTTCTCACTGGGCGTCAAGTACATCTTGTTTTCGTAGTAATCCACACAGATGTTCACAATATCAGCCAACAACTCCTCATAACCTGGAATGACTTCTAGCTGCTGATGCAGGCACTTAAAAAAACATAACAACCCACAAGACCCTCAGTAATTTCAAATGAAAGGACAAAAAATTAAAATGTTTCAAGAGTGAAAATTTTATTACTTCAGTGTACAGAGCCAATAAGTATTGGTTATGGCCTTTCCAGATAACAAATGCAGGTACAAAGGACAACAATCTGACAACAATCTTAGACCAAAGGCCTCAAACAGAGGTCAATTATTTTAATTTTGCTAAATTATTTAACTTTAATTATTTAAATAATTCTATCTTATGTTTAAGAGGACAGTCTATGACTTAAAAACAGGAATTAAAGCTTTATAACACACATAAAAAGCAAAACAGTAGTAACTTCACTGAAAGTTCACTGAAGGGAAAAAAAATAATAATATAAAACTATCATACCTGTGTGATCCTGTTATGATTTGCTAGGAACATGGAAAGGTTCTGCGATTCCTGAATAGACTGGGGATCAGCCATTTTCCTCAAAAACTGGGCTGCTCTGAAAGACAACAGAAATCCTACCTTGACCAGGGTATTTCCGTACATACCATGCTAGTTTGTGGCTATGTAATACAGGCCTGTAAAAAGAGCCTTTACCATAAGGTTAAGAGAAGCATTCTGTTTCATTATCTTTGCTTCCCTAAAAATAAGATTTCTACTGCTAAATATTTCTCATACTGCTGGAATAACACAGGGCCTAATTCCAAAGGTCCCAACAATTCACCCTCTCAGAACGGCAACACTAAAAATGCACTGGCATTCACCAATCTCACCTTTTGTAGGCAGAGTGGTCATTTTTGACACTGCACTTCATATTTTTCAATTCATCCAGGACAGCAAACATGTTGATAAACTTTCCCAATGTCAGTAGATACGCTTCAGAAACAAAGTCTTTCCTTCTCTCTGCATGACACAAACGTTTTACCTCACTGCAGAATCGCTCAATGGCCTTTCTCTGGAAAACAGCAACAAATGGGTAATTCAGAGGTGGGGTGAAATGAGAAGGCCTTGAGCAAATAGTCGCTGAGAATAGCCTTGTTCTGACTAGCATCAGGATCCCATCACCTGTTATTTCCCCTTTTCAGCCTCATCATTACCATGTTTCCACCCAGCAGCTGAAATCATTGTTCCAAATATAGACCTTTTAGCTTTCTCGACGAGGAAAATTCAAGCAGCAAAAGTAGTTGAATAGAATGTATGTAGTTAGTTAGTTAGCTGATAGATAGATAGAAAGATGATAGATAGATAGTCTGAAATAAACAAATATCAACTCAGCAAGCAGCAGGGCAGTTTTACCTGCTGAGATGAATAAAATGTGAAAATGAAATGTTAATGTTCTCTTCTGCTTGTCCCCTGCAGCTTTTCAGGTAGAAATTGCAGATCTCAAAACACATGTTCAAAATTGCTGACAGATAATCTTACAGGAAAGAAAACAAACCCACATTTGGTGCTCAGAGCAGCATACCTGTAGCAGAAAATGGCTCTCAGACCTGACCCCAACATTGCTATTCTATTTAGTGTCCCTCAAAAAGTGTTTCGGTACTTTGGGCAGACCACTGATTTGGCTGCTGTTCTTTATAGTGCTACGTTAAAGAGGAAAAACTTCTGTTTCAAAAGGTTGTCATCATCTGAGATCATATTCTGTGGCTTGCTAGTTTGGACTATGTTTTGGGTCACAAGACCCAAACTGAATTTGAGAGACTAAAACTTTGCCCACATCAGTTATGCAAGCAGTTTGTTGACTTAACAGGGGGAAGGCACAGACAGTTTTGAAAATAGTATGGAAGGAACCCAATGTTACACTAAGGCGATTGTTCCGTCAAGGCAAGTGTTTGGGCTTGCGAGATGGAATGATCCCCTCTTTCTCAGCCCTGTGCAAGGACTTCTGCTGGCAGGACTCATTAGCTGAATCCCACCCAAAGTTGAATCATGTCAACTAAGAACTTCAAATAGGTCAGCAATGTGAATGAAAATAATGTTACATTTTTGGCAAATGCGCCAAATTTAAAGCAGGCACACAGCTCTCCCACCTCCCTGCAATGAGATACGGTGAACTAAGGCACATTCCTAGAAGCATTTTCAGCTTTACTCTGCAACATCAGAACTGACCATGCTGATAAGCAAAGGAGATCATATTGAAACATAGGAATTTTGAAGCTCCACCAAAACCTACCTGAAAATACATGAACTTCATGAGCTTTGTAACTTCTGGCTCCAAGACTTCCACAGTCTTTTCATAAATCTCAACCCGATTTGGCTGTTCATTGCACTTTACCTGAAGGACAACACCTATTTTCATTAGTTATCCTAATGGGACAAATCTTCTGCTTTTTTATTTTGACAGCAGCGTGACAGAGATTTGTGATAAGGAGAGTCACCAAGCCAGATAATTTTGTGAGCATTTTCTAAATAGTAATATGTATCAAAAATTATCTTTGGCCAGCAGCACATACTTTATATATGCTTAACACTTTGTTTCTATTTGCATATGGGAAGACATCATAATATTGCATTTGCATCGCTTTTTTTTTGTTTCTAATTTTTTTGGTTTTTTAATTAAATCAAATCTTATTTTCCAAAACAATTTAAATAAAAAACACTGCTTTTTAATTATTTTCCTTTAGAAGAAAAAATATTCCACACTCAGTAAGACCAGATTACAAAAAAAAAATCTACACTTATTTGCATATATTAAATGACTAGCTGAAGAAAGAGATCTTCTGTAGCAGGACAGCCTATACCTATATGAACCTGCCAGAGCCCAATTATTGACTTCAAAGGCCCTGTTCTCTAGCCTGACACTAAAGTCAATTGTGTTGGCAGGTACTAGGGAAAGAGCCTTTTCAGTGATGGCTCCACAAACGTCTGCAATTACCTCCCCCAGAATTCTGGTTGGCTCCCTCTCTTGTGGCCTTGAAGCGGCACCAAAATCTACACCAAGCTTTATTGATGGTGCCCTACATAGATTTTTATTGTAAGCAGTTTTGTGAGTGCTTGTGACCTAAAAGGTGAACTAGAAACAGATTGAATAAATACACACGAAGCCTCTGTGAAGTTAACTGAAGTGTAGCATACACTGCATGCCAGATAGGCAGAACAACAGAAGTAGATACACCAGCCTCTCAAGAATTTGGGCACAATTTTTTTCTTTCTCTCCTAAGAGTCATTCCCTTCATCAGTATGATCTAGTGGTCTTTTAACCTGGTTTGCATAAATTTGCCTGCAATATGCTTCAGTGAGCAAAGCAAGAAACTAGAGCATGTGATCAAAAATTCATGTGAAGCAAGGAAATATTCAGCTGGGATTTACAAAGGCTAAAGGGATAGGGACGCATTAGTCAAACAGCAAAAGATAACCCTTAGGAGAACTGCATATTGATCCAGTTTGGAGTCCATAATGGCACCAATACCAGCACTGCTTGCTGAATTAGAGTATTTCCCAGGCTGCATATAGAGCAATCTGGTATCATACTGAATTCACACTTGAAATGGTATTTATAAGTTAATCACAATAGCCCAGAGGAGGCCTTAACAGTGCTTAGTGCAATGCTATTCTCTGTGACCTGTACGGCATTTGGAAGCTTATGCTGATGAAATAGGAATGACATTGTTGATTTGTGTTGATTTGTTGATTATGGGCATCTTAACAAACACATTGGGAGAAAATTCGGATGCCCAGAAGACAAGCTCCTGACCCAGTAACAAAGGCCCATAAGAACATAAGAAGAGTCTGTTGGATCTGGCCAGTGGCCCAACCAGTCCGGCATCCTGTTCTCACAGTGGCCCACTAAATGCAAGCAGGCCCTAAGCACAGCATCTCTCTCCCCTCCTGTGGTTTTCAGCAACTGATATTCAGAAGTATACTGCCTCCAACCATGGAAGAAGAGCATAGCCATTATAGCTAGTAGATACCGATAGCCCTATCATCCATGAATTTGTCTAATCCCCTCTTAAAGCCACCCCACCCTGACCACACAAACTCAGAACCTCAGCACCACTTCATGAACATTTTGATAGTGAGAAGATGGAAAACGTGTATTATCCTCACCAAGACCCAATACCTTAGGCCAGGTTCTCTGCAATTCTTCTAAATATTTCTATCCCTTGTTCCCCCTGGACTGTAATTTCTGTCTGAGTGGGCTAGGCTTGAGTCCAACAGTACATCTTACCTGGGGAATGGCCCTGGAACAGCTCCTCCAGGTGTAAAGCATCACTGCATACTCATGCCCTTCCTCCAGCATTTCATTCTGGAAGACAGACACATATTTTGGCAGAATGGCAGTGCTGGTTACCACAAAAAACCAATTACACTTCAACCAACTGCACACCGAGTCTCCTTTAGTGTAGGCAGCTGTGTATAATCTATGGCACTTACCATGCTTGAGTGCACTGTAGCTTGTTCAATATACCTAGCAATGCCAGTTACAAAGGCATTTCTGTCCTCAAAATTGGTGTCAAAGTTGGCCTGAGAGCAAATCAAAAAGCAAGGGTTAATGCCACTCGCAGTTAGAGCAAGCTCTCACACAGAGAGTAACACTTATTTGATAGCTGGAACACATAGATTTATTATGCAGTCACTACAGTGTCATTGTCTTTTATCACCTCAAGTAATTAGTCAACAAGGGAAGCCATAGTAGCAGGTTTTAATAAACCGTATGGTGTGGTCATTCACAAGGCAGCAGCCAACAACCTGGATGAGTGAATTCATGCTTATTTGATCATTACTGTGCTTAGAATGCACACCTATAACCAATACATGTTTCCACAAGACAGCATGGAAAGGGAAGCAAAGGGATCATAGCTCTGTCTGAAAGATAGTCAATCAATCTCAGGAAGGAAACTATTTTACAAGAAAAGGTTCCCGTGCTTTCACCAGGGTCAGCATCAGTCAAACTTTCCCCAGAGAAAGCATGCAATGCAAGAGAGGGAAATATATATATATGAGGGAAGAGTACTGAAACTTTATTAAGGCCTGTAATCTCAGTGGTATAAGCTCTCTTCCACCTCAGTCATTTTTTATTATCTAAATAGTCAAAACAGAAAGAAATTGAGGCATAGGATTTAATCACCCTCAGCTTCCCTCCTCCATCCCAACCTTTCAGCTTCTTGCTCTGTTGAAAATATTTAGACCAACACAGGAAACAACTTCCCTGATTTTTTTTGTAACTTCTTATGGAAGAATTTATTATTAAAAGAGCATGGTGTAGCATCAGCTCATGTAGCACTGACCAGTTGTAGCAGAAGATTTACACTGGTTGCACCACGTGATACTTTGGGTCGAACTTGGTAACAGATGTGAGCAGTGGATATGCCACTTTGCATGTTTGCAAAATACTTCACTACAGCCTATTTGTGTCAGCCATCGGCCATAGCAATAAAAGAACATTGGGATGTACAGAGAACAAAATAAAAAGTCAATTATATAAAACACAGTTTAGGGTCATGAATCAGCAATCAAATAGTGGACCTTCTTCTGATTGCCCCAATTAGAAACCTTGCAACCTTTGCAGTCATCCATTGTTGCTTACTGTATTACATATTTCCCCAATCACAATGTTTTCTGCTTGACTTCATAATACCATGAACTGCAGAAATGAATGGCAAAAGCATGCAGGCCCTAGAATAAAATGTTTGAAGACCTGCTGTTTACCTGGTACATGATAGACGATGGAGGTGGCTCAATGCATGGCTGCTGATCAGGTAATGGCAGCTCCTCCAGCAGGTCCACATTGGACAGAGCATCCTCCAGTGTTACGTGAGTCGTCATGGCTCCAAGCTTTCAGACTCACAACTAAACTCAAGGAAAATAAGATTATGTTAGAGAACCAGTGCCAGAAAACTTAGGGATTCAGAATAAATGGAATCAAATTAGACAACAGGCTAACATGCAAACACATGTCCCATTAAAACCAGTGGGAATTAAGCAAGATGTAACTATGGATTAGAATGCAGACTGGGCTGTAATACTATACACACTTAGCCCCAATGTTCACCAGGCCAACAACACTCCATATACTGCTGAGTAAACTCGCATAGGACAAAGCTGCATGGCTGCATTTCCAAAGGGAAACCGCATTAAGATAGCCTGCTGGTAGCCCACATGTGGATCATTGAGATCATTAGGAAAACCATGTTGACTTGATTTGATTTACATACACAAGCAGTTAAGACAAGACTACACCACAATCATATGGTGGGCAGGTAGATAAATGTTTTTGTCTTGAGAGAGATAAAAGAGACACAGATGAGAGGTACAAGGATAATTCGTAGCTTTCTAGTACCTTGTGTATCTAAAGATCTTGTGACTACCTTCTGCATGCTATTTGTGCAATAGTAACCTTGTAATGTGGTTACCATACTATGGGCCAACAGCACACCATTACTGTGGTGCAGCCGCTTTAAGAAGCATTGCTTCACTGTCTTAAACTATTTCCATACACAAACAGTCCCGAGTAACACTCTGGGAACTCTGCTCTGCTTTTTAAAAATGTACAAACTTTATAATTTCATGTACGTATGGAGTCCCCTGAGTATGGAGAAACCAACCCCGTTTATCAGAAGAGAAGTCCTCAATGATAACACTTTCACAAGTGACATCCAGAAAACATTTCCCTTATTTTGCAGTATCTTTCAAAAGCTTCTACTTATCCAGTTGATTCAACTGGAATGATCATGTGCTTCTTTTAATATTCTGTGTACTTTATTTTTCACATCAGAAAAAGGAAACAACCAACTAATGTCTACAGTACTTGCGCAGGCACCTGCAGAGTGGTGGGAAAGTGTGGTTATATCTGCAAAGGAAACACAACCTTGAGAGAACACGTGCAGATTCAGTGCAGCAGATACACTGGCATTATTGCTCAATAAAATAAATGCCTCTTCTACTTCTGTTTATGAGGTTTTATCAATTAAGTTTGGCCTCTGTCAATATAACCCAGAGGCCGACATTGCTGAATAAACTAATTATTATTCCTGAGTCTGTAAAATTCTGATAATTCATCCGAGCACACTATACAACTGTTGAATTATCTTTACATTCCCATGGGGCATTTTAGATTGGATCAAACAACTAATTGATTCTTTAGAGGACAAACTACATTCTCTGAAGTCTACTGAATGGGGAGTTGGGGGGGGGGGAGAGATGTGCAAACGTGTCTATGTCTAGCAGAGGAATGTGTTTCCTCCCCTTGTATCAGGGTACAAGGACTTATGGATGTCTATTTATCTTTATTTATCTGTGGACCAGTAGGCCCTGCAAAACTGTAGTGTTCTTCAAGGCTCTGTTATTTAATGTGTGTTACAATCTCAAGTATGGAAGGGACAACAGATGGACACAACGATCAGATGAGGTAATTCTGAAAAGGTCCTTATGGCAAGTGTGATAAACAGCTGTCACAGCAAAGCAGCTGCCTGCCTAGGCTTTGTGGTCAGTGATTTACAAGAAAAGGTTTCCAGAAGGAAGAAATATGGGTCACACCAACTATTCTCATTTTGAAGGAGCTGAACTGGAACTCCTTACACATTCATAGAACCCAAGAGCTTGCATTTCGTTGCCCCTGGGAGCAAGCCCAAAGGTAGGCGGAGTAGCAATCCTCTTGAGGAATACACACATTATAATAATATTCCCTCAGAGCTACTGAGGTGAATGACTCTTGTTTATCTCACTGCAGTCTTGCATGAAATGAGGTTATTTCCCACAGTTCGATTCTGTCACATTTTTATTCTGTGCATCTCGGGGCTGGTTCACACCTACTGATAAATGTGCAAACCTGGCATTGAGGTTTCCCTGCCAGGTGATGTGAGGTGATATGAAAGTCCTATTTAAGGTGCCTGATATGTGATAACACTTAGTGTTCAGCAGCTGGAGAAGAGGGCTGGAGTGCCTCAGAAAGTGGCCATTAGTCTCAGAACTGGAATGTTGCATGTGGACAAGAGCATCTCTTTCTGACATGAACATTAATTGTTTTGGTCACGCAGAGAAGCTTAGAAAACAATAACAATAAATTTCTTGTAGTTGCTGGATTGTTCCATGTTACATAACGTCTGCAGCCTATTTATAATAGTCCCTTTGGTTTCTGGGCATAAGATACACGACTAACAATGCAATCCTAATCATGTCCACTTAGAAATCTTATTGCATTTAGTAGAGCTTACTCCCAGGTAAGTGGGCTTAGGACGGCAGCCCAAGTTTATCTTTACAAAACCACATTAGAAAGCAAAATATCTTCAGTGCAAACTCCATCCCACATAGCAGATTTCATGCTGTGCTTCTGCTCCACATATTTCTTTGTGCATGTGCTCATGAAATGAAGGAGACTACATGTGCGTTTAACGGCTTCATGACATGGAGAGGTTCAGCAGGCATGGCTGCTCCTGTCACTGCTGGTTGCTTTGAGATGCTGTTTTCTTTGAGGGCGGAAGTTTCACTGGCAGAGTCTCTATGTGAAAATGCTGTTGAAAGTAAAGGAAGCTAGGGCAGGTCTGAAGCTAGAAAGCCTTGCTTACAACATGGCCGAGTATTGTTATCACTCAAATATTGCTTCTTACAAAAGTTTGGCTGTAATACGGAAAGGGGAAAGGATGTACTATTCCCCTCTAAAGTAGCACCATTGTTCATGGATATCATTACCCCAAACAGACAAAAATATTTAAATGAGAACAGTGAAGCAAAATATATGAATATTCTGCATAATTAGAATTGCCAGGTGTTTTTTTCTGGCTTGGTCCCTGTGATTTTAAGAGCCATATCTGCATGCAGAAATGTTAACAGATGAAGCTTTCCCCACCATTTAATTTCCCTACCAAGAAAAATTGCCCCAGCAACATATCTGACCCTTGGGCAGCTGTTCAAAGCACAGGAGCCCTTTCGGGGGGGCGGGGGGGGGGAATGGCAACCCTACCTACAATTGATTCAACTTGAAAAAGCTTACACACTAATCTCATGTCTTTTCCTTTTCAATTCATGATTTTAAGGAGAGATTTTTGTTGCTATAATGGTAGAATTATCAAGCTTTCCCACATGAGCCAAGAACATCTGCTACTTAGTGCCGCCGCTGTCATCATCTCCACAGCCATAAAAGCCAAATAGTTCCTTCTTTTTTCCAGTGATACTGCAATGGGGTCACTGGGTCAGTGATCCTCAAAAGGTCAGCAGGGGGTATTAGCCAACAGAAGCCATCTGTGCCTCGTGGGTTTATACGGGACAGAGCTGACAAAGCGAGTGTTCAGAAGAGAAAACAGGATGGGGTGGGAGGGATATAAACTGTACTCTTTGTGGTTCATGTATAGGTGCAATACTTCCTGCACCGTCATGCCTGACTGACTACTGTTACAGCACCAAGCTCTCAACAGATAACTACATACTTTCTACACTAGAAGTGGATTGCATCAGCTAACTTGAAAGAGGGGACTTTTTCCATTCCCCCCCCCCCACAAAAAACACAAGGAGACTTTTGACCTTTCACACAGCACATACTCTGCTTCAAATTACATGATGAAGCACAGAAGACACTATCTCCAAAAAATCTTAAGTGATCCGCCCCCCTTTCTTAAAAATTATTTTCTGTGCAATGCCTTCTGTTCTTCACAGAATACCTAAAAAGAGTATTTAAGTATTTCCAGACATCACAAAGCCAGCCTAGACCAGCAACTCCCTAGGCAAAATTAGCACTAGGGTAGGATGACCTTGTGCTGTCTGGAAGCACTTGTTCCATGATGAACATGGGAAAACTACTCAATTGGTCTGGGGCAATTGCTTTCATAAATGTGCAGTCACCATCCTATGCAGATCAAAAGAATAGCTCCTCCATGTTTAACAAGGAGCATGTGATTCAGAAATCAACTTGGAACAGCTCCATCTTCAACACTGCAGAATTCCAAAAAACAAAGTTGTGATTGAACAAGATAGTCAAAGAGTCAAACTACTAGAAGACATTTGAATAGCAGCAGGTAATCATCAAAATGCTACCTGCAAAACGGATAATTCAAGCAGGTCAACCAACACACACACACACACACACACACACACTGCAAAACAACAACACAAAACTGCCTCCAAGTAAACCATTAGGAATCAAAACCGTCACTTAGCAATTCTGACCTAAGGAATAGCCCTTCTCAACCTGAGCATCAGTCATGAGCCTGAGAAATACAATACCATTTTATATGCCAAAGGAAATGTTATAGGGACTGTTCGAAACTCTCCATTCACAAGTCACATTCCACATGTGGGAACCGCTCAGGCACAACCAAGGCAAGGTTTCTGGTCCCTTCCCTTGCGCATGAGCCGGTCTTTGAGAAGTGGAGAAGCGTCTTTCTTTTCTGGCCTCAGAGTCACCTGAGTTCTACATAATACATTGCTATGGTGGTAGAGTTGCTGCTGTGACCATAGGTCAGACTATGGCCAACTCATGGGTTCTGACCCACCTGTGGAAGACCATTGGAATATTGCAAAGAAGCTACAATATAATTGAGGCACACATTTACGGAACTACCATCAGCCTAAAGTTTTCAGAACAGCCACATTTTTAATACCACTTCTCATCTCATTCTCTCAGTTCTATGAATTAATATATGACATTCGTTCCCACCACACATCCCTATGCTATCACTTTAGATAGCATAGGGATACTGCTTTACTAAACACTTTATACCAAGAAGAACAATTAGGGGATCCTAGTGGTGCTGTAGAAATACCTGTCGCTTTGATGGATGACTATATATTTATGCTAAGCCAGGACATGGAAGCTATGCAATTAAAGCACTTCCTATAAGCACACATTACTTCTTATGAAATAAAATTCTGCTCAGTAACAATAATAATAATAATAATAATAATAATAATAATAATAATAATAATAAATTTTATTTATACCCCGCCCTCCCCAGCCAAAGCCGGGCTCAGGGCGGCTAACAACAATAAAAACAATCCAACATTCTAAAAACTTTTCACCATAAAATCAATCAGAAACAAATTGATGGCAACCAGCAAGCAGGACCCTGTGCAGATTGCCAGAGGAGGGGGTCAGGCTGCGCCCTGACCAAAGGCCTGGTGGAACAGCTCTGTCTTACAGGCCCTGCGGAAAGATGTCAAGTCCCGCAGGGCCCTAGTCTCTTGTGACAGAGCGTTCCACCAGATTGGTGCCACAGCCGAGAAAGCTCTGGCTCTAGTTGAGGCCAGCCTAACCTCTCTGAGGCCTGGGACCTTCAGGATGTTTTTATTTGCAGACCGTAGGTTTCTCTGTGGGGCATACCAGGAGAGGCGGTCCCGCAGGTACGAGGGTCCTAGGCCGTGTAGGGCTTTAAAGGTTAAAACCAGCACCTTAAACCTGATCCTGTACTCCACCGGGAGCCAGTGCAGCTGATATAGTACTGGATGAATGTGATCTCGCAGTGACGACCCCATAAGGAGTCTCGCTGCGGCATTCTGCACCCGTTGGAGTTTCTGGGTCAGTCTCAAGGGCAGCCCCACGTAGAGCGAGTTACAATAATCCAGTCTGGAGGTGACCGTCGCGTGGATCACAGTGGCTAGGTCAGGGCGAGAGAGATAAGGAGCCAACTGCTTAGATTGGCGGAGATGAAAAAAAGCCGCCTTTGTTATAGCTGTAATCTGCGCCTCCATAGAGAGGGAGGTATCGAAGATTACACCCAAACTCTTAACGGACGATGCTGGCACTAGTTGCACCCCCGCAAGAGATGGGAGTTGCCCCCTCAATCCCATATCGCCCCGTCCCAGCCAGAGGACCTCTGTCTTCGAAGGATTTAACTTCAGCCGGCTCCCACGAAACCATCCAGCCACAGCTTCCAGACATCTGGTCAGTGTGTCTGGGGCCGAGTCAGGATGGCCATCCATCAACAGATAGAGTTGGGTGTCATCAGCATACTGATGGCAGCCCAGCCCAAAACTCCGGACAAGCTGGGCGAGGGGGCGCATAAAGATGTTAAAAAGCATCGGAGAGAGAATCGCACCCTGAGGCACTCCACACATCAGGGAGTGGCGCGATGACAATTCCCCTCCAAGCGCCACCCTCTGTCCCCGACCAGAGAGAAACGAGCGCAGCCATTGAAGGACTGTGCCCTGGATCCCCACGTCGGCAAGGCGGTGGTCCAGGAGTTCGTGATCGACCATGTTGAAGGCTGCTGACAGGTCTAGAAGAATCAGCAGCCCCGACCCGCCTCGATCCAGCTGCCTGCGGAGATCATCTGTTAGGGCGACCAGAGCCGTCTCGGTCCCATGACCAGCGCGGAAGCCGGACTGGAATGGATCGAGAGCTAAGCTAATGAAACATCCACCAAATTATTTGAAAATGCCCTCTTTCATTGTTGTCTACAAAGCGTGACATTAGTTATTTATTTAAGGGGCATATACTGTACTACACTTTCTGAGTGTCCACATAGTACCTTCTCATACAGTATTTTAAAATGCAAACACATTCCATAAAACCTTTTAAAAGTCAGCAACAATAAAAAATGTTAAAATCACCAGCTTAAAACTTTAACTGAGCCTTAACCTAGTTAACTCATTATGTCCCCCTCTATCAAAACCTATTTTTTTAAAAAAAAATGTGTGAGATGGGGGTCTGCCTAATCACTACAGAACTGCATTCCATAATTTCAGGTTATATACATTTGCTCATCAGTCTAACTGCCTTTATAGGCAGGCACTGAAGTCAGTCCTCTGAGTTCTTAAGCTGTGGGCATGACCATATGGCTTCAAGTGATCCTTTAAATAACTTTATTGGCTCCAAACCATTCCGGGCTTTAAAGGTAATAACCAGTACTTTAACATGGGTCCAAAAATGCACTGGCAACCCAATCAAGGTAGCATGTGCTGACCACCTGCCCCCTGCTGATAACCAGATGGCTATGTTCTACATCAGCTGAAGTTTCTGAAACAGATTCAAAGGCAGCCCTATGTGAAACACATTACAGTAGCTCATGCACTGCTAATTCTTCCTAATGGGCCTCTATGGGTTCTAAGGTCTGTTTCATGAAGCCCACACACAGGACACCCCTCACCACACAAAACAGTTGGACGACACTGAGGTGGACAACGCTATATCACAATGGTGATGGACAAAGATGATTTGTTCACTATTATCACCATCACAGGCCAAGACATCATTGTATTAGGTCATTTTGGCTACAAGTCGTCTGACACCCTGTGCTCTAGCCGTGGAGCCTATCACTTAATTACTCTAAGCTCCTACAAGTATATAGGAGCTGATGGGACTCTGCAGATGGCCAGCGCTGACAGCCCAGGTCCCTCTGGTTCAATCAGCCAGCAAGGATGGAGCATCAAAACCATCCCAGACCCCTGGGAAGCTTACAGGTCAAACCTGATCAAGTAATGACATTATCACCTGTTCCAGACAGAAGGAGTGAGTTCTACAACATGCACTGGCTGAGATATAATCTAAGACAGGTCCATGATTGTCATGGAGGCCATGAATTCCTGAACTACACCAGACACCTTGGCTTTTATGTTGAAATCACCCAGAACCATCCACTTCATGATCCTCTGCCCTGTACCGCAAATGCATTGATGTTTTCCCTGTGCTGACTCCTTTCTTTCCTTCCCAGGAATATAAGGCGGTAGAGACGGAGACAATTCCTTGTTACACCCCTAAAGGGACACCCCCCTTCTTCTCATAGTTGAAATGTTAGAATATACATATCTAATACAAGTTGAAATGGAAGACCCAATGACTGCATTTGGATGGGACACTAAACTATGATTTAGCATTAAGTGCACAAGCCTTGAGCTTGCACACTTCTCCAGCTCCCTCTCTTCTCGGGTGGCCACAAGGAATACAGAAGTTTCCATTTCCATCTAACCAGAGTTACTTATTATGTCAGAACAACTCCAGGTGCATACCCTGGTTCTTCTCCATGGGTACTGTGGTGTATCTAATTTCCCATTCTGGCTGCAGTTTCCAACATAGCACCAGAAGCCACTGCAAAAAATCTTCCAACTTTCAGGAATAGCATTTAACTCTTGTTCGGATTTTAAATGACTGTACGCTGCCTTTGGGGAGTGGAAAAGTGAGGTGCACATAATAAATAAAATAAAATAAAAAGCTAAAATGAGGTTGGGGAATGCGAAGGATTGCAGGAAAACAAAACTTAACTGTAAGAAAAACAGATGATCTAGAATATATGCAGAAATGCACACAATGACATCACAGGGAGACTTCTAAAACACTCTAGAAGAGTGTGGTTAGTTCGTTGGTAGGTAGGTTGGTAGGGGCAGTTTCCTAAATGACTTCTATGAAGAGGTGCATCTCTCACTCTGAGAACTGCTGTGTTGTGCAAAGCTTGATTTTAAAATAGTTGGAGCCAGCTGATTACTTACATTTAAGCAACCAAAAATCATCTACACATCCTGAGGTGCAGTCCACTGTCTAATAAAACAAATAACACCTGATCACAGCTTGCCTTCCTTTCCATTTCCTGCAGGTCAGTTCAACCTCATTACTTAAGATTATTGTGATGTGAAACCCCACAGCCCCAGCCACCACAATGACAGCAACAGATGGCTCAGAGGCCCCCTCTGAATCACCAACAATATCCTTTTCAGCTACAACTTCAAATTCTGGTTTGTTCGTTTATTTATTTATTTACATTTAACTCCCACTAGGCACATATGGGGAAAAAGAGTCCAGAGAAGCTCCATCAGAACTCACCCACTTCTATTTGCCCTTCTCATGTTTCCCCCCCTCTCAGATCTCAGCTGTGACTTGTGCAGCAATTCTCTGCAAAACCAATTCATCTCCTGTCATCTGGGACCTTCTTGGCCCTATAAACTAGCTAATTCATTTCCAACCCACTCACACCTTGTGGGTTCAAAAGTTTGACTCAGACAAATGCTTCTCTATAACATTGTTTAAATGTATTCTCAAGGATGGAATGCAGATATGAGTGTACATGACACAGGACAGGGAAAGTTTTTTTTTAAAACCAAGCTTGATTTACCAAATATATTTTGAGTGAATTACAGTACCTCTAATTCTACAAAGTTAAAGTCCACATATCTCATTGGCTCCAACTGCTTCTTTCAGTATGATCTGCAGCATTGTTTTTTCAACTATGTTTATTTGCACCTTCACCTCTACCACTTAATCATCTTTTTTATTTTATTTTTCCAGTTTTGACAATGTGCATGCTTGCTGTGAATCCACATCATTTCCCTTTGAGCATTTTCCATTCGCCTCCCACACCCTGATCTATCTCTGCCTATGCACCACACCTTCAATTTCCCAACCAAAAAGACAGAAATAAACAACAAAAGCAACAACAACAACCCCACAACCACCTAATGACTAAATTACTGACCAACTGTGCAAGGGAATGACAAGCTACGATTTGATCCTGGAAGCCACTGCTTAATTAAACCATATGTGCTCGTTAAGAAAGACAGAATAAGCATTTCATTTTTGCAGAGAATCCTGGGAACCACCACAATTTTTTCCACCCCTACCCCTCCCCACCATAGGAAACAAACCAATCACACGGAACTTGCTTGGTGCTCTATAATAAACAAGGAGGCCTTGAAATATCCCAGGTAGCTCGAGGCATTCTGGGAGATCTCTTGGAAAATCCTTCCTTCGGAACCCAAGCTGGGCCTAATTTATTTCGGCACCTGGCCACCTGCGACACACACACACCCCACCAGGCCTACATCCATGCTTTGAAATGCACCCTAGCAAGCGACACCCCCCCTTGCAAAAAAAAATATATACGGGCGGGGGAGGAGAGCCCGGGGTCTTGCCAGAAGCCTGTTGCAAACCCGTTTGAATCATGGCAGAGCTTTGCAGTCTCATGGTTCAACGCCCTTCAAGCAAAGCTGTCATAGTCGGCCCTTGGGAGGTAACGGGCTCCCAGGCTTGGCAGGGGGGAGACCCCTCCTGCCCAAACACTGCCCAGATTTCCCCCCACATCAAACCACCATCACCTCCTTCCGCCACGGTCGGCGGCCGAAGCGAGCAGATGAATGAATTGCGGGCAGGGGCGGGCGACGGATGTTGACGAAGGTCCGCCGTTTCTGTCGCCGGGAGGAAAACTACCCCGCACCTGCGTCCTTATATGTATATATATATAAATGCAACCCCCACCCCCACGTCCTCCGGGCCGCAGACCCTTCGCCAAACCGAGACAGCCGCGCGCCAAGAGGCATCTTCCCACCCCGCCGCCGCCTTAGTCGTGGCCGCTCCTCCTCGTGCTCGACAGCGGCTCCCCCAGCCGCGCGCGCCGGGATGCCATCGTCGTCGCGCCCCCAGGATCCCCGGCTGCGGGGTGGCGGGATCCTCCGGTGTGGGGTTTTTTTAATTTATTTACCTGGCCTTGGAAGCGAGGATGCTGCCGGCCTCTGCGGCTGGGCTCTGGCGCGGGATGCAGCAGCGAGCGGCGGGCAACGGAGGAGGCAGAGATGCTGAGGCGCCGCTGCTGCCACCACTCGGCAGTCTCCACCTTCGCCGCCACAGCCTCGGCCTCCTCCTCCTCGGATCTATTCGTGTCACACACAGGCACACACACATACAGTCCTAGGCAGACAGGCTCCCTCTCTCTCCCCCTCCCTCCTTTTCACACACACGCACAAAGAGCAGGAAATGGCTACAGCTTGCGCGCTTCCTGAGCTCTTGTGCTCATCGCCCCCCACCCCGGCGCGAGAAAGAAACCTGCCCCCCCCCCCCCGCAACCTCCGCCCTGCACGCCTCGCCTCCGCAGCGTGCACCGACCGTGTCCCCCTGTCAGGCAGCAACTGCACCTGTTAACGACAGGGGACTGGAGTTTCGCGGGTTGTGAAACCACCACCCCCCCGCAAAGCCCGCCCTCCTTGAAACTGCTGGAGGAATGGGCTTTGCTGCTGGAGCAAATTCTGTAGGCAGACTCAGGGAAGGAGGGGAGAAGAACGACAGAAATCGGCGGCATGAGCAGCAACTGCGCGTCCGCTTGCTTGCTTGCTTGCTTGCTGTGAGAAAGAGTGAGCGCCTGCCTGTTGGCCTCGGCGTTTCTCTCATCTTAAGGGCTGAATAGAGAAGCAGGAGGCTCCAAAAAGAGTGAGATAAGGCAATCAGTTTAAACATGGGTAGGCAAACTAAGATCCTGGGGCCGGATCTGGCCCGCGGACGGTCCGGGAATCAGCGTGTTTTTACAAGAGTAGAATGTGCCCTTTTATTTAAAATGCATCTCTGGGTTATTTGTGGGCCTGCCTGGTGTTTTTACATGAATAGAATGTGTGCTTTTATATAAAATGCATCTCTGGGTTATTTGTGGGGCATAGGAATTCATTCATTATTGTTGTTCTTTACTCGTTTAGTCGTGTTCGACTCTTTGTGACCCCATGGACCAGAGCACACCAGGCACTTCTGTCTTCCACTGCCTCCCGCAGTTTGGTCAAACTCATGCTGGTAGCTTCGAAGACACTATCCAACCATCTCGTCCTCTGTCGTCCCCTTCTCCTTGTGCCCTCCACCTTTCCCAACATCAGGGTCTTTTCCAGGGAGTCTTCTCTTCTCATGAGGTGGCCAAAGTATTGGAGCCTCAGCTTCAGGATCTGTCCTTCCAGTGAGCTCTCAGGGCTGATTTCCTTCAGAATGGATAGGTTTGATCTTCTTGCAGTCCATGGGACTCGCAAGAGTCTCCTCCAGCACCATAATTCAAAATTCTTCGGCGATCAGCCTTCTTTATGGTCCAGCTCTCACTTCCTTACATCACTACTGGGAAAACCATAGCTTTTACTATACGGACCTTTGTTGGCAAGGTGATGTCTCTACTTTTTAAGATGCTGTCTAGGTTTGTCATTGCTTTCCTCCCAAGAAACAGGTGTCTTTTAATTTCGTGGCTGCTGTCACCATCTGCAGTGATCATGGAGCCCAAGAAAGTAAAATCTCTCACTGCCTCCATTTCTTCCCCTTCTATTTGCCAGGAGGTGATGGGACTAGTGGCCATGATCTTGTTTTTTTGATGTTGAACTTCAGACCATATTTTGCGCTCTCCTCTTTCACCCTCAATAAAAGGTTCTTTAATTCCTCCTCACTTTCTGCCATCAAGGTTGTGTCATCTGCATATCTGAGGTTGTTGATATTTCTTCCAGCAATCTTAATTCCGGCTAGGGATTCATCCTGCCCAGCCTTTCGCATGATGAATTCTGCATATAAGTTAAATAAGCAGGGAGACAAAATACAGCCTTGTCGTACTCCTTTCCCAATTTTGAACCATCATTCATTATTATTTTTCAAAATATAGTCCGGCCCCCCACAAGGCTGAGGGACAGTGGACTGTCTGAAAAAGGTTGCTGACCCCTGAGTTTAAGCCTCACCTGTGCAGCATTCAGCCAGCCCTAGGTTGTCAAGTGTATGCTTCTTATTTCCACCCTTTCTTTACCTAAAAAAAAGGGGGAATCACACACCCATAAGTGTGTGGAAATGAAAAGGCAGCCCAATACAAAACAAGTGAAAAGGAAATCAAGTGAAAATGAAAAGGTAGCCAAATAAAAACACTCCAAAAATCTTCACAAGACCAGGTACAGAAGCTAAGGGAAAGAAAGAAGGTAGGGTAGGAGAGGGGAAATTGAGGCATGAAAGGGCAAAAAGGATAAATTAAACCTCAAGAGGAATTTCACAGGGCTTAAGAAGAGTATAATTTTAAGGAATTCAAACTGTAATACAATAAAATGCAATATATAAAAAACAAAGGAAGCAATTTGGGAACAATTTAGGAAAAAACTGTTTTCAACCCTGATCAGATCTGCCTGTAAATCACAACCAAGTTCAATTGGGCTTTTTTGTTTTGTTTTAAACCCAACATGTTTTGTTTAGGTTTTAGTGGCCTTGTTTAATGTACTTTTAATGTATTGAGATTAATGGATATAATTTAGTCATAGCTATTATTTCATTGAGTCTACTCTGAATATGGCTAATCTTGGATTTTTCTGATGTTTTATTATTATTTTGTTTGGGAATGATTAACAAAATGTTTGACACAAGGTGCTCATTTATTTACTAATCCAAAACGATTTCAAAAAATGTGTAACAGCAAGACTTTTATGCAAAACTATGTACAGTATCAGATTATTATAATTCCTTTACACCGAGGACAAGCAAGTCCTGAGTTGTACATTGAGGGGACAACTCTGAAATGCAAGAGCAAGATACAGCTCCACCTCTTTGAGGGCAATGCCATTGTTGCGCCCATAAGCTAGGTTTAAGGTACCATTTAGCTTCTAGCTTTCGTATCTCTGTTTTTAACACTGTCAAAGATAACTCTGCAGCAAAGTCTCTCTTCCATAGGATACAGCCTGGGCCTTGATTTAGCTGCAATGGTCTTATGCAACAATTGTGGTCCTGGATGCAGATGTACTTGCACCAGAAATACATTCAGTCAGTTAAGTAGAGCCTGGATGAGATGTGTCTGGACTATGGACATTAACACATGGAACACATGTAGGCTGCGTTTACCAAGCATAGGCAAACTCTGGCCCTCCAGATGTTTGGGACTACAATTCCCATCATCCCTAGCTAACAGGACCAGTGGTCAGGGATGATGGGAATTGTAGTCCCAAACATCTGGAGGGCCAGAGTTTGCCTATGCCTGGTGTATACTGTGGCATTCTTGCCAGATCAGGACATTTGTTTTAAAGTTCCTGTTTTGGGGCCAACCACCAATATCCAATAGAACTCTCCTTTATATATAAGATTTGTTAAATGCGAACCTGTGCATTGAAACTTTTTGTAATGATAGAATTTACATGGAAGACAATAGGACATATTACTCTCCAACAGCTTGTAATAGTTTCCTCATCTCATCTACATATTCCATATTTCCGTTATTATTTATTTCCCAGCATTTTTCTAAAAGAATCTCTAGTTTTACAATCTGAAAATGGTCAAAGAGGCTTACAAAATTTATACAATGAAAACACGATACAAAAACATAATCACAGCAATAACAATGTATAAAAACACTTAAATAGCTATACTATTCTAATACAATACAATCAGTTCAAAGTCATCCTCAACTGGAGAACAGTCCAGCAGGGTATTTTATAATAATGCACATTGTAATTGACCATTGGAAATGGGTAAGCAGGTAAAGGGCCAGTTCAAGAAATTTTGGCAACTAAGGTGGAAGTTCAATGTAATGTACATTATATATCATATATTTATATTTCTCTCATGTAAAATAAAGTAAAAATTTGCTGTCATTAATAGCATTCAGCACTTGCCACCTGAGGTGCTCACATTTTTTTTTTACCCATGTTTCTTGTAACAACAGTTTTTAAACAGTTGATAGTGAAAGAATATATTATACAATATTTGTATATTAGCTAACCCTGCTGAATATATATATTCCCCACCCTTTCTTTCAAAACATTATGTAAAAAGTGAAAATAAACAAGTAGCAGAATCCTATATTTTATACTCCAAAGCTTCAAAGCAAGCAGTCCATTCCTAACTTTCCCAATGTACAAGATGCAGTAATGAGTCCCACCTGTCCCTGCTGTGTCCTATGTTAATCCATGCAATATGTTTTTCAAGAAGATTGTATTTTGAATTTGCTGTCAAAACATTTGTTTATGAATAGCTTAATATTCCCGTTCAGCTTCAAGCAGGCTTGGAGGACGAGAGTCATACTTCAGTTCCCCTTGAAATGAGTCATTTTTCAATAAAAAAAAAAGTGTCAGCTCCATAAAGCAATGACAGTTCATCATCTTCAATATCGGTATCACCATGTGAAACAGAAGATAGACCCCTGAATCCTCACTGAACAGATAATTAGACACAACCCTGAAAGCATCTTGCATTATCCGTTTTCTCAGTTTGTGTAGGACTTTTAAATAGCCAGGATTCCTGTCGCTAGTTCTGTCCCAGGTCAGCTACTTCAAGGTGAATGAATACATCTGAACAAGGTGTGCTAAACGTGGTCATGCCTTTCATATCTTTTTTCTTTTTTAATTAAGAAGCAGCTTCCTTTCATCTTTAGTTAAAGATCAGTTTCAGATATTTCGTTGAGCTGGTAGAGCAGGGTAGAGAAGGGGGGTCTGTCCTCTTGCTTCTGAAGGGACAACATAGAAGACAACACTGAAGACCGTATTGTGAAGGCCAATAGCAACCAGAGAAGCAATTAATTAATGAATTTTTGCAGGATTTCTATACTGCCCGATTGTAATAAAAACTCAAAAGTGGTTTACAAAAAGAATAAAATTACCATGGAAAATACAGTTAAAAACAACTATTTTAAAACATTCAAACAAATAATTAAAATCAACAATAAGCTAAAAAAAACCATGCCAGTATTCTTACTGAAAACCTTCTAAGAAGGAATAATAATAATAATTTATTTGTACCCCGTCTATCTGACTGGGTTGCCCCAGCCACTCTGGGTGGCTTCCAGCATATATAAAAAGTATAGCAGCTGCAGTGTTGTTTAGTAAGCATTACATGATGGTGAAAACAATAGACAGCAGCTCATATGTGACAAGCCAGCCCAGTCCCGTTTCTGTGCAGTGAGCGCTTTTTCTTCTGGTACCAGACAAAGCTTCCTCTCACCAGGAAGCAAAAGGCTAGGTGCAGAATATGGCTGAGGGCCCCATGAGCTGGGAAATAGGTGAAAAAGGTTTCTTCTGATTGTGGCCCTACCTCGTCATCATCATTCTTAATTTTAATCTGACAAGTATGTTAAAGCTTACGAGAATTATATTGCTGATGAAAACGTAAACGTCCTGGCATTGGTAATCTAGTTAGCACCTGCAGTGGGATAACCCCACCCTAACATGATAGATTTTCCAGAATTTTTGACCAATTAAAATTCTAAACCTGCATATTATTTTTCTTAGAATGTTTAAATGTGTTAGCATGTAATGTGCTCTCCTTAAGTAAAGACCAGTGCTGTTTTGGATCCCCCTTTACGAGGTGGCATTCTGATCCCTCTTCTCATATATGAAGTAATCTGCACCTGTTCTAGTACTGACCTCACTCCAGCAATGTCTCATGAGCGTGTAAATGGTATTGGAGGCCAGTCTGGGCTTATACAAACGTAAACCAGCACTGATTTCTTCCACCACTTCAGCGTTGGTCCGGTTCTCGTAAGGCATTTTGCCTTCGCTGAATATCTCCCACATCAATACTCCTGAAAGAAAACAAGCAACATATAATTTTGGAAGAGAGCGCATCCACATTAATGTCATGGCCCGCCTTTCTCCCACAGACATCTTCTGTGTCTGGGAGGCTACTTGGTTTACTGAGGAGCCCTGGGCAATCGTCTTCTAGGGCACAGGTGGCACAAATTTGATTGAAAAGAGGTACATGTGCATAGCTATTCCTACCACATGGCGGTGGCAGCAGAGAATCCTAGAGTTAGAAGGGACCCTGTGGATAATCTAGTCCAGGGGTCAGCAAACTTTTTCAGCAGGGGCCCGGTCCACTGTCCTCAGACCTTGTGAAGGGGGCAGACTATATTTTGGAAAATATATATGAATGATTTCCTATGCCCGACAAATAACCTACCTCACATGGTTATTGTGAGGATTAAATGAGGGAGGGGAGAATCATATATGCCACCTTGAGCTCCTTGGAAGAAAAGGTGGGATATAAATACAACAACTAAAATAAAATAAACCCTGAGATCACTGGATGAAACAATGGTTTTAACTGTAACGGTTTTTAGAATGTTTTAAAACATGGGTAGGAAAACTAAGGCTCGGGCGCCAGATCCGGCCCAATCGCCTTCTAAATCCGGCCCGCAGAAAGTCCAGGATTCAGCATGTTTTTACATGAGTAGAATGTATCCTTTTATTTAAAATGCATCTCTGGGTTATTTATGGGGCACAGGAATTGATTCATTATTTCCCTCCAAAATATAGTCCAGTCCCCCACAAGGTCTGAGGGACAGTGGACCGGCCCCCTGCTGAAAAAGTTTGCTGACTTGTTTTAAAATGAATCTTTTTAAGGTATTTTTAACAGTTTTGGAATTTTTTATTTTTTTTAAAGACTGGCTGTCTTTGCTGCCTTGGGCTCCTTCGGAAGGAAGGGTGAACAGAATTTCAGATAAATAAATACATAAATAAGGTGGCTTCCTATGTTGAGACTAAATGAGGCTTACAATAGAAATAGTCTCACTGGTTTCCTGATTGTCAGTATGTTATGTGTTTGCCTCTGCCTATATGTGGGAGCCAGGACTGATCAATTGCATTTATATCCCATATTTTCTTCAAGGAATTGGAGGTGGCTTGCATGATTCTCTCCCTCCTTGTTTAATCCCCACAACAACCCTGATAGGAATACTAGACTGAGAGGCAGTGACTGGCCAATGTCACCCAGTGAGCTTCATGGCTGAATGGGGAATTCAACCCTGACCTCACAGATCCAACTGGAGAACAGCCTTTACCAAAGGTGTCATGGACTTTGAAGATGTTCAAACTCAGGACAAAAGGGAGAAATGTGCTAAGAGGAAGGCACACTTGGCAAATCCATACTGTGATTAACTCCCGCCAGGAAACCTATATCCCCACAGTGGAAGGATGTATGGGTCCAGAATTGGCCTCCACAGTCATTTACAGACTCACTGTTAAGACCGTGTTTATGGAAGACAATCTTACATGGCTGCAAGTGATTGCCAAAGAAGTAGAATCCTGACATTCTAACTACTACACCACACTGGACTTTACCATTGATTCTCCACAATGATCTCATGTAAATTATTACAATTTTCTTTGTTGCAGACAATGCAACTTCTTCACTGGAGTTATGATCTGTCTGCCAACTTGCTTTTCAAAAGGGTCAAAATTAATTAATCAAACACAACTGCTGAATCAAAACACGGTTAAATCGAAACTGTGAAACTCACTTTAAACAAGTGTTGCTGTTCTGCATGACTAGAAACAAACCACCCAAAACACTAACTGGGACTTCAAAATAAAGAAGCAAAATGGAAAGGATATTTTCTTAATTGCAGTTGACAACTGTATGCAAAAAGCACAGAGCTACCCTGTCTCTAGCGGAATTCCGTATTCATATCAGCTAAGTAATGCCGGCTCTCAAGAAGCATCTTCATGATACAAGCACTTTGAAACATTTATAAATCTAGGGGATGCCCTTCCAGGAGCCTTTATTGGTGAATAAGCAAAATTACGAAACTCTTAGTTGAAGTGCTCACTCATAGGCAAAGCTAGTTGTCATTCCTCAGGGTGTTTTGATCCAGGTCACAGTAGGATGGTTTAATGACCCAGTGGAGAATGTGAAAAGATTGAGGGGTAGCAAAGCGGAAAGGCTCGCAGAAACACGATGCCATGACTTGACAGAAGAATCCTCTTATGCAAACCATGCTATGCAAATTAATAATAAGTCACAGACCATGCTGGCGCCTGCAATCCCCCCCTCCCCATCTATAGGAAATGTTAAGCCAAATATGGTTTAAAACATATTACATTTAAATAATAATAATGTAAGCCTTTTTACACAAAAGGGATATGAGGACGAGGCTGGAACTTCTTATCTAGAAAGGATTAACAATGGAAGGTCTTTTCAAGAAGAAGAACTTGAAGTAATTAAGTGAATGGGAATTTTGAGATTAAAGGCTCTTACCGAATGACCATACATCAGATCTGGTACTATACCGACTATAGGAGAAAACCTCTGGTGCTGACCATTTGATGGGGAATTTGGTGCCCATGGAGCTGGTATACTGATCATCAAGGACGTATCTAAAACAGAGCAATGTGTTTAAGGCCACAACCCATTTGAATGATTCCAGGGTCCACATTACACAAAAACCAGAATGCATACATTGCAAGCATAAGAATCAGTTCTCAGGATCTCATACAATATTGTGGGTGAGTATTGGGGTTTTTTTTGGGGTGGGGGGAGTTATTGTTTTAGTTTGAGTTGTTTACTTGTGTTTGCATTTTATTCTGTGAACCACCCTAAGATCTTGTGATGGTGGTATATAAATTGAATTAATAATAATAATAAATACTGTGCACTATGCTAACATAACATTCTCCTTATAATACATGATTACTGGTGTAAGAGGATAATATGTCCTGGTCCAGACGGGAAGCTAAACCAAATGGTTCACTGCCTCTGGTTCCATATTATCAGATACTGCCAACCATTTCAACAGCGCTGTTAACTACAGAACATATCCGGCTAGCAACTGGTGAAATGATGCTGGGAAAACAGCAGGTGATGACAGTGGTTTAACAGTTGATGGGATTTCTTTTCCAGAGGGTTGAATGTGGTTATGATAGAGGCATCTCATTATTTTCTTTGTTCTTAGTTTTTATAGGTTTTCACAATGGCTCAAACTGTTTGATTGGAAATGACAGTGGGGCAAAAGAAATTAAGTGTGGAAATCATGAGAAATGGTGCCTCCAGCACTATGAGTTCACATTTTAAAAAAAAACATTGTTAAAGGAGGGAACAGCTAGAGGAAGTTTCAGCAAGAACAGGACAGCTCCAGACTAAATGTATATTTTGCCACAATGAAGTAGCTGCTGGACACATTTCAAAATGAGGGGGAAACTTTAGTGGAATTCTGCTCATCCAGTATGCATACAAGGTTCAAATTACCGTGACATTCCAAAATCTGACACTTTGACAACTTGGAATTCTCCTACCAAACAATTCCGAGCAGCCTGTGTAGAATGGAGAAAAAGAGAGTATTAGTAGGGCTGAATTGAAACAACCCATTATTTCTCAAGAGCAATTTTAGCTGTGTTGAAAAGTACATCCAACACCTTTGAACATTTTTGCACAGAGGTTGTGAAAACATTTGCATATTCAATTACATATCTCAGACTTGCTCCTCCTCTTTTAATCAGATTAGTCTGTCTTCTTCACTCAACGACATACGGTAATCATGTGGTCAAATCTGATTGGCTGGGTTCATGAATATGTTTGATCCATGTAGATCTGCCCTCATTCTCAGCAGACTGTGTTCCCTCACTAATATCTTCATGTAGCAAAACATAATTGACTGCATAGTTATGTGATATCATCCCATTTAGCATGTGATTTCCGTTGGCTGGGATCGCCCATGTGACTGGCCAGTCTGTGGAAAAACTTGACAAGGACAATGGCACCAGAGCCTCAGCAGGTAGAGAAAAAATAGCATTTGAAGATGAGGGGGTGGGTCGCCTAAAAGAGTAAATATTCTGACAATAAAAGGATTTTTCAGGAAATAACTATAATGGCCCCACAACCGCTATTTTTGGCTCACATACTGAAATGGAATAATATTTGTTACAGTCCTAATTATTTAAATTATGGTTTGTAAGTGGTGATAATTTCATTTCCTTCTTAATTTAAGAGCTGCTAATTTCTTTACAAGAGGTACAGACGGACATGACCCAGACATACCAAGTCTCTGTGGATGACAGACGCTTGTTCCAGATAAGTCATTCCTTCACACACATCTTGGCACATTCCAAGGAGCTCTTCCTTTGAGAAACTCCCTCGCTGCCTCTTTAGATAATCAGCTAAACATCCATGCTCCATGAATTCAAACACTAGGCACATAGGAGCTTGTTGCATGCATACCCCATGGAGCTGGACTAATTTGGGGTGGGAGAGCTTCCTGTTGACATAAGAGGAGAAATCAGTGTAGTCATGTGAGGTCCTTTGCAGAAGCTGATATATGGGCATATTCTTTTCATTTAAGAAAAGAGCAAGAAAATCAATGTGAAAGAAGAAAACCAGACCCAGGAATGGTATACACACAAATTGTGGGTCCTGGAAAATTTCATGTTATATTTCTCTCATCATTGTATGAATCTCTTGAAAAGTAAGATGGATTCTGCACTGCTTGCACAAATAAACAAAATGTAATTGACATTTCCCCTATTTTCTGTTCAAGCAACAGCCTTGCTGAATGTAGTTTAAATACTCTTCACATACGCAATGCATTTAAATACTTCAGAATGTGTATAATAAATGCTCATTAAGTTTCCCCAACAACCTGAGGTTGCTGTGTGTCTTTATGAAAATAAGCATCAGATATTAATACAATAGGGATTTTTATTGAAGGAGCTATAAAAAGCAGAAATTATGCCTTTCCTTTGAGTATAGGACCAGTGACATCAAAGTTAATCTTTCATTTCCAACTTCACCCTTAGGAGAGATTGTGCAGCATCAAAAGTCCCAGTGGAAACAGCATTTTACCCCATCTTTATATTGATTCAAATTACTGCTTTTTAAAATCGAAAATATTTTCTTCAAGCTTTAAAATAATGGATGCCACATTTTTCATGTTTGTCATTGTGTCTAGAGAAATATTATCTCAAAACAAAAGCAAAAAATCATACAATCGAAAAAGAAGAATCTCTGAGCCAAGCAAAGACTGCTGTAAAAATAGCCTGCTGTATGCCAGCTTTAGATTCCTTATCCCTCTAGAACTGCCCAGTGTTTAAAAGGACAACATAAAGATCCATCATCAACCAGAAACTCAGGCTGAAATTATATCCTTAGCTGGGACTGGAAATAACTCCCATCAAATTTCTGAGTAGATATATAGGACTGCACTAAGTAGCCTCCAA
Organism: Podarcis tiliguerta; assembly: GCF_965153285.1. Taxonomy (NCBI): domain Eukaryota; kingdom Metazoa; phylum Chordata; class Lepidosauria; order Squamata; family Lacertidae; genus Podarcis; species Podarcis tiliguerta. The sequence goes on from NC_139535.1 coordinate 58,229,457, forward strand.
TCATCATGACTTCATTAATATTTATCCGTGCATATGTCTGCACATAGATAAAAAATGAAATTCAGTGGTTAGCTCTTATTGTTCCAGTAAAGACCAATTCCACCAAAGTACAGGGACAAAGAGAACCTTACAAAGCACTCATATATCCCACAACTTTTCAGCCTGTATTTGAAGCACAACATTCAGTACATTTTAATTCTGGTTATAGAGATTGTCCCAAACTGGACATTAGTGAAGGTTGCACTAAGAGATAAACAGTCATGTTGCCATTCGATTCATAACAGGAAATGGTGTCTCTGTTTTACACGACATTGGGTTCACCTGACATCATTCTAAAGGCTTGACACAATGTAATGGACCTTGACTGGTATTGGACCTTGGCAGGATTGCTTACATCATGACTTGGGCCTCCTCAATGAAGTCTTCTTCTGACATGGCTCCTGTGCGAATGGTTTTTATGGCCACTTTCATCCGGCCCAGCCAGTAACCAAGATGAACCACTCCAAACTGGCCAAGGCCAATCTCCTGCTCAAATGTCAGTTCCTGAGGATTAATCATCCATTTTCCTAGGATAAGGCAGCAGAAGAACACTTTCAAGCCTGTGTAGTGCTTTATGAAAGAAAAGGAGTGCAGCAGTACTAGGCCTTTTACAATACCACCAACTATGATAATAGATTTTAAGGGTTTGAGAAGTTTCATTCAAATTTTAACAATTGAAGCTTGATAATAATGGAACGTGGTTAGTTTCTTATAGTAATTCATCAGTTTTCCATTAGACTGCACCATCATACATATTTTGTTTTAAACACGCCCCCCATTGCCCCCATGCACTCCCCAAATCTGCTTGGGGGGCATTCAGGGAAACCCCAAAGCAGAATACAGATGGAGGAAAGGGGAAATTGTTCTATTGGACAAGCAGAAATGTTTGCACGGATGGAACAATCTCCTGAGCGTTCCATTGAATTTCACCCTTAGTATTTAAGATACTATGAGGTTCTGTTGTTTTTGCTAAAAATACATTTCTACTTGATCCATTCATTGATGTGAGCCTGTTCTCAGTAAAAATGGATGCAACATTAACTTCTATAGAGTCATAGCACATGTCATTTAGACAAGTGGAACCATTATGCCAAATGAATATAACTAAAGAATAAAAACACAAGTCAACGCAGTCTCCTCACCATAGCTTAGGCCAGCAGTAACAGGAGCCTTTTCTCTCCAGGAGCAAACAGCATACCTCAAACGAGTAACAAGACCTGCATGATGGCAAATATATATACATGAATTGGAGGAAAAGGTGAAACTGACTGCTGATTGTTGGAAGGGGTGGAAAAGAGATGGGCCATGGAGCCAAGAGTTAATGGAGACTAAGGAGATAGATGACAGCCACATTTCACATAATATGTTTGAATATGTCTATGACTATATGATTCATAGAGACGTTATATCCCAAGGAAGTTCTATGAAACTCTGTCAGTGTAATGTTTGGGCCCAGTGTGACAAATATAAGAGACAAGGTATAACTTACGATTATTCAGATAATCAGAAACACAGGTAATTTACACAGGGCTGGATAAGAAAGTTGAACTTGTTCCCATTTAAATTTGTGTGAATTAAGTTATGGGAACTAAGTTCAATTAACAGAGCAATCCAAACTCCCCACTGCTGACACCAAGACTCTGCAGAGGCACTGCTGCATCTGCAAACCAACCACTCATATTTAAAAACAGCTGAACTGAACTTTGATTTCCAGAGCAACTTTAAAAAATATATTAAAAAATCCAAACATCTTCAGATCATTTCAAAGCTGTTTCTCCTGTTCTTGCCTGGACATACCTCCTGCATTGTGCTGGTGATAGGTGATCAGTTCCGGGATACAATCAAAAACATGCTTCTCTGCCAAGTAGTATCTCCTGGGGATGTCGCTTGTCTCCTTGATGTGATAATGTTTTATAACAGGGTTGTTCTCATTGCTTAAAGAGACAAAACCAACAAATAAGGTTCCTCTCAAAACAGTATAGAAGCAGCTAAAAAACAAACAAATTAGAATTACCAAGCATCAATGAAACTTTGGGCACATACCGTAGATATGACGTGGAAAACACAGACACAGACACATACACACACATACACACAACCAAAAAACACTTATTTGACTCTAGGAGCCTCTACTTTTTTAAAAGGTAGTGAAAAGAAACCCTTCCATTGTTTCTCTTTAAACAACAATTAGAAAGAGAACCTTTAGAAGGTCACACTTTGGAAAGTCTGGGGACAGATATGTTTCATACCTTGTTAAATGATTCAATATTATTATTGCCAGATGGACAGGGTATAAATAATAAAATAATAATCATTATTGATATATTAATTAAATTTATATTCTGCCCTTCATCTGAAGATCTCTGGGTGGTTCAAAACCCCCCCTGATAAAAGCACAAAATAAATAGTTATAACAAAAGCAAAACAATACCTCCCCCCCAAAAAAAACCTCATTTAAAATGCTGTGGGATATTAATCAACCAAAGCCCTGGTTGAAGAAGAGTGTTTTCACCTAGCACCTAAAGATATATAATGAAGAGAGAGAGCATTCCACAAACAGGGAGCCACTGCAGAAAAGGCCACTCTCTGGACCTGTTAATTTAGTGTGATCAAATTTACATTTACTGATTTGTAAATATATATATAGAGAGAGAGAGAGCGCGCCAATCTGTCATGTAAAATAAATGCAGGAATTTACAACTGATACAACACTGTGCATCAAGATTTCTGCCGTGACATTTTCAGGGAATAATGTTCCCATTTTTATTACAGTTCAAACACATGTTTTGGGAGGAAGAGAAGAAAACAGAAAGCTGTCAAGCTTGTCAAAATATTTAAATAGCCTCTCAGTTTTTAAAATTAGTATTTTTATTTCCTTTCACAAAACACAAGAAACAAAAACCCAAATAACAGAACCACGGCAAACATCTACTGGGACTTGACTTGCCTCAAAGCCTTTGTGAAAACTGAGACCGTGTATGTGCCAGGTTGCCTTGAATCTCTCACCATGAAGGCTCCTTCCTTACCCTGAAAAGGAGGAGATGGAGAAAGTCAGAAAACCAGAGCCGATGAACAGTGATGCAACAGAGGCTTCAGAATCCCTAAACTAAGTGGCTGAAGCCATATCACCATTCCCCCAATTCACATCTCCGCCTGACCTAGAACAAAGTATAATGGTGTTGGTGCTAAGGCAGGAAGTTGGGCTTCTTTTAAAAAGAACAAACACAGGTGGTACAAATATGAGAAAAGAAAGAGCCAATCCTCAAAGATGCTTGGTTAGCATAATGTATTATATTTTATCCTGCTTTTTAGAGGAAGTCTGTAGCTCAGTGGTAGAGCATAAGGTCCAGGTTCAACCAGGTAAGGATGGGAGAGACACCTGCCTGCAACTGGTGGTGGAAGGATTACTACTTACAACCCAGCAAATTATATAATCAGGCAATTCAGAGGATTGGATAGTGACTTTAAAAATCATTATTTTAAATTAATTAAAATAATATCTGTATCACTACCAATAAGGAGGAAAAAGAACATTGTAGCATTGTGACAACCTAACCCTCCCCCCAATAAAATTACATTACTAAAACATGTAAAAAATACATTGCAAATCACTAGATCAAATTACTATATACAGTGGTGCCTCGCAAGACGAAATTAATTCGTTCTGCGAGTTTTTTCGTTCTACGAGTTTTTTCGTCTTGCGAAGCACCAATGTGTATTGACGGTTTCCCATAGGAATGCACTGGCGGTTTAAAAAAAAAGGCGCAAGACGTTTCGTCTTGTGAAGCAAGCCCATAGGGAAATCTGTCTTGTGAAGCAACTCAGAAAACGAAAAACTCTTTCGTCTTGCGAGTTTTTCGTCTTCCGAGGCATTTGTCTTGCGGGGCACCACTGTAAACATTGCTAGATTACTCCTCTGAGAAAGCCTGAGTGGACAGATCAAATCTTATAAGGCACCTTAAAATCCCTGTAGGTTTTTGCCTGATGTTCACTAGAAGCACATTTCAGTGTGGCATAGATGCCACCATTGTAAAAGCCCTGGTCTTATAGGACATGTTGAACATCAGGAGCATATGACGCTACTAAGAGTGTCGTTGCATTTCCCCAAAATGTCTCTTTTGCAACATGTTCAAAGTAACAAAGGCATAAAAAATTTATATCCAAGAAAAATAAAAGACCACCACCATAGGGAATTCACTTTACCTCTTCCTTGAGCAGGGCTTCTGCCTTGCTTCTGCTGATACTCTTGTTGTACCACCTGCAATGGTCAAAAAAGTCCCAGAATGTGAGGTTAGGCTGTACAGCTTTAGCTGTAAACTCTTTGGCATTGGAGTTATTTGGGTTACTTTCTTGTTTTTATGCTGCACATAAAATGGCCCATGAACTATCATCAATGTTAACTTGTGAAGAACATACTAAGGAAATCAGAATTTATTTATCATTACAAATTAGGCAGATTCTGAATGTTCAGGGCATGCAAAAACTGCATGGCTATGGCCACGTCTGGTAAAGGAAAAGGAAAGTTACTCTCCACAATTCAGCAGACTAAATATTCCTTGAAATAGCTTTCTGCCCCTTGAACAGATAATATCCCCCTTAACTAGTTCCACAAACCTGTCTATCAGTTTAACCCTCCCAAACCTGAAACAAATTTACACCTTCATTTGGAAGGTTTTTTTTAAAAAATCTACTCAACTGAATTCTCACTCCCTTGGTAGTAATAATCGCTTAGCCTTAGATCTATTTAAGTTTTTGCTGGCAGGAGTGTCCCATCAGCAGCAAAACGCTCACATCAGCAGAAAGAAGTCAATAGTCTTTCATGTATTTCACCTTTCCCCTGTACCCTTAAAAATATGCTTTAGGGGCTTTGGGGAACCTCTGGAGGCTGAGACACAGTGCAGGGAAAGAAGAGATTGTTGAGAAGTCCCTGTACCTCCGGGTACCTTCTACTATGCTAGATCCCAGTTCCCTCTGCAAATGGAATGAACTCTCCATTTGTGGCTAGCTGGGATCCATGCCAATGTTGTAGCTAAAGAGGAAAAACAATCTTACTCATATATTTGCAGATTTTCTGGTGATTTTTCTACCACGTAGCTGCTTGGTACATATCCTTCATGCCTGTTAAAAACACAATGCTCTAATATTAGTACACTAGAAACCCAGGCATCTTCTACCCAAAGTATACATGAATTAAAATGGTTTATAATAGCACAATGCCTTTTAAACTATCCTCTAGAAAGGGCTATTACTGGTAACAGAGGATAAGCTTCCAAACTATATTTATAGATGGAGTCCAGTAACCATCAATCTGAGCAGGAAGCAGTACAGTCTGAGAAAGCTGTGTGGCTATTAATTCTGTGTCTGCAATTAAAAATAGAAGAGAAACTCCAAGCAAATGGCCTACCTACCCATTTCTATCCTGAACCAACCACCAATGGACCTCAGAGTTATCAATAACATGGTATTCTTCATTGCACCGTAATTCCAGCTCCTGAGGATTCTGTGCAGTGTAGTCATAAATGGCTATTACTGGAAATTCCTTGGACTCTGCAAATAATCTCTGTACAGAAATAACAAAAAAAACCTTGAATGAGCCATATTAAATATGCAAAATTAACTACAAGAAATACCCACTTGCATGTGTGGGCTCTGGAAGAAAAGACTGTGGCCACTTCACTCCTCCCCTGTCGTTTTGCTGCTGCGCTACACTGACATAAGACTCACAATTTAGCTCTCTCAGGCGAAGCACAAGCTGTAAACTGTAGGGCAAACCTTGGTTACAGCTGGTGGTTAGTTTGGGGACAGCTGAACCAAAGTTGGACTTCATGTGTGAACCCAGTCAATGTGTCAGATACTCAAAATCTTTCCATTCCCATTTTAGGATGGAAAGATTGCCCAGATTAAGCATATGAAAATAATAAGTACCTTATATTAAAACACCTGCGACTCACATTACATCATGCAAGCACTGGAGACACACAACAATCTTCTGCACATATGCATGATTTGTAGATTTGAAAGTATTGCATACAGTACATAAATCCCAAACTATGAAATACTGCACTTCAAAGCTATAGATGAGAAGAAGATATATATATATATATATATATATATATATATATATATATATATATATATTTTCAGGACCCTTACTATATTTTCCCAAAGACACAACCAAAATTACTATTTAAAAATGATTATGAGACAAGTGCATACCAAATTTTTCCATGTATTAGACGAGGTTTTTTGACTAAAAAATCGTGTCAAAAAACTGGGGTCGTCCAATACATGGGTAGTAGCATGGGGGTGGGGGTGGGGAGAAGCAGAGCACTTGCCAGCCAGCCGGTTGGCGGGAGCCCAACTTTCTTCGATGCTGCAACGAGCTGTAAACCATCTAGGGAGTGTTTCCTGTCCACAGCTGTGTGTGGGGAGAATCTCAACAACTTTGGGCCATCTCCCCTCATTTTCTTAAAACCGAGTACCCAAAAATAAAAAAAAGGTACCCCTGCCCGTACGGGCCAGTCGTGTCCGACTCTAGGGTTGCGCGCCCATCTCGCTTAAGAGGCCGGGGGCCAGTGCTGTCCAGAGACACTTCCAGGTCACTCGGCCAGCGTGACGAAGCTGCTCTGGCAAGCCAGCACCAGCGCAGCACACGGAAACGCCGTTTACCTTCCTGCTATAAAGCGGTACCTATTTATCTATTTGCGCTTTGACGTGCTTTCGAACTGCTAGGTGGGCAGGAGCTGGGACCGAACGACGGGAGCTCACCCCACCGCGGGGATTCGAACCGCTGACCATACGATCGGCAAGTCCTAGGCACTGAGGTTCTACCCACAGTGCCACCCGCGTCCCAAAAATAGGGGGGTCCTTATACATGGGGGCGTCTTATAGACAGAAAAGTATAGATGGATAGATAGATGGATAGATGATAGATAGATAAATAAATATAGATAGATAGGTAGATGATAGCTATATAGGTGCTCTTTTAAAGGTAAAGGTAAAGGGACCCCTGACCATTAGGTCCAGTTGCCACCGACTCTGGGGTTGCAGCACTCATCTCGCTTTACTGGCCGAGGGAGCCGGCCTTTGGATACATGCAAATATTATAGAAATATCTGAACGTATTTGAATTTTAACAACGTTGCACTTCATCACTATGCCTACGCCATTTCTTTATGCTCACCCAGTTATCCTCTGGAGTTGGGGGAAGAGGTTTCTTGGAGACTAGAAAAAGAAAAAGAAACGCTTACCAACAATATGATTCATGTTTAGAACAAAGCATAGAGAACAAAAGACAAGCCTGCTGGATCAGGCCAAAGGCCCATCTTGTCCGACATCCTGCTCTTACAGTGACCAACCAGATGCCTATGGGATGCCCAACAGCACTCTACTCACCTGCAGTTCCCAGAAGCTGGTATTCAGAGGTATAACGCCTCTGACTGTGGAGGCAGAACATAGCCAAAGTGGCTAGTAGCTGCCAATAACCTTGTTCTCCATGAATTTAATCCTCTTTAAAAGCCATCCAAGTTGGTGGCCATCCCTGCCTCCTGTGGGAGCGAGCTCCATAGTTTAGCTAAGCAATGTGTAAAGCAGTAGTTTCTTTTATCTGTCCTGTCTTTTAACATTCAACTTCTTTGGATGTCCATTCCTAGTGTTATGAGAGAGGATGAAAAACTTCGATCTATCCACTTTCTCTGTACCATGTACAATTTTATAAACTTCCATCCTGCTGCCTTTTACTCGCCTTCTCTCTAAGCAAAAGAGCCACAAACACGGCAACCTCACAGGAGGTGGTTGCCCTTTTTCAAACCTCCTCTGAAAGTAGAAAGAACTATCATAATCCTACAAATCTGGGCAAATTCAAACAGCCACAGGGTGGCTCTGTTTTCACACAGAGTGTTGGTTGCTCTGCAGTTCCTGTTCCTGCAATGAAGCAACTCTCACCACAGTTTGCAGTGGCTCAGAGACTGGGCATGGGCATGGGGAATAATGGTTAATTAACCACACGGCCAGAGGCTTCAGGCAACCAGATGTGAAGTAGTACTTTCTTACAATCATATTATAGCAAACCTTCATTTGAACCGGCCCAAAGCAGACCTGCAAGTTCTGTCTCTGAGATTCATATTAACCACTCCCAAAACTATAAATTTTAATGGCATTCACTATTCTTCCCACTTTTGGACCAAGTTTCCATTCCCCACAATGGTAGTCACACATTTATACAGTGCTGTTATGAAGCTACGTTAAACATGAGCATTGCTGTATGAAGCACATTGTCCACTTACTAAGGTTGCCAACACCTGGAAGATAAAACTACTGCAGCTGGGTGAACACTGATAATAATAATAATAATAATAAATAATAATTACTATTATTTATACCCGACCCATCTGGCTGGGTTTTCCCAGCCACTCTGGGCGGCTCCCAACAGAGTATTAAAAACATGATAAAACATCAAACATTAAAAACTTCCCTAAACAGGGTTGCTTTCAGATGTCTTCTAAAAGCCAGATAGTTGTTTATTTCCTTGACATCTGATGGGAAGGCGTTCCACAGGGCGGGCACCACTACCAAGAAGGCCATCTGCCTGATTCCCCGTAACCTCACCTCTCAATGAGGGAACCGCCAGAAGGCCCTTGGATAACAAGTGAGGGCAAGAAGTGTTAAGCCTTAACACTTCCTGTCCTCACTTCTTGGCTCTACCAGATCCGATTAGGTATCAACGCCAAGGGATGGAGCTTGTTGCTTCCCATTGGAAAGCCCAGCAGTAACGAGGCAGAGCTTTATGCAGCAGGGAATTTAGCGGTAAAGGAACAGGAGCTGTGATGTACGGTGGATCCAGCAAAGAGAGGGTGGAGTAATCCCCATGGAAAATGCTCTGTATACTTCAGAGACATGGCTACATGCTTACAAATACAGTGGTACCCCGCAAGACGAATGCCTCGCAAGACGAAAAACTTGCTAGACGAAAGGGTTTTCCGTTTTCTGAGTTGCTTCACAAGACAAATTTCCCTATGGGCTTGCTTTGCAAGACGATAACGTCTTGCGCCTTTTTTTTTAAACCGCCAATGCATTCCTATGGGAAACCGTCAATACACATTTGTGCTTCGCAAGACGAAAAAACTCGTAGAACGAAAAAACTCACAGAACGAATTAATTTTGTCTTGCGGGGCACCACTGTACCCTGACACTGGTTAATACCAGGGTAATTACTGATTTGTCTAACACAAAGGAGGGGAATGTTTTTTTCAGCCCAGGTGATGCTTTTCCTCATGGGCAACCCTCCATAAGGGCTAGAGGGAAAAGTGGGCAGGACAAATCAGTATCTTAATCTCAGGGTTGTGGGTTCAAGCCCCACATTGGGCAAAACATTCCTGCATTGCAGGGGGTTGGACTAGATGACCTTTGTGGTCCCTTCCAAATCTAGAGTTCTATGACTCTTCCTTTTGCATTCCAGCAGCCACACACAGTCAGAGGTTTCTACACACTCCTACCCATCTTTCCATCCATGCAAATGAGAGATATCACAGTGGCCTCGGGGGAAGTCCTGAGGGCCAGACAAATAGGTGTAAGGGCTGTATTTGGCCCCAGGGCCTGAAGTTCTAAAGCCATCAAAATGAAGGGGGGAAGCCCCACCCTTGTGTCAAAGCAATAAATAAAACTGCAAGTAGAGCAGAGAACTCAAGCAACCAAAGCCAGCTGCATACTATACGTAGCATACAACCATGCGACTAATTATTAAAGAAGAAAGGATTTAGAAGATATTCCATATAACATGTAGCCATTTTGCAGATGGGCAACACTGAGGCTGTGGACCTCTAGTGCCAAGGACAAATCTATGCCAGAGGTTCAAACAACAGCATGAATAGATCACTCGAGTGAGTGAGTCAAACCACAGAACACAGTCAGCTTGCAATAAGCTTTATGTGTGTGAGCGAAGACTTAATTAAACACAAGGGAGCATTAAACATGGCATGGGATATCAACTGTCAAAGGTGACCAGGTCCTTGCTTGATATCTCATCTAAATTAGAGCATCATACATCAGGGCAAATCATCAATTCAGTACTGATTCAGGAAGGATGAGGACACTTGGAATGAATTACATACCAGTATTGGCTGGAACATACTCCACACAGCCTGTTGCCAGTTTTTCTCCCTGAGCGCAGCATCTCCATCTCCCATCTATCCAGAAATTTGGGTGAAACTTTGCCACCAAATTGTTGTTGTTCCTAGTTTCTGGAAAAAGTCGGAGGGAAAAATTAAAATTGTGTTAAATTTCCCCAGCCTATCCATCTTGACAATGGCTAACAATCTTTATCGTTACGTGGCGTTCTGATGAAAAATGATGATACAGTACCTCCCATATAAACTGCCAGTGACTGGGAAGGAGAAGGTGTGACAGAAGGCTCAGTGTAGCTGAAAATTACATTCCACACGCAGAGGGGCACATCTGGTCAATCCCATCATTGTGGGCTACAATTGGAAGTGGCCAGCCAGGAGATACAACAATTTCTCTTCTTTGGCTAGGCCAAATTTCCAAAAGAAATACAGCTGGATTACTGAATATGTAACAGTTATGTTACATGGAGTGAAGCAATAGATTCCAGACTGCACTACTTTAAATTACTGATGTGGGATCGTGGTTGTTGCATTTTTCAAAATAATAATAATCAGTTTCCCTATGTCAAAAGTCCCTAGCATGGACAGAAGATTATTTACTATAGGTATTTTTATACCATTTCAGTGATAGTCCCAAGCATATGGGGGAATGCTAAAACATTCTTGCTGTTGTGTTTACGTATTTACTATGTGAAGGAAGCTTCGGTGCTTTTGCCCACACTGGGAGACAAACAAAAAGACATGACCCCTCATTTGCAGTCTGAAATGGTTCAGTCCAGAGTGCCAGCAACTCACAATTCAGCTCAAAAGTGACACAAAGACAGCATACAAGCTGAAGCAGAAATTGCCTTCCTGCATGCCCATCAATCAATCAATCAATCAATCAATCAAAAAAATATTATACAAAGGTATTTAAAGCAGCATTTCTGTCTTTTATATATGTATGCTGACAGCAGGAGAGAGGCTTATAAGCATTTCAGGCAGCAGTTGTGCTCATACTTGACTGGGGAGTAAATCCCATGGAACTCAATGGGACGATTGCACTCAAAAGGAACTCAATAGTAGACATGAAATAGGCAGCATATGTGAAAGTGGTTGAAGTGGGCTCTGAGTCATTAAAGTTTATGCTACAACTCTAGTGTTTTGATCCTGCTCTTGGAATATTTATTGACCTGAGAGATTACACTGGGATCAGTTACCTTCTTTCAGAGCCAGCACCCATTTCTGACAGCTCGCTTGGCTGGGAGCAAAGACGTACAGCAGATAGTTGTCATGAAAAATCTACAACATGAAAAAAAGGTGCATAGAATAAATTCCAAGCCAAATAGGGAAATAACCTACTTCTGACATAAGTACTCTTTAAAAGTCAAAATATGGCATTGATATCTATCTATCTGTCTATCTATCATCTATCTATATATCTGTAGCAGAAATAAATAATTCAATTATTTGCCAAATTATCTCCAGTTGCATGACTCAAGTAAATCACCCATGTTACTCTAATCTGCATGTAGTTCCAAAGCTAACTGCTGCCGAAAGGGTTAGGAATTGTCTTTTAGAAGAGGAAAGCCAGCTGAGTTTTTCCTAATGCTGAATTTCCCTCCAGATACCCAAATTCGTTCTTGTGCAGTTAAGAAATAGGAAAATAAACATTTTCCAGATACGTTTAAAAGTGAAACATTGAGGCTTAACATATCCCCTCAGGGAAGAAGCTCCACAGTCTGGGCACTGTTAGCCTGCTACAGAAAAGTCTCTCTGACTCTGGTACTTGTCAAAATGATTGATTTAGCCCAGCTTAGGTTATGGAACTGAGAGGGCTGGACCAAGAAGACACCTTGCTTCCTGAGGCTTAGCCAATCGCCCCCCACCCCAGGCAAAGTCAAGGTGAAAGGCAATTTAAGGCAAGTAAAGCTATTTGTCTTCTAAAGTAGAAAAACACCACCTCTTTTGCTTCTCTCTGGAAGCAAAAATGAATTAAGTATCTAAATACTTGCTACCCTTTCATGCCTGATGTGGCTTCAACACTCTGCCTGATAGGACAGCTGGCCCAGAGTCACAATCTTTCACTTACCTGGAAAGGGTATTTATAGTGACATGGAATTGTTATATCACTTTTCACAATTTCTACACACTTAATCTTCGATAGTTCAATTGAGCCTTTTAGAATCCTTTTTTTCTACAAAAAAAAAAAAAGATAAAAACAACAACACAGGATTCAGTTTGTGTCTGTAATTTTTCTAAAGGGTTATGTTACGAAGTAGGCAGTGCCTGTTCTACTGTTAACATTACAGGGCCAAGTCTTGGTTATTCCTTCATGTCTGAAAAGCACATTGGGAAAAATCAAGGAAAAAACTTCTCTATGTTACAATTTTTAGTACCAATGAAAGAGAGAGATTGCAAAAAGAGATAGAAAGAAATATTAAATCAATCTTCCAAACATGCAATTGCTTTCTTTTCTGATCAATATAATCATTTCATCTTGCATTTTCCTTTTTAGGCAGAGATTCCAAGACAATTTATTCTACAAAGTAGAACTCATTTGCCTAAAATCTTCCTCCTAACATGCTAGTTTGAATGTTAAATATAAAGATTACTCTTAATAAACATATTCTTATATGCAGTTTCGAGTGATTTACACATTTATGCAAAGTAATTTTCTCTAACATAACACATTTTTGTATTTTATTTTCAGTATATGCATTTCTGCGCACACTTTCCCTATAGATATTATCTTTATGCACACAGTTGGCAGGAGGCTGCCACTGCAAAATTCACAGAAGTGTAAATTTAAAAAGAAAGCTGTTTTTGATTCTTGCATTGATTTGAGAAGTTAAAATTAGTTACTTACTTATTAAAATGCAAACCAAGTCAATTTTCTCTACTTGAGAGTTTCTTTTCTGACCAATGCTTCTTTTCATCTAATCCTTGCTGTGTCTGGGCTATAACTATGTGTTTGTGAGAGATGGTGCCATCTGCACATGCTCACTCCAGGAACGTGCTACAGCCTCTTCTAGACAGATGTAGTCTAACTGCTGTTATCCATATCCTGGCATCAACACCCAGATTAGACTACTGTCGTACGTTATATGTGGCTCCGTCTCTGAAAACAATTTCAGCAACAAGGTTGCTGACCTGGTCAGTCAGATCATATCTTGCAGTTGCTTCCTGTTCATTTCTGAGTGCAATTCAAACTAATTTTAATCTCCAGCTGCATAAAAACTTCTTACACTTGCACCTAAGTGATCACTTCCTTCCACAGGAACCTACCTGTTTGTTACGTCTGGCACCAGAGGTCCTTCTCTACATAAGCCTCTGTAGACTTGCATAATCATCATCATCATCATCATCTTATTATTTATATGCCGCCCATTGGACTGGGTTGCCCAGAGAGCCATGTTTTAGACAATTTTTTTAAAAAGTTTGTATTTTTACTGTTACTATAATTGCTTTTATATCTCGTGTTTTGATCTGTTTTATTTTTGTTTTATGGCTCTCTTTAGTAACCTATCTTGAAAATCTAGATTTAAATATGCATTTTCAAATAAATTAAAAAATAAGGTATCCCATCATTTTCATCACACCTGTCCCCATCTCCATTTTGTCACTTACTATTCTCATTTCCCTCACATAACCTATTTCCCTCCCATAACCTATGACAAACCTTCATAGCTTACAAAAATAACTCACTGCAGGAAAATATATATTAGTAGTTGTGAGGTATGTACTGACATTCAGCAGCATAATGCATTCAGGAAAATTAGGAAGGGGCTGTAATTAATGTCGATTTTGAAGAACAATATCCCTCCAATTTCAAGTTCTAATTTCAACGCTTAAGAAATAGATACTAGTTTATTGAACAAAATTGAACAAAATCTGCACATATTAATGGTATTTCGCATTTCCAGGGGAAGCAATTTCAGTAGTGCTCCTACAATGTAGCAATCACCTACACTCCTACAATGTAGCAATCACCTACACTCCTACAATGTAGCAATCACCTACACTCCTACAATGTAGCAATCACCTACACTCCTACAATGTTGCAATCAACTACAATGATCAGCTGCTCAGTGTTCCTTGCAGACACACTGGCTGTATTTGCCAGTAATGTGTACAAGCCACAGTGAAGCTCAGGTTCCCAAGCTCCCCTCCCTTTCCTCCTTTGCAATGCTAAACCCTCATTTAACACTATGTGTGAACTGAACCATTGCACCCGATATTGAAGCAGCAAGACCTTTTGGACACAAGGAGGAAACAGACCAGCATTTTGCAAATCCAAATAGCAACCTTCACAGTCAGTGTTATTTTCTGCTTATATGGAGACTTGCTTTTTTATTTTGAACAATGCACTCGCTTAAATGGCATCAATTACCGTATTTTTTGCACCATAACACTCACTTTTTTCCTCCTAGAAAGTAAGGGCAAATGTCTGTGCGTGTTATGGAGGGAATGCCTACAGGTGGCGGGGGGGGGGGGGGATCGGCTGCAGTCGTGAGCAGAGGATCCCTTCCTTCCCTCCTCCGTGGCTCGCTTTGAAACAGCAAAACAGGAGAAGAGGCACTGAGTGGGGAGGACGAAGAAAAGCAGAGTCTGCTTGCTTTAAAGGAGCAAAGTGGGAGGAGCCTTCTCCCCTTATACCCCTCTTCTTCATTATTAGCAGCATCCTTCTCCACCCACCCCACACGTGCTCCTTGTCCCTTGAGTGCTTTCCCTTCCCTCCCCACTTAAAACGTGGTTACAAAGCACGGATCCACATGGATCCTCAGGATTTTTGCACTGGGTCACCCCAAATTCACCATCAGATCACATAGCATGTCCATGGCTACATCTTACACCACAAGAATCACACACCCACTGTAGCCTGGGGCCACAGTGGTGCAAAAACGTGGTTACAAAGCATGGATCCACATGGATCCTCAGGATTTTTGCATTGGGCTACTCCAAACTCACTGTCAGATCACATGTCTGTGGCCACAGCATGAACCACAAAAATCATACATCCACTGTTTCGTTTAGAATATTTTTTCCCTTGTTTTCCTCCTCTAAAAACTACGTGCGTGTTATGGTCGGGTGCGTGTTATAGAGCGAAAAATACGGTATTTCATGCTGCAGCCATCTTGGCAGTGGGAAACATGGGCAACTGAGCTGGTTTCTGCAAAAGTCTTGACAGAAATAATCTGCAGGTCTCTGTGGATTCTGCCATGACCCTGAAATTAACATGAAGCTGTGAGTTGCATCCAGGCACGCTGTTCCGATTTCCATACAGCACCTGAATGGTGTCGTGATTGGAAATATTGCCCTGGTCCCATTCTTGACACACCTAGGCTAAGGACTAACTGATTAGAGCAACATGTCTTGCCATCAGGTGCTAGAGCACTCTAGGATCTAATACTTATCTCCTTTTTCAGAGCCTCAAAAACAACGCAGAGCGGGAGGGGATTTGAGCAGCAAAGGCTTTTCGTCTCTTTCACGTAGTGGTTTTAGCACTGAAAAGCCACAATGCACACACTGTATGTGAAACACCGCTTAGTGAAACAAAGGAGGCAAAACAACACCTGCATGTTACTAGCATGCATTGCACACAATGAAGCTGTATAATGCATACACACAAAATGCAATAAAATCACATTTGGGCATAAGTAACCTCGGCTAATCAAGAGGGGAAACAGTGGCATTCTAAATCAGTCAATATTCCTGTGGTGATTTCACACGTGAGGATTAAAACAGCTTTTGCCTAAATCTCTATGTAATGCTAATGTTCAACCGATATTAAGCAGAATGCAACCATGGAGGACGGCACTGCCTGATATTGTCCTCCTCCTTAGTCACAGGGTGGCCCTTGTAGAAATCAGCAGAGAGGAGGATGGGGACAGAACTGGAATTGGTTCTGCTTGTCACTGACTCTCAGGTGTTAATTGTTGGTGGGTGACATTAAGGTCCCCCTTGCTCTCCCTTCTTAAGGTTCTTTACCTTTAAACCACACTTGGACCAAACAGGCCTTCAAACAGAGAGGTCTTCCAAACAGAGGACTGATGGCCCTTCAAATAGAGAATTATCCCTTGTAAAGTAGGGCACACTTCTGATGGTGGTGGAACTATGACAAGTGCCCTCCCTCTGCCTGTCTTAACACTTGAGGGGGGTCGGTTGGGATAGAGGCAGCATTTCAGATATCTGAAGTGTAAGTTATTTAGGTCTTTAAACACCACTGTGAACAACCATGGGTCTGGAAACAAACTGGCAATCAACATGGGAAATAACATTTCCCCTTGAGGAAGGTTGGTGTTCAGATTGCATTAGGGATTAAAGGGCACATGTCATCTAGTTACTTCACTGGGGAAACCTGCCTCAGACATTGAGAATCTTGACCCAATGTGAACATGGATTCATACAGGCATAAACTAATGGAAATGAATAATGCAGTCCTTTGGTAATGCTCACAAAGAGACACACACACCCGGCGCCGCTGCCACTGCTTCCTTGATTCAATCTCCAGAGCTAACAGAACAGAAAGGAGAAAACAATTATCATTGTCACTTAAACCAGCAGTTATGAATCAGAATGCACACTGGGAGAAGGCCCTTTGAACAGCAAGAGGCCTTTTTACATAGTCACTTTTCAAAGTGCAATTGCACTTTAAATTATTCTTGATCTATGTGCATCAAGGTTCAAGAGACAAACAGCACAAGTTATGCATTGTTCCTGGGTCCATACAGACTTCACTGAAGGAAACAGCACAAGAGGAAAGATATACAAAACAATACAAGGGGACATCTATATGCCATGTTTGAAAATCAAGGAAAAGCAAATAAAATGAAATTGGCTTTTTGGGAATTGAGGAAGCATAACTAACAGCAGGGGTTTGGTGGAAGGAAGGAAAATACAGAAATGTGTGAATTATATATCAAAATAGACTCCAGAAACTATAAGAAATTCTCTGTGCTTGGAATTGTCCACCTATTGTGGAAGCTCCTGCATTGACTATAATACACACACACACCGTTTTCATCATTGTTAACAAATACAAATACAAATACAAATACAAATACAACCTACATACAGATGCAATGGCACTGTACAAAAATATTGTACTCTAAGACTTTTGATATTTAGAGAAACTGAAATACCAACTATTCAGATAATATTGTTAAAGACACCTCTTGCTCTGCTTAATATCTGAGACCAGGTCTTTATTTGAATTGAATTGATTGTTTTATTCTATCAGTGTTTATGTGCTGTAAACCACTTTGGAATTTTAAATGTTTTAAATAAACTAGGGAAATATTGTTAAATAAACCAATACAAATAAACATGTTGCAAATGCCATGAGGCTTGGAGTGTCTCTGCCCCAAATCATTGAGTGGCGAGGTGGAATGCACCTTGGACATTATCAAGATATGTAATGAAGTTGTGTTTGTTGTCGTATGCATTTATGAGGAAGAGAGAGCAAAAAGACCTGGAGAAACAGCAGCTCTGAGTCTCTTACGGCAGCTAAACCTACAAAAGACACAAGGTAAGGTGGCTTTGTTCAATTATCAGCAATAAATAGCTGTTTCAGGTGCAGTTCCGTGTCTCTTGACTGTCAGCTTTGTTCATTATTGTCTCTGCAGCAATACTATGCTGTTTTACATTCTATTTTACACTGCAGCTGTTGCTATCTCAAAGCATTGTGCTGGCAACACACTTCTAACACAGTCATAGCATTTCAATGAAACATCCAATAGATTTCATCAAAGGTTTACACTCCTGGCTGACCAAGTGGCTGAAGCCTGGAGAGATGCTTGCTATTAAGAGAGGCAGGGAGAACCACAGTGGATGCAATGGCCTAAATTTCTAAATATACATATTTTTGTGCTGTCCGCCACAACGCTCTCCATCGAGAACCAAGAAACTTCAGAATATTTTAACAACCTAGCTCCCAGCCACTGAAACCATCCATGGCATTTTACTGATTTTGTAGCCCGCTTTTTAAAAAAAAAGAGAAGGAAAACTGACAAAATATGTTGCTATTAGGAGAATTAAGAGCTATGTTCTTCTTAACTACAAAGCGGTGGTCTTCTTAAATGCAAGCTTTGCTATGACTTTTAAAACTCCAATTCTCATCCCTGGAACAGAAAGTTCTTTCTCCTCTCGTGTTTAGTGCATAATTGCCATTAACATTAATGAAAGGTTTGTACATACATCAGGGGAAGAATGAACCTCAGAAAATCTAGCAACAATAAGGATCTGTGTCTTCTAAATTTCATTATACAGTACACAATGAGGGGCCATCTTACCATGAAGTAAAGCGTGCATAATAGATATGTGTTTTCGAGATTGCCGCCCTGCATAAATCCACCAGTGTCTTGTAATCCGTGTCCCTATTATAACATGCAAATTGCTGCTGCAGACAAAACTCTCTTTTTTCCCCTAACAGTCTGATTTCACATATACTGTACTGACGTATGCATTCCTAACCCTGCGTATGCCAACAGTCTGACTGATAACAAAAAATCTGTCCATTAGTGAAGACTGTCATGCAGACTGCAAATTTGTCAGCAACAATTCAACAATTTCAGTTTATTTATTTGATTTTAAAAAGCTGTCTTATCAGCTGAGGGTGGCTGGGATGTGGTCATTTTGCAGTGGAAAAATGTCACAAGAAGAGCAAGTTAAGAGGCCCCTAGTTCCCCCCATCATGCCAGTCTTCCTCTTAAAATTGCAGTCTTAGTGTAGGAGAGAAACAAAGTCTCCACACACACCACGTACAGTGGTACCTCGGGTTAAGTACTTAATTCGTTCCGGAGGCCCGTTCTTAACCTGAAACTGTTCTTAACCTGAAGCACCACATTAGCTAATGGGGCCTCCCGCTGCTGCCGTGCCGCTGGAGCACAATTTGTGTTCTCATCCTGAAGCAAAGTTCTTAACCCAAGGTAATATTTCTGGGTTAACGGAGTCTGTAACCTGAAGCGTATGTAACCCGAGGTACCACTGTATAACAAACAAAACCTCCACTGCCCCAGAATCACCTAACTGTCCCAGAACAACATTCAATGTACACGTAGGTCCGCTATTGGAAAAGATAATTTATTTGGGAAACGCAGTGTGTTAAGGCAGCAGTGTTGCTCTCTCAGCAGAGCTGAGAAATGGGCCCATAAAAGATTTCATTTGCCAAAGGCTGCTATTGGGCTCTATTAAAATCTGTGTTTTGCTACAGGTTATTCAAAGATTAAGGGTCAAAATAGACAGTAAGACTGTCCATAAGAGCATAAGATTAGCCTGCTGGATCAAGCCAATGTCCCATCTAGCCCAGCATCTTGTTCTCACAGTGGCCAACCAGGTGTCTGCGTGAAGCCCGGCAAGCAGAACAGCATCTAAAGCAGGGGTCAGCAAACTTTTTCAGCAGGGGCTGGTCACTGTTCCTCAGAACTTGTGGGGGGCCGGACTATATTTTGGAAAGAAAGAAAAATGAACGAATTCCTATGCCCCACAAATAACCCAGAGATGCATTTTAAATAAAAGCACACATACTACTCATGTAAAAACATGCTGATTCCAGGACCAGATTTAGAAGACAATTGGGCCAGATCTGGCCCCCGGGCCTTAGTTTGCCTACCCATGATCTAAAGGCAGCAGCCACCCTGATTTCTTATTTTAATTAATAGCACACATTAGGGAGGAACATCTGCATCAGGACTGCAGCATCTTCCCTCACCAGCCATTATCCCAACAAAAAAACCCTCTGCACTAGTGGTCCTTCTCTCACACTGAAATAAGTGGGAATTTTCATTGAACTGCCTGCATGCTGCAATCCTGACGAAAATTACACCTATTCTGCCTTTTTTTATTCTTAAAAACAACAACACATCTAGAGTCTTGTAAATTGTATTCTAACAGTGTAATCCTAAACATGTTTACATACAAGAAGTTCAATGGAGCACAAGGGGTCTTCCCTAGCAAATATGTTTAGAAGTGCACTTTAAAGTGCAGGATCAGGTTATGTATCTTAATAAAAGAATATTATATTGATATTTAATTATGTATTTTATTAGCTTAATACCATCATTTCTAAGTAGTGCACAACAGGGATAGAGCATCAAATCAGAAAAACACACTTAAAATGCCTCTTGATTTTTTAAAAAAGCATTTACTGTGCCAGTCATCCCCATTTATTCCATGGCCTTAGATTATACCACAAAACTAGTTTTAAAAAATGGGTAAGTGTCCTTATATTCATAGATAATGGGTAGTAAATCCCACTGTATTCAATGGGTCTTACTCCCAGGTAAGTGTGCCTAGGATTGCAGCCTAAATGTTGGGTTAAAATAAATTCTAAGGTCATGAGATATGCAATAAGATCAAATGCAAAACATAGTTTCAGATTACCAGGGATTAAGGGCCAAATTAGACAATATGCAGGAGCTCTATGACCAGGAGAGGCATCTGTATTGGATTAGAGCAGAAATAATGTTGGGGGCAGTGTGTGCTTCAACACCCCCACCCCACCCTAGTACAGTTTACCAGCTGGAAGGGGGGGAGCATCCGGAAAGATATTTCTGTTAGGAAAATCTGTACAGTCTCTAATCTGGAGCAGTAACATGTTCCAGAGAAGGGCCCTCCTATGTGCATTTTCTTCAAAAATAAACAAGTTTATGCACATTTTAAAAAAAATGCATTTACTATGAGATATGATTCAACTATAAATCACTCTCTCTTCTGAAGCTGCTATTAGAACTGTAAAGGAAAAAGCACTGGATGTTTTCTTCTATGGGATAATACCTTAATAGGGAATATTGATGGGAGAAAGGGTTGAGGGTGGAAAACCCTTCTCCCTCCCATTTCTGCTTCCATAATCCCATTAGGCCCTCCCTTTTGGTTGCTTTTAAGTTAAACTTAATTGGAAAATCTGATCACATATTCTTCTATGTCTCATCTGTTTTGGTTCTAGGAATCTAGGTAAAGGTAAAGGGACCCCTGACCATTAGGTCCAGTCACGAACGACTGGGGTTGCAGCGCTCATCTCGCTTTACTGGCCGAGGGAGCCGGCGTACAGCTTCCGGGTCATGTGGCGAACCAGAGCAGCGCACGGAGATGCTGTTTACCTTCCCGCCGGAGCGGTACCTATTTATCTACTTGCACTTTAACGTCCTTTCGAACTGCTAGGTTGGCAGGAATTTACCTCCATCCAAATTTAGATTATGTACAGTATGTACATAATTTTCAGAGATGTGCTCCTTTCAGGTCCTCGATGGAAGATTCTACTTTTTCTTATCCATTTCCTACTTTTTTTCTATGCTATATGTACACAGGCTTGCATCAACTAAGGATGCAAGGAGGCACCAATTTTCATCTGGTCCTGTCCTTGTTGTAATCAGCATTGTTTCTGTTCCACTACAGAAGCTTCTGCTAAAACCTACATTGTTTGTCTCGCTATCCACTATGGCCAAATTTGACATAATTTCAATACATTTCAATAGAAGGGAAACATCAAAAGCAATGCAGAAAATAACACAATTAGTTGTCACATTTACAGATTAAAAGGGGGGAAATGCCAACAGTGAATACTGCCCATCTTCTCTTGTGTGGTTTCTATTCCTGATCTATGACGAATAGGAAGGCTGTGGCAACTTTCGCTCCTGTTTCCATTTCAGACAGAATCCTCTAGCATAACCACTGAGTACCACATTGAGCAAAAGATTCCTATACTGCAGAGGGTTGGACTAGATGACACTTGTGGCCCCTTCCAACTCTACAATTCTATGATCCCTAGCATCAACTCAGTCCTATCAAAATTAGTGGTGCTAAACAGAGTAAGTGTTAGTCTTCCACTGCATAGTTAACCTAAATCTAAAATCTGTGTAGGGGAATCCTAATTCAGATATCCTGCCGTTTTAACAGCAATGAAAGAAGAAAGCAACAATGCTGCTCTCACCTCCCAGGAAGAGGCACTTGTTATTCTGTAAGCTCTTTAATAATTTCTCCATCTTGGATCTGCCATCTCAAGAACCAAACAAACTTATTAATAATGACATGAGAGCATCCTACCTATTGTCCTCTCCTACCCTGGACCCTAGGTGTTGCCTAATCAACACCATCAGTACCATATGAAAGAAGAGAAACGTAGTTGTTCCTCTTCTTGCCTGTTCCCTCTATTACCATGTTATCCGCACACAACTCCAGTTACTGCACTGGTGACCTGGTCTCTAGGTGTGGTCTGTAGCATTTGAGGGATGAGAGCAGACAAAAAGACTGCAAAAGTTAGGGAAAGATTTTTTTTCCAGCTGGAAATATAACAGGCAACTTCCAGCACCTGTGGTATATATGCCAACAAAATCCTAGCAACCTGAGCCTGAACATTGGGTCTGAACTATCCACCTACAATGTTGATCAAAGCTTTTCCAACAACACAGAGAGAAAACAACCATTAGATTTCAATAAACTGCAACAATGATCAGCAAACTCCTTAGAAAGCAAGCAGCTTTTTAGCAGATGACAAAAGCCATGCAGGGGCAGGGGGTGACCAATGGGACCCCCAATAGCAGAAGCTGTAACTACAGGCTAGCTGTTACTTAGTCCCACTGTGGTATTTTAGAAAGCCATATCAATTCTTTCCAAGGACATCCTAATTCCTGAAACAATAGTTTTGTCTGGACAATGAGACTTTGTGTGGTGTTCAAGGAACAGATCTGGGTGATACTTAAATGATGGGGTGGTGTTTGTGTTTTGTGTGCAAGTAAGACTGGTGTCCTTATGGCTCTGCAGGACTTGGCTCCATTTCCGTTTTTTCAAAGCCACAGAAGATATAAGGCCCTGATAAACGTTTCAGCTTGCAGTTAAAAGGCTGCTCTAGAACCCTCAAACCACTGAGAATCAACATTCTCGTATCTACATCAAGCTGTCCGCCTTCTTGGCGTCTATAAACTTACAATGGCATACAATGCGGCAAACAATGCTTTTTAAATCAGTTGTGAATGCCTTGAAACAGTAATCATTCCCTGGAGCCTTATTGTTCTTTAATTGTGCGATTAAGTTCTCAACTTCCTTTACAGTTACTGGTGGCCAATGAGGTAGGTCCTCCAATTGGATGCATAGTTTGTAATGTTGGACTTCCTGGTCATAGAACAAAGATTGAAAATGGCGCAACCACTCCATTGGTTCCACTGTGCAGATGGAATTAGTGCGCTCCTGGTCCAGTAGACCAGATATGGTTCGCCAAAAGCAAGTAGTATCTTTCTCGTGCGATGCCTTAACCAAACTTTGCCATGCGGCTCGTTCAGCTTCCAACTTCTTTCTCCTTAATAATTGTTTGTAGGACCGTCTCAGATAAATATAAGCATTAAGTAGAATGGCAGTCCCTGATTTCCTATATCTCTGGTAGGCTGATCTCGTTTGTCTCCTTGTTTGCCTGCACTCCAAGTCAAACCAGCTAGCTCCGTTCTTTGCCCTCTTTGTAGCGGAGCTATGTATCGCTGTTGTTAAATTGGATTTCAGTCTTTCCATAAGTAATTTAAAGCGTTCCATAATCGCATCTACTGAATTGCCTGTCACAATAGCGGATCGAATAAGCTTTAACTCCGCTGACTGAAGGAGGAGGGTTAGATTTTCATTCAATATTGGGGACCATTTGAGTCTTTTGGGAGCAAGTATACCCAAATTTACAGAGGGTATATATTGTGGCTCGGCAATGGAATAGTCAAAAGGCCGACCTGCAAGCTCTAGGATTAGAGGTAGGTGGTCACTCAGAGTATTGTGGCCTACTTGGAACTTCCTTACAAAGCTGTGGGCAAATCTTGAAATTAGAATATAATCTATAACGCTTCCCCCTGCCTTGGAAAAATGGGTATATTCCCCGGGACGATCCCCCTCTATGTTGCCGTTTAATATCAGCAGTTCCCTCCGTCTGGCAGCCTGCACTAGGCAGAGACCTGAAAAATTACTTCTGCTATCTTTGGACAGTCGTGTCGCACCAATATCCGTCTGTTCTTCAGGGTCCATAAATAGGTTGAAGTGAGTGTATAGACTGATGTCATCTGTTCCTATACGAGCGTTAAAATCTCCACACACAATAGTCAGGGCAGACGGGTAAGTAGATTCAAGAGGTTCTAAAAACGCCTCTAGTTCAGCCCATGTAGCCTTGACAACGGGTTTTTTTTGGCCTGGGGGAATATAGACATTGACCAGCAAAAGGGTGGTTCTCTTGAGGCTAAGTAGGGCGGCTGTTGCTAAAGAATTGCAGCTGGGTAGGGCTGTTAGAGAATGCGCCAGCTCCGTAGAAATAAAGCAAGCTAGGCCGCCACTAGATCTGCCGCCCTTTAGAGATGGAGAGGCAGGCAGGTAGTGGCAGTTATACCCATTGAGAAATATGGGGTCGTTCTGCCATGTCTCCTGAAAGAAGATGATGTCAAATTGCTTAAGGTAGCACATAAATTGTTGGTTATTTTTCTTGGCGTGCCAACCCGCAATGTTCCAAGACAGCACTTTTAGGCCCCGGGCCCTTCGGGGAGCTGGATCTATGTCACCACCACGTCCAGCAGTTCTTTGGTGTCTAAAAAAACACACCCATTGGCTCTTTTCGAGGATGACTGCTTGGAGAGAGTGTATTGATCCTCTCTTCTTGGTGAATTGGGGCTAGATTTTGGAGTTGGGGGGGAAGCTAATTCATTCGGAGACAGTTTAAGGTAGCTGTGCCAGGAGCTTTGAGATTTCACACATTGATTAGGTTTTACTTTATTGTACATCACAGGGGGCTCAGATTGTAATTCCACGTCTACACATTTGAAGGTGCCTCCCACTGTCTTCTTATCCACTAGACATTTGGGAGATATGGGCTGCACATAAGGGTCCTTCATTGTCTCACCTTGGTCATCCTTTTTTACTAGTCTGCTTCTAAGTAAATCAAGTCTTTTCAAGATCTCAGTTTGAGCTGGAGAATGCAGTGACCAGAAACGCTTTATCAGCGAGAGTTCTTCCTCCCAAGCGGAGTCCTCACTGTCACACGTGAGAGGCCAGGCGCCAGTTGGATGTGGGGCTTCCTTTTTTTCATTTGGTACTGTTTGATGGAGATGATCCTGCTGGAACTTATGCTTTCTATTTTGATGGTTTTGATGGTTGGTTTTTTCCCTTTTGTGAACTTCCATTCCTATGCCCTTGGGCCCCATCAGAGAGGTTAGAGGAGCTCTGTTTTCAAATGTTCTTAATAGGACTATTCTTTCTTTTTTGAATAGGTTTTTAGCTCTAAACATAAAACTGGCCAGATTGTGGTCTAAAAAAGTAATCAATGCTCGTACCGAGCAATCATCTTGATGTAAATACTCTATAGCGGCTATGTCAGTTGCTTTTACTACCCCCGGTAAAATGCCACTTATAATGGACAAGAAATGGTTTATACGGTCCGACCCTACATAAAATCTGGGCGGTTTGGGGTAATTAGCAAAGACGAGCTTTTGAGGGGTTAGGACTAAACTCCATTTTCTTTTGGGACACAACATCTGTCGAACTTGAGGGGAGTGGTTCCCCTTAATAGTTTGGGTCGCCAGCGCACCTCTGTCTGCAGATTCTGTGCTGGCCATAAGAGGACTCTGAGGCGGTATAACTGTAGATGGATTAGGTCCTTTGTCCCAGCTCGGAGTTAATTCTTCAAGACTTGGTTTAGATTCTTTTATGGATGTATTTACTTTACGTGTCTCATTGGTGGCACTCGAGTTAGATTTGTTTGTTCCACTTGTGGAGAGGGATGGGAGAAGGTTAAAGAGCTTCTGCCAATATTTTTTACAAGTACGGTGAGTTGTCTTAGGCCGCCTTAGGTTTTTCATATTTTTGCTTCTCTTCGTCTTACGCTCAGCTTTTTTCCTCCGGGGTTTGGTGGACAATGGTGGATCCGGGCTGGCTAGGGGATTTGTAATCTGGTCTGAAGCGCTCACATGTTGTTTGAAATTATCCACTAGAGTCAGGAGGAGCCCGTTTGTTATTGCTAAAAATTTTTTGACGTTAAGGAGATCCGTAGAGATCTGGCGTATCTGCTCCCGAAGATAATCACCTCGCGTTTCTGTTCCATTGTCATTGGCTTTCAACCAATAGGTTGAAAGGTTACTTCCAAGTTCCCGCGATGGCAAATGCGGATTAGCATCAGGTGTGTTGGCTGTATTAGCCTTTGTAGCATTCTCTGCTATGGCAAGTTCTTGGGCCAGATTTGTTGGATAGTTTGTCCTCTTGTTGTTTGTTTGCAAGTCCTTTAGCTGTGTTGACCAATCCAGCACTGTGGGTGGCAAAGGCATAGCTACATCTAGAATACTCTCCTTCTGAGTTCTCCTACCCGAGTCTTCTTGGGGAAAGTAGCTGATAATTTTACTTTGTCTCTCTCGGCGCTCCATCGGGCTCTGTGGTGAGTTAGGCAAAATTCCTTGGTCCTTGTATTTTTTCCTAGTGAGGACCATAGTGGATATATGAGTATATATGGGTATATGGTAGAGGGTGCTTACTTGTCGGCGATTTATCTTTTGTTCTAAGCTGGAGTAAGTAATAGCAGAGATGCCGGTTTGTGGAAGTTACCTCCTAAACCTCTCCAACCTCACCAACTTGCTAATTTCTCCAGCAATTTACATCGGGGCTTGTGAGGTGTCAGTCATTTAAGATGTTAGAAAATATTGCTGGTCCTAGGCTTTCATACTATAACTCCTTTCTTTCTCCCTCATTCAGCAGCCTCACGACGTAACCAGTAAAGTAGCTAGGCAGTATAACAAAGAGAAAAGTCCCCTTGGAATGATTATCGAGTTAAACTTGCCTTATGTTTCTTGGGGTTGTAGCTGCTTCGGTTCCTTCCTTTTTTTTTTTTTTTTTTTAGATGAAAAGCTCGGCGTCCTTCCAGAGGAGTAGCTGGCCTCCCCGTTTGTTAATTACCGTCTTGAGTTTTTTCCTTTCCAGTGACGGGGGATCCCTTCACGGCAGGGGAGTCAGGCCAGACCTCTTCCCTTCCCCACTCACTCGTTTCAGGAGATTACTCAGCTCCACAGCACCAGATGCACAGCGGGGGGTGCGGCAAGGCAGCAAAGCTGAAGCTCGAATCAGGTGATAAAACAATAAAGCAATAAAAGCCCGGGGGGGTTTGAAAACTACTTAAAACTACTTGGAACTTAATCTAAAACAATAAAACAATAAAAGCCCAGAGGGGGTTTTTTTAAAAAGACTACTTAAAACTACTTAAAACTTAATCTAGAAACAGACGAAGTTAACTAGGCTACTACCTCCGTCGCCATCTTGCTTCCT
This sequence comes from Podarcis tiliguerta, assembly GCF_965153285.1. Classification (NCBI taxonomy): domain Eukaryota; kingdom Metazoa; phylum Chordata; class Lepidosauria; order Squamata; family Lacertidae; genus Podarcis; species Podarcis tiliguerta. Next base: position 58,256,855 of record NC_139535.1, read on the forward strand.
CCGGCTGTCCGCCTTCTTGGCGTCTATAAACTTACAATGGCATACAATGCGGCAAACAATGCTTTTTAAATCAGTTGTGAATGCCTTGAAACAGTTCGCCTGGAAAGGAACAAGCACTATCGTATCTTTATTCAGAACCCTAAAATAAAATAAGAATACATGGTTTATACATAGGACAATTTTGCTCAAACATAAAGCAAACACAATAGCTGGGAAAGCCACTATCGCATAAGCTAGCCCCAGATTACCTCATTCACTCAGTTTCTCCCTACCCCTTCATTATCCTTTGATAAGATGCTCTGAAAAAGATATGGGAGACAACACACATACCCCAAGACGATGCTCATAATACGCCAGTCTTGATTTTGTCAAAACGAAGAATCGTACTTTAAAATTGGAGGGAGACGTCCTTCTCTTTTGCTGGGACTTTTTGATCAGCTCTTCTTCAAGAAGAACACCGTTATTCATTGTTCATCAAGTAATGGGGGTCCTTCCAGGATGGAAAGGCACCTGCCCCAATACCAGAGCCCATAAGCCTGGGAAAGAGAATTCATGTGATAGACACTGTTGTCTTTCACAAAAGTGGATGCAAAAAGCAGCGTAGGTGCTTATCTTTCCATCTGTCATTCAGGCAGTGCTGCTCAGCTAGCTTCCTTTCTGATGTAAAAACCATAACCACATCCTTTCATACACTGTCACCTGAAAAGTGCACACTATATTATTTTATATGCTCATAGAAAGGGAGGTGGGAATGAATAAGAAAAAGAAAATGGAAAGGTAAATCAGGCACCGGATTAAAAAAAAAGCCAAGAGACAGTCGCTTACAATTTACCTAATAAACACAATAATAATAAAGGAATGAATGTGTAAAGCACGAACATTAGGTCTGATGAAGTCCACACCTGCTATTTAAGTAACTGATAGGTCTGATGTTTCCACAGAAAGCCCTTTAAACTTGCATGTCTTGCTGTCATCTGAGATTTATTAATTTATTGTATCAGGTATGGCCTAACTTCTCAATATCTCCCCAAAGAAGATTGTTTAGAAAACCTTTCCCAAGAGCTTAAGACTAAATGGGACATATTTGAAAAAGGTCAAAACAGATATATAGCCAGTTCTAAAGCATTATTGCTAATTGTTCTATGTTTATGTTTTTTTATTTGAAATACATTTTTTTAATGTTTTGATGGAATTTTTTCATATGTATAGTTATTACGTATTTTAAATGGATTTTTGCTTGTAAACTGCTTAGAAGCCATTATGGCTGTATATAAATCATCGTCATCATCTTATTGCTGATTGTGTTTGATATATAGGTACCCTTATTGCATATTGTATTTTATCACTGGATTATGGCACTGACCCATGACAGGGCCTTCTTGGAAGTGGTTCCCCATTCATAGGATGCCTGCCCAGGTGCGGAGCATCTCTCTCCCTCATTATTAACTTCAGGAGGAATTTAAAAATATTTCTGTTCATCAGACATTTGATAACTGAAAGATACTGTTCCTGGCAACCGTGAAATCACCTGTGAGAATATGTGTCTGTTTTTAGATTATATATATGCACTGCAATGATGAAACAATTAAATTTAAAAATTACATGACATGGGAGATTTGTAATTAGGGCTATAATACTATACAAAATTTCCTAGGAATAAGTTCAATTGAATTCAATGGTCTTTACTTCTGAGCAGAAATGTATTGAATTGAACTGTTAATAAGTACATACAATGAGCCCTTGTTAGATCAAACCAAAGTCCATCTAGTTCACACAGTGGCCGACCAGATAACCACGGGAAGCCCACACACAGTACATGAGCACAACAGCACTCTACTTTTATTTCAAAGCAGCCAAAGGGTGTTACTAATTTGCTCTGAGAAGCAGAATCCTGAATGAGGGTTTTTTTATCCCTTCCCTTGTTATTTCTCACACCTAAATCACTGCAGAGAGTGCTGTTTGCCTCATCAGGCACAAAAAAACAAGTACAAAGAACATTAAAAATACACCTCCATTGAGGTTTGCACCATTTTTTTATTCCAAAAAGTATTTTCACTTTTTCAGCGCTTTCCATATAAGAATTTCACGAAACCAAAATGATAAAGGCAATGTATGTATTCCTTTCAAGACAATATCACTGCTGCTCCCTACTGCCTAAGAGAGGCATAACACAAAGACAAATGTAATTTAAGTGCTGTATCTTATATTAACATAAGACAATATCACCTACCAGAATGAATTCTTCACTTGTAAACATTTGGCTGTAGATATTCTCCTGGTGCTGAACATCCTGAGACATGACTCTGCTTTTATTACACTGTTGGTTTTACATGATGTATCCAAATTCCAAGCTCCTTTGCATTGTGTTAGAAAGAGAATATTCTTACCTTCTATAGAAGGGATGGGGAATGTCCAGACCATGGGTCCGATGTGGCCCTATGGAGCCTGCCCACCTGGCCCCTGGGACATATTTGGCTCTGCCCTTGGGCTGCTTGAGCTTCTTATTAGGCTGGAGAAGTTTCCCTACTCCTGTTCTGTTTTGTTCCAAGGACTATTATGCAAAACCAGTGTGGACCAGTGGAAACCCGATAGCGCATGGGCCCCAGATATGTGAAAGCCCACAGACCACTCTGGTGTTATGATCAGCAGAGGGAGCTCTTTTGGTGGGCGTGGGAGAGAGCATTCTCTGTGGCAGTTTCAAAATTGTGGAATTCCCTCCCCACAGATTTCTGAAGCTTGTGTTGAAGCCACACCTCTTTACCCTGAGCTTTGACAATTGCTAGGGTATTTTTGTGTCAGTGCTTACGAATACTCTGTACTGTATTTCCACTTTCCCCCTCCTTTTGCCACAGGCAGCCATTTTGTCCTGGCACACACACAGAGCACTTATATTTCAGGACCACCTTTATTTTTTTTACCCCCAAAAGCATGTATTAGAAGGCATTCTATTCATGAGATCGTAATTTGTTTTTAATTGTTTTAATTTAGTATTTTTAATTGATGCAGCCCACCCTGGGATCTCAAAGTGACGGGAAAGTAATAAATTGCAGAAGCAGCAGTATCAGCAATGTAAGACGTTTCCTACAGAAGACGAATGCTGTCTTTGGTTTTTGTGCTGCAGGGAAAACGTGCAGCGCCATCTAATCTCAGCTGTGGGACAAATGCTGGTGAATCACATTTTTGGCATGGTCTCCTCTGAGCTTCTCTTGCGATCTCACCCCTTCAATGATGAGACCAGAATCACAAAGTAACCAGGAAGTCCTGTGCGTGGAAGAATGGCCAGTCTAGGAGGCTCCGCGTTCTAATATCTATGGCAAAGAGGATGGCGAAACCCCGTTGGATATCAAGAGCAGCCAATCAGAAAGCAACTCTTTCACTCCGCCCGCGGTTAAGTCTATGGCTGTTGCTCCCGCCCTCCGTCCCCTACCCACTGCCTTTGCCCCTGCCTGTCGTCCCGACGCGTAAGCCAATAGGGAGGCAGGAAGCCGGAAGTGGCTCTGTGCCGGTAGTTGCGGGGAGGGAAGAAGCGGAGGGAAGCGAAGCAGGAACGGAGGCGGCATCTGCGAAGGGAGACCAGGTGAGTTGCGCCGATTTGTGCCTGCAGAACCAGGTAGGGCCAGGACTCCTAAAGTGGGGGGGGGGGGGGGAGAGATGTTGCGGGGGGGGCCGGGGTTCATTTTGATTTTGAACCGCCATTTGCCCGCCGTTTCAAAAGCTCTTGTCTGCCCCTCCCTCTAAAAATGTTCGCCCACCTGGTTCGCTTCGCCACAGGGTGAGAATCTAAACTGCTACTTGAGCTGGAAGGGATCTTCAGAAGATACTTTTTTTCCCTTTCACGACAGTGAAAACGAACTAAGGTCGACTCAGCCGCCCATATTACACTTAAAAAATGCATTATATTAAAAATACATTATATAAAAAATACATTAAATCCTTACAGTCCAGAGAAGTCGAGTCGGGTTATCTTTAGGCGCCAGGCGAAAACATTCCTCTCCTTCCAGGCCTTTGGCTAATAAAACTATGGGCGTTCAAATTTTGTGTGTGTGATTCTGATGATTGTTACGATGTTACATGTTTTTGTCGTTATGGTTAAAACCATGCTCAAGGCGGCTTACAGCAAGAAAAGGTGTACATCAGGCATCCACAAACTCGGTCCTCCAGCTGTTCTGGCACTACAGTTTCCATCATCCTTGACCACTGGCCCTGTTCGCTAGGGAAGGTGGGAGTTGTAGTCCCAAAACAGCTGGAGGGCCGAGTTTGGGGATGCCTGGTGTACATAATTGCAAACGTAGTGGAAGTAGCTGTAAATAAATTAAAACATATCAAAAAGATCACAACCAAAGAACAATTTCTGCATTAAGTCATGAAATATTTAAATGTGCAAAAAAAAAATATTGACCAAAGCCCCTAAAAATTAGGCCAACACAATGGTCTGTTCAGAAACCTCAGCTTTTGTAGGTGCAGTCAGACAGGGCTCCACCCTCTCAGGCCAGGAAGGAAGGGAACAGCTCTTCCAGAACTCACAGCCAAGATTTGTTTTTATACCATAAACTGCTTTGTAGTACTTGGATGAAGTATATCAATTTAATAAATAATAATAGTAGTGTTTGTTACTGGGAGGAATTATTTTGGATCAGGAAAAAGTAAGTGAGGTGACCGTGTGTTGCTCCCTGATCCGTGAGTTGGAAACCATGCTATTTAAATATTTACCTGGGAGTAAATCCCATTAAGTCCCATATATCTTAAGTCCCATATATCTATACCAAGCAAAAACTTTCCTCTTTAAAGAAGCCTTTGGCTTCTGTCTGTGGCCTCTTAGCATGGGGTGGGGCTATAATGTATTTTTAATGTAATATTTTAATGTATTTTTGTTTCGTTTTAATGTCACTTTGTGGGCTTTTGTTTTGAGTTGTCTTTGGCAAGAAAAAGTGACTGATAAGTTTACTAAATAAATAATAATACTTCTGAGTAAGTGTGTATGTATGATTGCACTCTAAATTCACAACACGGTTGCAAAATACATGGATTTATGTAATTCAAGCTGTGGTGTCCATGTAATTTAAGGTGCTTTCTGAAATGAGTTCTGTTTCTGAAATATTGTTGAATAGTTGCCTTGTTAAATGTAGCACAAATTACCATTTCTGTCAATATTTCATTTTATTTTAAATTCTCAGTAATGTTTGTTGTGAAACATTCAAAGGAGTCCAACTAAGCAGTTCAGGCTTCCTCAACCTCGGCCCTTCAGATGTTTTTGGCTTACAACTCCCATGATCCCAGGCTAGCAGAACCAGTGGTCAGGGATGATGGGAATTGCAGTCTCAAAACATCTGGAGGGCCGAGGTTGAGGAAGCCTGAAGTAGCTAGTAAATATTTTTCTTAGTAAATTTTCTCCCATAGCAGGCCTAAAAGGAAAAGAAAAAATTAAACAAACCATTCTCTTCTAGTTTATAAATACTTTTCTCTCTAATTACTGGTATTAAAATATAGTAGGGTTGTTGGTTTTTTTGCTCTAAAACTAACATTCTAAATAATTGTTCATTATTTTAGTGATTTGATCTTCCACAATGGGTGAACCTCAGCAAGTGAGTGCCCTCCCTGCACCTCCAATGCAATATATTAAAGAATATACAGATGAAAATATCCGTAAAGGTATCACCCCGAAGCCACCGCCACCAATTAAAGATAGCTACATGATGTTTGGAAACCAGTTTCAGTGTGATGAACTAATTATTCGACCATTGGAAAGCCAAGGCATTGAGCGATTACATCCCATGCAGTTTGACCATAAGAAAGAACTGAGGAAACTCAACATGTCTATCCTGATCAACTTCTTGGACCTTTTGGATATATTGATAAGGAGCCCAGGCAGCATAAAACGAGAGGAGAAACTGGAAGACTTAAAACTGCTTTTTGTTCATGTGCATCATCTTATAAATGAATATCGACCCCACCAAGCCAGAGAGACATTGAGAGTCATGATGGAAGTGCAGAAACGTCAGCGTTTGGAAACTGCAGAGAGGTTCCAGAAGCATTTAGAACGAGTTGTTGAAATGATCCAGAACTGCTTGGCCTCTCTGCCAGATGACTTGCCTCACTCAGATGGAGGGATGAGGATAAAAACTGAACCTTTGGACCATGAAGACAGTCTCAGTTGCATTGGACAGAATGACCAGCAGAGAGCAAGCTCTAACCTCAAGAAGGATCAGGTTTTGGATAAAGATGCAAACATGTGTAGCATAATTGATGAAATGACATAAAGACTCTTTGGAGACTTATTTTGAGTTAATAAAAGTTATTGGGAGTGAAAATGAAACTGATGCTGAAGAGTTCAGTAGAGTTTGAGATTTTCTTCTGTGCTGCCTTTTGATAGTGATACTTAATGAGCAATCATGAAACATGGTCTGTAAGAGACAATAAACTCTTATTTTTATAGTATTTCAGTGTGCACTATGTTTTTGTCTACTTGGCTTTAAATAAAAGTAAAACCGATAGATGGCTTTATTCTGGAAAGCATCACTTTTGTCATTTATTACTGCCTAGATTCCGCTGATAACTCATTTTCTGATTGTGTGGGGGAAGTTCTGTACTCTGGTGGTTCTTTGTTTCAGTCAGAGTAAAAGAACTGAATATTGCTAGACTGCTGCAAACAATGTTATGCCATATATAAGCAAAAAAGCATCCAAGAATTTCCTTTCTGAATTTTAGTTCATGAATTGAAGTAACTGCTTTTGGTTTAACACCTTTTTTAAAAAAACACACACACGAATAAATACCTAAATGTTTCCTGTCTGTTGAGATGAATGTACTTCTAAAAATACTTCTGTTTGTCGCTAAATGTTGCATCATGCATTATGGGCCCTACGATCATGACACAAGATTCCATTATAGTGCTGTTCCAGTGGAACAGTACACTGGAACAGCAGTGCTGATAAAAGCAGCAGTAGGTCAAGAGGTTTTTAGAATATTGGATAGTTCAGTGCTGCCATGGATACAATTCAGGAAAGATAAGAGTGGAGGTGGAAACTTAGAAGTAGAACCACCAGCCCAAAATGGATAGCAACCCAATGTTGGTACTGCAGGGAGGGGGGTTCTGCATGAAAATCAGCACCTAGAGTCCCACTTCCACACAATGGCTACTGGCTCTCCTGCCAATGGACTTCCTATGTATTTCCCCCTCTTTAAATTAGATTCTTTGGATCAATGTGTTCTAATTTGAATCCTCATGATTTTATGAAACATTGTTTCTTTGCCTCAGGAATGAAACAGGAGTGTGCATGTATTAAACATTTCTACTAACTTCACTGTGTATGGCAGGTTTCTTTTAGTTGTCATTCTTGTGACATTAAGGGTTCAATCATACTTGCAGTGTTTTTCCTGTGAGTAGGCAAAAGAGGGCAGCACCTAACTTGCAAATTATGATTATTTTCCTCATAAGTACAATATTATTCTACCCACTTTTTTAAAAAAACTATGAAGAAATATCTTAGTTGTGGTTTTGCCACGGCATGCTATGTTGCTGCCTTCATAAAGAATGTATTTAGTCATATCATGCACTAGGGACATGAGTAAACTAGTTCCGTACACCAAGTACAAGGAGAACCATGTACACCACCTTTAGATCCTTGAAAGATAAAGGTGGTATATAAATGTAATAGAATAAATATGTTTCTCTGCTTTGGAGTAATAGTACAATGACACTTAAAAGCAGGGTGAAAACTACAGCCTTAGATTCAAACACTTTAAATCAGCTGTAGGATGAAGTACAGTGGTGCCTAACAAGACGAAATTAATTCGTTCCGCGAGTCTCTTCGTCTAGCGGTTTTTCCGTCTTGCGAAGCAACCCTATTAGCGGATTAGTGCTATTAGCGGTTTAGCGGCTATCAAAGGCTTAAGGGATTAGCGGTTTAGCGGCTTATAAAAAGGGAGTGGGGAGCGAAAAAAAATCTCAAGACTCGCAAGACATTTTCGTCTTGCGAAGCAAGCCCATAGGGAAATTCGTCCTGCGAAGCACATCAAAAAACGGAAAACCCTTTCGTCTAGCGGGTTTTCCGTCTTGCGAGGCATTCGTCTTGCGGGGCACCACTGTAGTTCTCTTCCTTTTCTTCAGGAAACAGCTGAAAAGCATGGTCATTCTTAGAATGTCTTTTACAGTGGTACCTCGGGTTAAGTACTTAATTTGTTCCAGAGGTCCGTACTTAACCTGAAACTGTTCTTAACCTGAAGCACCACTTTAGCTAATGGGGCCTCCTGCTGCTGCCGTGCCGCCAGAGCCCGATTTCTGTTCTCATCCTGAAGCAAAGTTCTTATCCTGAGGTACTATTTCTGGGTTAGCGGAGTCTGTAACCTGAAGCATATGTAACCTGAAGCATACGTAACCCGAGGTACCACTGTATATCTGTTGAATGTAATGATTCTTCCTTCCTAGATGGTCCCTGGTGTTCAGAGTTGTGTGCTTGATGCTAATATTGCAGTGCACTTTTAGTGATGCCTAGCCATAGCAAATGAGATGAAATAATTTAAGTAGATCTAGATTTATTTGTAGAGATAATTCTCTACAAATTTCTGTTTTTATCCTGAAGGAAAGCTCTTAACCCAAGGTACTATTTCTGGGTTAGCGGAGTCTGTAACCTGAAGCGACTGTAACCCGAGGTACCACTGTACTAAGTGTCTCCCGGAGAGAGTTTCTTGGCCAACAATTGCTTTTGCCAGTGGGTAGAGGGCCTGGTGACAAATTCTGTGCTTCTTCACACTCGTCCTGACACAGTTGCTTCCCATTCACTGCATTCTGGGATCAAAAGCCATGACTATAACTGTAGTAAATTAAAGAAAACCCCTTCTGTGTGATTATTAGATGATGATTTTGAAAACTAACTAAATAAAACCAATTACATGCATAGTTTGCATGTCTCCCCTCAAGGCAGGGGAGGCCAGTTAGCTTGGGGGAGACTGCATCCCCAGTCAACTGCATACCTGCTGATAAACAGGCTCTTCATAAGCTCCTGAGAAAGTGGGAACATTTAAAAGGACTCCTCTTTTATATATATAAAAAGGAACAAAATAAAGTGATGATGGAGCATTAGCTTCAAAGCCACTGGTCTGGACCACAGTTAGCTGGACTGCCATGCCTCCTTTGTCCACCATCTCTGGGTGTTATTGTTTTGTATTTAATTCCCACACACCCATGTGGCCTTAGGAAAGGTATCAACCAAATTAAAAGCAAAATTATAGAAGGAAGAGCTATGAATCTTGGCTAAGGGTGAGATAAGTTGGAATCCAAAAACACTAAGAGGGCCATGGGTTCCTCAACCCAGTGTCCTATGTTATATATTTGCACTTTGGAATGAAGGGCAAAATACTAATTTAAAACAAACAAATAAAATGTATTTAATCAGTAAATAAATAATAATTATGTATGTCTTGGCTAGGGAAAATGTCAAGGGTTGAATCAGCAAGACTATAAACGCCAGTCTATTCTTGAAATCAGCAGTGGACAGGTTCCTTTTTTCTGTTTCATACAGGATGTGGTTTCAGCAGGCTCAAAAAGCTAGACTGAAACAGACAGCAATGGTACAGGGTTGTTTTGCGAGGACTGGCTTGTGACTGTTCACACTAGGTTTGTGCACTGGGTATGGGTTAAACTATTGGGTTGAAGGAGTAATGAGATGAATTTCTGATTTCTTCTGTTACAAAGTAAGATGCTACTTTTTCGTTTCTCCTTGGTTAAGAAAAGCAATTATTATGCTGAAATTACCAATATATTATTCAGTACATTGCATTCATTATTTATTGAACGGATTTTAACAGGGGCTGTCTCCTGGGGGTTGGGGAGGGATCTATTGCTGGTGGCATTGCTATAAACAATTTATGTTAATCTGAAACTAAATCATTAGTGCATTGTTGTGCACTAATAAAAACTGGTGGTGCTGTTTAGCTGAGAAAAGCATATCTTCATTAGCTATCCTCTCAATATTATCTGAATTGAGTGCAATATTTATGGTTGCACATGCAAACCCCAGTAGTCAATCAAAATAAGGCTTTGGAGTTCTTTAAGGCATTCACCTTCATGTTCAGAAATCAATATTTATTGTGCATTGGATTTTATTGTGCACATGCACTAAAGTACCACGAGTTTGGTTGCTAGTAGTGACCAAAATTAAATCCCATTGATTTAAATGGGACTTATATTAAAATAATGACTAACTTGCTTCATTTAAGTGATTGGAACTTAAGCTCAATTAACTTAGCCTGGAGCCAACTCCATGGGTGGTGTTCAACTTTTACTTAGAAGAGACCTGTTGAAATTATGGTAATCAACACGACTAAGTTAGTTCTATTCATTTAAATGCAGCTTCATGTATTATAAAACTCAAGATGTTGGCAAGATTAAGGCACAAAATAGGCAATAGCAGACAGCTGCTTACAGTGGTGCTTACCTGACCTTCAAACAGTAGTGTCACTGCTGCTTAACACAGGGAGGTTAGTGCAATGCAAACACACCGGCAGACTCAATCTGGTGCTTCTGCTGGAGCATTTGAACTGTACTGACCTCACCCGCTCCTTCCCAGTAAGCAGCAGTGATTCAGCTCTCCAGATAAGCACTGCCACACCACCATGCCCTCCACCCGTGGAAGTGGGGAGGGAGGCTTGGTTTCTTCTGAGTGGGTGATTTTCTCTTTAAAGACACAGTGAATGTACATGCACTAGATTAATTCTAATCTATTAGTTGCTTTAGCAAGCCATTAATTTGAACAACATCAAGACCCTGTAATAGTTGAATCCTAGCCTGAATGCTAATTCCCTGTCTACACATAACTTTCCAGCCACACTTTGCAACAAAAAAAAAATGGTGTAGAACAGCATAATGAGAAAGGCTTTATCTTCACATTTAAATCTTATGGGCAATTTCTGAAGATTATGGGAGTACTGTACAGAACAAATCCCATCCTCTGATGTCCTGAGCAAAGCATTTTGTCATTGCTGTGGAAGTCTGTTGCCTTTTAACCAAGATGGCCACAGTATTTACCAAACACCAGCATTGGGTGGCCCAGTGAGCTGTGAACTAACCACAGGGGGCGAAAAAGAAAGAAAGCCTGCTGCTGAGTGCTATGACTTATGTCACACATGATGTAGATTAGAAATTAGAGAAGTCAGAAGCTTGGTTGTGAAATGAGCATTCTGTTAAATCTCCGCTTGCAGTAGGAACAAAGCCACCCTCTGCTTCCATCTAAGCCTACACCATGTTTCCTCTGGAACGAATTCTGTTGGTGGTGTTTACAGGTAATCAAACATTAACAAAATTATAAATTGTGGAGTTGCACTTCTGGGAAATCATTGTTTTAGACTTGTACAGTGTAATTGTTCAGTCTGTAAATATTTAATTCTCTTTAATTCAAGACCAGACATCTGGCAAATGATTGTGATTTCTAACATACTCCTTTTAAGGCTGTAATACCAGATATATACCAAAATTGACTTTTTCTCTGAGTAAACGTGCTTAGGGATGAAGATGCAGGAATGAGAGAAAGTTAACATGCTGCTGTTATGTGCATATGGTATATGATTTCAAGAACTTAAGCACTAGTACTACGTTCTTTTCCTAACAGTCAGCATCAACCATGTGACATATTAAGACATTATTGAGGCTGACTGCATGTAATGCATGTTCACCTAACTGGAACAGATCCTTATGATAACCATATGAAACTATAAACCTCACATGCACCCTAGGTTTCCAGAATACCTGGTTCTGTGCTACAATATGCTATGATATCCCCGCACAGTATTAATTCGTATGATTTGAAACACGGGACTCTACTCAACAGCGTCAGCAAGAGCTGTGAGGATATGAGTCACATGCTATCAGCATACAGACTTCAGCATTTGAAAGAAAATGATATTCTGTTCCTGTGAAATCTGACCACAGTCCTTAACCACCAAGGGGCTTCCCACCAGCGCAAATGCTCTTTTATTTCTGGTAGAGAACATATTTTTCTTTTCTTTTTCTCACACGAAAGCTAAATGTGATGGGAGAAATCATGCCTCATTTAGTCCCAAACAATCATTTCCACATCTGGTTCAATATTTCCTACTTTTATCCTTCAGTCTGGTTCAGCAGCAAGTCGATTTCTATGCTTGTTCTTCATATAACAAAATGTTGAAAATGTTTGTTCACAATGATATGTGGAACAAAAGGGAACTAGATGTCTCAAAGCTTTTTCACCTAACGTCTTATAATCAGCATAAACCTTCACCCAGAATTGGTCCAGTCTACATTCTTTTAAAAATGATTTCAATGAACCATCACAAGTCACATCAACAGGTACATCTTCCTCTTCTGCAGATAGTTGTACACCACCACATTCAAAAGGATTCCTTACACATGAGTGCTCAGGATTTTGTGCAGGGAAGTAATATCTGATGCTGGTCGCTAATCACGCATGTGCTCAGTGATGTGATGTTATACTTATGGCATCAGTTCTATGTCACTGGCCCCCAGAAATGTCTCCAGTGTTGGGATATTAGTGAGGCTACCACCTTATACTCAGCTTGCCCATAATCATAATTTTTAAATGACTGCCGCAGTCTTATCTTCAACATAAAAAAATATTCACATCACCTTGAAGGCTTGTGTTGAGAGTGCTCAAGTATGTGAGCACTACCATACACAACCACAGAAAGTTGTTCAACTGATCACATGACATTTTGTATCTGTCAGAAAAACTATTGAGTCAGACCACTGATCCATTTGGCTCAGTATTGTTTCTACAGTGACTGGCAGTAGCTCTCCAGGTTTTCTGATAAGGATCTCTGCTGGTCCTACCCAGAGGTGCCAGGGCATGCGCAAAGCAGATGCTCTACCCTGAGCTATTGCTTATCCCCAGACAGTAGGAAAAGTTCTCCATTGCTACACTGCAACTGAATTTAAAAAAAGGAACTGTGTATAGAACTTGCTCTATATGCAGAAGGCTTTTTTTATGCTATTCCTTACTTGTAATCTGAGATGGTGCATCTTAGCAAAACTTTGTAGCATAAGGTTCTGCAATCTGAGGGATCTTGCATCTTCAAGACATAGGTGAAGGCTTGGTCAGGGCTTGATAAAGTATTGGTGAAGAGTAGAAAACAGATGGAATTTTGTAACTTTGGTGGTGGTAGTAGTAATAGCAGCAGTAGTAGTAATTTATAATACAGTCCTTCTGTGCCTGTTTCATCCCTGGCTGAAATAGATTAATTAGTTAAATACAGTACTTATTTGGAGTGAGGTTTTTATTCTTGCTTATTACCCAATAGAAACAACCAACTTTTTAATTTATTTGGTTTCTGCCCTACATCTGTTTCCTCCCACTCCCAAATGTAGCCACATAGCTTGACTCAGAAAACAAGAAAACAAAATGCTATTTTGTTGCAATTTATATATATATATTGTGGCAATTTGCTTAGCTATTTTCCCTGTTGGACTTCCAAACCGAGACATTAATCCCAAAGTCATAAGGCAAGATTCACTGACAACCCTACCCACAAGCAGTGGGAGAGTCCTCTAAACTTGATAGACCTTGGAAGAAATTAGAACTTATTTTTAGTTAAAAAGTAGAGAGCAAGAGGAAGGGGGAAGGGAACCCTTACTTTTAAAAAAAATGATAGGCATGTCAATCCGCCCCGTGGAGAAAACCATTTGCTCTCCTCTCCCCTGCCCCCTCCAGTCGCAAAAGCCCTAAGAAACTGTGTCAGAGGTTTTTGCTCAATCCCAGCTCACTTGGCACCCAGCAACTCTTTCACAAGTTTTTCCCTGGCCAGCAAGCAGGCACTGGTCACGAGCAGAGGCTGGATGATCCGTGGAAGGCTTTCACCGTGCAATTAACAAGATAAGCAAGTCCCCTGGGTGTGTTCCGTGGACCCTCAGGGGTCCCCGGACCCCTATTTGGGAACCACTGCTCTAAACTGATTTGTTTAATAAGAATATCTTTCAGTTATTTTTTGTTGCTTGCTAAAGAATTTACCAAACATTTCAGAAACTTCCACTGAAGTGCATAAGTGATGAGTGCTATTGAAAAATTAGCATTTACAAGTTGCATCCAATGGTATTCCTCTGCTGGTGGAAAGCTCTTTGATCCAGCAAAGGTTTCTCAGCAGAACAAGGAGACTATAACTCACCCTCTTCCCTGCAACCCCACCATCTTCCACAATGTTCCAAAGGTCCCCCATTCAAAAATCACATTCCTTCTCCATTCTTCTATGGTTCTATTAGCTCAGAGAGCTTTCTGATATTGAATGGACTCCATTGGATACAGCCCTACGAATCCGCCCCCCATAAATGACTACACATTTTGTCATGGAGAAATATACTTCATGTTTGAGCACCCATATTATTGTTCAGCATAGTTTGGGTGTGTTTGCTCTTCATTTTCTTGGCTTCAACTCAAGAGACTGAGCCGAGGTGTTGGAATATATGCCTGGGAAGAATATTTTCAAATTACAAAGTCAGCATAATATTAGGCTTTAGGAAAGTTGCTGAGATGGAAATCTTTTTACAAATACAGTGTTGTTCCCACAGTTTGTCATAATTCCATTCTTTTTTTCTGTCCTTTTTTGTAACTGTAGTGTCTTCCCCTACATGCCTGTTGACATCAGTTGCTGGGACTACAATACAGGGGAAAGTGGGCCAGAACATCACTTTACCCTGTCATTATTCTACTGTGGAAAATGGGATCAGAACCATATGCTGGGGGCGAGGAGGTTGCCCTCTATCTTGGTGTTCCAGTCAAATTTTCCAGACCAATGAACGACAATCAATATATAAGAAGGATAGCAAGTATTATCTACTGGGAGATGTTCATCAAGGAGATGTGTCTCTGACAATTGTGAACGTAACAGAAGAAGATTCGGGAACATACTGTTGTCGTGTGGACATAAGTGGCTGGTTCAACGATCTGAAACATAACATTGAAGTTGTGATTGAGAAAGGTGAGCAATATGCTTCCACCAGGCATATGCCAGTTTGTCACTACCTAAGATAATTGTGGGACGCGGGTGGCGCTGTGGGTAAAACCTCAGCGCTTAGGACTTGCCGATCGCACGGTCGGTGGTTTGAATCCCCGCGGCGGGGTGCGCTCCCGTCATTTGGTCCCAGCGCCTGCCAACCTAGCAGTTTGAAAGAACCTCTGGGTGCAAGTAGATAAATAGGGACCGCTTACCAGCGGGAAGGTAAACGGCGTTCCGTGTGCTGCGCTGGCTCGCCAGATGCAGCTTGTCACGCTGGCCACGTGACCCGGAAGTGTCTGCCGACAGCGCTGGCTCCCGGCCTATAGAGTGAGATGAGCGCACAACCCTAGAGTCTGGCAAGACTGGCCCGTACGGGCAGGGGTACCTTTACCTTTACCTTTAAGATAATATTTGTAGCATATTTTTAAAGTTTGGCAAAATGTTAAAGGGTATTGATAAAACTTTTTACAAAAAATGTAGAGCTTCTGCTACGAAGGCTAGCAATCCCAATAAATCATATGTCTATTCCCCCGCCAAACATGGGAAGCATCAAAAAAATGATTATGCATATTTGCAGAGGATGGGTATCAATAGCTAAATGGAAATCGATGGGCTTTTGGTTTACTGCAGCAAAGCAGTTCTTTTGTCATTATGCCCTTAAATCCTTCATAAATACCCAATAATCACATTTCCTTCACACACAATATACATCTGTATTTACACTCACAACTAAAGGGAGGGAGGAAGAGAGGTTTTCTGCTGTTATATTCTCATATTCTTAGAAATAGTCCAAGACTTCAATCCAACAAGTTGATGGCTCAGATTTTCAGGCCATATGACATGCTGAAATATAAAAGTTGCAGCAGGAATTTGGTTCATGATCAGAGGACTTGGTCATAGCTGACCTCTGCTGGAATGAAAAGTAAAACTAAAAATGAGACAGCAGTTGATCTCCTGCTAAAAGGAAGAGACCACTGGGCAAGTCCAAAGTATATGTGTGAATGCAACTTCTGCACAGCCATCCATAGTTTGGTAA
The DNA here is from genome assembly GCF_965153285.1 of Podarcis tiliguerta. Lineage (NCBI taxonomy): Eukaryota > Metazoa > Chordata > Lepidosauria > Squamata > Lacertidae > Podarcis > Podarcis tiliguerta. Next base: position 58,272,867 of record NC_139535.1, read on the forward strand.
ACCTCAATGGCCAGTAGATGTTCACACGATTCTTTACTATATTAGCTTCAGGCACAAGTTCAAAAAGTGTTAAATATATTCCAATGTATCTAATGCTTTTGGGGCTTGTACCCAAAGCTAATATAGCAGTAGTGTGGAACCTTAAGCCTGCAAACTAAATAGACCTGCCAGGTCCTGTCAAATGGTCTGTGAGACAATTTCTTCCAAACAGGACACACCTGTAAGAACTTTGGCCCTTGGAAAGTTGGACAGGTACAAATCAGGTCGTTGAGCTCAAAGAGGTTCACCACCCCTGTAACATAGCAAAGACTTACATTTTTGCTGAATATGGTATGGTGCAACTGACTTGTCTGTTCTTTTTCTTAATCAGGGAACTGGAGTCCAACTTCAGCTAGAGTACCAGGTATGCGTATATAGATGGATTGTGAATTCGTTAGTCTCCATTGGTTAGTCTCAAGTCTAGTGAATCATGGAGTGAAATGAAATGAAGTGTTGACTATAACTCTGAAAGAAAAGAAGAAAGAATAAATTAGAAGAAATAGTGAGTGTGCTTAACTCCCATTTTAAACTGACAAAACTAGGTTTTCTTATCCATGCATATAACATGGGACTCATCATCCAGAAGCATCCATTTATGTATTCAAAGACAAAGACAGCTATAATTATAATTATAATTATTTATTTGTACCCCACCTATCTAGTGGCTTCCAATAGAATATTAAAAATACAATAAAACATCAAACATGAAAAACTTCCCTAAACAGGGCTGCCTTCAGATGTCTTCTAAAAGTCAGATGGTTGTTTATTTCCTTGACATCTGACCGGAGGACATTCCACAGGCTGGTCACCACTGCCGAGAAGGCCCTCTGCCTGGTTCCCTGTAACCTCACTTCTCGCAGTGAAGAAACCACCAGAAGGCCCTCGGCGCTGGACCTCAGTGTCCAAGCTGAACGACAGGGGTGGAGACTCTCCTTCAGGTACACTGGGCTGAGGCCATTTAGGGCTTTAAAGGTCAGCACCAACACTGTGAATCCAGGTTGTATGAATGAGTATGCCGCTTTATCTTTGCTTTGTCCAGCTACTATACACTTCACTGAAACTTACTTTGCTTTGGAACCAAGATGGATGTCCAGCACACCATCCCCACAGGATGTAAGTATCTGCATGGTCTCTTTGCAGATTGATGGAAATGTTACATAACTTATAGGTACAAAATGTCCTTCCAGAACTTATCTGTGTTAAATATTGTTCTTTCTTGTTATTGCTATCCATCATTTTTGGTGAGTGAACCATAAATAAATGACTTCTTTTCCTCTTACATGAAGCCTTTGGCAGTCTCTCTTACCCCCCCCCCCATGCTCTACTCTATTAAGCTTAAGTATAACTAAATTAATATTCTTTCTTGTTTTATCTTGCCTCCATCCTCCACCTGCTGTCTTTCCCTGTGTTTGTTCTCAGATTGAAAGTGTCCTTTTCTGCTTTGCAAAGTACTGTGCACATAGATGGATATATAAAACAGACATTTTTCCTTTATGATAATAATTTACCATATTTCTCTGTGTATAACACCCCCCCCCCGTTGCCTCAAATTTAAGAAAACGGGGGGAGCTTGCCCAGAGTTGTTGAGCTTTTTTTGGGGGGGGGGTTGCAAAAAAACACTCACCCGCCATAACAAGCAGTGCAACTCGAAAAACCCACCAATCGTCAGCCAGCGCGACAACAGATGACGCAAATCACACACCCCATTGCCACCACCGCAGCAAATTGAAAGCAGTGCTTGCTGCAGCCACCAATCACCCACCCAAACGCCACTGACAATCTCCTGCTCCCGAAAACGGCCAATCCCCCGTGCCAATTCTGCACTAACCATGTATAAGACGACCCCCTCCCCTCCAGTTTGGAGATCATTTGAAAAGAAAAAAAACCCTCGTCTTATACATGGAAAAGTACTGTATCTCATCAGATTTCATGACCACAAGCATAATTTTCAGTACTATAACACTCCTAGCAGATTAGCTCACCTCATCTAAATTACCCTATTAATTCCATTTCTGTATAAGTAACTTGTTTGAAAGATAATCTGTTATATCTGGACATAAGTGTTTGTATTGCACTTTTCAGTTTCTACTCAGTGAGGTCATTTCTGTATATATTTTTTTGCAGAATATTTCTGTAAATTTTACCACACTAAAAAGAGAGAAAAGAAAAGAAGAACCTTCAAGGACAGTCCTATATATTGGCACTGGAACATGTGCAGTAGTATTATTGCTCATTGTGGCAATGCTGGCACTTAAGTGTAAGTATTCCTGTAGTTTTGCAGAATTTCGCTATATATTTTTCAACATTGGCAAATGAGGGAGGGAAGACAGAATCTCTCAGGGCTAGTGCTGGAAGAGATGCAGTATCATTATTATTCAATATTTGTGGGACTAAAGGATTGTATTCAATGCAGCGCTATGTCAAGGTCCCAATGGTGTAAGGATCACCACTAGCACAATGGGTCTTTCTGCCTCCCCTCCTTTCATGCAGTGGCATAGCATGGGTTTGCCAGCTCCCGGGATGGGGCAAGTATTGCACCTCCTGGTAGACTGGGTAGCTGGGGTGGGGACACGCACCAGGGGGGTCCTTGTGGAGGATGAACAGAGCCCGCCTTCAACAGGTTACTTGCCCGTTGCCTCTATCCACCTGCCCACTAGTCAAACTCGCCTGCCAGCAGGACTCCGTGCCTGTTGTGGGAGCACAGTCAGGTGTGTGGCCAGGGCCATGGCCTCCCTGGCCCATGACACCATGCCTCTGCCCTCAAGTGCCCTTTAAATGTGTTCTGGAGTATCCTACATCCCTTTGTTGGTTTGCACCAGCACAAGTACACGTATAGAGAGTAGTTCTCATGGACGTATATCAGAAATATTTGGACCGTTTGGCTTTGAGATATTGAGTTGTGCATGTGGTTATTATTTTGGCATTGTATATATTGTTAAGGTTTCATGTACGGTGGTACCTCGGTTTAAGAACAGCCCTGTTTATGAACTATTCAGTATAAGAACTCCGCAAAACTGGAATTAGTGTTCCGGTTTGTGAACTTTACCTCGGTCTACGAACAGAAGCCGAATGGTGGAAGGGCACTGGTGGCGGGAGGCCTCATTAGGGAAAGTGCACCTCGGTTTAAGAACAGCTTTGGTTTAAGAATGGACTTCCGGAACGGATTAAGTTTGTAAACCGAGGTACCATGTATTATAAATTGTTGAAATGTTGTACATTATTGTTAATGAATTTTTGTAAACTATGCACAGAGTTGCTAAATTTGTGGATTACAGCTCTCATCATCCCTGACTATTGGTCATGCTGACTGGGGCTCATGGGAGCTGATTTCCAGCAACATGTGGAAGACCACACATTCTGCATCCCTGTCCTACTATAAAAACAAAGCTTTTCATGCTAACACTGCATGTAACACCTGTCAATTTACAACTTTTCAATGCCTCTAGCATAGGAGCCAAATCCTAGGGGCTGAGGAGTCTTTGGCAACCCAGTAAAATATTTGAGGGGGCCGGGGGGCCCCAAAGTTGATGGCCATTGCTATTCAAATGGTATGTGTGTGCCACATCATGTGAGCAGCTATGTAGGGTGGGGCTTACTGGCCCCCGCAATATTTTATTCAAGTTGGCACATCTGGCTTTTAATAAGTCCAGTCCACTGATGTTATAGCAGCCACCAATCCTTGTTTTTTGTTGTTATTCACTAAAAGCATAGCATCTTTTACAAACAACCATATATAGTTAATAATTAACATTTTTTAATACCAGTAAACACAAACTGTATTCATTGCCAATTACTGTAATTCATTATGCCAATACTGCGGAGTAGAGAAGAGAGACAATAGTAACCAGGTTGTCTATTGCCCTATTTTCATCAAATGGATTTTGGAACAATGAAAGTGCAAACATATTCAAGTAATGCCTTACTAGCAAAATCAGGATGATTTACTTGCTGCATACAAATATGAAAACAGGACAGACTTTCTGGAGGGCAGTAATATCAGGAAGTACTGTTTGGTAGTTCCTCTATATTAATCTCACTCTTAATCTAATGAAAGCACCTGCCTTTTATATTATTTATGCTTTTTAAAAATATCCCACAGGGTATTTACACAAGAAGCAGAAGATGAGTAATTCTATAAGGTAATTACTATTCAAGTCTGTTTCTAGTTTAATGCTAAGAAGAGTAGATGCTATAGTAATTCTACAACTTGCAATTGTTCTGGTACAAAGTGAAGTAATGTTACAGTTGGAGAGTTCAGCACGAGTGCTACATATTCACATTCATTGGAAATATATAAGGTAACATCATGGGTTACATTAGGATGTTTATAGGCCTGGATTTAAAGCATGCAAATACTTCCATGTGTGTCAAACAGCAGCACCCCCAAGGCCACATGGGGCTAGTTATGAGAAGCAGACAGAAGGGTAGGCCTGAATACCAATTTTCGAAATGAGGGGAATTTCAAAAGCAGATTATGAAATGAAGTAATGGTCTGCTGCTTAAGGAAAAGGTAAAAAAACAACAACCCCGAAACACCCCACTGGGTATATTGAGTTATTTCTGGTGACCATTTCTATCTTTCAGTACATCCTTGAGAACAATGCTATGGCATTTGCAGAGTAATTATTTTAGGGGGAGGGAGAATGGTGTTGCCACAAAACTGGTGGTGGCTGCAGCAAAACACAAAGCTGTGGATATGTTTTGTCCCCCAGATTTTAAAATTCGAGCCACGAATTCTCACTTGGTAACTTTCAGTTCAGCACTAGAAAACATATGACCATAATGTGTCCATTTTGTTTGGTCCTGAGTTATTTCTAGAGATGTTGATAAGGTACAATTTTGATGGTTTCAGAAAACAAGTCTTCCTCAAGTTATCCTTAATTGGGCCCAGATTGTTTCAGTTTGTGTATGATTTGTAATGGGATTATTACATCGGAGAGGGACACTTCTTCCGAATTTTTTTAAAAGCAAGGAGCTGGCAGGGAGGTGACATACACCTCAGGTGTATGGCCTGGATGCTGCAGCACATGTTCATAACAGCATCAAGATGCCTCACAGCAAATTTAGGGCAGCCAAAGCCATTCTGAGTAAAGGTATTACATGTCACCAAGACAGTACCCCTAGCTTGGAGAAGAATCAGGAAGGAACTAAGGCCTGAAAGGAAGTGATCTACTTTACCAGCAAATAGTTACTAAAAAAGAAGGAATCAGTGAGGAAGAACTGGCTGTCTTTCTTTCTTTCTATCATGGCCTCTCCCTCACTGGGTCAGGTAGCTTATTGCAAGTGTTGTTGCTTTACTCGCAGAAATAAAAACGTTAAAATCAATGAAAGCAGTACAAACAACAACACAACAAAAATATTTAAAAGGCCAAATTAAAAAGAGGTGTCTTGATACCTTTTCTAAAAACAAGGAAAAGGGGCCAGTTGTAACTCTGAGGGGAACACGTTCTAGAACATGATAGCGATAAGGAGAAAGAGCTCTTGTGCATGACTGTCAAGCGGGCCTCTGCAGATGGCAGTATCCTCAAAAGGGCCCCTCCTGCAAGAACTAAATAGCTGAACAGCTTCATAACAATACACAGTGTTCTTTAGGGAGCCAGGTCCTAGTCAGAATAACCTAGTGGGTAGACTCCAAAAACTGGGGAATACTAAGATTTGTTGAATGATCAAACTTGTTACTTTAACAATAGTATATTTGCTATGACTTCACATATTTCATTTAGCCCAAACGTGATTTATATTTGTTTGCTCTTTCCAGTCAGGTGGCAATCTCAAGCTCAGCCACTGGAGGAATTCGACATGTTATGGAGACTGGTGTCCGTGCACCAGAAAATATTTATGAGATGGATTAGAATAAGAATAATATGCACAGTTGGATTGTGTTGACAACTACACCAAGAGGTGTTACTCGGAGCAGACTGGCTATCAAAAAGATATCAGTAAAACAACGAGTATGTCCAGATTCATTGGTGGCCAGACATTTTGGGGAGAACTTCACATGTTTTTCTACAGCGTGAGACACTGCAACTTTATTACAGTACATATGCATACCACTGTGCTTTGATATGTGTTTCCCTCTAGTATGCTGTGTAAGAGAAACAGACCAGAATTGGAAGCCTGACTCTGTGCCATAACCCAGCCTTTCCCACCCTGATGTCCCCTAGATGGTTTGACCTACAACTCCCATCAGCCCAGACAGCATGGCCAGTGGTTAGGGATGATGAAATTTGCCATGCAAAATATCTGGAGGGCATCAAGTTGGAAAAGGATGCCATAACCAGTTTCTCCTTCTGAAGAACCACGCCACAGTCGCCTACTGTCTGTTTAATTGGCCATCCATCACTTAAAGGCACAGATACAACTTCTTAGGTCTTCTATGTATATCATGCAAGTGAGGTTCTCTCAATTAAAAGGACAACAAGCAGCCATGTGACTGCTGCTGAAAACTTTACTACATGGAATCTTTCCCCACATGATGGGCCTGTTTTCCAGGCCTTGGGGTCAAGTACTGGGATAACATCTTTCATTGAGTATTCTGATTGAAATCAGAGGGTTGGCAATACAATTCACATGGTCATAGGCTTGGCTGACATCCCTGAGTAAAGTCACAGCCTCCATAAGATTGATATAATCTGCTGTATTGTACCACCACAAGCTGTAATTAGTAAGTTTCCTTTCCCCCTTAATTATCGATCTGCTTACATTGTTATATGTGCTCCTCATTTTCGTTGCTCATAATTTTTAAACTTTCTTGCAAAATAAAACTTTAGCTTTTTTATAAAAAAAAGAGGGGGAAGGAAACAAGAGGAATAACTCAGATATACAACTTAATATATATTTGTCATTTATAGTTATCTGCAGATCAGAGGGAAAACTATGTTCTAATTTTTCCAGAGGCTCACTAGAGGGCACTCAAAGTACTACTTTGATATATCAGTTTGAGTTTTATATTCCACACGAGCTTTCCATTTCCTGGAGACCAGGAGTTTTCAGATTTTACTATTATGTGTCCTTTACTATGTGTGTCCTTCTAAATCACACACACACAAACATGGCAAAACCCTGAAAATAAATAAAGATTATTTCCTGTCTTTTGTTGATTAGCAATTTTATTTGGGAATTCCCAATTTGTGAATTGACTCTCTTCAACCATAGGTGGTATCATGTAGGACACTGGCCAACACTGCATTGCCCACATGGTATCTGGACTATTATGCTGATGGAAGAAATAACTTGGTACCACAGATTTATTAATGAAAAAGCATAGACTGATAAATTTCAATGCATAGAGTGGTAACATTTCTTATATTAACACCCATCGTTTACATCAGGAACCTTCATCAGCCACACTCGAAAAATGGAAATTATAATAACATATTTTTGCAACACTGTCAGGATCATTGTTTAATGTTAATGACTATATATATAATAACAATAATTTATTACTTATACCCCGCCCATCTGGCCGGGCCTCCCCAGCCCCTCTGGGCGGCTTCCAACAGAACATTAAAAACATAATAAACATCAAACATGAAAAACTTTCCTAAACAGGGCTGCCTTCAGATGTCTTCTAAAAGTCAGATACTGTAGTTGTTTATTTCCTTGAAATCTGATGGAAGGGCGTTCCACAGGGTGGGCACCACTACTGAGAAGACCCTCTGCCTGATTCCCTGTAACCTCACATCTCACAGTGAGGGAACTGCCAGAAGGACCTCAGAGCTGGACCTCAGTGTCCGGGCAGAACACTGAGGGTAGAGACGCTTCTTCAGGTATACTGGGCTGAGGCTGTTTAGGGCTTAAACGGTCAGCATCAACACTTTGAATTGTACTCGGAAACGTGCTGGGAGCCAATGTAGGTCTTTCAGAACTGGTGTTATATGGTCTTGGCGGCCACTCCCAGTCACCAGTCTAGCTGCCACATTCTGGATTAATTTTAGTTTCTGGGTCACCTTCAAAGGTAGCCCCACATAGAGCGCATTGCAGTAGTCCAAGTGGGAGATAACCAGAGCATGTACTACCCTGGTGAGACAGTCTCAGCCTGCATACCAGAAGGAGCTGGTAGACAGCTGCCCAGGACACAGAATTGACCTGCGCCTCCATGGACAGCTGTGAGTCCAAAATGACTTCCAGGCTGCACACCTGATCCTTCAGGGGCACAGTTACCCCATTCAGGACCAGGTCGTCCTCCACACCTGCCTGCCCTCTGTCCCCCCAAAACAGTACTTCAGCCTCAATCTGTTAGCCACCATCCATCCTCCAACCATCTCCAGACACTCACATAGGACCTTCGCTGAGCCAGTGTGGTGTAGTGGTTAAGAGCTACAGACTCGTAATCTGGGGAACCGGGTTCGCGTCTCCGCTCCTCCACATGCAGCTGCTGGGTGACCTTGGGCCAGTCACACTTCTTTGAAGTCTCTCAGCCCCACTCACCTCACAGAGTGTTTGTTGTGGGGGAGGAAGGGAAAGGAGAATGTTAGCCGCTTTGAGACTCCTTTGGGTAGTGATAAAGCGGGATATCAAATCCAAACTCCTCCTCCTCCTCCTCTTCTTCTTCTTCTTCTTCTTCTTCTTCACTGCCTTCACTGGTTCTGATTTAAAGGAGAAGTAGAGCTGGGTATCATCCACATACTGATAAACACCCAGCCCAAATCCCATGGTGATTTCTCCCAGAGGTTTCATATAGATGTTAAAAAGCATGGGGGAGAGGACAGAACCCTGAGGCACCCCACAGGTGAGAGCCCAGGGATCTGAACACTCATTCCCCAACACCACTTTCTGGACATGGCCCAGGAGGAAGTAACGGAACCACTGTATAACAGTGCCTCCAGCTCCCAGCTCCTCTAGATGGTCCAGAAGGATGTCATGGTCCATCGACCAAAGGCCGCTGAGAGATCCAGCAGAACTAGGAAACAGCTTCCACCTTTGTCCCTAGCCCGCCAGAGACCAATGCGACCAGTGCAGTTTCAGTCCCATGATGAGGCCTGAATCCTGATTGGAAGGGATACAAGTGGTCCGCATCCTCCAGGTGTGCCTAGAGTTGCTCAGCAACCACCCGCTCAATCACCTTGCCCAAGAATAGAAGATTTGAGACTGGGCGATAGTTGGTCATATTGCCTGGGTCCAAAGATGTTTTCTTAAAAAGCGGTTTAATGACTGCCTCTTTCAGCGGGTCTGGGAAGGCTCCTCACAGAGCAGAGCATTCACCACCTCACAGAGCCCATCCCCCAGACCTTCCCAGCTTACTTTTATGAGCCAGGATGGGCAGAGTCAAGGAGACAGGTGGTTGATTTCACTCGTCCAAGCAGCCTGTCCACATCCTTGGAGGTAACAGATTGGAATTGATCCCATACAACTTGACTAGACAGGACTCCAGCACTCTCCCACCCTGGCCCTGCTCCCACGGTGGAATCTACCTCTTTCTGAATCTGAGCGACTTTATCTGCAAAAATCTGCCAAGGGGTGCATGCATGCCTGTGGTGAGTGGGGCTGAAGCAGATGATGAATAAGGCCGAAGTGGGAGCAGAGCCACTCCATTCTCCCATGCACCATCCGTTCACACGCATTGCAGAAGCATGTACCTTGGTCATCCGTCCTTTATTCTCGCATATGCTTCTCACTCCATCCTTCTACACTCTTGTTAATTTGCATATTCTCTCTCTCTCTCTCTCTCTCTCTCTCTCTCTCTCTCTCTCACACACACACACACACACACACAAACCCCTACCCATTTTCTCTCTTCCCCTCTTTGCCCCTCTTCTCCCCATGGGGCAATTGGACTTAGGAAAGTTTCCCTTAGTTCCAGATTCCCTCCGAAGGTTTGTGGAGTCTACCTCTTTCCGAATCTGAGCAACTTTATCTGCAAAAAACTTTGCAAAATCATTGCAGGAGATCTTGGGGTCCTTACCAGGCCCTGATGGTGAAGGTGGTTCTGTTAGATTGTGAACCACCTGGAAGAGTCCCCTGCTGCTGTTTTCTGCAGATGCAATAGTGGCGGCAAAGAAGGTCCTATTTGCTGTCGCTATCGCCACTTGGTAGGTTCAATGTTGAGCTCTAACCCATGTCCAGTCCGATTCAGAATGAGTTTTTTGCCACCAGCACTCTAGCCATCTCAGCGATTGTTTCATTGCCCTCACCCCTAGAAAAACCCATGGGGCTGTCCGGGCTCCATATAATTGTAGAGGGCGCTTTGGAGCCAGACAGTCAATAGCCCTGGTTAACTCCGCATTCCAGCAGGACACCAGGGAATCAGCTGAAAGGATATCAACATGGGATAAAACATCTCCTACCACTCTCTGGAAACCATTTGGATCCATTAAGTGGTGGGGGCGGACCATCTGAATCTGTCTCACCTCCCTGCAGAGGAGAAGGGTTGCGAAGAAGTTCAGTTGCACCAGGAAGTGATCCGACCATGGCACTTCTTTTGTTTCACTTTTGCTTTGTGTCAGATCACCCACATCCATAGAGGTGAACACCTGGTGTAAGGCATGTCCATGACTATGAGTTGGGCCAAACCTATTTAGGGACAGCCCCATGGAGGCCATATTTTCCACAAAATCCTAAGTGGCCCCTTGTAAGGTTGTGTCAGCATCCCCTAGGACAACCAAGCTAGGTGTCTCCAGGAGCACATCTGCCACGACCTGAAGCAGCTCGGGCAGGGAATCCTTGGTACAGTGGGAAGGTCAGTACACCAAAAGGAATCCTGTACTGCTCTTATTGCCCAACTTTCAGAACATGCACTCAGAAAACTGGGTCTTCCCAATAGGCCTGGTGTAAGCTAATGACTTCCTAAAAATCACTGCACCTCCCCCCCCCCCATATGACCTGGGTTGCTGTGCGTAAGAGAAACCTGGTGGACAAGCAGCGGCAAGAATAAGCCCATCTGCCTCATCCAACCAAGTCTATGTCCCACATGCCAGGTCAGGTTCTCCATCCACGATCAAGTTGTGGATGGCAGTAGTCTTATGAATCATTGACCTGGCATGGCATAGCAGCACCTTCAAGTCATGTGGGTCTCCCTTGTTGATTCCAGTATCCATCCAGTCAAGACCAGACCCGGAGGCAGAGATAGTGTTCAAAAATCAACTAAACCTGCCTCCTCGGCAATGACATGGTATGGTCTTAGCGTAGCTCTTCCTTCTGCCCATGATCACTGAGTTCAGGTGTCTCAGTGCATTCTCCCCTGTGGAACCTGCCCCAGCCATTCTGTTGGCTGGGGCCCTTGGAAAGCATATGCTACTGTATAAAATTACTTTCTGGTAACTTCACCCACAATTCCCTGCCATCTTTCATTTTCATTTCTTTTTTGAGTTTTGGTTCTTTAGTTTCATTGGTTGTGTGTCTGTTTACTTACCTGCAAAAATTAATACAAAGCATTTTCTTAAAAATAAAGTTGGTAATGGGCAATGGAATATAAATCAAATGTCCCTGCAGGTTGGTTTTTTTATTTTATTTTATTATTATTATTATTATTATTATTATTATTATTATTATTATTATTATTTTGAAGAGGGATAGTTGACCATGGGTCTCCTGTGTTACACCCATTTGGCCGTTAGAAGCACAGAGGCATTGAGGTTTAAGGTGCTTGAACTCAAAATAGAGAAATTGCAAAAGGCAACGCTCACTCAGCACTTTCAAACTGGTTAAGATGTGATAAGTGCTCTGACACAGGACACTTTGGGGGTTTATGAACTGTAAACATGTCACACATACTACTTCAATGGATCGTGATTCATATTTGTATAGGTGAGTGGCTATTAAGATTCATTATTCTTTTTAGATTATGTAACAAAATAGATTCTATTTTGTACCTTCTGTTTTGCAGCGAGGAGAAGAAAATCCCACATATTTAAGCTAATAAAAGAATGTCTAAAATTTTATGTGTTGGTAAAGAGTAGACTTTTGGAATTCTGTTTTAGTGGTCAGATTGTTTAAAAATATTTCCAGTGAGTCTCAGAAGACAATTCTGGGTTAAATTGTTGCTATAATCAAGTGTTGCCTCTGTGTGTGTCATGGTTTGTTTGGTGTGTGTGTGTGTGTGTGTGTGTGTGTGTGTGTGTGTGTGTTTAAGCCAGTCATTAGCTTAGCCAATGAGCTAAAATAGTTGTAAAGTATTGCAATGAATTGGCCTGGTACACTGAAACATTTAGTTTGTTGTATTAGTGGTCAAATGGCATTGTGGGATGGGATATAGGAAGAAAAGGCTGTTCTTAGAGTAGCTGTTTATTAGTTACCTTTCTGTCTGAGGACTTTCAACCTCAGAATAACTATATTGTGGAATCGCTTTAGAAGAGCTGTGATAGAAATGTAACTTCTAGTTGTGATACTAGAAGAACATTGATCTGTCCACAGAACATAACCACAAGTTTTATGTGCAAATGCTTTACTGTAGGGGAAACAGGAATTTGTCACTTTGTTGATTTTGAAAACAGTAATAAAAAACACAAAATCGTTTGGGCATTGATATGCACAATAGGCGATTTGTAGGAAGAATAACATTTTCATAGTGATAACATTACAGTTTGAGGACTAAAAACATGCCATCTGTCACGTAACACCACAGCTTCTCTCATTTTACACTACAGTCACAAATGGAATCTCCCTGTTAGCTCAAATTATAATTTTATCAATGAAAAATTCATAATAATTGACATTATGTCTATTGACATTATGTCCCAGTGTAACTCACAAGGAGATCTGGGCAACCCAGAACTATGGAATACTAAGGTTCAAGGCTCTTTCCCCAAATAGAAACATATTAGTCATCAAATCAAGTCAATGGAAATGAGTTACTTAAGTTCAGTTGCTGTACCCTGAATACGAGTAACACCATTAGAATTCCAGTTCAAGATTTTCAGTTTTCAAACACCATGGAAATTCACTACAGATTGTTAGTTCACTTGAAATAAAATGTTATGCTGCATAGGCTATGCTAGGAAGGGGATAAAAATGCTGAATGATAGATGAATAGTCATACAAGAACGAACTCCATTAAAAGTAGAATCAGACATTTCAGGTATAGATATTTTTTAAAAAGATTAGGCACCTCTGTTATAATTTTGTGCTGCTAAGAGCATTTACAATAAAAAGTAACACACAGGAATGCATGAACATGAAGATCTAAAACTGACTAAAACCAGCAACACCATAAAATGCAAATAAAGCCAGCAGTAGTGAATAACCTTAATATAAAGGATTAAAAAACAAACCACTAAAAGCTTCTAATATTCTATAATGGAAAAACCTGGGTAAATTTTAAAGAGTTATTTACCTAGTCTTGAAGGTATCCAACCTAGGTGCCAGGCAAGATTGTCTAAGAAGGGCATTCCATAACTAGGGTGTCATCACTGAGAAGGCCCTCTCTCTAGTAGACACCTGTTGCACCTTGTTGGGTGGGGGTACCTGTAGAAGGGCTTCAGAAGATCTGGGTGGCAGGAGGTGCTGGTGCAATGCCACCCTGCTGCCCCCTGACAGTGGCATTGCACCATTTACTGGAATAGGGAGGAGTGGGCTAGTGTTGTGGCAAGATTGGGGCTGCGTGAGCACACTGGTGGAAGTGGCACATTGGTGAAGCGGCACAGCATTGTCCTTGCTACTGCTCTGACCCACCCCTACACCACTGTTGGGATGGAATGGCATGGTACTACCCTACTGTGCCAGCTGATTTTGCTCAGTAAGTATATATGGGGAGAGCAATCCTTCAGGAAGCCTTGTTCCATGCTGTTTCAGGCTTTCAACACATTCCAGCATTTCTAGCTGGGCCTGGAAGCTAACGTGGATGGCAAATTCCTGCTCAATTATAGGCATAGCAGTTGGTTTTGGTTACTAATCCTGCTCCCCTATTTTGGACCAACTAACTTTTCTGGATTGTTTTCAAGTGTATATAATGCATTACAGTAATCCACACAGGAGGTTCCCAGGTTGTGGCTATCTCTGATTTATCTCTCAATATGCAGACCCCTAAATCTCAACAGTAGGGCTAATCTAAAAGCTGGCCCTTTCTATTCGTCATCGCTGAAATTTCTACAGTTAACAATAATTTCAGTGGGAGCAGACCTTTAATAAACAGCTTAGTAATACTAAGGAGAACAGAATTCTTAGACGTCCCCTGAATGTTCTTATACATAGGTTATCAGTTCTTTATGCTATATGCCATAAAATAAAAGGTTGTTGGTCAATGCCGGTGTTGTAATGATGGGCCAATGCCCTTGCTTTCCATTTCATTACCTACTGAACTTCCCCCCACCCCTGAAATTATTTTAGCCTGCTTCGTAATGAGAGCATTACTGGAATGTGTAAACCCCACGGGCCAGAAGCAATATCATCCCAATAACATATCCTATAGCAAGAGAGTGCCGTCCTAATATCACCTGGGGAGTGTTGCATGAAAATTATGAGGGCCCATTTGGAGGAGCCTCCGCATCTTTCCTGGGAGTCTTGCCAAGAGGAAATGACATTCACAGATCTCCGGAGAAGAACCGCTCAGCAGAATCAAGGCACAGCATTTCATGCCTGCGGCCCTCTCTGGGAGAGCTGAGCCGGGTAGGGATTAGAATCACAGGGTCGTTTTGCCGCTTCAACAACCAGGCACAGGAGCAGAGGGGCACTGTGTAGTTTGAGCAGCCAGAGGCATTGCACTGACCCCCCCATGCCCTCTACTCAGCAAAATATTAGAAGTCACTTCATACAGAGGACAAGAAAGGTATGGATTATAAATAGTCAAACTCTAGGGTAGAGCAGGCTAGGAAAGGATGAAACAAGCACAATGTTACAAATCCTTGTTTCCTTGACCCTACTGAAATGCAATGAAGCTAAGCAGGTAATTTGTTCCACCTCATAGAACTTTCTTTTGTCAGAGCGCCTTAAGCAAAAGGGAGAATATGAGAGAGTCCACCTTCTCTGTGTTTCAAGCATTACAAAGGGAGGTCTGACCTCATCCCCAAAACACAAGATGCTTTGGTCACAGAAGTACAACTCACTGTTCTAGTGTAAACTGGCATTGACAGTGGGGATGCCAGAATCTACTTACTTAAAAAAACAAGGGGGGGAAAGCTACAGGTGTTCTGGACTACAACTCTCATCAGCCTCAGCCAGCATGGCCAATGGGTAGGAATAATGGAAGTTGTAGTTAAGAACATCTGGAAGGCAACAGGTTGCCTGCCTCTACTGAAAATGATTCAGGAATGGCTAGGAAATCTAAGACAGGTGGAAAACGGGCAAAAATAAAATAAAAATAACCTAAGCATGATTGGTCTTGGGAATTACAGCTGAGATATGTATAGGACTGGGGTGTAAGGCATGATAAGTAGGATTCCGATTCATGCAATAATAAGTGAAGCATTGTCTGATAAAAATATTCTCCCTCTATCAATCCTCTGTGATCAAAACACATGTCAAATGGACTTGCTGCTTGTTAGTTTTAGTTTTAGTTTAGATTATTTGTTTCAGACTACAGTGGTACCTTGGGTTAAGTACTTAATTCGTTCTGGAGGTCCGTTCTTAACCTGAAACTGTTCTTAATCTGAAGCACCACTTTAGCTAATGTGGCTTTCTCCTGCAGCCGCGCCGCCGGAGCACAATTTCTGTTCTTATCCTGAAGCAAAGTTCTTATCTGAAGCACTATTTCTGGGTTGGTGGAGTCTGTAACCTGAAGCGTTTGTAACCTGAAGTGTATGTAACCCGAGGTACCACTGTATTGATATTTTATATTGACTGTTGAACTTAATTATTTTTAATTGTATGTTGTTTGGTTATTAAACACCTTAAATAAATAACAAATGTAAAGGTGTGCTTGATTTCTATATACATAACAGAAAAGTGATGAACGCATTCATATATAGCTAACAATTTAAATATATAGTTTTTCAGGAAAACTGGTTCCTTCATTTCAGGAAAGCGACATTACATTTTATGGAGTAAAATATTCTTGACCATTTTCTCTGTTCTTTTCTTCTCAGTGGATACCATATCTCAAACTGTAGTAAGAGGGGTGGTGGGCCAAGCCATCAAACTGCCATGCACCTATCCTGTCCGAAACAGCTATGACCTTACCGTTATGTGCTGGGGCCGAGGCAGCTGCCCGAATTCTAAATGCAGCAACGAAATTCTCCGCACAGATGGAAGGCGGGTGATATCAAGAAACTCACATAGGTACCAGTTAAGGGGATCTGTGACATGGGGAGATGTGTCCCTGACAATTACAGGTCTAAATGAAAGAGATAAAGGATTGTACTGCTGTCGTATTGAAATCCCAGGCTGGTTCAATGACATTAAAATTACCTTGGATCTACAGGTTAATAGAGGTGAGTGGAATTATTATTCTCTGCCCATTTTCCCCATCCTATGAGAATTATGAAAAGTAGATGTTAGGTTTCTCTGCACTACAAGTTCACTGTGTGGGGAGTCTGTGGACCATTGTTTAGCTGCAGTTGATCTAGCTGGCAGCAGAGCTGAACTATCTAATCAAAAATATTTTCATCTGACCTATCACAGAATCTCAGTTAGTAAACAATTTCCCCTTCAACCTACTCATTTGTTGGCTTGAGTTGTCATCTTTTTGGCCACCATTTGCTTTGTTCCCATTCCATAGATGCAGTTCTGATACATATTTTTGTTGTTTTCTTACAGCAACAACTACAGTCTCCACCACAACAACCACAGTCTCCACCACAACTATTGCCACCACACCTCAAGTGATTATCACCACAAGTACTCCTTCTCCCTTAGTAACCACAGTTACTTTCCCACAAGCATCTCCTTTTATTTCAAATAGTCCTGATTCCCCCACTGCAACCCCCACTGATGCTCATATTCCAACAATGACCACATCTTTTGTGACGACAGACATGGCTGTCATCCATCGGTCAACTTCAAACCATTGGTCAACTTCTCCATCGGTCAACTTCAAACCATCACCAACCAGTCCATCAGTCAACTTCAAACCATCACCAACCAGTCCATCGGTCAACTTCAAACCATCACCAACCAGTCCATCGGTCAACTTCAAACCATCACCAACCAGTCCATCGGTCAACTTCAAACCATCACCAACCAGTCCATCGGTCAACTTCAAACCATCACCAACCAGTCCATTGGTCGACTTCAAACCATCACCAACCAGTCACCAGGATGAGTTGACCGAAAATATCTGTTGTTTTTTTACCACAGTGACTGCCCCTCCAGCTACAGGTACAATGCTTAACCCAGAAGAACTGCCTCCTTTAAGTTCAATTTATTTATTTATTTGCTCTAAGAATTTATAAAATGCTTGATATAAAATAGTTAACTGGTGAACAAGATGGCAGGGGGACCAGCCATAAGATAACATTGAAAGCATGACTGAATATTCTTCAGTAATAATCGAATCAGCTGCAAACAAAACGATAGCTGTTCTCCTAGGGAAAGTCTGAGTAAAATAAAAAGGGTTTTCAACAGGCACTGAAAGCACACAAGCTACATACAGGCTGTCAAATTAGAAATGATGGTGGAAGATCTGGGTGAAATAACTGGAAATCCATATAAAGACAGGACAATTTAAAGCATAAAATGGCGTAAGTGAGAAGGTAGGTGGAAGTGGAGAAGTGAACTCATTCCTCCTAAACACTGGCTCTCCCCATATGCCCCCCCGTGGCAATCTGGGACTAGAAGTAGCTCCAACTGAAAAACCAGCTAGGTTAAGCAACTTTGAGGAGAAAAGAAAAGAAAGGGGGTGGGGAATAGCTCCCCACTTCTTCTGTGCTCCTTTTAAAATATCCCCCCTAACCCCACCTTCCACTTTATCTGGATTGCTCTTCCCTCACAGTTACAGTCATACCTCTGGTTGCGAACGTGATCTGTGCGGGAGGCACATTCGCAGGCCACAGTGTTCGCAGCCTGAAGCATTGTGTCTGCACATGCGTGTGATGTCATTTTGTGTTTCTGCGCATGCGCGAGCACCGAAACCCGGAAGTAATCTGTTCCGGTACTTCTGGGTTAGGCGTGGTCCACAACCCGAAAACGCACAACCTGCAGCGTTCGTAACCCGAGGTATGACATTCTTAAGTGTGTTCCATTGTCTGTCGGATTGAAGTATTTCTTAGTTCTGTATTAATCTTTGCTGCAACAGCTATAGCTTGACCGCGTGACCCCAAAAATGTCTTTATTTCATGGGCCTGGGCATTTCTCCCAGAACCCAAAGGCAGAGCCAGTTTTCCAGAAGTCAAGTGTACCTTGGAACACAGTTACTTAAATCACATTTCATGTTCCAGATTGTTGGCGCTAGGACCAAAGAAACACAGAAGTTTCCTTTCCTTCTGCTTATGAGCTTCCTCATTTCCCATGCAACCCACCAAAACAATTGTTTTCAATTCTCCATTTTGAGCTATTCTTCAAGACTTTGTTAATGCAAGTCAGACCATGTAAGGAGGTTGCATTCACAAGAAGGATTCTTCATGGCAGAGAGGTCTGCCTATGATGACCTGCCTTTCCTACTGTAAAGGATTGGCCAGACTCCCCGGTGGCCTCTGTGAAACTGTCCTCAGAAATTCAGATTCTAGATTTGACATGTGCGTTCATGACTTAATTGTTTTGTTTTCCACAATCCAATTCCTAGCCACAAACAGCAGCCAACATCCAAGTCTGGGGATGGGCAGGGGGAGGAAGGAGGGCTCATTGATTTCCTTTTGCTCCCATGTGAAAAGACCCCATAAACTTAGGCAACAATTCCAGAATAAAACCCTCTCTTCCGAAAGAGAAAAATTCTAACCATAACCCATCTCACTTTAAAAACAAAAACCAATTCAAGGATTTCCTCAGATAATTCAGATGCCCGAAAAGCTTGCCAAGTCAGTCAGTATTTCCATATTACCTCGCCCCCCAATATGCACTCTGGTGAAATGGTGTGAGGGGGCTGCAAACTGGAGAGTTCATGGAAGCCTGAAATTTACAGTACTGTAAGTGAAAGACCATTTGTGAAAAATCACTAAAGATAATTTCCCTGAAGGTTCTCCTATGCAATGGACAGTTTGTGGTAATTATCGTAGGAACCAGGAAAAAGTAAAAACACCAGCATTATAAGGCAATATCCTACCTGGAGGTAAAGAGATCACAGTGGAATATGTTATCTGTTCTTTTCCAGTGTTTGGTGGGAACATACTCCCAAGTGGAAGGAATTATGGGACCTGAGATGCATGATGAGAAACAAAGCCAGGGCCCCAACATTATGTTTGTTGTCTCCACAGCCCCCATGTTACCTGAAGGAAAGTAGATGAAAGTAGTGGAAAGTGGTGGTGGTTGTGGGACTACCCAAGATGTGTATACAGTTTAATGTGAATAGATTCTTAAACCTGCCCCTTGCTACACAGTCCTGGGCTCAAAAGCAGCTGTTTGCCTCAGTGTCTCTCATTCCTATGGCAATGGAGCTGCTACTGGATGATCGCTGTGAGCTCAGTAGGCTGTATCTCCTGCTGCTTTCTCCTCCACTGTATTCTCTAGGTTAAGGTTACCAGATGTCCCCGTTTCCTGGGGACAGTCTCCGTATTTACAAATCAGTCCCCTGACAAAATCCATCTATTTAGTAGGAAGTTGAAAAGTGTCCCCGGATTCATTGAAAAAATCTGGTAACCTTACTCTAGGTGGGTGTTTTTATTGTCTGCATCAGCACTGTAGTCTACTCAGTCAAATGTTCCTCTTCAAATCCCTTAGAATCTCCTCAGAGAACTGTCCCTTACTTCTCAGAAGACCAAACCCTTCAGTCCCCCAAAAGTGCCGTGGTTCACCCACAGGTGTCAGAGAACTCCACTGGAAACAGGAATGGAAGTGAAAATCCCCAACATTCACATGATAATCAGAAGTCAGGAATAGAAATGACTCCAGCAAATAACAGGTAGTCTTCACTATTCTTTTTTTATCCGGAAATGTTGCACAAGTCATTACATTATTTTCTGCTCTTTTTCCTAACATTCCCCTTCCACTGAAATTAATTACTTCATTAATTACATACATTTCGGCCATAGCGAATAGTGAGATGAGTAACAGGTTTTAGCAGAAGCTGAACTGCAATGGAAAGAAAAGGTGCTGTTTGTGATCAACCTGGGATGGGAATGGCTACCTCCTTGTAACCCTACTCCAGGCATCCCACAAGGTTCCAGTGGTTAGGGTGGTTTCATTTGATTCATAATCCCATGTACTGGAAGAATATCTGTGGTGTCATGTTCTCATTAGTAGCTTTAAGCTGCAATGACATTATAAAGATGGCCACCACTGCAAATAAAAATAAAGGAAATTTCATTTTCTCGTCTGTTCAACCAGTTTTATTGTGTAAACTCTCATTGGAATGTTATAAGCTTTAAAATGTGTATTTATGATTTGTGATCCTCATTTTTTTCTCTTTTTTTTTTTAGCCAAAACCAGTTTGGAATTTCTGATATGCTAGTAACATATAAGGTATGTATTGTATTTGGTTGCTTACTTTTCCAACAAGCTCAGACTCCTGCCATATATGTACACAGGGAAAGGCATGGGATTTGGAGCAGAAACATTAGCCAGTCAGAAAGGGGTTAAGTGAGGTGTTACCAACATTTGGGGGTAAGTGGGCATACCTTGACACCAGTTACAAAATGACAGCTGTGGGGCCATGTCAGAACACAAAATGGCTGCCACATCTAAAAGAGCAGAAAAAGAGATGGGGCCACAAAATGGTGCAGGCATGATCCCTCTCCCACAACAGTCAACCTGTCAATGGGCAGAAATCCAGCTATATCAGCCACCACCAGACTTGTTCATGGAGGGAAACTCTTTGTTCCTCTTCTCTGTTCAGAATGGGTGGGAAGGTGTGTGTCCAATCCTGACACTCAATTAAATGTGACAGGTTTAAGGGAGTATATTCATTGTAGGAGAGACTGAGCCAGTGCAAACAGGAATGGAATAGAAAGATCAAGTCTCTGATGTATCGTGGATTTTTGAGATGTTTCCTGAGACTTTTCATGGGTGCCATAGATGATACTGGTGGGCACACTGGTACCCATGGGTTCTGTATTGTCAACCACTGGGACATGCATTACTTCCCTGAATCCTTCTCCTGCTCTACTCCAGGGAAGAAAAGCCAGGCCTTCAGCATACACCTGCATATGCTTTTTCTGGCCATACTGTAAGGACACAAGGGATTACCATGACAAGGCTGTTCCAATTTACACCCTCAAAAATGTGCCCTGATCGAGGTGAAAGAGAAATTTATTGAACGCTTGTCCCCAGCATGTGTAAATGTTCTTCTACTTACATCTCTAGTTCTGTAAAGGAAAAGCAAACTCGTATATTTGGAAGGTAGAGTGGGTTGGATCATAAAATCCAACTCAAGTGAAATGTGCTGACCGATCCACTCCTTTCAGCCCACCAACTGGAGCTTCAGGCCAGAACACTGGTGTCCAGGTGTCCTCGTCTGTTGGCAAACTTAACCTGGATCATAACAGTTTTAAAAGCCTATTTGGTTTGTATTTTTTCCTGTTAGGAAGTGCTGATTCTTGGTGCTACTGTGCTTTTGGTTCTCCTCTTGATTCCAGTAGTACTGCTAATGAGACGTAAGTATGAAATATACAGTTTGTACTTTGTTTTAAATAAATGCTTGGTACTGAAGAAATCTTTTGGAACTTTCCCCTAACAAAGCTCCAGTTTGCTAATCTAGTCCTAGAGCACACTAGCAAGACAACTCATTTTCATTCCACGAATGCCTCTGACATTTCATAGACCATTCTCTCTTGGTTGGTTGGTTGGTTGGTTGGTTCCTTCCTTCCTTCCATGCTGGAGAGGAAAGAGAGTATTTATTTTAATCATTTGATTATATTCATCAATTACCAGATAAGGATGGCTGCATTTCTGTTTGTATATTGTTTGAGAAAGTGCAGACTGCATAGATTTGGCTTTAAATGCATACTGAAATGAACTCTGCCCCCCCCCCCCCGCAAATCCCTACTCCCAGGTAAGTGTGTGTAGGACTGAGCCCTTGCACCAGTCTTCAGCAAAGCTATCAGATTCATGCATAATCAGCACCATAAAACATCAATATACACCAAAATAAAATTGTATTTAAACAGAGTAGACTATCAGCATAAAAAACAATTCAAGTGGTTGTGAAGCACCAGAATGTTGAACAAAACTGTGTTCCTGCAGCAATGTCCCTCCAATTTCACAGAGCTTTATTCTCTTTTCTCTTCTTTCTTAAAAGCTGCACACTCTTCTCTAGCACTGCAGCCCATGTCTCCTATGATTATTAAGGAATAGGGAGCCTTGCCACTTTCAGTGCTCCATTTCTCTTCCAGTGCATGAAACCCTCTTGGGTGAATCTTTGAAGTCACCCTCAGCAATCTCTTCCTGTGTGGTCTTTCAGTTGTGCACAAAGAAGAGTCCTGACTGCTTGCTATGCTATTCCTGTTGCTTTTAGTGAAAGTTTTCTACTCCTCAAGAGTTGGGTATTATGACTTAGCCAAGTCTGTTGGTTCACTAAATTGCATCATACTGTCCTAGAATAGATGTTCCTCTTAAAACTAATCAATCTTCATTCCCTCTCTAGGTAAAAAGATTAGAAAATACCACATTGACGAAACCAAAAGGTTAGAGTTTAGTTTGCAATCCAATTCTTTTTTGTGTCTAATTGAAAGAGAGACATAATAATTTTTATGTGAGCCCACACTAACATTTCTGGTTCTATTTATTCCCCCTTTCCCTTTGTGTTTATTACCCTTACCCAATAGCCCTGTCCTTTTTAATTTTTCTTTTAGACTGTAAATAATCCTCAGGGCAGGACTTGTGTTCTTTTCTTGGGAAATATCAATGTGGCCATAGTAATTGTTCTGCACTTATCCAATGGATGCTATCCCATAGGCTTAATATGCTAATATTGAAGGGTGGGGGGAGTAATAAGGATTTATTTATTTTTTACTATCCTAAGAAATCTGTTATCCTAAGGTGTATGTTGACACACCCACGACACCTACAGACTCCACTGACTTTCAGGCCCATCTAAATCCATGTATTGTACAATACTTTTACCTATTCATGGGTTGGCAATCTTAATTTGGCACCAGAACTACAGTATAGCGAAAGAAACTGAGCTAAATGAATAAGTTAAACAAAACAACCGTGTACTTATTTACCCCAAGTTTTAAAAGACTTGTGCTTGTCCTTGCAGCTTAAACACACATGAAGAACCCGAACAAACAGTTGCTGAAACAGGAGGAGAGAATGGAATGTTTCCTCTGTAGCAGTCACATTTTTACATTCAAATCTAGCTACAAATTCAAGATCCATGAATGGAAGCATTTCGAAGAAGCATTCCTGAATGATAGATTGCATAACTTATGCTGATCGCCCTATTGCATCTATTTGCCAACTAACCACTTCATCTCCCCGCCCCCCCCCGCTGCTTCTCTTCTTTTATTGGGCTCTCTTCCCTGCCTCAACCTTTCATGTGTAATTTTAAAATCCTGTACTAAGCATAAAATGAATGGTAAATAATGGTAGTGGCTGTGATATTAGTTGCAGCTGTGGCAGCAGCAGCAACAGCATGTTGGTCTATTTTCCATCTGGTAGTAATCTGCTATTCCAGCAGTTACTAATAATGCTAAACTCTATTACTTAAACATTTTCTTCCTCAAATTTCTAGCTGTTTAGCTTACATCATGCAAATCCTTTTACAAGTAATACATATTAATCATGCTGTATGTAAAGAAGCATTGCAGAATTATTGTTATTGGTAGTGGTAGCAGCACTGTATTTAGACAATGTATATACAGCACTGCTTAATTACAATACAATAAAAATTAAAATTGATTAAATCTATTAAAAATGTTTAAAATAAATCAAATCCTTAAGTAAACTATTCATGTATTGCCTAATGATGAGGACTTCTGCCTTATGCAGACTGCCCCAGAAATGCAAGTGAGAATTGCTCTCTTCCATGTGTTTGAGCTAGCTCATGTTTGAGTTTTACAAGTACTCATAATTTTTAGTTTAATGGGCCATCTAGGCTCTGTATCTTGGTAGATTCAGTGTCGCCATTGTCTTTAGTTTATTCAGTCATTTTCTTTGGAGCAAACATGTCCATGAGAATGTTGCACACTGCCACAATAAATGGAAATACATGCCTTTCTGTTCTTTTACAGCATTTTGCAGACAGACTGGGGTTAATGTTTTAAAATTACAAGTGTATAGTGCTACCTAAAGTTTAAGAGTTGATTCTTGAATCTTTGCTGAGATTGATTTCATAGGCACTTTCCCATGCATTCTGTTCCATTACCCAAATTCTTTCCCCAACATTTTTGCAATCCTGTTATTCAATATCCTAAGACAGCTAGAACCATTAGCGCAGTTTGCACCATGGTCTTGCGATGGAAACCATACCTTTGTTCCTGTTTGTCAACTGCCTCCATGTTGTCTGATGTTGCCTCCAAGCTGTTAACCAGGCATTTTGCCGAGTCTTGAAGAATGAGAAATAACCGTGGTGCAGTTACAACTTGTCTGTTACTCTTTCTTCCAGATATGGCAAGTTGGTGGGGCTGAAAGGGGGAGACAACCGCAGTAGGGGGGTAACTAGAAGTGGAAAAGCACCTTCGGCAAGGGTAGTGCACAATGTGGAATGCCTCCTTTGACCAATGAACAGACAGGATTTGATTCAAACACTCCCAACCTATCTGACATTTCATTCTGAAAAGTTATAATGCATCATACACATGCACTCCTCAAGATAATGGAGAAGCCAGTCTGAGCAAATCTGCCTTATGGAGACTGAGCCCCACAAATGCAAATTAGATGCAACAGAGGCACCTGAGCATTCCTTCTTCCCCACCTTGCTCTCCATATCCTCACTTCCAATTATTTACTCTGGCTCATGTTTGAATTTACAAAGGAAATCAGAGGACAGGAACCTGCACGGAACGCTAATGAATTCTGTTGGGACATATGTAAATGGAAATGCACTGAACTAATTCATGAGGAACTGATACCAGCTGTCAGCACATTTAATGAAAGGTTAAAGAGATCTTTTGGAGAAGCAACCAAGAGAGACATACATTCCTCTAAAGAAATAAGGCATAACAAATACAATCCCGGGATGCAGAGAAACTTGGCAAACATGGCAGCTCTTTAAAGAGCGACAAAGTAAAAGAAAAAAGACGTACTGTATTAAGGTTAACATTCCTTCTCACTTAAGAAGTCCTTCAAAGCAAGGATGAGTGAACTGACTGACCCATTAGTACCTTATTGCAATTCAGAATCTGTTAGCCAAATTAAGTTTGATAAAAGCTTCCATGTATTATGTCCTATGATTTTTGGAGCATCTTTGAAGTTTTGTGCATATGTGTTTACAGAGTGCATCCTGGAAATGTTCACATCATGTCATTCTTTTTCTATGATGCCATGGAATCATGGGTGACAGATGGGATTCTGGCTATGTGCATCATCATCATCATCACCATCATTCCACCTTTTCCCCAGGCATCTTAATTTTTAAAACCGCAGACAAACTTACATGCTTTGTAGCTAGGCTACTGAAGTAACATCTTTTACTCATTGATATTACCCACTGAATAAATGTCATATGGCTCTAGAAACATCAGCACATCAGCTGATCATCACCGATCATTAACAAGCAATCAAGCATGCATACATAGATGGGCATTTCTGCACCTGATACATATCACAATTTTATTTATTTATTTAAAGTGTCTCCAACCCACTCTTCATCTACAGTGATACGTAAATTACAAAATGTAAATGATAAAATACATATCAATTGAAAAACAAAACACAGAGCTCAAGGCAAGAGAGCAAGCTAAATAATCATCAATTTATAATGCCTGGACAAACAAGTAAATAGCCTGATGCCGAAATTTTAACATTTGTACCAGTTGCACTCGTGAGAAGAGATTCCATGATACAGGCACCTCCAGAGAAGGCTCATGTTCCGTCTCACCTGTTGGTGCCTGGGTACATGGAGATAGACCTTGCTGGGCTTCTTGCACCAACTAGAGAATGCCAGGCACTTCTGGAACACATATCCGAAGATATATGCACACAATACAACAGCAGAGTCGAAGCAGAAGCTACGCATTGGAGATGTGGATTTCTAAGCTACTTTATTATGTACAAAACAGAACAAAAGAACAAAAGAAAACATGGCTCCTTTCTCCATCTCCGAGAGAGCAGAAAAGCAATAGTACAACATAATGGAACAGTGTAACTGAAACTTCCGTTCTCATGACTCCAACAGTACAGAATGTCAACACAGACATGTGATGAAAACAATTACACATCCTGCAACGGGAGGAATGAAATCCCAACATCCTCCCCCATTTCATGTAACTGTTGCTGCATTACCTAATGCAGCTGTGCACAATCAAACATACAGTCGTTATGTATATAACAGACATAATGAGCTTCCCTCAATTGCAAAAAAGACATTGAAGAGCCTCCTGAGAAGATCTCAGAGCACAGTCAGTCTGGTATAGAGAGAGGATCTTCAGTTATACAACGGCATGCCTATTTATAAGACATGAAGCCAATGCTACGGTACTGCTTTAAAATCACACAGCAAAGACAATTAGTTACACAAGGGTGTAGTTCCGAGGAAATCACATTTACTAAACAATATTGTTCTGCTAAAATTCCATGCCACCAGCCTGGTAATTCAACCCCTTTCTTTAGACTGTATCAACACAAGCACAAGTTGCCATGGTGATTTCACAATCACCCGTTAACTAGGTGGACCGGAGGAGCATTTTTTGAACATATGTTCCTGGAAGCAGAGGTGAGGCATGGGATGCATTGTGAGATTAGCCCCAGCAATATGGTAGGCTGTTTACAAACATTATAGCATCCATATGGAGTGCCATCATGCCAATATATTTTTCACTTATGCTCACATGCAAATTTTAAGATTTGAACCTGTTCCCAGTTAGAGTATAACAGCTTCTATTGCTTTTAAAGTATAATTTTTCTTTGGATATAAGTGTTTTTTCTACTCCCCCCTTATATAAGATGAGTTTTGTAAGCCTCTGATGTATCGTGAATCCAACTCGACATCAGAGAAGAAATTCAGTTTGCTATCCCATTTCCATGTGGTGTGCTGACATTCATTATCCCTTGAGACTCTTTTAGGAACTGCATTTATAACCAGGGTGATGGTGGGGATGGTGGGGAATCGATCCAGTTTAAT
This sequence comes from Podarcis tiliguerta, assembly GCF_965153285.1. Classification (NCBI taxonomy): domain Eukaryota; kingdom Metazoa; phylum Chordata; class Lepidosauria; order Squamata; family Lacertidae; genus Podarcis; species Podarcis tiliguerta. Next base: position 58,300,087 of record NC_139535.1, read on the forward strand.
GTTCCCTTGAAATTCTACAGTGCTCAATTCATTGCAATTACTATGGCACACAGAACAGCAGCTTCCTGGCCCAAGTGGTTTTTAATTTGTTCCGATTCAATGTCAAAACTTAATGGTATTATATCTGGAGAATCCAAAGGGACAACAGCTCGGCTTCATGAAGCAATGTGGTAATTAAATCAAAGATTTAGCTTATGTCTATGAAATCATTTGACGGGTACCTATACCTGCAGCTTGGGGGAAATTGTCTACACTAAAATGACCAATAAATTGGCTCAAAAAGGCCTGAAGAGAGAAGATAATGACCTAACTAGCCCGATTAATATAGAGAAGGCGGAGAAAAGTAATTAAAAACGAAGATACAGCTATTTCGGAACAAGGATTGGATAATGAGGAAACACAAAAGAAAACTATAGCAAAGCCAGCCAGTGGCTGAGATAGGAAGGCAAATCCTTTAAGAAGAGGGAATTAAAAGATTATTTCAAGATTAATAGAATACCAATGTAACTTTCTTAATAGACCTCATTATAGCAGATGGTTCCTACCAGTGCTTTCATCCTCGTTTCATTACTTTTCTGGTTCATTTCCAAGTTCTAAGTTGAATGCAAACACATTTGGGTTTTTGAGGAAGGTGAGAATATAAGTAATATATTTGCTAAAAAGCCCAGCTGATGAGCAGCGTTTTTTGTCATAAGAAGAGAGGTAGAAAATGAGTGACAGAAGAACAATGCAAGATGACTAAATAAAACAAGCACAAAGGCTCCAGAGCTAAAGAACAGGTAGTTTCACAGCAATGACAGAGGGTGGCCTTGTAAGTATAACAACTCTGGTTAGCTGTGGCTAGGATTTTGAACTTGCTCCTGATGGACACCTGGCTTGAGTTTCCCCACTCTCCTTTTAATGGCTTCCACCGTGTGGCAAAAACTCTGCTTTCTAGGAAGCTTTTGGGGGAGCATGGTAGTTTTTATTCTATCTGGAGTTTTTACTTTGCTGCAGGATTTTTTTTTAATGATATTGAATTTTGCTGCTGCTTCTGCCTGGCTAGGGCTTCACTTACAGTTCTTTCTATTATTTATCCTTTAGATTTGCTGCATCTGCTTTGAGTTGTGATGTTGTAGTTTTATTTTATTGCTTTTGCTGGGACGAGATGTCATGGACTGATGATAGCAGATGCTACATGAAGCCATAGCATAAAATTTCCATAGTAGTAGCCATTTTAAATGTTTATTATCGTAGCTCCCCCCCCCTCCTTCCCACTACCCCTGTGTCACCACGAAATTGGCTCTGGGGTGTTTTAGGAGAACCCCCAAAATAGTGCATGGGGAAGGGGGTCATTCTGTCTGGTGAACTGCAATGGTTGCGCAGATGGAACATTTGCATGTTCCCAATACTTCTGGCATATTTATGTCAATGCAAATTCAGCTTTAACAGGCAATAAATTATTAAATTCATATTTAGCGTGTTGTAATCTTTGATTCAGATTTGGAGAAGGGGATACTGCAAATAGACTTAAAAAGGGATTCACTGTTTTCTCTACATTACATGCTCACCATTCAATAGTACATGAATGGTTATTTTCAGGAATATTATTTTCAAAATATTCCTGAAATTCAACTCCCTTCTGTCTTAAACCCCCCCCCCCCCATTATTCAGAAGCCCCGTGTTTAAATGCCAAGAGCCAGTGTGGCTGGAGCAACCCTGTCAGATTATTATTATTACTGTTATTATTATTATTATTATTTAAGCAACATCAGTTAACTGCATGGCAAGACACACTGGAGCATGATCTGAAGTAGCAATTCTATCTATATGACATACTATTACATACTGAAGTAGAGGAGATGAAATAAAATAAAAAATAGTCCACCTAAAAATGATTTTGGTGCAATCCCGAAAGAAACGTAAATTCACATTCTGTGCAGTGCAGAGCATGCAAAATGCAAACTCAACCCAATCCAAACTCCGATATATATATTTTGGCACTGACCTCCCTGAAGATTGGATTTTACATGGAGGAGTTCTCCTAGGTAAAATCAGTTCATAAGCCAGGTGTGGAGAACCTTGGGCTTTCTAGGTGTTGCTGCACGCATAACTCCCATTAGCCCCAGCAAGCATGATCAATGATCAATAGCTAGGGGTGAAATGGAAATAGGGATGATGAATGTATAATCTGTAGCGAACCTTAGGGCCAGGTATGTCTCTGAAGCTGCTGCATTCCTGAAATTATTCCAAAGTGATTATATTGTGATGAAATGTCACATATATGTGCCTTACTGCAATAATCGCTGGTAGGTGGTTGCTTTCCATTGTTGTGCTTAGGTATCGACTATCTCCGTTTTAAGTTATCTGTGTGATAAAATAGGCACTGATTATCCTTCTCTCCCAAACTCAGGCTTTACCAATATGCATCATAAAAGCCACGTGCATATTTAATGCACTATAGAGCATGTCTGTGGAGAAATCCACAGTGCTCAATCCAGTAATGAATCATTTATGGGGGTTTGGATTATCTTTGTGTACTGAATTAAGATGTCTCTGCACAAAACAAGCCCCCCTTGACACAATTTGCATCACAGGCCTCACTGCAATATGATGTACGTTGCGCAGATGAATTATTTACTGAAGTTTTGGATCATTTGCCTAGCACCAAATTAAGCTGTTTAATTTGAAATCTCTCCTTAAACCTTCTAACCTTTCCCTTAAAAAAAAAAAAACAGAATTGTGTATATAAAATGTCTCTTTTAAAAAATTCTTCAGGTGAAAAAAATGAAACAGGTTAAGGTTAAAGGTTTCTCTTCTTGATGGCTGTGTCCCTACTATTTGTTTTGACAAACCAGTTTTGCTTCAGCTCAGAAACAGCTGGCAGATGCTGAGAATGCTACAGAGTTAAGTCTTAGCTAAACCAGGTTCTTCTACAGTGTCATAATCATTTGGAAGAGCCCCTCTGGTGTGAAAAATGGCTCCATCCCCATGCTCTCAAAATACTTGGGGTCAGCCAGTGAAATTGATTGGTGGATAGGTTCAGGTCAAAGAAAATGAAGTATTTTTCATGCAATGCACATTTATTTTAGAGCAGAGATGGGCAACTGGAGGCTGCCAAAACAGCATTGGACGACAACATCAAAACAGCATTTTGTCCAGCAACATCTGGAGACCAAAGTTTTCCCACCTAAAAGGTAAACAGTTCTCTGGAGGGCATTTCATAGAAAGGGTACTAGCTGAAAAAAGTCTTGTCCTTGGAAACCCACTTAAACCTGTGAAAGGAGACACTTGGAACAAGGTTTCAGAAGGTGACCTTAAGTAGGCTCATATGAGATGGTGCAGTCCTTCAGTAGACCTGTGTATAGGCCATTAAGGTCCTTATAGGCAGAGCAAGCACTTTCAGCTAAGCCTTCCTAAGCCTTCCCTGATGTTTTGTACTGTGTTTTCTGTAGCAAAATGACTGAGACATCTAACTTCTTTCTCTTCGAACTTCTCACTTCTGCTATTTCTTTTTGCCAAGCTTGCTCCCAGCACAGAGTGAATGCCAGCGTATCTCATCTATCATTCATTGCCATGAACTTACACTGCTGTCTGCAACATTTCCACTGGGCTGAGCCCTCTGTGCTTTGGTTTTTGTTTCCGTGCTCTGTTTTCCACTTCACTTTCAAATCCAGCCACAATACCTCACTTTTTTGTCGAGCACTCTTCATTTCCAAGGTCTCAGAGCACTTTACACTAACACATATCCAGCTGTATAACAACTCCGGTAAAGAAAAGAATGGAACTTTTGGTTCATGACCCACCAGCACTGACAGGAAGAGTTGCAGCTCAGCACGGTAGTTGAGGGAAGGAAATAAAGAAGAGTATAGTCTCAAATTGAAACAGTAGGGGACAATTAAAGTGAGAAGGATGTAATTATTACACACACTGAAAGCTGAATATTTCTTGAGATTAAAATGAGAGAAAGAGCATAATTTTGACATAGCAATTCCACATCCCCACATGTTGTAACCATTTCCTGAAAAATTGATGGGTACAGCCAATATGTGGTGAAATGTGACAGAATAAAACACATTACATCAGCTGTCTTGTATCGCTCAGCAATTCTTACGTGAAAAATAGAATAATGGAAATGTCCCCTTAGCCTCTGACATTATTTTGAACCAGCCTTCCTGAAATATGGCTACTACCCAACTTATAGGTGATTCGGGTGTCCTCTGCTATAGAAACACTGCTGTTGCAGGGAATTAGCATTTTTCCAGTCTACACAATGGTAAAAATGAACTCTTAGGGGGAAATGAACTCTTACCTGTTCATCATCCACCCATCTAAGTAAAAACATTATATGTAACTGTTTAACATAACTGTTAAATATATGTGTTTGTTCCCCATTACAAGATACTGCTAATGAAAATTCACTATGCTATGGATGAAAAAACACTATTTACACACACACACACACACACACACACACACCGTAGTTTCAGTGAGAATTGCACTGAAACACCTTTTATGGATGATTTGGGTGATATGAGAGAGTCCAAGTTCCTTTTCATACCAATATTTGGGAACATATTAAGGTACCTCGTGAGGGAAGGCTTTCACAAAAAAGCCTTCTTCTAAAAAAGGAGTACTATCAGAACAGCTCTGTAAAACTTCATCTGAAGCAAGAGTCTCTAAAACTTTGATAGGATCTTTGAGTTAAACCTGGAGAAGACTATGTTCCTTTCCTATATATGTCAGCCCTTCAACTTCTGACTTGAAGGAAGAATCCTAAAACTGTAGTGGAATCTTTGGGCTAAAATTCGGTTTAATGATGGCTAGAATCCATGGAGAGCAGAAGCTTTCAATGCAGAACAAAATATATGGCCCATTCTTTATACTGGTGTCTTTCAGAAGCACATAAAATATTAAAGTATTATGTGCTGATATTCTGTTCTACATGCAGTCTTATAGATGCTCCTTCAAAAGCCTTAATTTCTGTCCACATTTCATTGTCTAGTTAGTGGGACTGTAGCCCTCCATTGAAGCTGCAATCCTGAACATCTTTATTAGGAATTAAGTCTTATTGAAATTAATAGGAGTTACTCCTGAGTAAAAATACATAGGATTACAGTGTTAATTTTCCATTCTTGTCTATTCAGTTCCACTCACATATTTAAATTACTTCATGGTGGGAAAAGACTCACATTCTGTGCATAATTGCCTCTATACAGATTTCTCATACCATGATGTTTGCAGCTTCAAAAGCCAATGCAATGAAGGAGGGAAGGAATATTCCACAATAAAAAGAGAAGCCATTGTGATGTACTCTCTCTGTCTTACTTACTTTACCAAGGAGATGCAATTCAAACTATATAATTTGCATTGCTGCTCACATCCCTGCTAAAAAGAACCATGTATGTGTAATTCAAAATACGGTCATTTCAGGGGGATGTGAGATATGGAAACGCATTGCAAATATAAAAATAAACCTTATTTAAGAAGAGAGAGGTTCATTATTTTATTCATTTGGGAGGGACGCGGGTGGCGCTGTGGGTAAAACCTCAGCGCCTAGGACTTGCCGATCACATGGTCGGCGGTTTGAATCCCCGCGGCGGGGTGAGCTCCCGTCGTTCGGTCCCAGCTCCTGCCCACCTAGCAGTTCGAAAGCACCCTTAAGTGCAAGTAGATAAATAGGTACCGCTTTATAGCGGGAAGGTAAACGCCGTTTCTGTGTGCTGCTCTGGTGCCGGTTCGCCAGAGCAGCTTTGTCACGCTGGCCACGTGACCCGGAAGTGTCTGCGGACAGCGCTGGCTCCCGGCCTCTAGAGTGAGATGAGCGCACAACCCTAGAGTCTGTCAAGACTGGCCCGTACGGGAAGGGGTACCTTTATTCATTTAAAAGCATTTATAAACTGTTTAATATATATATATTTTTTAAAAATCTGTAAGTGGTGCTCATTAAATAGCACTGGGTTCTTTTGGAAACATACATCAGACAAAAGCAGTTAAGAGCTTTTTAAAATTTCTTGTAGCCTAACATCACAATATATTACATGACAAAACAATGTGTGTAAATGACAAATTGAATGCCGGGACTCCTGTGCCTAATGCTGCTGAAAACCAAAAGATAAGAGGGGAAATGTAGCATTATACTTTCAGTTGCCTATTAATTCTTAACTAATAATAAATTACACTCAAATCTGCTTGATTGGAAAAGATGCAGAAGCCTCATGAAGGCGATAAAGGAGAAGGAGCTGCATGGCAAAGAAATACGAAATGCTGGGAAAATAAGATCCCTGTCTGAGAAATTCTGCTGAAGAGCTTTTTTCTCTCATTTTGGAGCACTTCTCCAGAAATAATGGGTGGAATACACAAAGCACTGCTACAACCGAATGCCATTTTTTTAAACCTGCTGAGCTATAGTTTTCATAGCACTTTTTCCACTGGTGGTGGTGGTGGCAAACTGTGTTGGGAGGATAGGATCTTGGATTTGGGGTGTTCAATTCTCTGGATATATTTAAAATTGAAAACCAGACTTCCTAGCTTCTGAAACTAATCAATATCTTCCAATTGTAAATAGAACTTCCTTATCCCCTTTTAGATTGCTTACTCGGACTGTGGAAATGTCCAGGATTTCTTTTTGAAGGTCATCGTAGGGTTTCAGGCTCTGCATATATACGTGCTTAATGTGATGTGTAAAAAAGCTGGTCACAATTGAAACCATTATACCAGGATTCCAGGTGAAATCTGAGGTGGCGGCTGGAAGCCATAAATAGAATCCTCAGTGCTCCTTCCCTCAAGTTACTAAAAGCAACAGGAAGAGTATTATTCAGAGTCTTAATCACAGTAAAGCACATGGTAGGTATGGAAGCAGCTCAAGGTACTGTACAACTTCATTTCCTTAGGATCTTTCGAAAGAACAGTGTTAGACAGCAACTGATGATTTCCTTCTATCAGTCCACGATAGAAAGTGTTCTCTCATACTGTATTACGGTGTGGTACGCTGGTTTGACAGCCATGGACAGAAAGTCCCTACAGAGGGTGGTGAAGACAGCACACAATATCATGGGCTGTCCCCTGAGTCTGCTAGATGTCATCGCAGGAGACCATTGCCTCGGAAGAGCGAGGAACATTCTCAGGGGTGATTCACACCCTGGCCAGCACCTTTGGGCAGGAGATATAGAAGAATGATAAGCCGCACCAACAGGTTAAAGAACAGTTTCTACCCGTGGTGGTGGTGATGATAATGTTATAATTTATACCCTGCCCATCTGACTGGGTGGCTTCCAACATACAGAAAAACATAACAAAACATTAAACATTAAAAAATAACCTTCTTTATACAGGGCTGCCTTCAGATGTCGTCTAAACCTCCTTGGCTCAGGGGTCGCATACCATCCAACATTTATATGATGAAAAGAGCAACATCCTACCATACCCTCCAATATTTCTCTGATGAAAATAGGGACATCTAAGAAAAAGCGGGACACTCTGGGATCAAATCAGATCCCAGTATGTCTTCTGTTAATCTGGGGCTGTTCCTTGAAAACAGGAACACTTGGAGGGTCTGCTATGCATCCCCTTGCATGATGGAAATTGCAGGAGGGAGAATGTCTGAGTTGGGCTGCAGGTTCATCCAAACATGGATATGCCTGTCTACACAATACATCTATTTCTTAGATTGTATTGCCTTAATCTTCCAAGGACTTCAAGGTAGCATACATGGCCCTCCCCTGCCCATTTTATTGGTGCCTGCTCATTTTAGCTTGAGAGATGCTTGGCTCACAGCCATACAGTGAGAGGGAATTGAATCCTTGGCTTCTTAGCCGCCTGTGTGACACTCTGCCACTGTACTATACACATGTTGGAAGGGACTGATGGGAATTGTAGTAGATCAAGCATTTGGAAGGCACCAGCTTGGTGAAAACAGCCCTTGACCTTTGTAATGCACCCCTAAACAGTAGTCCTTTCTTCATGAATCCAAAGTTCATCCTATTATACTTTCTCACTCACCTCCTAATATCTAGCAATACAGCATAGATAATTCCTGCAATTGTACACTTCGAATTTGCAAAGCAATATCTAGTTATTTTACAAGTTTAGAATCTGAGGGGAGCTATGTCTATTAATCTTTTAAAAGAATCCAGATCAGTGTGTTTTACTGCAAAGTGTGCACTAAGGAGGAATTGATGTTTTTGAAAACAATGCATTTATAATGACATACAATCAAAGGGAGGATAATAAACCTGTTAGACCTCTGTATTTACGGAGGATTTTGGCAGCAAACAGGCATTCAGGCTTGGTTTAACTATAGATGTCTTCTTCCTTTCTGTGTTTATGGCTTTCTCGATCACTCTGCTCAGCTGTCGTGGGAGGTTTTTATTTGCTGATAAGGGCTATTAAACAGTTGAAAAGTCAAGATGATAAAAGTTATATAAAATTCCATGAGCTATTTTGCCAGATTAAAAGTGAGTCCTGTTTAAAAGAGTGGCCGAAGCTACCAGAAGCCTGGACGAGCTCTGATAATATCAGAACACTCATCAGTAGCACTAGGGCAACCTTTATGTCAATCCAAGCATTTATGCTTGCCAGATACTATATTCTACATCCCCTCCCCTCACACTCTGCTCTAGGGTTCTCCTGACCCCCCAGAGTTGCTTTGGTGTGGGGGCGAGAAAAGAGGGGAAAGGCCCATTGCCCTAGTGGAAGTCCTTGTGGAGGCTTCTGACAGTGCAGCCCTTATTATTTTACCTTGTTCTGTCTCTTCTCTTCATAAAATCACAGGGTGGCATAAGAGGCGACATAAAGGTTACATGAAATATAATACACAGCTATATGGTATTGTCTTTAGCCATTCAGCACTGTTTTCTGTTCTGATTGACAGCAGCTCTTCAAAGCTTTGGGAATCTTTTCCAGCCTTGCTGATATTTTTTTAACTGGAGATGCCAGAGAGGACTTGAATTTGAGACCTTTCCCCTACCAAGTATCTATTCTGAGTTCTGGCAAATCTGCTTATTTTGGTTCCTCTCAGGTTCTCCTTTTTCCAGTTCTCCACATTTCCACATCAGTCCTCATGAAAATTCACCAGAGAATTTTTCCTAACACACACATTTTTGCAAAGTCATTTCCCCTATTGTAATACAATTTGAATGTTATTTTCACATGTGTGTGTATTTGTACACATGTTACTTGGCTGCAGAATCACATTGCAAAATCTGGTGAAGTAAGAATTTACAAGAATGGCTTGTGCATTGCTTTCAAAAGTGTATATTTAGTAGGTTCACCGTTAAACATGAAATGAATCAAATTTGTACCCATTCCTAGTTATGGCCCCTCTTTCAGCCTGCATCTTTGCATAATAGAACAAAATTAAGCTAAGCACAATTATATGCATAACAGTGTTCAGCTATAATAAGAAAGCATGTTAGCAGAGCCTATGGGCAAGGAATAGTTTGGTAAAAAGTAACCCAGATAGCAGGCAGGAGCCACACCAAACATTCCAGTTAACACACACACACTTTAGTTTCTGATGTAGATCATTTGATTCCAGAATGTCCCACTTTGCCCTATTTTCAATGGAGAAATGTTGGAGGGTATGCTGCTGCCTTTTAAAAAAACACAAAAAACCGAGGAGATGAACATTTATTTCAAAAGCAGTGCTTCCATAATAGCTACAAAGGTCATCTGAATAACACCTAGGTTGGGCCGTAACCTTAAGAGTGCATAGTCATCATCACTCATGGAAAAAATGGTCTTAAGAACCCCAAACAGACACTAAGGGGGCATTGATAAAGCCCTGCTTCTCACATGCCCATTGTTTCACATACTATGTGCTGACTGATGTGAAATGCTGTCATCACATTTTATTGCATACAAGTCATGTCCATCAGTGGGGAAGAATGCATACATAAAGTAAAATGCCACAATGACCCCCATAGGAAATTTCCTCTGTAATCTAGATACTCAGGACCAGCCTTACCACTGGGCATATTGAGGCAACTGCCTTAGTGGCAAATCGATGGGAAGCAGCGGTGTCAGTTCTCCAGCAGTTTCTCCTAAGTCTCCACGCATAACCTTCTGCTGGAAGATAGAGCTGTGCCTTCCACACAGCCTGTTCTGCAGCTCCATAAACAGGAGTGAAGAATCCTATTTCGCTGCTTGAGGCAAAATGGGAAGTGCTGCCCTGGCCTGCCACTGCTGCCTTTGCCAGCACCACCAGCACAGCCACCTCTGCCACTGGTTTCGAGTGAGGAAATGGGTGCTGATGCCAGTGGTGGAGGTGGGGGCAAGCAGAGTGGCCATTGGAATGCCCCCTCAGGCAGCAGAGGAGGATTTAGGGGAGCATGACCAGTTCGCCTGCACTGGGCACTGAGCTGAGAGGTGCTACAAGGTGTTCTGCAACAGTGATGAACAATGGAAGGCAAGAGCTGTGTGTCTGTATGCATTGCACAAGGTGCCACTGAAATTTTAAAGCCCAAAGTTTGTCATTGAAGGTAGTATCACTTCTATGGGAGTAAGTTTCAGCTGCTACTCCAGTAGACTTCTATTGGTGGAATGGGGGACACCATCTTGTCCTTCATCTCAGGCAGCAAAATGTCTTGGGAAGACCTTGCAGATACTCCTAAACATGTGGGGGAATGGTTTCTGAAGCATATGACTCATTCATCCAAGCTCTTGGCACCACTTTTGTACTTTAAGTACATTGCTATGGAGAACAAAGGACCAGGCAAAGGAGTACATCATCATCTGATATACAACTTGGGATTTGTTTGGTTTGACATTGAGTCAGTGATCATTACAGACTATAGGGCTGCTGCATTGTTTAGATTTCGAGTGTGTAGCTTTAGTTTTCATTTATTTTGTTGACTCCACTCCCAGCGATGCATACAGCTGCACTGAAATCAATAGCTTTGCAGGTATCACTCAATTTGGAGGAGCCTGGACTAGAGTAGGAGGCCTATGAAATCCCACTGGGCTCTGTATTGATCATCAAGCCAAAATCTTATAAACAGAACAAGTAGACTACTTCCACATAAATAGTATCAGTATTTCAGTTTAATAGTTTGCACCTGGCTTCTGCATCTGCAAAGTAACATCTCTGCAGTACCCCTGAAGATGCTTATGTAATGCAGGGTTCAGTTCTACCATGCACATTTAAACTAGCAAATGCCCATCATTTTGATGAGAATGGGGAAGGAACAGACACATGTCGTTACCCCTCTGATGTGAATTTTGCTGGCCAATGGGGGGAACTAAAGAGGCAAAGATACAAGTGGAGCAAGACATGTCTTTGCTACAGGCATTGGGGGCATCAGTACGGGGTGTAGAGATTCTATTGACACAAGAGCTGTGTCCCAATTTTAAGCTGGAGGGGGAGTCAGAATATGCCTCTCCTCAGACATATATCTGGAGCAAAAGGGAAACATGTTCTCCTTCTCAGATGTTCTCAAAGCTGAAGCCTAGTTACTGAGTTCCATTGTCTTATATGGGGCAAAATGATGTGACTGTAACTGGAGACGTCAGGTGGGTTAAAAACATGACCTCCAATATGTTTTTGCCCACTCTTCAATGACAATCTTTCACAATGGAACACTCTTTCCTCCATAGAACCGGGGCAACTGAATGGGGGCAAATAAAAAGCCTCTCCTCTTTCGTGAGGGGAGGGGTTGTGAGCAGGACTCGCTTCCCGCACATCACAGCGTGGTTGGGTCCCCCTGCATTGCAGGGAGTCCTGGGCCTGTGTCACACCCTCAGTACTCACTGTCAGGAGTGCGTGCAGGAGCCAGGCCCTGTGATTGGTAGGGTCTCACAGGACTGGGGCCTTCTTGAGTTTGGCCTGGAAGGGCAAGGCATAGCAGCACAGGTAAGGCTTGACAGAAGACTCGTAGCACCTCGTGGCAAGGGCCAGGAGGGGTATATAAGACCAGAAGTTCTCTCTGGCTCTTTGCCATAGCAACATGCTACCCAACTAGCTGTGCTTTGGCTTCCCGACTCCTGGTCTCCTGACCCTCGGACTCTTGGCTTCCTGACTCCTGGTCTTCCGACCTTCGGACTCTTGGCTTCCTGACTCCTGGTTTCCTGATTCATGGACTCAGTCCGGATCCCTGGACTGCTGATTCCTGCTTCCTGTCCTCTACCCTGGTCCCGATGTACCAAGCCAGGACTCTGACTGCCTGTAACCCAGACCATGACACTCACATTCTGTAACCAATAAAGTTGTGGCCCTTTTTAGCCCATTAACCTAAAATACTTGTGTCCATGTGTCTTATTTCATCATAAAGCGGAGGATGAGGCCTTGACTCGCAGCCACAACTCTCATGGACACCTTTAGGTTGAAGGTTAAAGATAACACAGTGCCAATCTATTTCAAGCAGAGCAATAGTTTACTTTCAGTCATAGAAAGATTTACTATTCTGTGCCTGCATTGGTGAGGAGTCTCCACTTTCATGACTCGATCTTTAGCTTTGACTGCCCTGTAGGGAAGAGAGAAGGCTCACTCACCATTAGTTGTATAGTTTAGAGCACTGGTGTCCATTTAGAAGACATGTATTAATTGTCTTGTTGGGCAATATGGCCATCACTTTCCTTCCACAATCTCAAGAGTCATGTAAGTCATCAGCAAACATTCATATTCAAAGTCTTTGGTTAAGAGAATGAATTTTTGTATCTGAAGGAACAGTTATATAGAAACACACTTTAAAAATACTAATAATAATAAAATTGTCGCCACAAATATTGTATTGATCTTGTAGAAACTGTTTTCCAATGAGCCTGTTTTTGTGGTTTTTTTTTAACTAGAGCAAAAGAAAATCCATAAACTAAGTTATGGCGGGAGCCAGAGAGTTTGTGCCAAGAATGAGAGAACAAGCTGGGAAGCTGATTAAAGATTTATACATCTCAGGGAACTACAGTAGTCTTTTGGGGGGCAGCTCTCATCCAAAAAGCATGCCACTATCTTCAACAACCCACATATAATTCCTTCCCATTACACTCTATTGATTCATCTCCATTTTATACTGTAGCTTTGGGTCACTAGTGCATTTCTGCTAATACAATATATTATTCAATTGTCTCTTGCTTCCCTTTGGTATTCTATGGCCATCCATTAGCACAGTCAACTCCCTTCTGTCTACTTATTTAATGATATCTTTATTTTCCCTTAATGGCTCTTACATTCCAGCCATCCATTAAACAGTCACATCCAGTCTGAATCCAAAGCAGGCTTTCTTGTGGATTTCTTCTCATCAATAAATGTCAGTGGCAAATGCCATTGTCATCTTTTGTCTTCCAGTTCACAGGGAACACAGCCTTTTAGAGAATAGTGCAGTCTGCTTGGATACTGTTTCTGGGAAACAGAGTTCTTCTTCTGGTTGCAAGGTAAGACCATCCAGCTTTATTTGTGCAGACAGAGGATTGGTTTATACATTCACATATATCATTTGATTTCTCTGCACCTAATTGCTGTACATTTGATGGGGGGGGGGGTTTCAACCGCTTCCACTGAAAACTAAGCCTGTGCCCTGGATTTGGCCAAATCCTGAACTGGGCCCATCTGTGCCCTGCCCAGATTGGATCAATGAAGCTTCAAAGTGCTATAGAGCAGGTCAGGTTGACTCAAATCTATTTGTAGTGATTTGTGTCAATCTGTTGCGCAAAACAGTCTCTCAGAAACATAGACAGACAGTCTCCAAATTGTTGCAATTACACCATATAAAGAGCACACCATGGTGGAGACAGGAGAGCTGGACTTTGCTTATTGAGAGCTACAAGGCTATAATCTAACCTTACTCAACTATTTCCACTCACAGTGCTTGAGGGGAGAGAGTGTGAAGTCTTAAAACTTTATTGAAAACTGTCTCTTAGAAAGAGTTTGGTGGCGTTTGTTTCACTTGTTCCAAGAGATGGGTGCCATCTGTATACTGTTAACACCTCACCCCAGGCTTCCAGATTACTTCACTCAGCAGTTTCATGAGTTTCATGTAGATGTCATGGAAGACAAAATTGAATCCTGATGGACACCATAGTGTACAGTGATACCTCAGGTTACATACGCTTCAGGTTACATACGCTTCAGGTTACAGACTCCGCTAACCCAGAAATAGTGCTTCAGGTTAAGAACTTTGCTTCAGGATGAGAACAGAAATCGTGTTCGGGTGGCGCGGTGGCAGCAGGAGGCCCCATTAGCTAAAGTGGTGCTCCTGGTTAAGAACAGTTTAAGAATGGACCTCCGGAACGAATTAAGTACTTAACCCAAGGTACCACTGTATTTTCCAGAGAGTAAGCCCCTTCTGAGTGCAGTAGGCATTTTCTGTGCATGCACACATAACAAAGGCTCTTAAAACTGACTACATTTTTGCAAGCAATTTGGATCCAAAAGCAAGCTTTTCTAAATGGTTGAAAACCGCCCCTCTGTCTGAGATAGCACCCTTTCTACGTCAATGCCGTAATGTGCACAATCAAAAGTAGGCTGTAGGTACTAGCACATTTCAAGTTAAAATAGCTCTTCATCAGGAGATGGAATCTTGACATCTTGTAAAAGAAGGCTGCAGGTCATATGTTTGATTTTGTTCCCACTCCAAGGACTTTTAAAAGATTTTACTCTCCTGATGAAGAGCAATTTTGCTTCAAAATGCTTTGGAACTCTCTGCCTTTGATTGTCTTCATAAAGACTTGATGTACCCTTGGTAGCTGACCATCTCAGAGGGTTCCGCACTGCATGGCACAGTCTAGCCTCACAAGGTCCCGGAATGAACCCTTCCTTGTATAATTCAGTGATATGCTGGATTTGTGTATAGTTAATATTTAGATGAATCATTTTACAGCTCTTCTGGTACCTAAGGCAAAGTATCAGTCACAGCCAGCTAACAAATAAAATAATCTTCAGGAAAAAGGATTCAGTCAAATGTATGCCCAAGCTAGTGGAGCCTAGTAGATAGAAAGTTAGACCACCACATACACTTCCTTCTTTAAATAGGTTATGGTGCCCAGTAACTGTCTGCCTCTCTCTTAGCCCCAACTGTAGATGAAATAAAAGTTATAATTATTTAACATGATGACAAATCTTAAAGTTTCTTGAGAGTTTTAATATTTGGAACTTTCTCTTCCAATAGGTTTAATGTGCAAAAAAAAGTGATGATTGGGGTGGTGGGGTGGATTTCATTTCAGGATTGAAAGAAACCAAGCAATAGGAAGGAAAGACTGAGCATCACAACCCAGTTTCACAAAGAGCCTTTGGTCATCTCTAAAATATATATTTGCCAAAGATAGCTCTATACACTTTCTATTTTTCATTAGGAACAAAAAACTACACAGTAGTCTGATGGGGCCCTCAAGAGCAGCATTAATCCTCAAGTTATTTAATTTCCCTCTATTTTCCAGTTCACCAAGTATACACACTCTGGTTATATTATCCCTAATCAGAATGAAAATGAGGTCACAGCGTTCTAAAATAGTTGCTGCTTTGAAGAACTCTGTAGTCACTTCTACTTTTTGTCTTTAACTTTTCCAAGACTTCATTCTGCCCCCTCAATTGCACTTTTTGGCTTTCAAGCACTAAAACTAATAATCATCACCATCATCCTTGTACCGGAAGGTCCAAGGACAGGTTACCTAATGTGAAGAGACAATTACAGCAGTTTTAAAAACCCACCCAGGACTCCAAGACCAATAATCCATACAATACACTTTAGGGAGAACACCAAAAATAATTCTTCAGTTTTCAGTTGCAGTACTTACTGTGTTTATTGCAGGGTGTAACATTTTCTGCAGATAAACAAATGAAGACCCACGAGTCTAAAGCTATGCAGTCTTTTAATTAGTCATTTGCAATTATTGTTGTTGTTGCTGATATTATTTATTGGTGCAACCAATGTACATGATTCTTTATTGCATAAAATAAGTAAAACAGGTCCTGCCTCTTGTAAATTTCCAGTCTAAATTTGGAAGGAGGGCCAGGATTTGAACTGCTGACCTTCAGATCAGCAAGCCCTAGACTCTGTGGTTTAACCCACAGCGCCACCCGCATCCCACAATAGCAATGGCTATGTATAATCTGTAGATCAGAGAGAAACTAATGTTTATATTCTCTGACCCTTTTTTCTGCTGGTAGAAAGTATAGAAAAAGGGAAGGTAGCCCTGGAAGGTATCTAGAAAGCAATTCATCATCTCAGGTGGGGTCATCAAATACATTTCCTCTCTCACTTGCCTTCATGATTCAAATTAACTAGGAACTAATGGAAAAATTAATCAGAAGCTATTTCATCCATCTCATTCCTGGAAAGGCAGGTGAACATTAAACATTAAATTTTATGATGAAATTGAGATGCTGTACAAATACAGTTAATTAAAGTTTTAGAACAGCATATTATTTTAATTTATAAAAGGAAGTTCCATTGAATACGTGCTCTAAAGAGTGTAAGAAATGAGAACCCTTGAATTCTCCCTCGCACAGCGTAATGGGATTAATTTCATATCCACCATCTCAAATGCATGGCACATTAATGAAATGATAAATGAGCTGAGAGATGTGTCTCAAGAGCAAAGACTAAATAAAACATTTTTGAGCTGTGGCACTTGGACATCTGAGGAGCAGATACTGCTGTGAATAGCAACCAGGCAGTGTTTTTAACGACTGCGAGAGAGCTTGTTACTGATTGTCTGTTGGTTTTATTTTACATATTATCAAAAGCTTAATAATATCCTTGGATAAGGCTGGGGTTCATCTAGTTCAGTCTTGCCCAAATTGGTGCCCTCCAGATGTTTTGCACTACAATTCCCACCAGCCTCAGCCAGCAGAGCCAATGGTCAGGAATAATGGGAGCTGTGGGCCAAATCTGGAGGGCACCAGAATGGGAAGGCGGATCTAGTTCAATGTTCTCCCCAAAGGCTTATTAGATATCTTTTGGGAAGTTTAGAAAGAAAGAATATAAGAACTGTTAGCCAAAGGAGCTAACTAAACTAGTAATCTATTTCCAAAAAAGACAAGCCAAATATCCATGGGAAGTTGTTTGTGCTGTATTATTTGGTGAGAGGCTGCTTCCATAACAGAGGTACAGCCAATTGTATAGTAGACAAATAGTCAATAGCCTAATGAAACAATGAGAAAATAGGTAGCGTGCCTATTTAATAATGGATGCCCATGAGAATGCAGGCAACTTTAGATTCAAGAATGATTCATTGGCTCATGGTGGACACTGCTTGTTCTCATAAATCATATCAGAAGGTGAACCAGGATAACTTACCCACCCATGTGGCAGAGGCTCAAGTTAAGAACTGAGACCTCACTGAAAAAATTGTAAAATGTTCATTCCTGGCACTAAGGTGTCACACTTCTTCAAGGCAGTTGGCATGGCTAAAATGTCACCATTGTGATACTGATGGAACAAGCCAAGCTTGCTTCGGCGACTGCTTCTTCTCATGAGCCAAACCATTGACTTCAATTACCCAAGGCTATGGCCACCTCTTCACTGGATTTCAGTAGAATTGTGGCACTCAGACTTTTGCTGATGGGATCTGGTTTTCTTAATAACTTGAATAATGGCAAGAGTGCTGCTTGCTCTTTGTACAAAAGAGCTTTCCAAAGACGCTCTGCACTAGAATTAGTCATTTGCTTTCTTGACACAGAAGTATTACTTTGACCTTTTGGGAGCTGCACATGGGATTTACATGGACAAATTGTTCTTTTATAAAACTTGTTCATAGTGAATATCAATTCTGGAATGGATATTCCTTGTGGAGGGCTGTGGGGATAAGGTGGCTATTATTTAGGTGCCTGCAGGAAGAAATCTAATCAGCTCGTACCCACCTCCACTATTTCCCCCAATTCAATACACAGGAAATGTTGATATGTGGATGGAGGATAAAGTAGAATTATTTGAAACCAACCTGAAAGCAAACATGAGATTTTAGTGAACTGAGAGAAGCTATATTTTATTTTGTTACAGATGGACAAAACAGAACTCAGATTGCTTCATAACTTTTTAATCTATAATCAGTGGGCCAACACAGTTCCATCATTGGAATAATGCTGCAAGTCTGACTCTGAGTGCAGAATACTTTATATCTGTCCAAATGTATGAACCTCATCTTAAACACACACACACACACACAGAGAGAGAGAGAGAGGGAACAAGTTTCTATTTCTATAGCTGTAGAAATCCTATAAAATACTGTTTATATGATTGCTACCATGGATTTGCCTTTTGAAAATGCTGGATCAGTTTAGAATTCGAACGAAGGATTATTACGTATGCACCAGAATGACTGGCCAACGTTTCTTAAGGGTGAACATAAAATGCTTCTTTATGGGTGCTGATTGTTAAAATGATGTGTACTTAGACTTCCTTAAACATGTTCTGCATGGTTTCACAAATGAGCAGATCATTTTTTGAGAGCTTCCATTAGCTGTTCTTAATGTCTAGGAAATGCTTTGAAAATTATGGTACCATTTGGCCAGTGGGTGCCACTATTTTACTATACTTCAGAAATTTGCAAAGCAGTCAATTGGTTTATAATTTTGCTTATTGTCGCTTTTTTGTCATGTAAATGAGAACAAGAATGACACAAAAACATACATGGGAGCACATGCTTGGCATTAACTATAGAAAAGGGGTAAGGGTTGTATTCAGCATACCACTCAATAGATTGTTCTGTCAGTGCAAGCATTTTTCCTTGTCCAGTGGAACTATTTCCCCTCTCCTCCCTTGGCTTATTGTTCTGGGGGTTCTCCTGACCCTCCAGTGCAGATTTGGGGGGGCTATGGGAGCGTGTGGGGAGAGACTAGAGGGGAAAGCCCCATTGTGCTAACAGGTATCATTGCACTGGCTTGCACTAGCACAACAATTTTGTTGAATATAGGCACCAGTACTCGCTCAGTTTTCTGAATGTAATCTATATTAGAAGGAGTACAGAATCTTGCCACTCTCTTCCTTGCTTCTGTCATGATAAAAGGGGGGGGGACCCACACACACACACAAAAATCACCTAAAACCCAACCCTGTGAGTGAATACACAAGTGAATTGTGAACGCAGCTGGAAAAAGTTATCCGCACATTTTTGCTCCTGCTTTTTATAAATTGTTGTACACTCATTGACCTGAGACTCAATGCAGAAGACAGTATAGAATAAGGTTACCAGATTTTTGTCAAAGAATCTGGTGACACTTTTTTTTTGAAAAGAGAAAAAAAAGGTTTTTTAATTATTATTTTTTTAAATTAAGAAGTAATATCTTCTCTTCTGTGCTCTCTTCTGTCACACAGCCTTCGCCTGGACCCTGGCCTTCTCTCTTGGAGCACTAGCTGCCATGGAGTAGGCTCAGGCCGGGCCTGGGTTTGGCCATGTGTCCTTGCCCTCCCGGTGCTTTCTTACCTCTCCTCAGCAGCAGCGGTGGTGGTGGTGGTTGCGGTGCGGCAAGGTCGGGGCTCCCCTCTTTTTTCTACCTCCACTTTCTCGCTCTTCCATCTCCTCCTCCTCTCCTCCTTCTCCCTGCATCGGCTCGGTGGGGGGGGGGGGGGGTTACTGGCTCCGGAGCGCCGCTGGGCAGTCAGCCAGGTGCTCTCGCTCCCAGCTCAATTTGGGTCACGGGGGGATGGGGGGGGGAGGTCCAGCAGCAGTCTCAGCAGCCCAGAGCCAGCCTGGTAGCGCAGTTGGCTCTGGCTGGCTT
Source organism: Podarcis tiliguerta (assembly GCF_965153285.1). Lineage (NCBI taxonomy): Eukaryota > Metazoa > Chordata > Lepidosauria > Squamata > Lacertidae > Podarcis > Podarcis tiliguerta. Next base: position 58,319,714 of record NC_139535.1, read on the forward strand.
CAGAAGCTGCTTGCTGCCCACCATTTTGCCTCGCTGGAAGTCGCCATATGATGTGTCTTGTGCCGTTGAACCAGTCACACAACATTCATTCCCTACTAATAAATCTACAACACTTAAAAGATAAATCCAGGGACATTAAATGAAATCCGGGGACATTCCGGGGATGGATTTTTCCCCCAGGGATAGATTTGTAAATCTGGGGACTGTCCCCGGGAAACAGGGACGTCTTGTAACCATAGTATAAAATGGCATTTGAAGCACACGTGGTCTCACTTTTGGTAAAAAAGCTGCAGCCATTTCTAGACAAAAATAGCTTGCCCACTGTGGTCTTGGCACTGGTAGCTTCAGGACTGGATGCCACAATGTCCTCTTTGTGGGGCTTCCCTTGGGCCAGGGATCTGCAACCCGCAGCTCCGGAGCCGCATGTGGCTCTTTTACACCTTTGCCACAGCTCCGGGGCAGATACTAGCGAGGGGAGGAGGTGCTTTGTGCACCCCGACACTCCCCACTGTGGCAGGCGCTGTACTGGCTGTGACATCGCATGGGGGCGGTGCGTGCGTTAGTCACGCACAGTCCCGACGTCACCTTCCCGCCCGCCTGCTACATTGTAAGGGGCATGTATGCTGGTCACTGCATTGAAAGGGGGCATGTACGCTGGTCACTGTTTTGAAGGGGAGTGAAGAACGCACACCAAAAAAAAGGTAACTTGTTAATTTAACATTTATTTCTATGAAGAGGAGTAATTCTGAGGGGTCAAACAAAGAAATAATTAAAAAGTGACAAAAAAGTTATTTTTATAATGACGAGTTTTGCAGCTCCCAGTTTTTTTTTCTTCGGAAACGGGTCCAAGTGGCTCTTTTTGTCTTAAAGGTTGCAGACCCCTGCGTTGGGCTGACCCCAGAAACTGCAGCTGGTGCAGAATACATCAGCTAGGTTCTTGATTGGAGCACCCCACCAGCAGTGAAGGAATGGTTCTTCCTCAGTGAATGCTCATTGTGAAAGCAGTTTACACCAGCAATTCTCAACAATGGGAAAGAAAACTTTTTTTATATTCTAATATTTGTTTTTTATTGGTTGGCTTATTATTCTTTTTAAAATTATGGCATGTAAATTGTATCCACCAGAGGCTGTGCATTAAGTATTTTGCACCCAGTTTTATGGAACTCTTCTCCAGTGGAGGTCAGACAGACCCCTTGGTCTTCAGCCTTCAGCACCTCCAGAAGACTTTTTTTGTTTTGTTCCACCAGGCATTTCATTTTTATGGTATTGAGTTTTTGTACACTTAGAAATTAATGTGACTAAACACCATATAGAGTGTGGGTGGTATTTTTTGAATGTGTTTGGAAGGAAAGTAAACATGAAGATTTCTGTTGCCCTATGGCCATTAAGTGAATAACAACAAAAAGTAAAATGTTGCCCATTGTGTCTTGCTAACATATGAAGTGATAAAAACAGAGTTTGACACCTCTCGTTTTCCATTGAGGAAGTGATAACAATCTCTGAGAGAACATCCCCCTTCTTTTTCAGCAGCAGGAAGTGGGAAGACGTCCAAAAACAGATATTTTAACCCCTTGAAGAGATGAGGAACAAAAATATACGCCCCATAATAGGCCATACAGCAGCGTTGCTTAGTTGTGGGTCCTTTTACAGGGTACACCATGGGGAGGGGGAAGCTACAGCTTAAAATAATACAGGAGCTTTGTGTGTGGGTTTCTGATCTGCTGTGCTCAAAGTACAGTTCTTTCCCATGGGTGGAATGTCTTTCTGAATACCTTTTATTTATTCATGTATTTGTTTATTATGGAGCCCACCTATTCTCCTGAATAATATGCAAACACTCCTGGGCCCTGGAACCCTTTTTTAATTAGTTTGGAAAGCAGCCGGTGTTCAATGCTTTAATCAATTGCAAACTGCTGAAGTGTGGAACTCCGAGCAGTGTACCATGAGTCAGGGGTCCAGCATGTGGGATAACATTATTGTTCTTCCCATAATTTGCACTCAGCAAGAAGTGAACAACAGCTAAAATAGCAATAGGCTCCCAATAGAGAGCAGTCAATCCCATCCCAATGGGGTTTTATTCTAAATAGCATCAAGATAATTAAACCTGACAGAGGTGAGAGACATAAATCTGGTTTCTGCTGGGATAGTTTGTTTGCATTGGTGTTTCTTAACTTGTTTCAAAATGGAGTTGGAATACTATCACCATAGCTAGTACTTTGTTGGCTCCATTGCTGGGCTAACTTCTCGCATTAAAATTCTCCTCAGCGTGGGCTAAAAATGGCAGAATTGACCATTTAAAGGATCTTCAAATTAAAAGCAGGACTGTTGTGGCAAGCGGCCTTTGAGGATAAATGGCCAGGGGCAGCAGATCCTGATGTAGATTTTTATTCTCCCCTTGTTCCTGCTGTAGATCTTCACTCACCCCTTCTTTCAGGGTGGGGAGGAGGACACCATTTTGTAGTTTGCCTCAGGTGCCAAAATGTATTTGGGTGGACCTGCTGAAGTGGATAAGCAGCTGGATAGAAGACCATGAAGCCCCACAATGAGATTTCTAAAGGAAGGAATAGGATGTAAGCGCAGCCAATCAATAATAATGAAAAGTGGTAGGTGAACAAAACACGTTCCTAAAATGCTGTACAAAAACACAATGTTGGCAATGATGTGGGAGATTTGTGAACAGCATGTCCTGCAGTTAGTTGTTGCTGTTGGTGTTTGTTAGCAGCTCCACACAGTGACTCTGAAGATCATGGATCTGGCTCGGGAGGGTGTGTGTGTGTGTGTTAAATGGTTTTCAGAGACATGCTCATTCATAATCCAGAGCAGGCTACAGCTAGGAGGAATGAGAGTATTCACGGTTTACTCAACCCTTTCTCATACTCTTTCCAGTTCAAAAATTTGTATTCTTGCATGCTTGCTGTGAATACCTGCGTGCTCAGGCTTTCTGAGTGAAAGACCCCTTCAAAATGTTCCCCTAATAAAGAGCTGTGGCAGAAACGATACTTACCATGTGAATGGGTATCACCTGCATGTGAATGGGTATCAAGGCTGCCTTCTGCTCAAGTGATTGGGGAAAACCTTTGTAGGCAGAAGAGTATCTTTGGCGTGTTGGAGCCTCTGAACTGAAAGCAAATACAGTGGTACCTCAGATTACAGATGCTTCAGGTTACAGACTCCGCTAACCCAGAAATAGTACCTGGGGTTAAGAACTTTGCTTCAGGATGAGAACAGAAATCACACGGTGGCAGCAGGAGGACCCATTAGCTAAAGTGGTACCTCAGGTTAAGAACAGTTTCAGGTTAAGAACGGACCTCCGGAACAAATTAAGCTCTTAACCCGAGATGCCACTGTAGCTGGGTTGGCAGCAGCAAAATAGGATATAAAGTTTAGGAGCAGCTGCATACATTTAAATTCCTTTGAACTCAGTACAAGTGAATGCACATCCACATAAAACAGAGTGTTGATTCACAGCTAACGTTGATTCTTCTAGTACAAAAGTTTTGTTACAGAGCCTGCTGGTTTGCTGTAGTTATAACCTACTTCAGGAGGACTGGAACTTTGTTCTCAAGATCATATTACACAAAACAGCAGTGTGTGATGGAGCACCACTGTGTTTATGAAGTCACATCCCCATGGCAGGAGATTGCCTCTGTTCTAGTAGGGCATGGCATGAAAGCTTAAACTACATGTTTAGCAGAGCTATGAGATTCTCCCCCTCTTGCTTTCTGTTTTTAATCCAAAGCATTCTGAGGCGGTATGCAAGTTACTAAAAGAACAGTGAGGGCAGAGTAGCTGCTTAATTCCCTTCTGGTAATTTTTCTCCAAACTGCTTTTTCATGTGCAGGGGGACACAGGAGTCCCCTTATCTACTCTGTATCTTAGAAACCAAACATCTGAACTGGGAAAATGAGTGAAGGGGGAGCTTCTAAGATTCAGCCTGCCCTAGACAGCTTCTTTGGGTTTTGCTTTTTTGAAAAACACCCACAATACTCTTTATGTCTCTGATACAGTCAACTTGTTGAAAGGAATACCAATTGGTTGACTCATTGACTAGATTATCCCCTACCTTGCTATTGTGTGCTTTATTCGCCTGCCTTTTAAAAGGTCAGGATTCATCCCCACCTTTCCCTTCAAAGATTTGCCTTGATGTGCATTTCCACTATTTATATTTTTTACCTCAGGGTGGCACCACAGCTCCTTTGTTCTGAAACATGCCTTCCTTGAGGCTGTGAGTTATTCGCTGTGGTTCAAAGGGCAGCCAGAAAAGCCTGACCAAGTGTAACTAAATCAGACGGGCATGAAGAAAGATGGCGAGCAAAATGTGATATGTGAGTGACTCTCTCACCCTTCCCAACCATTCTCAATAATTAGAGCAAACGCATGGCGGATAATGAATGGAGGGAAAAGTGCGAAGGTGAACTAAAAATGTTCAGAAATTAATTGTGTATTTCACAAGGAAGAAACATGTATCCTTGGTTAATTATACAACTATATATTGTGTATATATGGTTTGCAACAATGATGAAGGATATAAAGTATACCATGACAGAGGGGAAGGGTGGGATGGAGGTGGAATTACCTGTGTGTTGAATATATTTTCATGCTCTCAGGGGAATAATGCAATGATGGGAAGACTGGTCATTTTCCGTAGCAGTAATAATAATAATTTCTATATGCTTCATATTTTAAAGAAAAATCTCTCATAAGCTACATAAAACATCAAATAAAACAATCCAGAATAAAACATTATTGAAGAAAGTATTATAGGAAAAAAAGGTGGGTTTGGCTTTTGCTGCCGAACTCCCCAAGGGACTGAGTCCCCAAAGTCCAGATGGATGGATGGAGGCAAGATCCATGGAGCAAGGCAGATCTTTATTTTTCTGTTGCAACAGAGTTCACTTCTCTCCTTGTAAGGAGTTGGAGAGACCCTGAACAATGGTGCACAAGGCCCCATAAAGAATTTTGAAACTGCCCACCCTGTAGCCCAAGACCACCCACCAAAACATCATACATACATCACAGAAGGAGGCGGTCTCCGGCAGAAATTTGAGATTCTGTCTCCGGCAGAAATCTGGGTAGCCTGGCCATTCCTTTGTGGTGGTAAATATTTTAGTTACTGAATTTCTTACACATATTGATAGTTTGCTCAGCTTAACATATACTTGCCAGATTGCATTTGCAGGGAGGTATAAGCCCCTACAGTCCAATGACAATTGGAAAGCTTTTCCCATTTCCTTCCTCCTTGAAGAGAAATATTTGAGGTCAATTTGGGAGAGTCAAAATGGCTTCGGGATTGCTATCCTGTACTATTTTAGACATGTGGTTTATATACTTATGTATGTGTGTTTGCCTTGTACACTTATGAACATTTATTCGGTATTTGAGACCTTGGGATTCTTATAACAAAAGTAACACATTCAGTATATATCCAAAGCAAAATAAAGGCCTGGAAGAAGAGACATGCTTTTTCCTGGCGCCTAAAGACATGTAATGAAGGGGCCAGGTGAGTTGCCCTGGGGAGATCATTCCACAAATGAGGAGCCACTCCAGAAAAGACCCATTCTCTGGACCTCTTGCAGAGGAGACATACGAAGAAGGACCTTCATGATTCAAATTAACTAAAGCTTTATAAGTCAAAACCAGCACTTTGAATTGGGCCTAGAAACTAAGTGTCAGCCAGTGAAGTCAGGACAGGATTGGCATTATATGCTCAAACTGTTATGTACTGAAGTTCTCACCCTGGGCCAGCAGGGGGATACTGTAGATAGTTATGCAAATGAAGAATCGAAAGTGATGTTCAGTGATTGGATAGTTTGTATGCAAATGAAGGATCAAAAGTGACGTTCAGCGATTGGCTAGTTATAGAAAGTGGTTACTGTTGCATTCTAGTGGAGCTCTATATAAGCAGGCTGACTGAGCTCCTCAGTTCAGTTCTGTTCCAGCTTACAAATAAAGAGCTGCTTTGGAAGAATCACTGTGTCGTCTGATATGTTCGCCCACAACTTAAGACAAACCACCTTGCCCCAACCTGGCCTGGAGAGAGAGAGAGAGAGAGAGAGAGAGAGAGAGAGAGAGAGATTGTAAAGACCACAGCAACTCACCCTTCTTGACTCTTAAGTCTGACCTGACACTGCACTGAATACCCAGGTGGGCACAGCTGAGTAAGATGTCTCTATCCTTCCTCTCCCACCCAGGTTTCAGTGATACAGATCAGATCAGCCTCCTCATCCACAATCAGATCATGGATGAGGGAGGTTTTAGTCAGAGCCACACCCATATGACTTATATATAAAAAATACCCTAAGGGATTGCTTCTATAATTTTTTGCAGCATACAAACTATCAAATGCTTGAACTATTGTCAAGCTAAGGCTTGCCAAAGGTGCTGTTTGCTTAAACTGGGTGATCCTTTTCTGTCTCACGTTTTCCTGACCTTAGTGAATGCTGTTATCTGTGGTTGCACATTTACAGCAACTGATTGTCATTATGTTGTAACATTACCAGTATATTCTCCTATGGTTGCATCTCAAGCAGAGATGTCAGAGAGTTCTAATGCACACAGAGACAACAATAATTCTTATAGCCTTTGTGGAGACTATAACAGGTTGGATATTTAATATTTGATGCCTTTTACTTTGAATTTTTTTGACCTTTTTTTTTCAACCAACACAGGCAAACATACAAATGCAGAATTCCCTGTTTTACTTCTTCTGAAACATCTGAAGCACCTTCTCCTGTTCATCCTGCAGCAAGGCTAAGAGAGGGTGAGAGATGCCACCATATTCAGAAGGTAGGCTTATGACAGAGAAGATCAGGGCCTTTTCCATGATAGCACTCTATTTAGGGAAAGATGGCTTTAGAGGACCTGGCTAGACCATATCTTTCAGGAAAGCCATGAGAAGCTTCATTTTGTGAGGTGTCTGCTGTGTTTTGTTCCATGTCTGTATGTATGTGTTTTTTATTTTAAGATTTTAATAACATTTTAAGATCTGTTTGCCTTGAAGTTTAGCGTTTTAAGTTGAATTGCTTTGCTTTGGCTGAATGATAGTATCATTAAAAAACCCAACCGAAATGCATGCACGAATAAAATCCTCAGATTAGCCTTTGATGTCAACCAACATGGCTTTCTTGACACACATATTACAGGAAAGATGAATTTGAAGAAGCGAATGAAACATGGATGACTGAAAAGTGTCTATTGATTTATAAGGTGATCCATAGTGCTGTCCTCCGGAAAAACTACCAGTGGTGCTTCGAAAATGAAAACTGTACTGTCAACAACATCAAAACATGGCAAGATCCTTTGATGCAGAGGTGCCAGGAGTAAGCTGTGTTGTGTTCTCTATGTGGGAGGCTGGTAATACTGATGATCAAATCCCATCTATTTTGAGAGAAAAATGGCTTTCTCCCAAGATTTCTTCCATGTGCTATGCTAGCTGATACAGAAAGTCATAATAAAATGCAACAAATTTGTATTTTAGCAATGAACCAGGTATCTCATTAACAAAAATTTACTGCCTTATTAATTCTCATCAAAATGCCAATTACAGATATTGCATTTAAAGTGCTACAGCTATGTTTTTCTGGAGACTTTTAAAAGATGGGAGTTTTACACTCTAAATTTGTATTGTGAACAGCTGGAATGTGTCTGGAGACAGAGAACATGGGCATTTGCCTAATTATTTTTTTAAAGCTGCGTTTTTTTCTCTCCAACAGAGTAACAATTTAAGGAACTGCACATATTGAATTGCTAATGCTTTAGCATAGTAACAGCTAGGCAACCATGGTGGAAATATTCTGCTTCATATACAGCACACTGATGAATTATTAGAAAAAGAAAGTAATTCACTTTGTTAAATTAGAAGTGTTGCCAGAGGCACTATGAATGTTAACAGCCATGTAATCATGCAAAATATTTGGATTTTATCAATAGGAAACACTATGCAGATGCAATAAGTATGAAACATAATCTAAGAATGATGCATTGGAGAGAAAATATGTCTTTCTCTTTGGTTGTACTTGTAATATTCTATAATAGAGTTTCCCGCCAGGAATGTAAATTGGTGGAAGGTGAATTTTCAATGAAACTGAAGGGTGAAGCCTTTTGTCCTTGGCGAATGAGAATATTTTGGCACAATAGCAAAAAATGCAAAATTTCTAAATAATACAAATTATTAATCAGAATTAAAGTGAGATATTTTTACATCCTTTTTTGGTTTCTTGTGTACATCCCTCTGCTAATGAACTTTTTAGGTCAGTCAGTAGAGCATGAGACTTTTAATCTCAGGGTCGTGTGTTTGAGACCCACGTTGGGCAAAAGATTCCTGCATTGCAGGGGCCTGACTTAGATAACCATTGAGATCCCTTCCAATTCTACAATTCTATGATTGCAATGGAGTATTTCAGTCATTTTTTATGTACCTGGTTGTTTCTGTCCTTGAGTTGATATAAATTCATTGACATGATCAGATGAAGGTGATCTTCCAAACCATAACATTCTGTCTCATGTTGAAAAAGAATGCTGAACTATGGTTGTTGTATTTTGAAGAAGCTAGAGGTTCCTACCTACTTTGTTCAGTCCAGGGAAGCATGGCACCAAGTTCAGGTCAGGATCACCAAAAGGAGGAGAAGAAGAAGAAGAAGAAGAAGAAGAAGAAGAAGAAGAAGAAGAAGATCAATATTGATGGAAGAAGTCCATCAATATGCAGATGATACCCAGCTCTACCTCTCTTTTAAATTGGAACGAGTGAAGACAGTGAAGGTCCTGTGTGAGTGCCTGGAGGCATTTGGAGGATGGATGGCGGCTAATGGATTGAGGTTGAATCCTGACAAGACAGAAGTACTGTTCTTGGGGGACAGGGGGCGGACTGGTGTGGAGGGCTCCCTGGTCCTGAATGGGGTAACTGTGCCCCTGAAGGACCAGGTGCATAGCCTGGGAGTCATTTTGGACTCACAGCTGTCCATAGAGGGGCAGGTCAATTCTGTATCCAGGGCAGCTGTCTACCAGTTCCATCTGGTACACAGGCTGAGACCCTACCTGCCCGCGGACTGTCTCACCAGAGTGGTATGTGCTCTAGTTATCTCCCACTTGGACTACTGCAATGTGCTCTACGTGGGACTACCTTTGAAAGTGACTCGGAAACTACAACTAATCCAGAATGCGGCAGCTAGACTGGTGACTGGGAGTGGCTGCCAAGACACCAGTCCTGAAAGACCTACATTGGCTCTTAGTACGCTTCTGAGCACAATTCAAAGTGTTGGTGTTGACCTTTAAAGCCCTAAATGGCCTCGTCCCAGTATACCTGAAGGAGCGTCTCCATCCGCATTGTTCTGCCCAGACACTGAGGTCCAGTGCCTAGGGCCTTCTGGCAGTTCCCTCACTGCGAGAAGCAAAGCTACAGGGAACCAGACAGAGGGCCTTCTTGGTAGTGGCACCCACCCTGTGGAACACCCTCCCATCAGATATCAAAGAGATAAACAATTATCTGACATCTGAAGGCAGCCCTGTTCAGGGAAGTTTTTAATGTGTGACATTTTAATGTATTTTTAATCTTTGTTGGAAGTTGCCCAGAGTGGCTGGGGAAACCCAGCCAGATGGGCGGGGTACAAATAATAAATTAATAATAATAATAATAATAATAATAATAATAATAATAATAATAATATTATTATCCAACTAGAAAATGACATTACATCTTAAAAATTTATTTGGGAATGTTCATAAAATTCAGGAATGTGTATATTGGAAATTCCCTGCCATTGTGCTCTACTTTGGAATTTTCATTGGTGGCATCCAATCTGTATTAGCCTTTAGAAAAAAAGGCCTCTCTCTTCAAACTGCCTCCCATAATAATCATTCACCCTGCCTTGAATGCCAGTGACTGCTCTACCTGTTTGAACATCTTCTCAGAAAGCCAGAGCTGTTGCCCAGGCTAAATTGGCGATTAACCCTGATCATTTTCTCAAGCTGACCTTTTTTGTTACTGTGCCAGTATCCCAGAGGATAACAAGGCAGAAGTAAGACTGATAGATGCCAAAATAAGGAAACTTTCCTCATATATTTGGAGAAACCTTAACAATGTGAAAGGGCAGAGCTGAATAAGGAGTTCTGTCATTTATATATCCCTATGCACACACATCTCCTCACTCTCTCTAATGCACACATCAGTCCGCCTCCAGGCACGCTGCCACTAAGTTCACTACCTTTCAACAGGAAACATTATTCTTAGAAGAATTGTCAGACGTTTAAAAGGTGAACAGGAAACACCTGTTGCTTTTTTTGCCTGTCGTGAAGCCCATAAAAGCAGTTTGCCCCAAGGGAATACAAATATGCAACTTCTGGGCTGGAGCCACAGCAAGGAAAGAGAGGTACAGAGGCCTGTATATGTGGGAGCTTTGTTTAGATCTCCTGATGAATTTAATGACTGCGATCTCTCTCTCTCTCTCTCTCTCTCTCTCTCTCTCTCTCTCTCTCTCTCTCTCTCTCTGTGTGTGTGTGTGTGTGTGTTTGCTGCCAATGGCCATCTGGAGAGGGGCAGGGAGGATATAGAAAGCTGCCTGTTGTCACCATTGCTTACAGCAGGTCAGGACATGCCCTTGGTTTTTTTTCCCCCATGATGAAACCAACATGGCAACCATGGCTATGTGAATGGGCTATTATTGCCAAGTTAAGTATGCTTAGGATTAATGTTAGGAAGAAAAAAAGGGACAACAAACACTGAAATGTTTTTAATGAAGAATTATTCCATTGGATTTTCTTGTTGTGGGGGATAGTTTTGATAAACTTCTTTGCTTTTTGCCGTACAGCTTTTGACCTCCAGAGCCACGTGAGAGGGCTGAAAATTATGGAGGATCCCTAGTCACAAAATGGCAGCAGGTGGAGTTGGAGCATGGCCACTCAATGGCACAGTTAGTTGGCAGTTACTGACATATTTTTTAATTGATATCTAACCCCCCCCCTTTGAAATCATTGAATTCTTTGCCACAGAACTTCCATCCCCCACCAAAATACCCTCCATCTCCCAGTCACTTTCACTCAGTTCCACCTTCTTTTCCTTCTACCCCCTGCATGGCTACACACACACACAGGTTCTCCAGTTCCCACACCATTGCCTGACGCTTGGTTGTTCTTTTGAGGTGGAGGCCTTTATGTCAGTCAAGAGATGTTTCCTTGCTTAGCTGGAGACCAGGCAGGAAGTGTGGAGTGTGACACTAAGGTCCACCTGAGAATGGGCAAAGGCAGTCCTTTACCCACCATCTGAAGAAGCACAGCTGTACAACACAGTCTAAATCAGCAAGGGCCCCATTTATCCTTTGCCAGCTCTCCAGGGGCTACTAGTCAGTGGTGAGTACATGGTGGCCCTCTCCCATGCACACTTTTGCATACACACACAGGACACACAGCCCCTTCTCACCTGATGTGTGCAGGTCAGCCATGGAGAGTGGCCCCATTCATCAAACAACCTATCTGACAGCCAATAAAGGAGTGATTTGTATCCCCCTCAGATACCTGTCTGCCTACCTCTGGTCCAGGGTCTTTAAGGGGTGGAAGAGAAAATTTTATGGGGGACCAAATTAGGCCACCTGGGCTGGGGTTAGTGACCCCAGTCTAAGTCATTAGAATCCAAATAAAAGGCTTGAAATCTAACCCAGGATGTGTAATAGCTCAGTTGGTTACAGCATGGTGTTGATACTGTCCAAGGTTGCAGACTTGATCCCTGCATGGGACAGCTGCATATTGCTGCATTGCAGGGGGTTGATCCTTGGGATCCCTTACAACTCTACAGTTCTATATTCTATTATCTCAACTCCATATAACTCTAGTTAATTGTGTTAGGTCATTGAACCATATATTTGACACAACCCCCTCCCCCCCCGGCTGTCCAGGGAAAGAAAGATGATAGGGCACCACTCTTTAGCAAACTGTGATATTTTCAGAGAAGGTGTATGTGTGCCACCTTTTAAATTCCCAAATTATTTGGGCTGTATAATGAAAGCAGCAGCCCAGCCCTTTATGACTTTTCTCATGTAATTAAATGCAACAACATTTCAGAGAAGGAAGTCTGACTATGGCACATTAGTGTAGAAAGTATGGAAACCTCTGGCCCAAAGGGGAATGAATACACACACACACACACACACACACACACGAGATGCATGCCTTAGGAGTACTGTAATTTTCTTGTCATCATTATAGCAACTGAGCTAGAAATGAACAGACTACCAGTGGAAATTTGCCCAATCAGAAAAAGTCCATGGCTTTAATAGATGTCAACAAGTTTGAAGGAAGCTGTGGGAGGGAAAATGTTAAAGGTGCCTCAGATTGCCAATTTCCCCTATAATCAACTACTTGAAAAGTGCATAAGAGGAATAGTCTGTACCACATCCATTGACCTGTCACCTTTTATTCCTCATTAACACTTAATACCAGTTCTGGATATATCACAGAAATGTTTGCACAATTAAGTAATCAGCATTTTTATAGCACTTTCAAGTGTTCAAACTGCTTTCCATACATTATCTAGTTGTAATCCTCACTACAATCCTGTGATGAGAGCCATCGTCATCATCATTATTATTAGTATTACCATCACCCATATTGCAGATGGGGAGACTGAGGCCACATATGCACATAACATTTAAAGCAGTATTATACCACTTTAAATAATCATGGCTACCCCCAAACTGTACAATATTACAGTCTCCAAAGTTGCTCATAAAGTATATATAAAATAGCAAAATCAAAATAAAGGTCAACAACATATTCATAAAAGCAACAGAACAAAAGAAGGAGGTAAGATCAAAATAACAGGTTCTTCATTAAAAGTCCTGGTGGATAAGGTTTAGATCTGATTCCTAATTCATGGTAATGTTGGTGCCTCCTGAACTATTCTGGGGACAGCGTTCCATTAGTAGTGCTACTCTCTCACTTTTGAAACCAGGAGCACCAAGAGAAGGGCCTCTGTTGCCTATCATAAATTTAAGGGAGCTTCATTGGGAATCATTTATCTTTATCAAATTCCATGCTGTGATTAGGTCTGAATGGTTCTTATGCACAGTGTAATCTGCAAATGGGGAAAATAATCTTAATGCCAATCTTAATTACCAAACAAACATTGCATTCAAACGAAATTTAATTTCATGGCAGGAATTGAGTGGATGGGTATGCTGAGTGTCAAACACCATGGATATGAAAACTAAAGTTTCATGGATATGAAAACGAAATAATCTATGCTCTCCTTCCTTTGGGATCAATTTAATTCATCAGTGAGAATCTTTACTGCACCAGATATAAAGCTTGCATCTGTATTGGAATATTTTTAAGATGTTTTAATGGTTTAACCCTGTGTGTGTTTGCCGCCCTGACTCCTTTAAGGGAAAGGGTGGGATATCCATTTTAATTTCAGTAACAATAATAGACTTGTATCATGGAAGTACAGAGATTCTGTTTCGCAAGTGTCAGGTACATGAAGTACTTGCTTTGAACAAAGTATCCTACATGGCTGCTACTCCAATCTGTAATGGAAATGGAAGGCAGCCAAATCTCTGTGTTTAACGTCCTAGGTGAGAGAATAAGAGAGGCAGGATATAAAAGATGAATGCAATGAACAAGCCTTGGAAATAATTCCTCACAGTGTGTCTTTGTGTACTGTTAGACTAAATGGAGAGTGTCTAATTGCAAATTATTTCCCATCCTGCATTCTATTCTTTCATTCACCTTCCTTCATTTATACCACTGAGGCTTTTTAAATTTGTTGAGGACACTCAAATACTAGTGCTGTTAATAGCCTGCTTGGGTTGACATCTAAGCAAACTGATAGCCTAAAATGCAATTATTTCCTAGCAAATTGATACCTGTTTGCTGTTTGCTTTTTCTCGATCAGGCATTAAAATTAGAGGCAGAGGGCCTGCAGAGGATCTTGTGTGTGAATACATTTTTTGGTGACATGAGAAACAGCCATGAGAGAACATCTTCCTCCTCATAAGTATTATGCTCTTTGGGGGAGAGGGGCAGACAGATGCTCGAGGTAGATATGATGGGAAAGCAGTTGTAAACAACTAAAGGATGTCTCAGCTCACACCACACCCTTCAAACATCTGCAGTGCTGCAGTTGTAAAGTGAGGAAGCACTTAAAGAACACTGCAGCAGCAGAAGCAGCTGGACTTTTGAGCACCAGGAATGTACTCAAAGACAGTCAAAGCTACACTAGACCTTATTTTAACTAGTTGGGGTTTTTTTTAACATTACTAATTGGGGGGCAGTTTTCATTTCAACCACAGTATGCAGGGAGGCATGGTATAACCCTTTCCTTCTTGACTATTATACCAAGAAAAATGCCTTGTGCAGAATTAGAAAAGAATTATTTATACCAGTACAGTGGTACCTCGGGTTACATACGCTTCAGGTTACATACGCTTTAGGTTACACACTCCTCTAACCCAGAAATAGTGCTTCAGGTTAAGAACTTTGCTTCGGGATAAGAACAGAAAGCGGGCTCCGGCAGCGTGGCAGCAGCGGAAGGCCCCATTAGCTAAAGTGGTGCTTCACATTAAGAACAGTTTCAGATTAAGAACGGACCTCCGGAATGAATTAAGTACTTAACCCGAGGTGTTGTTGTTGTTGTTTAGTCATTCAGTCGTGTCCGACTCTTCGTGACCCCATGGACCAGAGCACGCCAGGCACTCCTGTCTTCCACTGCCACCCGCAGTTTGGTCAGATTCATGTTTGTAGCTTCGAGAACACTGTCTAACAAACTCGTCCTCTGTCGTCCCCTTCTCCTTGTGCCCTCCATCTTTCCCAACATCAGGGTCTTTTCCAGTGAGTCTTCTCTTCTCATGAGGTGGCCAAAGTATTGGAGCCTCAGCTTCACGATCTGTCCTTCCAGTGAGCACTCAGGGCTGATTTCCTTAATAATGGATGCATTTGATCTTCTTGCAGTCCATGGGACTCTCAAGAGTTTCCTCCAGCACCAAACCCGAGGTACCACTGTACTATTTTTCTAGATAAAGAGGTGCTAGAACTCACAATGAACACATTCCTTGTTCTCTTAGAATGGCAATGGCTCCCACCTGAGAGGCGCTGGAACTGAGTTCTGGCTGAAAAAAATCCCTGGTTTATACTGACGTCTTGTGTGACATTTACATGCCTGAGGTTTACACAAGACCCCCTTTTAAGGCCTGTTGTGTGTCATGTGAATAAAAATCCCTGAGGTAATCTCAAACCCTCCAAGTGTCCCTGATTGAGAGTAGCTGCCCCAGTTTCTGATTTGATCCTAGAATGTCCCTCTTTCCCTATTTTCATCAGAGAAATATTGAAGGGTATGGTAGAATGTCCCTGTTTTCATTGGAGAAATGTTGGGGGGTCTGGAGTTATCTGACCCTGGAGCCGTCTGAAGGCAATACTAAAAAGGGAAGGTTTAATGTTTTATTATGTTTTTATATATGTTGAAAGCCTCCCAGAGTGGCTGGGGCAACCCAGTAAGATGTGTGGGGTACAAGTACAGTACTAAAATTATCATTATGGAATGGGACGTCCCTATTTTCATTGGAGAAATGTTGAGGGGTATGTAATCTACAACATGTACTCTATGGAAATACTGAGAGAAAAAAACTCGGTTTTTGAAATTCAAATGTGTTTTCAGCATGCAGCAGTTGCTGGAAATTGGCACAGTTGTATAGTTTGGGTCACTGGAAACAAAATGACTAGGCTGTGCTCAGCTGAGGAGATAACATAAACAGGGTTGTGGGGGGTTAGTGCCACCCACCGAAATAGCATCACATGTGAGAGAGACTGCTAATAATACTAATAATAATAATACCCCTGATGTTGGGAAAGATGGGGAGGGCACAAGGAGGATGACAGAGGACGAGATGGTTGGACAGTGTTCTTGAAGCTACCAGCATGAGTCTGACCAAACTGCGGGAGGCAATGGAAGACAGGAGTGCCTGGAGTGCTCTGGTCCATGGGGTCACGAAGAGTCGGACACGACTAAACGACTAAACAACAACAAATAATACCCCATCCATCTGGCTGGGATTCCCCAGCCACTCTGGGCAGTTTACAGCATATATAAAAACATCAAACATTAAAAACCTCCTGATACAGGGCTGCCTTCAGATATAATCTAAAAGTTTTTTATCTCCTTAACATCTGAAGGGAGGGTGCTGCACAGGGAGGGTGCCACTACCGAGAAGATAGTGTTTCTACAGCTCAGTGACTGCAGATGGATAACGGGTTGTTTTTATTTATTGGGTTTTCTGCAGTGAAGAGAAATTTGGATATAAAATGTAAAAGCACGCATACACACACACACACACACACACAGACATCTTAATGATGCTGAGTGGGCATCACAAAAAACTTGCTTGCATGAGCAGCACCAATTCCACCATAAACTCCCATTTGGAATCACCCTGCAATTTAAAAACACAGGAACAGAAACTTTAAATTGGCCTTTATAAGTACAGAGCCTCTGTTCAATGGATTACAAGCCAATTTATTGCCATGCTCTGCTGAATGTCATAGTTGGTACTCTACCTGACAACTGAACCAAGGTGTTATGACAGCTCTTCCTAGTTTGAAAGACTTGATCTTTTAGCTTTTTTTGACCATTGCTTCATTATTGTTCTTGTGGGATATAAATTGCTTTTATCTTCAAGTTACAGTAATTGAAGAACAAAGGAAGCCAAGACTTAATTTGCAAAGTGCATTCAGAATCACACTTCAAACAGGTTGAAAAGTGTACTATATATGGGGTAGGTGTAAGTCATTATCTCTTTTCAGGAGGAAAAAAAAGAAAAAGCATATCCCCCCCCCCCCATACAAAGCTACCTAACTTTCTCTTGTCAACTTCTATTTTGCTTCTTTGGTTTCCCCCTCAAAATTAACCCTTTGCTTCTTGTGTGGTTCTTTGAACTGCTTTAAATGATCTACAGCTGCCAAGTGGGTAATGAGATGATACTGCACAGGTGTATGGTGAATAACAGGGTGGAAAGAAGATACTGTACCTGTGTGAGCTTTTATGAAAAACTGGGGGGGGGGGGGCGGGCAGGGATCCTAACCATTGTTATTTTTCTACTCCAAATATAGCATGTTAAGAAAAAAAAAAACCATCTTACTATTGTCAGAGTAGCATTATTCAACATTTGGAACTGGTTTAATGAAGTTTGTGTTTAGAAAGATCTATTATTTATAGAGGCAAGAGAAGTAACAAATGTTACGGGGCCTTTTCAAGCTATTTGTTTATAACATTGTGGGGGCAGGGGTAGCCTCTTATCTGTTGTGAATTTGTTGCTGGTCTGCAGAGGCTGTCTTTGCAAGACCAAAAGTTAAATAGTAAGGACAAGTTTTCTTTTCTACTCATTTCTTCACTGCAGCTTTTTGTCCTGGGCAAATTCCACAGTGGATCATTTGCTATTGTGATCTGTGCAGGAATGTTACACACCAGGTACTTAGGTGCTGTGGAGGTATTGCCCTTAAACATGAACTCCTTTCCATCTGATTGTATCACTGTGATTCTAAAGAACTGAGGCTGCAATACCGTACTTATTTTCCTGACAGTAAATCCCTTGGAATTCAGAAGGGCCTTCACCTAAGCAAACTCTGCAAGGATTTCAACCTCAGTATTGAACTCTGCTTCCCGTTACACTCTCTCGATATCCACTTCTGCAGCACAGACAAATGTCTGTGTTGTATTACTGTCCTAACCACCAAAATCCCAAGTAAAAAAATGTTCCAACTTTTTAGAAAACGTTTTTTCGTCAATACAGTATGTTTGTTCTCACAAAATGATAAGATTCTTAAACAAAATTTAAAATGGCAAATACTGGCTGTTGAAAAGAAATACAGAATGGCTGGGATTCTGCATTGCAGGCAGGACTTCTAATCATGAAAATGCAACTAGTTAATGCTGGTTAAATTGGGGAGAGGTGCTGAATTTAGCTCCTCATTCTCAAACAACTGATCACTGTAACTTTAACATTTTTTTAAAGGACTCTGTGGTGTTAAGCCCAAAGGTTCTGCATTGCAGGGCTTGTAATATTTTGGGAGAAGAGGAGGGGCTTGTGCATAGGCAAGAGAAATACCCAGTGAAGGAAACTGAGAAACAGGTGACTGTATGGCTGACTGTACCAGTGGTCCTGGACTAACCCTCTGAGAAAAAACACAAAAGGAGGACCAGGAAGGATGGCTTGAAGCAAAAGATGGCAGGGCTCCTATACCTTCCAACCATCCAATTTTTAACATCTTTATTTTTAATTTATTCATCAAATTTGCATACTGCCCTTCATCTGTAGATCTCAGGGTACTGGGCATACCTTTAGGAACAGTCCACATCTCCCAGGCCTTTGGCTAATTATAACCTTTTATTTATTAATTTATTATTAATTTGTTAAAATTGTGTACTGCCCTTCATCTGTAGATCTCAGGGCAGTTCACAACATAAAAATACAAGACAAAAAGACAAAAAACTCCTAATAAAAACAATAACAAAATAATAACCCCCTCCCACAAACACATTTAAAAGGGTGTAGGACAGCCTTGGGTCACCATCTGTTTTTGGACTACAACTCCAATCATCCCTAGCGAGCAGGACCAGTGGTCAGGGATGATGGGAATTGTAGTTCCAAAACAGCTGGAGACCCAAGGTTGGGATACCCTGGTGTATGATGTTAATCAGCCAAAAGCCTGGCTGAACACGGTGGAGGACACATGGCAAGGCATGTAAAGGAGCCAGAGCACTTGGAGGCTTGTGTGACGAGATCAGCTGCAGTGGTCCTGCACCTTTTTAATTGTAATTTTAATTGTGGTGCTGGGAGTTTTAGCAGGCGCAGCTTTCCTCACACTGGCATGCGATGCTGCTCCTGCTGAAGTTATTATTTCTATATAACTATTACAGGCCTAGGAAGGTACCTTGATTCACTATAAAACGAAGGCAACACCGGAGATGTGGGGGAAGCGTGAGACATAAGGGGTGTTCCGTTGTAAACGCACGTGCTCATCTTTCTGTCAGGCCACCTAAACGTGCATGCAGTTATTTATGGAGACCTTGAGGATACATGTGTGTTATGTACTAAGCTTAGATCCTAGAACAATAGGCAAGTAGGATCCTAGAATGCAACAACTGATTGGCTTGCAGGAAAAGACCAATCAGGCTCCAGGAGGAAGTTAATCAGCCTATTAGGCTGGTAGGATCCTAGAATGCAACAACTGATTGGCCTGCAGGAAAAGACCAATCAGACTCCAGGAGGGAAGCAGAATCAGCCAATCAGATGGGACTCATTGTGTAAATAATGTATATAAAAGCCTGAGGTTTGGGGGGCAATTCAACCAGTGTTTTACAAGCTGAAATAAAGAGCGTAAAATTGCTACAGGACTCTGAGTATATTTCAATGTGAGAGAACTGGAGGTTCAAGACACTTCTTTCTCTGCCTGTTCCTCCCTTGTCTTGTTCTGAGTATTTCTTCACTGCACAGATGTAGGCCACACCTTCTCAGGCCAGGGGCAGCTTGATGATTTCTTTGGAAAAGGCCTCTGCTCAGTGACATAAAGACCTTTGCTAATGAGCTTGCCTGGGACACAGCAGGGGAGTCTGATTAGGCCGGGTGAGCCTGGCAGCTGTGTACTTAGCCTCTCACAGACCAGGCAGGCTTCTGCTGCTGCCAGTATAATGAAGCTCTCTCCAGGAGCTGGAGACAATCCCAACTACAATCTTCGGTGGTTTTTCAGCCGTACGCAGCTCCCAGCTTAGAGCTCTTTCATGTGCTGCCAGGCCTGATGCGAATTCACCTGCTGTTGGACGGCAGCACAGAGGAGTATCAGGAGGACAGCTGTGTTCATGGAGAAGCTGGAAAGCCGTGCAGAGATACTAACACCAGACCTTCCTTCAAGAGCAAGAAACCACTTGGCCCTCCAGCCATTCTCACAGGTGAGGCTTACCTTAAATGAGATTTCAATGTCAATGTGAGCTTTCAGGTTGCACATTCAGTGCTCCTTCTTAGGTGCTCAGCAAACACAGGATTTGGGTACAGCTTAGAAAAAAAAGTTAAGTTTGAGGGCCTAGATCTGAAACACGGTGCCTGCCTCCCCACACAGCTTAAAATCCTGTTTAGGCTGGGTTTATCCCAAGCGTGTTGGCTTACACACAAGGAGATTGCTGGTTTTAACCTTTAAAGCCCTATACGGCCTAGGACCCTCGACCTACGGGACCGCCTCTCCTGGTATGTCCCACAGAGGAACTTACGGTCTGCAAATAAAAACACCCTGAAGGTCCTGGGCCACAGAGAGGTTAGGCTGGCCTCAACTAGAGCCAGGGCTTTCTTGGCTGTGGCTCCGATCTGGTGGAACGCTCTGTCACAAGAGACTAGGGCCCTGCGGGACCTGACATCTTTCCACAGGGCCTGTAAGACAGAGCTGTTCCACCAGGCCTTTGGTCAGGGCGCAGCCTGACTCCCTCCTCTGGCAATCTGTACAGAATTTTGCTTAACGGTTGCCATCAATTTGATTTTAATTAATTTTTATAATGAAGTGTTTTTAGAATGTTGGATTATTTGATTGTTGTTAGCCGCCCTGAGCCCGGCTTCGGCTGGGGAGGGCGGGATATAAATAAAATTATTATTATTATTATTATTATTATTATTATTATTATTATGTGTAATATGGTTAATTTAGCTCTCATTTTGTATCTTGCATTGACAACATTCACACATGGTACAAAATAAAGTGAGAGAAACTCAGAAGCCAACTTTTCAGTATTTAAACAGTCTTCATTTTAAGTTAAAAACAAAGGGGATATCAAAGCTCAAATACCAAATCAATTATGAATTAGAGAGTGGGAATGCTATCCAGTATATGTGTTATCTGCAACAATACAAGAAAGCTTGTTGAAGCACCTTCATAGGTTGTATTTCATTTTTCCTTTTACTATAACTTTGCATTCTGCCTTTCTACATTACTTCACACAAGGCAGTTTACAAGCTAAACAAACTACATAATATATGACAAAGATCACACCATATAACAATCTGATCCAATACGAAAAAGTCATGATAAAAATGTAACTTTAGAATAAACAACTTATATTGAATAAAGTAATATCTGATAATCTATTAGAATATAATAGTACACAATAAAATTAAATATCAGCCAATAATTAAACAAATTCATTAGCAATTACAATAAATTACTAAACTATAATAAATAAAAATAGCAGCAAGTCACAATGCATGAAATTCCACATACATAAAAAATCATGTAAAAGGATCAAATTGAGAAACAAAGACATACAACATATATATCCCTGAACTCCTCTTTTCTCTTCCCAGCTGCTTTTGCTGTTCTTAAAGTCATGGTCTGGAAAAGGCTCCTAGAGCTGGAGGCAGCAGGAGGCAAGGCAGGTGTTAAAAACCATTGCCTGAGGGATCTTGGGAAAGTTTATCTAAATAATAGATTTGTCTAAAGCAAAAAAAGGGGGGGCACTCTTGCATTGTTTAGTTACAGCAGATATGTAATGCAAGTTGTGATACTGGAGACAATATATTTAACACTTTTGTGACTGGTGCCAAACTCTTAACGGGATTCAATTACAGTGGTACCTCGGGTTAAGTACTTAATTCGTTCCGGAGGTCCATACTTAACCTGAAACTGTTCTTAACCTGAAGCACCACTTTAGCTAATGGGGCCTCCTGCTACCGCCGTGCTGCCCGAGCACGATTTCTGTTCTCATCCTGAAGAAAAGTTCTTAACCTGAAGCACTATTTCTGGGTTAGCGGAGTCTGTAACCTGAAGCATATGTAAACCGATGTACCACTGTATCACTGAATCAAAGGGTAGATTCCATCATGCACGTCTGTCACTTTGAGAGGATTCCAGTGCTGCGCTTTTTCAATTATTCTGTCAGCGCAAGCATTTCAGAGCCAATTTGGGCAGTGTGGAGGGAGCAGAGGGTGTAAAGTCCTGCACTAGTGAGACTCATTGTGTTGGTTCCTGCTAGTGCACCTGCTTAGTTGAATCCTGCCCTTTGTCAAGTGAGGAATGAAGCTGAACCATCAGATTATGAATCACAGTTGGAGATTCACATTGCCTAAAATACAGGGGGTCTTAGTGGCTACGGTTCATGTAATGGGCTTACAGGCACCACGTGCTTAGCAATGAAATATTGATAGTTCAAGTGAGGCTGTCGCATATGTGTATCAGTTATAGATAAGCAGAACAGGGAAGTCAGATAACTCAGTTGGTCAGAGTGTGGTGCTCATAATGCCAAGGTTTAAAGTTCAATCCCTGTATGGGGCAGCTGCATATTCCTGCATTGCAGGGAATTGGACCAGATGATCCTCAACTTCACAATTCTGTGATTCCATGACTTTACATCATAACCTTGCTAATTTTGTACAACGTGCTACTTGTCTTCTAACTCACCACCCTCCCTTACCTTTCACCTTTCTTTTAGCTTCTAATCCAGGCATCCCCAACCTTTGGCCCTCCAGTTGTTTTGGGACTACAATTCCCATAATCCCTGACCACTGGTCCCGTTAGCTAGGGATCATGGGAGTTGTAGACCAAAACATCTGGAGGGCTGCAGGTTGGGGGGGTGCCTGTTGTAATCCTTGTCATGGATGTTTCTTTCACTTCCTGTACATAAATGTGAGATACAGCAAAAATCAAAAAGGTGGTAGTAGAGGCAATTAGTTGGCTCACAGATCAAGCTGTAAAAAATACCTCTGCACTAATATTTAACACTGTACAGGCAGCATGATGATGGTGGATTAAGGCTGCAATGAGATGTATGTTAGTATGTGCCTAGGTATGTTGGATACTTAACAGGTTTTATATACTCGAGTGATGCTGTAAAATCTAAACGTACAAATGTACAAAAAATACTTTAGTTTCCTCTTCTTTTTACTGGGCATGCAATATTTTAACCTTTTAGCCCAGTCACTGTTGGGTAGGGGGTGTGAAAAGAGTGATTAGCAATGATAATAATCATGTTCTGCATGAAGTGATTATGAATGAAAAGGGAGTGAACTACCCTGGACACCAAACAAGCATGTCATTAACTGTTCCTGGAATTTAATGGATGCTTTTCTATTATCAGTAAGTTGAGTAATGAGTATTATTAGTAAGATGGGGAGACTCTGCATCTCTGTGAGTTGTGCCTGCATTGCTGAAGATCTCCAGGATAAAGAAGAAAGCAAATGTGTGCTGTAATCAGGATCCAATCCATGTCTTATTTTTGTCCCTGTGACACAATCGAGCAATCAAATTGTATACCCTCTTACAGCAGATCTGAACTGAACTCAGAAGCTGCAGCTGCTATGCTGTTGACTCAGATTATAAATGAAGATGCTATAGTGACCACTGCTACTTTCACGGGAGGGGGGGGGCAGGAGAGGAAATGGGGCATAGCATCCTTGTCAAATTTATTTGTTATTTGCCAGGAGATTTGCTTGAGGAATGCAGATGCCTCTCGGTTACCTTCTCAAATGTACCAGTGAAGAGTTATTTGCTAATCAAATATTTGCTAGCAGTAGAGAACTTGAAACAAGATTTGTCATTGGGTTTTCAGTGCATTTATTATCTGTTAATGCCTTGTCACTCACACCGCATGACAGTCTGGATATAAATATTTTATTGAGTTATACAGTTGGACAAAAGATTTATTCACTGAAATTCACATTCTTCCAGGTCTTCATGACACTGGTAAATACGGAAGACTGTTTCCTGGAGTGTTCATTGGATCTGTGTGTGATTCACAAGGTGAATTTTCTCTTCTGAGCATAAGAAGAACCTGCTGGATCAGGCCAAAGGCTGGTCTAGTCCAGCACTCTG
This sequence comes from Podarcis tiliguerta, assembly GCF_965153285.1. NCBI lineage: Eukaryota > Metazoa > Chordata > Lepidosauria > Squamata > Lacertidae > Podarcis > Podarcis tiliguerta. The sequence continues at coordinate 58,343,534 of NC_139535.1, forward strand.
TTTCCACAGTAGCCAGACAGATAACCATCACTTCCTTTAGTAGTGCACTGTATGAAGGTCTCTCTCTCTCTCTCTGTGTGTGTGTGTGTGTGTGTGCGCGCGCGCGAGCGCTAACATTCAGCCTTATTGGAAGTCCCTAAGTTCTAGTGTGAGGGAGCCAATCTTTTCTTTACAGGCTTTCTCCAAACCATGCATAATTCTACACACTTCCATCTTATATACATTTTCTTTAAACTAAAAAGTTCCAAATGTAACTCATGGGGGAGTTACGGCATCCCCTTGATAATTTTAGTTGCCCCTTTCTGGACCTTTTCCAGCCCTACAATAGTATTTTTAAGGTGAGGTGACTGTACAAGTGTGGTTTCATCATAGGTTTGTATAATAGTGTCATGATATTGGCAGCATATTTCCCCCCCGAGGAAAGAAAATGACCTGGCTGTGGAAACACTTCAGCCCAGTTGCAGAGGGGAGAGGATCAGGGGCAGATAGGGGCACCAGTGAAGGGCTTGGTGCGTGTTTGTGTGCCAGTGGGTTGGCAACTCCTAGAGTAGAGGAAGGATTGAGACTGATCCACATCTATGATGTATCCTGTAATTTCTTATGAAATACTGTGTTTTTCCTTAAACCAGCTTGGATTCAAATTGGAAAAAAGAATGACCTAGGTGCATTATAAGCTGTCAATGTGTACACAGAAACAGAAAGTTGAATTCTGGGGTTTCTGTAAGCCAGGCATGGCCAAACCTGACCCTCCAGATGTTTTGGGACTACAACTCCCATCATCCCTAGCTAACAGGACCAGTGGTCAGGGATGATGGGAAGTGTAGTCCCCAAACATCTGGAGGGCGAAGTTTGGCCATGCCTGCTGTAAGCTAATGGCAATTTGGGGTGCTGGGCGTCTCCTTGGAGATCCAATGGTGGCATTGGATTTGACATTTTGAAGTGTCAGTCTGTGCTTTCACATTTATCCTTAACCTGTATATTTGTAAATAGATTCAGATATTACAAAATGATCTCTTTCCCAAAGAAACAAAACCTGGATAAGCACTGTGCCTCTGAAATCTCAGTGTATGTCATAAATAGTACATTGCCAGTGATGGGAGAGTGATGAGGAACAGAGCACAAATCATTGGAAATATGAAAATTAATTCAAAGTTTGGATTAAAACATTACAGTGGATAAAAAAGCAGACATTGGCTACCACAGCAATTGGAGCCAAAGGCTCCATAATATGCATATTATAATTTTCAGCTCACTGCCTACTGCTCAAATGGCTGTCCAGTTTGAGCAACGTGCTCTTCGCTAATTAGTTTTTATGCTGTGGGAAAAATAGCAAGGCAGGCCTTCAATATGCAATTGGGGGTCGCTTTATAAGGCTCTGCAACGTTAACTGCATTTAACAGATCATAAATGTTATTTAATTGCAAATAATTCATTGTAACTTATGTGGAAGCCCTTTTAAATGCTAAGCCTGTCTTTTTCATAGCCATTGAGGTTTCTTTCTGAATGCTTACATCAAAGGCCTCCTTGCTTTTCCCCACAGAGGAAATGCCTTTTTTTATAATATGAAGCCCAATAGCACCTCTGTGTGGGTCATACTGATAATGTTTCTAACCCTATGGGGAACAAGATATTCCCTGTTGAGTCAGGCAAAGCCATTCATACCTGGAATCATGGGGCTTTAAAGTGCTGAATTGGAAGCCTGTGACTACTGAAGGGATTTTGCACTCAAACAGTTGCAAACAGTGCCAAGCACAAAGGGGAATACCTACAGAGGAACAGATGAAGCAGATTCTGGCGTTTTGTAAGGGTGCCTTAACATCTGCCATTGCTTAGTGGGGGCTGGTGGGTGTCGGATTGTTTATATGCTTCTAGTACACTGGTTTATTATTGTCTTTATAGGGTTCTTTCCAGTTGCGTCCTGTCTGCTAATGGAAAGCTTTTTAATCAAGATGAGGTTTGGGTGAAGCAAAAGCAGGGTGGATGGGTGGCACTTTTAGGTTCTCCTCGCAGCCTTCTGTGCAAAGGTATGAACAATAATTTGCCAGGCACCAGATTGTGCCTGTTAAATAGAGTGAACCCTATGCCAGTGTTTCCTTTATTTTGCAAATTTAGAGTGAAGCTTTTCTGGCATTAAAAGGTTGTGTTACTCAAATGAGTTGTAAGTGATTTTGTTACTGTAACTCTTAAAAGTACTTTGGATGTGCATTTGTATCCAAAAGTAATTTGGATGGACATCACACACAAACAAAATCTCTCACACACCTTATGTTGAGCCCGGACTTGGTTCTCCAATAGAAGTAGGCATAATAAGTACAAGATTTGTATGAAATTAAGTTGATGAAGAAAAAAATTAGGGCCATAGAGCTGGTTGCTGTAATTGGAAATAGGCTGTGACTTTAAGGCTTAAAGTTTAAGCAATAGGAAGTGACTACATCAAATTAAAACACTGGTTATGTGTCTTGAATGTCTGAGCTTCTAGGGAATGAGCAGCCCGCAAGAAGCTCATTAATAATAGCTGCAGAAGGGTTCCCTTTCCCATATTAAAATTTGCTTTCATAGCTGAAAATAATGTGCCTCACAAGTTCTCTTCCTGTCTTACGGTTATTTTACATTTCCCTCTAGATAAGATGCACATGAATCTAACTCTTTAGTGGTCTTGGGTGGCACTTGTGAAACTGCATCCAACCGTCTCTTTTGATGGGGGACAGGAAATCCTTTGACCTGAAAATGAGTTCTGGCTAGCTAGAAGTGACCTCATGGAGAAACAGGAAGTGCCTCATTTGCATACCCTCTAACATTCTTCAGACGAATATAGGGATATTTCTCACTCTCCCCCAACTGACCTTGCTCAACCGCCTCCCATTTTTTGATCTCTCCCAGCAGAGCATTTCCACCGCCACTTCACCAATGGGACACAAACCCTCTGCCATCCTGAGATTATCCATTAATCTTGATTTTATTTTATTCTTTGGTAGATTTTACAAAAGAAAAACACATACCAAAGGGGCAAGATTAGACACGGATGCACAGAGTAGCTTTTCCTCCTCCTTGCCCATTTTCCAGAAGCCTATGAGCTGGCCAATGGAGGAGGCTGGCAGTGATGGCCATGCAGAGAAAACAGGCTGCTCCCTCGCAGTCACTGCTGCTGCTCAGGACAAATGCCGGCTCATCCTCCCCAAGCTGGACACTGGTGGGAGAAATAGGAACATTCCGGGATCAAATCAGAAGCTGGGGTGGCTTTTGTAATTCCAGGACTGTCCCTGGAAAATAGGGACACTTGGAAGGTATGCATCAGGAACGCAGGAAGCTACCTTTTACTGAGGTAGCCTGTTTGTTTATCTAGCTAGCATTGTGTAACACTGATTAGCAGTGGTTCTCTGGGGTCCCAGGCAAATATCTTTCACACTACCTCCTACACAATTCTTCTCTCCTGTTCCACACATGTGCCCATCTCAAGGTGGCTCTCTCCAGATGTTGTAGACTTCCAATCCAATTAGTCATAGTCAGCCAGCATAGCCGATGGTCAGGGATGATGGGAAGGTGCAGTTCAAAACAACTGGAGAACACCACTTTGCGTTCCCCCCCAGCAGTAGTATATGTGGTTTCTATGTTATTCGTTGTCCACTCCAGTGTTTCAACACTGGAAAAACCCTGTGCTTGCAAGTATTTTGCTGCTTGCTACTGTCTGCCTCCAGTGTGCTTCTACATTTGCCACAGAAAATTACTGCCTCAAATTATCTTTTCTAAATTAAATATTTGCGACTTTAGATTTTCCACCCCTTGTCATGCTTGCCTAATGAAGAAGAGCAGATGGCGCCAACACATCCCAGTCTTGCAAGGCATTTGGTGTTTTCTGACTGCACAAGTCTGTTTTCTTGTGGGAATGAAAACAAAGGCCTTACTGGGTGGTGATGGATGTTTCTGACTGTAGGTGTAGACAAACATGCAAATACTGACAAAATATTATCAGTAGCATCAATCCTGCAATTTTTAAAGGAAGAATGCTTATACGTTTGTCAACCAGCATCTTCAGTAATATAGGGCTGCTGATTTTTAGGAAAGAAACGATCATATACTTCAATACAGCCGGACTCCCGCCATGCAAACTCACCTTTGCAGTACCCTTTAAACTACAAAGGTAGATTAAATAGAAATGCTAATCATTGTTGTCACATAATTGTTTTATATCCACCTTTCCAGCCTCTATATCTGGAAACGTTTGGGGCCCATGACAACCTCCTCTTCAGCCAGGCCTTTGGCTGATTAATATTTTGCAGCCTTTTAAATGTGTTTGTGTGAGTTGTTTTGTTTCTTTTTTAGCTATTTATTTGTGCTTTGCTTTAACCTCCATATTATCTTTTGAACCACCCTGAGATCTTCTGATGAAGGGCAATATATAAATTATTTTATAAATCTAATAAAACCAACCAACCAACAAACTAGTAATTTTATAGAGAACTAAGCCTGTGCAACCTGTCACTCAAAGCTTAAAGGACATCTGATTATGTGACGATGCAATGGACACATTTGGACTTTGCATTAAGATGGTTTGTGGATTATTTTACATCTGTGGTGTCTGAGCCCAAGCTCATGATCTGTTTACTTTCTTATGAGCCAATGTCACTAGATAGTCTTAAACCATAGTTTGGTGCTGGCTTACAAATCCTGGCTGGTTAGGGAGCAACAAACCACAATCCCAGCCTTGAACCTTACAGGCAGCTAAGCTTCATTGTGACTTCTCTTGCTTGCACCCAGAGGAGTGAATTGGGAGCAAGTGAGTTGTGTGCAGCAGCATCCCTAGTTTATCATGACAAGCGCAGCCAATGCCATGTCTTTTCTTCACACAGAATTATTTTGTGAGTAGCAGCCAAGAAGCATATACCTGCTCAAAGAGCAACTGAGGCTTATTGTGACCTTTGCCAACTGTACACTGAAAAGAAGTTTCAGTGAATTCATCCACTAATGTGTGAAGCTGATCTCATTATTAATGGAGGTAATAAGAAACACCTTACTTGTTTACTATTCATATAGGAATTCACAAATAAAAGTTTATGCAGCTATATACACCCAAATCTGTGTTGTCACGCTTGGTATTTACTGACTTGAGAGCAAGTTTAATTAAACAGTCTATGGCCTTTTAAGCTGTGTGTGAGCGAGGTGGTGGTGGTGATTATTATGGTTTGTATTTTTGTGTTTTTATATTGTGAACCACCCTGTGATCTTTGGAAGAAGGGCAGTATTGAAGCTACAGATATCCCAGTCCCCCTCAGGCCCCCAAACCAGGGAGAAAATGGTGGGCATGCTCCTAAGCCCAAGTAAATCTTGCCTTTGTTTTCGGTAGGTGGGGAACCGGTGTGTGCATGTTTTAGAAAACAGTAGGAAACAGGATAAACATCTACTCTGCCACTGAAGCCTGACAGAGTGTAGGGTAAGGTGGCTGAACCATCTTTGTAGTACTCCCCCCTCCCACTTTAGGCCACATCCTAAACATTTTCAGTGCTCATTTGGCTTCACATTTTTGCTCTGAAAATGATGGAAGAAAATGGAGCCACACATTATTTCTTAACAATCATTATTTTATTAATATATTTTACAAGATTGCAGTTGAAATAATTTTAAATACAAATCTTTTTATACAGAAAGTGTAATAAAGTTAAAATACTTCCTTGTGTAATTCATAGCATTATTGCAATGCTTACAAAATTTTGCATAGAGTGTGCAAGGATTGATGTTACTTGATAAAAAAAGCTTTAATTTTTCACACACACACACACACACACACAAATAAAAATAAAAAGCCAAACGAAATGTGAACTTCATGGGAAATGTGATTTAGAACTTGAACCTTTTGTTGTGGTTTCATGAAAGAGTTTGTGTTTACCATAGGTAAGACAACACATTTTACTATCACAGATGGAAAACTGTGATGGCATATGGGCTGTTTTTATGTTACGTTCACAGACAGATAGGATTCTGCCAGCCGAAATGTCATTGCTTATACCAGCAGAGATTGTATTCTGCTCTCAGTGCTCTGTATGCGCAACATTTTAGTGGATCAACACAAGTAGTTATATGATATGTCGAGCACCAGTATCCAGACAAGGCAAGCTGTTAAAATAAGCTGTAGCTATGGTTGGGAAAGTGACTCCAATACTGCAGTCCCAAGCAAACTTACCTGGAAGCCCCACTGAATCCTGTGGAATGCATATGTTTAGGACAGTTAGCCCCATAAATGGGGAACTTGTGGTTCTCTAGATGTTGCTGAATTACAATTCCCATCATCCCTTACCACTAGCAATAGTTGCTGAGGCTGATGGGAGTTAAGCTTCAACAACATCTGGAGGGCCACAGGCTCCTCGCCCCTGCTGTGAGCCATTCCACTCCAGGGACATTGCATCCAGGTTGCTGCTCTTAACTCCCAAAGCTCTATTCAAAGCAACATCCTTCTCTTCAAAGGCAGTAAACCTCTGGGCACTAATGCTGGGAATGTACAGCATGTGAGGTCCTTCAGGCTCTGCTTATAAGTTTCCTAGCTGGCTGCTGTTGTAAACAGAATGCTGGACTAAATGGCCCTTTGATTTGATTCAGCAAGACTCTTTCTATTTGCAGATTTTTGTATTTCAGCTTAAGCAAAAGATGGGGACTGTGGCCCTTCAACACCCACCAGCCCTAGAGATCAGTGATGATGCAGCTGCTTTCGTCCATGTCTGGAGGGCCACAGATTCCTGATTAGTTCCTTGATTTAAGCCAAGAACTTGAGGGCATTTTCAGATGTGATCCTAAAAGCGCCTTTGAACCTCTCACCTGCACATATGTAAAGGCTGTCAACACAGAACAGTAAGCAGAGAGCAATTTTTAAAATAAATAGTTAATTCTATCCACTATAGGATTTATACTGATGTTATAGATATGAAAAAAACAAACAAACAAAAAACCCCACACTACCTCATGGTGTTATGTGTGAAGATTGTTGCAACACAGTTAAGTTGAACATACTGTTGTTTGAAATCCTGAGATCTCAGTTCAGCTGAGCTGAGGACTGGGTTGTAAACAAGGACATACCTAGAGATTGGCCAGGTTGGTCCCTGCCAAGGATGCAGGATTTGAGCCTTTGGCTCAGAGTGGTTAGGAGCCAGCCCACTCCTCCATTTTTCTGGGTGGAGGGTGTTGATAATCTTGCCAAGGGCAAGGGATGGGGGGCACTGATACAGCTCCTTGCAGGGGTGGTCGCTGTCGATATAGTTCATTGCGCAAGGGAACCTAGGTATGCCTCTGGCTGTAAACAGATGTATCCATACAAAACCACAATGGAATTTTATTAAGATCTGTATGGGGCTAGATGAGGGCAGTTTGTAAAAATGGACTTGGGTCAATAAAATCATGGAGAGCTCTGAGTCTTTTAGATTAGTCCCATAAACATTTTAAAAAGATTAGTTGCATCGAAATGTAGGGAAATAATTGATTTTAAAAATGGTGAGAATATGTCAATGGGAGTAAATGTTATGGTACTAAACATAACTACTTTTAAGGACTTAGCAGTAGAAAACTAATGGCATGATCCATCTACAGTGGTGCCCCGCAAGACGAATGCCTCGCAAGACGGAAAACCCGCAAGACGAAAGGGTTTTCCGTCTGCAGAGGCGCTTCGCAAGACGAATTTCCCTATGGGCTTGCTTCGCAAGACGAAAAATGACAGAAAAATTTGAATATTTTTTTTTGATCCAAAACCCCTTATTTTGAATCGCTAAGCTGCAAAAAGCATTTTAGCAGCAAAACCGCTAATCTCCCAAGTGTTTAAAAGCCGTTTTTAGCCCTTTTTTAGCCAATAGCGCTAATAGCGCTACTCCGTCAATGGGCTTGCTTCGCAAGACGAAAAAAACGCAAGACGAAAAGACTCCCGGAACGGATTCTTTTCGTCTTGCGAGGCACCACTGTACTGCCACAGATGCAGAGTTGTGCAAATGAAAGAGGATTCCATAGGAAACTCAGCAAATCCACTGAACTGCCATCCCCACCCTTGGCCCAATGCAACCAACCATCGGTGCATTACAATCTACTTGGCTATTGCTCAGAAGCAAGAGCCCACCAGCATTCCCATAGCAAGTTGTGGCAGGTCCATTGATCTTATTATGGGGAACACAGAGCATGTGTTGCAATGTTAGTAATGACAGGTGCACTTTAGGGTCCCAGTGTTTGCACTCAACCAACAACTAAGAGGTCATGGGCTCAATAATCTTTTCCCCTCTTCCCACTACAACTGTGTGGTCATGGGAGGTTAAGAGTGGGCATATAGTGTCCTCCAAAGGTTGCTGGATTCCAGCACACATTAGGTCCATCCAGCATAGTTGGGGATGATGGGAATCATAGTTCAAAAATATTTGGAAGGTTAGAGGTTCCCTACCCTATGTGAGGGCATGGATCATGCTGTATATTGATACATATGATCCAGATTTATTTTCCTCTCTTAGGGATTATCTACCAATTCCCAGTTGAACTGTTAAAGCATTTTAATAGGTAGTGAAGAAATGAAAACTTGACCAGACCTGAAGATGCATGGCTAAATATAAGGCTTCCTTTTGGGCCACTTTATCAGCTAAGAGCAGCTTAGGGACCCTGGACTTTATTGGAAGATACAGAAATATTGGATGGGTTAGAAAATTCAAGGTTTCAAACCTTGCCATAGTTCTTTTTCAGGTCCTCTAATGTTAGACCTATATTAGCCACAATTTAACAAAGTTATGTGCACTTTAGCCCACTGATTTAAGTGAGTTAAAGTACACCTAAATCTGTGTTGACTTGTGGTGATAGCATTTGAACACTGAATAGGAGCCAATTATGAATATGCCATCAGACCAGTAAAAAAGCAGTTTGCCGTGTTGGTACTGGGTGCTGCTGTGGCACACTAAGGTAGTTTGGCCATCATTTACCTAGTCATCCCAGTTTCTGAAGAAGAAAAAAGCACATAGCAATGAAATATACAAATCTGGGAACTGAAACAAGTGATGCAAAATATATGTGATGTGATTTTCTGACTTAAACAGCAACTTGAAAGCAGCTGGAGGGACATTTCGTTTTTTTAATTGGAGTACTGTAGAAGTTTGTGCTTAACCTTTCCTTTGTGCTGCTGTTTTCTTGATCTAAGTAGTACCACAAAGCTGCTATTTGCCTACACAGTGGGAAATTTGCAGTTACCTCTATAATGTTATGTACATTATGCTAGCATGGAGCCAATAGCAGCTTAGGGAGAGATTTAGAATGGGAAAATGGTGGAGGGGGAAAATCTGAAGCCTTCCCCCCAATCCCATTACTCTGGTCTAAATCAGAATTTCCAGCTCTGCAAAATTTTTGAGATCTGACTGTGGATCCTTTTGATCGCATCTGTTTTGTACGTGGTGTAAATAGAGTGAAAATAGTTAATATTTCCATATTTGCTGTTACATACTGCAAAATGTATTGAATTAGACCTTTGGCCTGTGTAAATCTAGACATGCCCCCACATTGAGTCAATGGTGTTTTGTGTTTTACATGACTGCAGTATCACTTCCAGTTCAAAAAATATATTTCATGGCTACAGTTTAGATACAGTAGAAGAGGGTGGGGTGGGGTGGGGGTGTGTGGGAGAAATATTAAACACCCCATAGCTGCTAAATTGTCCATTGCCTCAGAAGCCCATAGTCCTTTGCCCATCTGAATGTATACTTCATTAACAAATACCAGTTAGCAGTTCAGCTTAATAACTTGCTTCTACATTGATCCTGATGCTTGCTTGATGGGTGTAGGATGGCAATATTGAGAAAACTGAACAGCAATTGCCTTGGCTATTAATATTATTTAGGCTGCTTATGCTTATAATTGGGGCATCATTAATATACTTCTAAAGCATCAATGATTTCTTGCATCTGTAAGATCAACTAAAATTAGCTAGAGCTGGTGGCCGCAAACTCAGAAAATGGCCAAGAAAAAGGCACTCCTTTAACAAAAATGCTAATTCCTTGTTAGCATATAAAAAACCCTAGGAGTTTTCTCTCTCATATATGAGAGATAGATAGATAATGATATAATGAAACTGTAGGAAGGAGAAATGTAGCAATGTCTTTACTATAGACTCTTGTTATCCAATCTTGTATGAAAAATAGAATCCCACCCATTTTTTTGTGTGAGATACATTGTCGTGGTTTTTCAAAAACCAAAGCTGCTCGGAGGGGTTACAGATGCTGCTCTGCTATGAAAAAATCTTGTCGAAGTCCATAGAAATAGCATTGCTTTAGAAAGCAGTAATACATTCAGGCAGCAGAAACCCTTGGACTATTTTATCTCTTATCAGTGATTAAGGTTTTAGAATGGGGGAAAAAGAAAACCCACACACGAATGCAGAATAAATTCCTGTAACAACACAAAAGATGCGCCTGCCACAGACTATGCAGCAAACTTATTGTTAGAGGAAATGCAGAAATAGTTCATCCTATGGGAACTTTCTGAAAGGCCCCAAAGCCTCTTTACATTTTTTTAACAAGCCCATTTTCTAAGTTGGTGCATGTTTATTTCAAGTGTTTGGTAGCAGGGCACTATGCAAATGTAACATTTTTCTATTTTCCTCCTGCCGCCTACACACTCTGGCAGAAAAACAAAGCAGAATGAACAGCAAGGCAAAGAAATTATTTTAAATTGTTCTTTAGTGGACCTTTTCTTTGAAAACTAAAATTGATCACGAAATGATCAACAATGCACCCTTCTTAAAGAGAAATTAAGAGATGTCTCATCTCTCCTTTGAAAAGGCAACATGCTGCTACTGCTAAAACAATGGTACTAGCAAGAAAAGATTTGAAGCAAAAGATGACAAGGTGCTCTGATACAAGAACATGAAACATTTCCAGCACATGGCAGTGCTGCTGGGTTTTCCTAGCGGAATACCATCTGCACCAGTCAAATTAAATTTCTGAGAGATTTTACATCCCTGTAGTTTTGACAGATTTTGCATGGGAAATTTCAGTCTACCTCCCTTCCCCTTGACATGTGTTACATAGTCACCTCTTCCACCAAAAAGAAGAGGAGATTTTTGGGCAAGTTAGATTCAGAAAGCCTCAAGAGATTCCAAAAGCCAGAAAAGGTAAAATCTTCCCCAAGCAAACCAAGAGCAAAATATTAAACGGGTTATTCAAACGAAAGGGTGAAATATTTTTAGACGGCCATTCCCCCTTCTTATACCAATAGTACAGGGAATCCAGTTCAAATAGGAGTATTGCATTTGCCCATGGGTACCCAAATGCAAATAAAGTACACACCCAAATATATGTTGATACTTTAACATATAGTGGCCAGGTGTGCTTGTCAGGAGAACCATAGATCAGATATCTTAAACCATTTTAGACTCCAGACCCATTTTTAACCCAAACATGCATGGGACCAATTTCTTAATCTTGTACCATGTTGGTAGCTGTGGTTGTCACCCACCTAGGATTAAGCTTCAACCCACTAGTGGGTCTCACCCTATGAGTTGAAGGCCAGCTCACTGTGAACATGCTGAACTAGACTGTTTTGCCCCTCTCTCACACAATGGAGAGAAACAGGTCACAAGCCCTGGCATAACACTCTATCAAAGCCTTTACCAGCAACACTCTAATTGTAGTTTGTTCAGAGGGAAGCAAACCACAATGCCATTTCAGACATAACTCCAGGCCTGGGATTGATTATCATTTGTTCCTTCCTCCTGCAGGCTGGTAGGGTAGAGCAGAGTGAAGTAGGAATGATTTGCTACTGCATGATAAACCATAATTTATGGCTTACTGTGACACATGAACAAAGTCAACAGTCCATATCTATTCATCTTATACAGCGTTTTTCAAACTTGGTTCCCCAGTTGTTGTTGGACTACAACTCCCATCATTCCCACCACTGGTCCTGCTAGCTAGGGATGATGGGAGTTGTGGTCCAACAACAGCTGGGGACCCAAGTATATGAAATACTGAGAAGGACTTCAGTGTAAGCCCACTGTGTTCTAAGCTGGCTAACAAATAAATACTTCCTAGGGGCACCAACTATAGGGGGCTCTGGGTGCCTGAGTAGCCAACAAAAATGTTGTAGGTGCTCAGCACCCACACTACAGGGCCTCCACACAACTTCAGAGGTCTTACAAGGCCTCGGAAAGCATCTCTGAGGCCTCACGAGACCTAGGAAATGCTTTCTGAGGTCTTAGAACCTGCTGGGTCACACCTTTGACCTCTGACATAGTTAACAAGCTTAATTTATTTCTTCACTGAATCCATAAAGTGCTAATGTCTGCTTTGGACAGTCCCATGCTGCATTATTAAATACATATAATCTGCCATATCACAGTTCCTCTCACAGCAGTACATCTATTTCTAGAGAAGCCTGGAGCCCATGTATGTCCATGCATATAACTTGGCCCACTGGGGTGGATACAGATTTAGACATGCATAGAGATGACCCATTCAAATCAATAGATCTTAAGTTATTTACTGCTAGCTTAAGTCACATTGATTGCAATATGTATACTCTAAATGTGACTACGTCTGGATCCAACCCATTTGTTGCTGAATCAAACCAAGCCAGAAAGTAATGCAATCTGTTTTCAATGTTGCTGCTGTAAAGGCAGCTGATACTAGCCTTCCACAACATCATCTAGGTATAAAACCATGCTCTGAAAGCCATAAAAGGTTAGTTGGCACGGTAATTAAGAGCATTTATCTTTATCCATAGCATTTATGGCAGCTTAAGATGTGCTGAATATAACAGCAAAGTCTATTAAGTATTTCAGAAAGAGGCAGCTATAATGCAAGAGGTGTAATATTGCAACGACTTGAGGTCAATGACAACATTTCCATTTACTTGTGACAATCAGGCCAAGAACCAGATCTTAAATCCTGATGGAGAAAATCCCTGGGATATCTACTACAGGCATGTAAGCCGATGGTGTATCTTACATTGATTGCAGTGCAAGCAGGTTCAGCATCTACCTTTGCTTCTCCTTGGCAACCAGAGATAAAGATAAACTGCCATCTGGGAGAAATCCCAATGTGGAAGAAAACTGAGAAATTACGTTATTGGGATATGAGTGAGGACAGTGTCTGGATAACTTATGCCATGAAAATGAACATGAAGCTGAAGAAAATGAAAATAAACTAAGAATACCGCAGGGCCCACTAACCTCTGTTCATTAAATGGAAATTAAATGCACAAGTTTTTCAAATAGAAAATGCAGACAGCTGTTTTGGTGACCAGTCCCTATGTTGTCTCCCCAAGTGACAATATGTCAGCAGTCCCTTTAAAGCAGCATTTCCCACAAGACTGCCTACTCTTTTAACACCGGAAGGGGAAAGGATAGAACACAAAGAGAAGCCAATATTGTAACAGAATAACAAACAATTGATAACAAAAACAATAGTTTAAACATACCTTAAAACATACAGGTCTCAGTTGTGTCCATCTACAGAACATTTTTTAAAAATCACAACCATGTTGCCACTATGCTTCCACCGGCACAGATAATCTTCCAAACTTTACATCGGAAGATATTTTGAGTTACCAAAATCTGATATACTTGTGTATACAGACTGATAATACTTTTATCTTTTTAAAAAAACTACAATATACTTACACCAGAGACCTGTATGTTTTACAAATTCTTTTAACAACTGAGATTTGAAATAAATAGCTGTAATTTTTTTATGTTATTCCTTTGGTAAAGGCAATAAATAGGGCACAGTGATTTTTAATTTATTTTTTTTGCTTGTGATCTATCTTTCCAACACAATGCCTAGGTTCATTTTTCTACATGTCATAGATGTTCTTTAAATAATGTTTCCCATGAAAACATGACTGATTTGACTAAAGTGTCCATAACACGGGCATGATACAAGGATCTGTTTCATCATTAGATCACATGTATGGCACTCAATATTTATAGGCATGGCTTCTTGTCACACCAAACTATTGCTGTTCAGAAATGTCTGCCTACAGAGTAGAATTCCAAAGCCAGCATAGGTTTATTTATTGCATAAGCCCTAATCTGAGGATTTAAGCGTCCTTTAACTTTCATGCTTGACTTTTCTCGGGTTCTAAAGAGTTGGGGGGAGTGAGAGGAAATGGGAGGTGCTTATGTGTCAAACCATGTCCTGTTCTACCCAGTTTGTTTTTAAAAGGAAAGGGTTCTAGCAACTGGCAAAGGAGAGTTTTAATAGTTGCTAACAGCTGCCTTTTGTAGTAAGCAGGGTGGCTATTTGTGCAACTGGTGGCAAGCTGTAAAGGTCTCCCATGCTAGTACAGGGTGAGTCTTTTAAAAGAGGCCCAGTGGAACATGTGTACTCTGTATCCATGGGGCCTCTTTTAAAGGACTCACCCTGTATAAGATAAATTAGGACTTAATACTTAAGCAAGCATGGATAGGGAAGCTGCAAGCCTCCAGATGTTTCTGGGCTACAATACCCACCATCCCTGGTCACACTGACTGGGGTTTTGGGAACTCCAATAACATCTGTAGGGCTACAGGTTCCCCATCTCTGTCTAAAAGATATTTGATTCTTATTGGTAGCATCATTTCCAACATCCTACCTCCTCTCTGCATATGATGAAGCTCAACTACCTAAGTGCAGGCAGTAACTAAATTTGTAACTTTAAAGTTGCAAGATCAGGACCCAAATTAACATAAAAAATGAGCTCTCAGAAAGATAAGCCCTTCAGAAACAAATACACAAAAACCTAAAGACACCAATGGTTCATTTCAAAGGAACCTAATTTCATTGTCTTGTTTCATTATCAGTAAAATTAATGGGGGGACAAAAGATCAAACAACTCTGTTACATGGCAATATGTATATTTTCTTTGCAGTGCTGAGCCCATTTATCAACCTGACAAGCATTCCTTAATGAAACGGCCTTACATGTGATCACTGTTCAATAAGAAAAACAAGGGAATATTTTACCACAATACCCCCCAAACCTCTGAGGATTCAGTCAGACCTCCAGGATTAGCTTTGGAGTTCAATATCCAGGTTAAAACATGTCAGAAATGTGGATTTTCTCCAGGTGCCCCATAGTCTATGAATTTCTAGTGACTCTACTTCATGTTGCTTTAAAAGCTCTCATTCATCTCTCAAAGATTGCAACCCCATCATTCTCTTCAGTCCAACACGCCAAATAAAACTAGTTTCAATAATAAGTATGATGTGCTTCTCCTTGCTGAGTGCATTGACTTAAGGCATAGGCACAAGTCTCCCTCTTTGAACAGAGATGGTGTATAGTCCTGCGTCCCAATACAATGGTTATCCCGGGTGACCCCCTTGGATTTAAGTACCAGGTAAAAAATAATAATATTAATGACAGGAGCCATTCAGTTAGGTTTGAAGTCCTAACAGTGTCACTAACGGCTGCAATCTTAAACAAACTTACTATGAAATAAGCCTCATTGAATACCTGGGGACTTACTTCTGTGTAAACATACCTAAGAGTGCATACCTAAGGGTGTAAATATATTATAATTTCACCTTCCACCAAAAGTGCACTTCACTGGTGTCTTCAAGCCTTATTTACCGCTAACCTGAAGCACCTAAGTACAGTATTTAGTAATGGCTTAATCCAAGCATCATTGAAATGAATGGGTGTGTCTTCCAAACTGACTTCATCAGTTTTGCTAACAAGTTCTTAGTGCTCTCTAGCCCACAAAGAAATTCAAGGAAATCACTTAAATGAAGATATAACAAGGTTGCTATAAGTGTAGTTGTTACTTAAACTTAGGGTTTTGTATAGGTTCCAATATATTTGTATGTTTTTGTTTCCTAAATTACAGAAATGCATGTGGGAGTTATTTATGAAACCATTTTTCATAAATTGTGTGCCCTTCTCTTGATACATCTGATTTGTGATGCTGTTAAGGATTCCTTTAGAGAAAACAATGTCCTGTAGTAAAATGTATTGTAGCACAAGTTTTTTGTGCCACAAAAACTTGTTAGTCTTTAAGTGCCACAGGACTCTCTGTTGCTGTTGCTACAACAGACCAACATTACCACCCTTTCCCTAGTTCCTATAGGGAAGTGTGCCTTGGGTTCAGCTTTGAAGGGAGCTCACTGTACTGCTTTTCAGTGAACTGACTGTGTCATAACCAATGCAAACCACTAAAAAACTTCTTCAAGATAAGCATCTCTGATAGTGCAACTGTCAAGAAAGAAAAGAAAAAGACATTGTCTTTCTATGGCTCACCCCACAACATTTTATACCTTTAATTTAATTAACTTGTTTTTTAAAATTCACATTTATATGCCACCTTTCTAGCCAAAGGGCCCCAAAGACATGGACCCTTTACTTTGCCAAGTTCCATCAGATATATTCCCATTCAGTACTGTAATAATAAAAAAGCATTTCCAGAAACTAAGGAATGCTTTTGTTTTCAGAAACTGAAATGTTGACAGCAAAGGGCGAACCAGACACCTGTCAGTTGTCTTCTTCCTGTATTTTTGTATGTAAGGTGGCCATCTTGCCTTTTAATCAGAAACAGATTGCTTTGTGTTGACATTAAGAGTTTCTCTGCACTTTCTGCACTATTTTTAAAAAAATGTTTTGCTGTGGGTTAAATGGACATCGCATCCCATGCTACTTGCACAATCTATTTTAGTTCCCTGGTCATCTGCACTGTAGACAGTAATGGTCCTGAGAGCAGCATGTTTGGAATAGCTGAAAGGTGAACATTATTAATACAAGGTTCTCCTTTGCTGAATCCTTTTCTTCCTTCCACGCGACCAATTTTTCCTCCTGCTGCTGAAATGGGAGAGCAATTGCTTTTTCCTGAAGATGCACCTATGAGATGGGTCATGCGCTCTCTGTGCATGGACTACAGAGGCAGAAATGCCAGGACGCATCTCAGCCAAATGTGTGAGAATAGATCCTAGTGCTCCTTTTCATGATTACAACCACCTGCTTGTCCAACTGGCCTTTAGCCCTCATAAACAATATCTTGAATGGACTTTACAGCTTATCATAAAATGGCTTGCAACTCTTAACTCCTCCACTGATATGACTCAGTTATTTGCTTCCTTGATGTGCTATCTGTGTTATCTTTGTGTTGTCCTCGCAGCTCTGCCTCCTACCTTTAGGCACTGAGGAATCCTCTTAAGCCAGATGTACTTATGAACAGTGCCTCATGTGATTGGAAGTCCCAGTAACACAGGGTTGTGTGGAGGACTCTCCACAAGCACTGCCAGCTTTCCATTCACGCTATCATATGGAGGTTGGGAGCAGAGCCAGGAAGATGGGCACAACGTCAACGGCACTTAATCACACGGAGGCCCTTTAAATGCATTGAATCCCTTCACCCAGATAAAATGTGAAGGGCCTTTTTATGTCATCGAGGTGGCTGCTATCAGGCCTAGGATTATGGAGAGTGCTGCAGAACACCACTCTTGCAATATTTGCTTCTAATTAAAAATGAACAGTGTGTAATTTAACCACAGGTGTCTTGGAGCACCCTAAGCAGTAGGTAATTTTGTCATCATATCTGATGGATTTTCATGGCAGGATAATAATCAGAGATGCTTGTCTCATCATGCTGTCTTTAACCGGGCCGTTTACTCTTTGCTTTGAAGTGACTGTAAATAACAAGAGAATCTCATTTCTACATACCAAAACCATGGTTCTCAAAGTGGAAGGGGGTGACATCCCCTAAGGAGGGGAAGGCAGCAGTTAAACAATTGTGATATCCTACTGTTTGAACATTTCTGAGCCTATTATGGGTTATGAAGTGAGGTACCAATGCAACTCACCTCCTCACAGTTCCTCCTGGGTATTAAACTGATTGATAATTCTTATGAACATTTTTTGTTTGTTTCCTTGCCTTTGATGTTTCTACTTTCAGGCCTAGGTTGAGAAGGAATGGTACAAGCTGAGCTGCCTTTTTTTCGGGTGGGGGTGTGTCTTTATCTTAGGGTTATTTCACACATGACATTGTACCTACACAAGTGTACATGAATTAGAAAAGACATAGGAACCTTGTGTACATCATCATGTGTGAAGATCACATACCAGTCTAGTTTTCATAGACACAATGGAATGCCATAATTGCAGAGCCAAGTATCTGTACATGTGGCAGATCAAACATGGGTGCAGTCTTGTTAAATGACATATCCCCCCCCCCCCTATTTCCATGCAGGTAAAATGTAATGTGTAAGGTACAACTAAATTTGGAAAGGCTTGAAAGCATTTTCTTGACTGATAGAGGCTTGCTATGACACAATTTGAATACTCCTGGAACGATCTGGATCCAATTTGCACATTTTCAAATTTTGATGTGGGAGCAATAAATGCTACACAAAGAGGGTCACCCTGGAATTTCTTGTACTGAAACTTCATTTTACACAAAGGATATATATATATATTTATTTATATCTATATATATCTATATATTTATATATTCACACGCACACACACACACACGCACACAAAAGTCTTTGATAGGCTTTCTGTGTTCTAGTAAAAATAGTTGGCAGCTGCTATCTGGGAGGCCAAAAAAGGCCTTTGTGCTGCCAGCTATGCCTGTCACAAACAGTCTCTCTCAAAGGCAGACACTTGTCTTTATCTGGCAGGTGGAACTACTTCCTGCTTGAGACAGGAATAACCTCCCGTTGGGACACACACAAAGCTCGTAGATTTTTTGCCTGGATCCAGTAGAGGAGAAGGATCCCAGAGGCAATCTAGGTAGTTTGATATTTGCAGCCTCCAACGTTATCTGCAGAGGAAGAGAGAAAATAAATTAGCATTGAAATGGATTTGCCGGCCCTTCGATTTAAAACGTTCAGTGGGAATTGACTGAAGTTCGCTCTATAACACACACATACACACATCTGCTTATTTTTTACACAAATAAAGTCAGCTAGATCTATAGTATAATCTTGTATATCTGGATGCTATGTAAAAGTTACATATAGTACTGGTCTGCCACTCACTATTCGTGCTCCATATAAATCTTGCATTCACCAATTCATGTGTAGATACAGACAGAACTTACTGTTTCCCTTTCTACTGTCTGGCAAATGAGTAAAGCGCTACATCATTCTCTATTCCAATGAATGCAGGAATAGTGGATAGGATATAGGATTCACATTTCATAGAATCATAGAGTTGGAAGAGACCACAAGGGCCATCGAGTCCAACCCCCTGCCAAGCAGGAAACACCATCAGAGCACTCCTGACATATGGTTGTCAAGCCTCTGCTTAAAGACCTCCAAAGAAGGAGGACATTTAGTGTCTGGATATTTACCAGACACTAGCAATTATTTCCCAGAGTTAGTTTAAGTTTTGTGCACCTCTTGCATTTTGTTGTGTTTGCTGGACAATTAGGTAAAGGTAAAGGACCCCTGGATGTTTAAGTCCAGTCAAAGGTGACTATGGGGTTGGGGTGCTGATCTTGCTTTCAGGCCGAGGGAGCCGGTGTTTGTCCACAGACAGTTTTCTGGGTCATGTGGCCAGCATGACTAAACCGCTCAGTAGTGCACGGAGGACCTTGATGAGCGCCAGAGCACACAGAAATGCCGTTTACCTTCCCGCCGCAGTGGTACCTATTTATCTACTTGCACTGGTGTGCTTTCAGATTGCTAGGTTGGCAGGAGCTGGGACAGAGCAACGGGCGCAACGGGTTTCGAACCGCCAACCTTCTGATTGGCAAGCCCAAGAGGCTCAGTGGTTTAGACCACAGCACCACCTGCGTCGCACTGGATAATTAATAAAATGCCAGGACACTAAAAGGACAGCTGTAGAGCATACTTATTATATACATGTTAAATTTCAGAAACATTAAAAAAATAAGTCAGAAATTAGTTTTGAAGTTAAGCTTCCCAGAACTAGAGAACTGAGCCACTTTTGGTACCTCTTTTTGCTTTTGGGCTGAGGGACTCTCTGAATATTTGTAGACTGCCCCCATATCGCCACTCACCCCTGAATATTTACAGCCACCTCCCACACATTTGGAAATAAAATGAGTGGCATCTAGGCCAGAAGGAACATTCTTTAATAAGTTTCATTTTTCAAATTAAGCATCAAGAGCCACATGTGTTGTTTTCTCTGAAAGTTATCTCTGAGCTGTAAAGTGGGAATCAAGCATTCTACCTTTTGCAGAACAAGAAAACAAAAATTTAAAATAATGTTCATTTCACATTATAAGTTCTTAAATAGCAGAGTTACAAATAAGTCCCTTAATGAACAATACTCTGAGATACTTTGGGGACAACGGTTGAGCTATAATCCCAGACTCTTTAAGCATCTTCAACAGCGGAAAGGTTTGTTCTGACATATTCCTTTCCTTCAAATAGGAAAGTGATGCTCAGCTTTACAAATCAATACAGGTGAGTTAAGTGCTCCTCATTGGAAAAATGCATGATATAAGATTTAATTATGCTAGTCAAGTAAATCTCACTTTAAAGTGACAAGGAAGAAGAGAATTTAGTAGTACTGCACATTTTTACAGCTGCATAAATCTGTTTCACACAACCAATGCTATTATCCCAGCACTTTAAAACTAATGAATCACCTCGCCATTCTGTATAGAAGGAATGTAGTCTGCATACAATGAGTTCCATCATTCCTACAAGGAGCTCTAACAAACATGCTAAACCTACCACTTCTTTTTAGCTGCAGTGCTAAATAGAATTGCTTAAGTGAACACCGTCATCCCATTTTTTAAACCTTCAAACTACCTTGAAATATACTCAGAGTCGCAAAGTGATTTCATGCTCTTTATTCAGCTCATAGTGGTGAGGAGGAATGAATGAATGTCCCCTCAAAGTATCTGCTTTATATACATTATTTACACAATGGGCTGCACATGATTGGCTAATTCCGGAATTCTACTGTAAGCCAATCAGGTTGTGGATTCACTTCTATCTGGAGCATGATTGGGTGGTTCCTGCCAACCAATCATACTGCTGCATTCTGAATCCTATTGTTCTAGGACCAATCAGACTGCTGCAGTTTGGATCCTATTCAACTCAGTACATAACATACCTGAAGATGCTGCACACTGTACAACAATAATTAAAAATAAAAGGCCCTCATGGAAGGCCCAGATTATTCACTTGGAGATTTACTTAGTGTTCTACCCACCTCTCCATCTTTGGATTCCAGCTTGAGCTCTGTCCTACATGTAGCTTCCAAGTTGCCAGCTTCTGCATTGATTTCAACTCCCTTGGGAGCCTCCATCACCAGAAAGCGTGTTGGTGACTCAAGTCTGAAACATCAAGAAGGGTTCATATTACTTCCTTTATTTCTCCTGGAAACTCGTTTGTAATAGAGAACTATATGCATTCCTTGAATTTAATAGGCTCCATTACGACTTGATGCTAAGATGCTAAAGAGCATGCCCACTAAACCACATTTTGATGTTGTTGCATTTCACACATCTCTAACAACGAATCTGGGACTAAGTCCTATCTTTATAGAGTGCACGTCTGTCACATTAACATGATCTAGTGTTAGGTTTGTATCAGACTACAATTCATTCATGTTACCATTCTGTAAGAAGGCATGTGGCATCCCGAACACCAGTTTGCATCAGTTTAGAAGGGGGTATTTTAAAGGTCTAAGAGTTTATATTTCCACACTTTACTTTGCTGCGTATTTTGTGATTTTCAATCTCTGCTGGAGTTCTCACACCAAAGAGTTCTTGCCCCAAACTAGATCTTGGCATCCAGGAAATTCCCCTTTTTTTATTATACCTAGCATTTTATCTTTTAACCAAAATGCAAATAGAAAAACAAACAGCAAACAACAAACCCAGACTAGAGTAGTAGTTTCAGACTAGAACCCCATTTTTTTTATTCTAACCTCCGTCCTTTATACTACATAATATATACTGCATTTTTTAAAATAATTCACCATTTTCTTTCCCCTACTCTCTTAACCTCTACGTCTTCGTTCTCCTCTCTTTTTCCTTTTCTTAAAAAAATGAAAGGGAAAATTGCAGTGATGCTACTGGGTGATTTAAATTGGGTTGGTGTACAACCCAACTGTGGATCCTGATCCACCAAACAAATATCAAAGCATATTCATTGTTTATCTGCCTGCCTTACTGTTTCATGACTAGTCTTAACAGCAGTGCAAAAAGTTCTGCTTAACTTCCCAGGATCTTTAAAATTCATGTTTAGGACATTGCAGTCTTAAATCAAAACAGCCAGTGGCAACCATGTACCTCCTTAGGAAGTGCCTTCAGATTATCACTGAAGCTCTGCAGAAGTAGTCATCAACAAAAAAGCAAAACTTTATTTTTCCTAGCTTGTTTGAAAACTTGCAGTGTAATTTATTGGAGGTCAGCATATCAGTATGTTCTGTAGTTTCAGAGGAATTCATTCTGTTGGAGCAGTCATTACTTATCCAGATTTCTAGTTTTCATTTCCTGCATCATACACAACCTCATTAATCACTCCAAAACGAGGACAGCAAAGATCATATTTTCTGCATTACATCTGCCTCCAGCAGCACAGACTATGGTGCTTCCTTTGCTTTCCTAAGTAGATAGGAAATAAATATTTTCAAATATTCAACACATCCCAAACTTTTAAATTTTGCCCATTTTTAAATTTAAGGACAGATTTTGAAGCAAAAATTGAACTCACATTTTCAATGTGAAATTAATTCTTAGCTGAAAGTTCAACTATGTTAGACATACTGATATATCTTGATTTTTCTCTTTTTCTTTTTAAAATAGGCTTCTAATATGAAATCTTATAACCTGCTGACTCTTAAATACTAGTAATTCCCACTGCATGTGATCTATCAGATCTTATAAAATGCCATTATATGTCAACTATCAAATTGCACAAAATTGCACAAAATTGCACAAATTGCACAAAAACCATCAAATATTGTCCAATATTATTATCATTTTCCTTTGGGGGGTGGGGGGAATTATGGGTTATTTGAAAACTTTACCAAGGGTTCCTTGATGAGAGACTAGCTCCCCTACTTCTGCTGATCTTCTTTTGCAATTTGCAAACATAGAGGAATACTGGGTGTGTTCAGGTGAGTCTCAGCTCACTATGGGCAATGGTGAGGCCCAACACTGCAGACATAAGCACTCATAAGCACTTACTGATTCCATGGCAAGGTGGCATTGGCAAGGCAAGCTACACTGAGGAATGGCTGTAATCAACTGGCAGAGCAAATGATCTACCTGCAGAAAGTTCCCACTTGAAGCCGTGGTACCTCAATATACTGCGGGAAAGACTCCTATCTAAAATCCCAGATGGACCAATGCCAGTCAGTGCAGGTAAGTACGGAACTAAATGGACTAGATATCAGTATATCAGATAAAAGGCAGGCAGGCTTCTATCTGACTAAGCATATCCAGACAACTTGTTTCTGGCAAGAATCTATTTTACACAGTGAAGTGAAGAGACTTGGTAACAGGAAAGGAATGACAATGCCTTCTCCCAGTTTTAAAACAGCTCTGCTTCACGGGCTTTCCATTTGCTTATGAGTAGAATTCAAAGCGCTGTATTCACTCCTATGCATTCTGAGATTCAGGGCTGCTGACTTCTATATGCTATGCTATGTGTTAAGATCTGCTTCAAAGGCCCTTCTCTGGGCCCCATCACCATATAAAACCAAACTGGTGGCAACTGGTGAAAGGAACTTTCCAGTGATGGCACCCTAACTGTTTAACTCTCTTTCCTGGGATACTCATGGGGGCATTTAGCTTCATAGGTTTTAGATGCCAGACTAAGACTTATTTTTTATTTAGCCAGGCCTTCAACCAGTTTTAGAGTTGCTGTTCTATGCTATTTTTTAAGGGTTCTGTTTTTGTTTGGTTTTTGTTTACTGTTTCAACTTTTTTTGCAAATCCATATTTAAAAGTGAGATAGCATTAAAAAAAATAAATATTGGAGTATACTTTGAAGGAGAGACCATTAACCTCTCAAATGTCTAATGTTCTTAATGAACTATAGTAGATGATGGGCTGTACCTGAATAAGTTAAAGTAGACCTATTGGAATTAATTGACAAGTTATTCATGTCTACTAATTCCATGGGGGCACTTTGATACGAACATTGGATATGACCATATGTATTGCTATTCATGAAGCTTTCTATTTCAAATCTACTTCTTTATTCCATAAAGAGCATTCTTTAATCTAAGCTGCGCATCAACTTATGCCTATAGGAATATTATTGTCTATCCATCTGTCATCTATCTATCTATCTATCTATCTATTTATCAAGGCAGACTTTGCATTGAACTTGAACTATGCATTGCAGCAACTCTGGGTTATTATTTCTTCTGTGTTTAATTATTTCTAATGGCACTATAATATTTCACGTTGGGCAGAAAATTAGCCACATCATCAACTATGTCGCACCTTAATTAGTAAATAACTACGTCAAACAGTCCTACAGCCAAATCAATTTGCAGACAACTAACTACTATCTTAGGCTGGGAATGTGATCTTTGTTTTGTTAAAATCAATGGGCTTCCTATCCAGACTGACATGCCTATGTGATTCTGATATTTATGTGTCATCTTCCAAAGAACCAATTATCTCCTCCAATCCCATTCAAAGGAAGATGCAACAATTTTGCCTATTGATCAAAAGTTAATTAACCAACATGCCTTTGGCTTGAAGATGTTATAGTCATAAATACATTTTCATTCTGATATTTGGACCTCACTGTCTGATTACCATGGAGTGAGATAACATGTCTGTAATCGGAAATACATATTCTGACTGGAAAGGTTTTTGGTTTGAGATGCAGAGATACTGCATAGTTGATGCTTCAGTCAATTCTTGCATCCAGGGGTGGGTCTGTTGGCTCAACCACCCCTGAGCCATAATGGCAGATAGAACTGTGGGATCACAATTTTTAGTCTTTTGGTTTTTTATTGTTGTTTTAAATTGGTTTTAATGAAAGTCATTTTGAGTTCTCTTGTAAGAAAAGCAACTAGCAAATATGATAAACAATCATCAATCCAAGGTCTCATGGTGAGAACTGCCAAAAGCCATCTCTGATTCTGAAATAGTTCAGTGATGTTCAGCTCCACTGCATCCTTTCAAAGGCTACAAAAACAAAATCCAGAAGTAGAGTGGTCTTAGGAACTGTAGAACAAAAGGTTAGGAATTAATTGCCCATCATGCCTGTTTTTAAGCAGCAACTCTAGTTTGCTTTGCATCTTCAGTGTTGTATGCATTCATACATCACACACATCATATGCTTTAAAAAGTCGCAGAAATGGAAGGATCAATCTCCTACACCCAAGAGGAAGAACCAACAATGCGACATACCTTAACAGTGCTAAACACACATAAGGATGAAACATTGTTCCCACAAACATTCTTGGTGTTTGGGGGGGGGGGAGGAAAGGAGCCATATTCTCTTTCCCTGAGATGGTGCCATGCCATTCTACAGTACTTCCATAGGGACATTCAGTCTCACATTGGAAGGGAATGTCACTGGGTACTGAGATCAGCTTCCTACTAACGGAAGCAGTTTCAAAGTTGTTGGGTTTTTGGACTTGATATCCCGACTTTCACTCCCCTTGAGGAGTCTCAAAGCTGCTAACAATCTCCTTTTGCTTCCTCCCCCAAAACAAACGGTGAGGTGAGTGAGGCTGAGAGACTTCAGAGAAGTGTGACTAGCCCAAGGTCACCCAGCAGCTGCATGTGGAGGAGCGGGGAAGCGAACCTGGTTCACCAGATTACGAGACTACCGCTCTTAACAACTACACCACGCTGAAATAAATCTTCAGTCATCTTATCATGAATGGTAAGCTCATCCTTATCCATGAGTTCTTAGAATTTGCCTTTGCCCTGAAGGTCGACAAAAACCCTCCCCGCCATCTTCGTGGGGGACAAATTATTCTGCAAAAGTGTTAGGGAGGAGGTGGATATCTAGCCTGACCTCAGGCATACTTAAAGCAGAGTGAGCTTGTCTCAGAGCCAAGTATGTAAAAAGAAAGAAATTAGTCATTCAGGAGAGTCTTTCTTAATCACTGCAGCTCATGATACATATGGAATTCTATAAAAATACAAACACAACCAAGTGCTTTGTAAACATACCTTGAATATCATGGCTCACAATAAAATATTTATCATGATTATTTATTGCATGGCACAAGCATCAATCTCATTTTCAATTATGTTCTAATGAAATGCACCAATTACTGTTTAAACGGTGACATACAATGCTAATCTCATTCAACAGAGATAAACCTTGCTTACACAAGCTTTTCGGCATACTTTCTTCAACAGCATTAATTACGGATATAAACAAAGATGCATTATTATCTTGGTATTAGCCTGTGTTTTAGTTTGACATGTTCTTCTGTTTGACAGTCTTAATCACTAGGCAGTTTCCAACAATGACGCTGCTAACTCAGCTCAGGTGCAGCTGAATTCTGAACCAAGTTACTGTGATCCAGGGTTTGAAACTATGTACTGTACAACTCTCTTGAAGTACAAGAGAGGGGGCTGGCTTGCAAAAATAGCACCAGTGGCTGGTTAAACTCCTCATCAGTACAACAGAAGGAGACCAGTACAACTCCCAACTGGCTATGAATGATTTTGAACAAGAAGGCATTTCCTAGTCTGCATTTCAAAACTTTCCTTATGTTGCTGGAGCCCAGAAAAGAGATCATAAGAAATGAAAAATCACATCCATGTATGAAGATACACAAATAGTGGCTGTTTTGCTAATCTAGGGATAGTGAGAGAGGACAAAGGAAATGGGCCTTTCCCTCTGGAACAATGGAAAGTGCCACATATGGATATTGAGCAGAAGAAGACCATTATAAAGTTCTAGGGAAGGGCAGGATCCTGAGGCAGGGGTGTCTTCCTTGCCAACAAGCCAAGATCTGAGCAGGCTGAATCTGGTGCCTTCCAGGTGTTTGGAACTCCCATCAGCCCATCCAGTATGGCCAATGGGGTTATAGTATGTCATCCAAAAATCTGGAGGGCGTCAGGTTGGAGAAAGCTAGAATATCCTTACTGGTGGAGGCCATGTAATAAATTAAATTATTAACAACAACAACATTATGTCAGCTCACTGCAAGGAAGTTTCCAGAGATCGATTTTTTAGTATGCTCAGATAGGAAAATAAAAGGAAAGACATAGTGCTCTGTGCTGATTCCTCTATCCAATTCCTGCATAACACATAATAATAGCATGATACTTAAGAGTACAGTGAAAATGAATACAAAAGACAATAATTACCAAAAAGAAGCTTCTGGGCAGTTGCTTAGGCTGAATACACATATATAGGATGAAAGCTAAGGGGATCTAAAGATGAGCAAGATACTATGCCAGTTCTGCTATCCTGTCTTTTACCAATGAGAATATGGCAGTGAGGCCGGAATAGGCAAAATGCCACCGTGCAAACCAACACTGCTGCTTTAGGGATGTGCACAGTAAACGCCTAGTCAAATATGGGTGGTGCTGTGGGTTAAACCACAGAGCCTAGAGCTTGCTGTTGAGAAGGTTGGTGGTTCGAATCCCCCCGATGGGGTGAGCTCCTGTTGTTCGGTCCCTGCTCCTGCCAACCTAGGAGTTCGAAAGCATGTCAAAGTGCAAGAAGATAAATAGGTACCACTCCGGCAGGAAGGTAAATGGCGTTTCCGTGCGCTGCTCTGGTTCGCCAGAAGCGGCTTAGTCATGCTGGCCACATGACCCGGAAGCTGTACGCCGGCTCCCTCAGCCAGTAAAGCGAGATGAGCGCCTCAACCGCAGAGTCATCCGTGACTGGACCTAATGGTCAGGGGTCCCTTTACCTTTACATTTATATTGCGCTACCAATTCAAATGAATGCAGTGTTTTGCAATATTCATTTTTCCCTGTTCATAAAATTTTATTTATCAATTATGAAATTGATAATAGGAACGTGTGACTTGTCCAGTATTATTCTGCAACTAAATGTTTGAATATGGGTTTCTCGCCAAGCTTTCTGGCTACTATACTGACTCATATTTATTTATTGCATTTATATCCTACCTTTTTCTCCAAGGGGCTCAAGGTGTTATACATGGTTTTCCTGCTCCTCATTCAATACCCACAATAAACCTGTGAGGTAGGTTAGACTGAGAGTGAACTTTACAGTGCATTTAAATGTGTATGTCCCTGTGTGATATCCTATTAAACATTTGAACTCAGATCACACTCGCTCAATTTGAAAAACTTTCTTAGCATAATAAAGCTTCTATAACCTGATGGCAATTTTTGAAGAATAGTTTGAAGACCTCCTGACATGGTACTACACCTGTGGCTTATTCATTTGTGCAGAGTCAATTGGTAATGATTCAATTAAGATGGTTAATGAAGACTTAATTTATTTACTTGGGCATGTTGCTCCTGTTTTAATTAACAAGAAACATTCAATATTTCAACTGCCCAAACATTTTGTTTGAGCCCTCATGTATCCCCCCCCCCTCTGCCCACAGCATCGCCAGGAAAATGAGTGCTTATTTACTCAATGTCAGTTTTCACACTTCACTAAACCTTTTCTGTAGCTGACAGCAACAACTCCTTAGGAGTAAAATTGATGCTCTTTGGATCAGAAATGAATACTGCTTTCAGTTGTCTGTCATTTTCAGATGGGGGAAATGACACTAACAATATATGTTAAAGAAAACAGACAAGATGTAGAATACATACATTTCAAGTGATACATTTTCTAAGAATTCAGGGGATTTTGTATATGCAGTTTCCACTTGCTCAAGCTCAAAGGTTATCATGACATTTAGGCTGCAATCTTAAAATACAATTGCTATGAAATAGGTCTGGCTGAACGCAGTGTGACTTATTTCTGCGTAAGCATACATGGAGCTGTCTTTGAAAAGTGCTCAGAAACTTCAACTGGCTCAAAAAGCTGCAGCTAGATTGTGGGGCGATGCTTCTTTTTTTGTAATTATTTGTATGTTTTTCATAGATCTTTTATATTTATATTGTTGGCATCCATTGAGAGACAAATTCTGAAGTGGAACTACAAGAATGCTCATGTACAAAGAAATGCAAATCACTTTAGAACCATTTTTTCAAGTGTTCCCAGGTGATGCTCAGAATTTGTGACCCAATTATGAGTCCAGCACCATTTGTGACCATTGTTAGCCCTCCAAAAATAATTACAGGTGCCATTATCACCAGATGAATTACATAAAGAACAAAATGCTGCTATTCATGTGTGCTGCTTTGCAGTGAGTGTTGTGTCAGTTGTTGTTTTTTATAAAAAAATAATAATCAAGGATTCTGGAAGCACAAGGGCTAAGACTTTGGGTAAGGAAATAAAATAATACTTCCTGAAAGAGTGACAAGACAAAACCTCAGAGATTTGGAAGATATCAGCACGATGGGCTCAATTTTACTGAGAGAAGGAATTTATTCACATTCCACAAGGTAGTAAAGTTACAACAGAGGGTTGTATCCAACTAAGTTATACTAAGATGAACAAAATTAATGAACCTAGGATGGTCATGTCTATTAACTTCAATGTCTACTCTGAGTAGGGCTTGCATTGGCTACAATTCTGATTTGATTTTGTGTGTGTGTGTAAATCCACCAAGTTTATCAGGCTAATGATAACTTGGTGGCCGACTGTATGATTAACGATTTGTTGGGCCAACTATAAATGATGGCATACAGAGTTCAGTAGCAACTGCCAAGACTTTGCTCAGTACTGACCAGGTCTAGTAGTACAAGTCCAATATTAATAGATCACCTGTGACATATGTTGGCAGTTGATTTTTTAAAAAAGAATCTGGAAGAACCATTTGCCTTGTTCCTTGACTACTACTGTTGGTATGTGGATATAATGAGGGGGCTCGTCAGTCTGGGAAAATACCCTATATAGAAGGAAAACTCTGATCCTAAACCTCTGTTGCCTTGTGGGCTATCTTCGGGAGAAGAAAAGGCTTAGCAGTAAACCCTACACACAACTGGAGTGGAGTTCCTAAGATGGTTGGATGGCGTCTTGTAGCCTCCTTCCGGCAACTCCTGCAGCCAAGCTGCTTTCCTCTGGACCACATCAGTGAGGTCAAGAGGAGCCCAGGACCTCCATACACTGCCTAGTCGTGTGCCCTGGAGATATCACTTTGGTTCTGCTAAAACAGCAGTTTGAATTCACCCCTAGACACACACTCCATTGTCTCTCGAGACAGATGAATACCAACAACATATCACTATTGCAAAAAGAGTGATTGTAATGTAAGACAGAGGTAGCCAGATGTTGCTGAACTCCAACTTCTATCAACCCTAGCCAGCACGACCAATCGACAAGGACTATGGGAATTAAAGCCCAACAATTGCTGGCTACCCCTGGTATAAGAGGCAATGTAGTGGGCCCAAGTCTGTAGAACCCTCTCCCAACTGAGATTAGACAGGCACATTCCTTGCTGGACTTCAGGTGCATGAAAACTACTTTCTTGTTCTAGCAGGCATTTTAAGGTAGTATTTGGTTTATTGGTAATTTTTAATTGTTTTATTATCTCATTTTCTGTAGATGGTTTTTATGTACACTGCTAAGAAATGTGAATAATTAAACAGCTTAGAAATGTCTTGAATAAATAAAGATCTGTTAGTTGACCCTAGCATACTCTCCATTTTGCAAATGGGTCTCAGTGGTCTGGCACTAATTTCAAATGCTTTGGAAAAGACTTTCAGTGGAATCCTAAATGTCTATTCAAAAGCTGAATTCATTAGAGAGTTTCCTCAGTGTGTGTAGATTTGAAGCTTTTAGCTTACGCCTAGGAATCCCATTGCAATGTGGAAGTAGAGTGAGCACTTCAAAGAGTGAGAAACCTGCTCACTCCAAAAATAAGACATTCAGACCACCTTTGTTGATATGATATGCCTGATATCCAATTATTCTGCAGCATCCCTGAAGTCCAGCACAACAGCTTATGAAGTGATACAGCTACACATTACTGGCCATTGAAACAGATTTGATTTAAAAAATAGCAGATAGACAAGGATTACATTACAGAGAGAAAATGGTCAGATACCATCAGGCACAATTTCAGTACAGGGTATGCAAGAAGACTGTTTCCAATTCTTTCTCTATAAAAATATGTTTATTAAAACTGACTGCCAGAAAGTCCATGGTGCTTTTTGTTTTTTGCATTTTTCATTACATACAGTCATTTCTTTCACTGTGTTATTCTAGTTTTCCTTATCAACTCTTCTGAACATCTAATACAACATCTATTAGGACGTGCCAACCTAGCAGTTCAAAAGCACACCAGCATGAGTAGATAAATAGGTACTGCTACGGTGGGAAGGCAAACAGCATTTCGGTGTGCTCTGGCACTCATCACAGTGTCCCATTGCGGCAGAAGTGGTTTAGTCATTCTGGCCACATGACCCTTGGCCTAAAAGCGAGATGAGCGCCGCAGCCCATAATCACCTTTGACTGGACTTAACCCCTTTTACCTTTACCTTACAACATCTATTACGATAATAAGTGTCTGTTACAACCATAAAACATCTCTACTCATTTCCTATCATAAGACTTCCCACCCTATCTTTCCTTGACATCACTGACATCCCCCCTCCTTTTCCCCTTTTTGACCTGTGTTCATAAATTTATCCCCGCTTGCACATTTAACATTATTCCACTCTTTTTAAAACTATTTTTCTAGTAGTTCCCACTCACTTATTTTCATTTTCTCAGAAAGCCCATGTTTTTCCTGTTTTTCCTAGGGCTACGTTTCCTAAATGCTACTGTCCATTCCAGTAAAGCTGTGTTTACTCAGCCATCTCTGGCTGTGTCTCTTCCTTCCGGCTGCCTAGATAAAAAGCATGGCTGTTTCAGTGACAACTCCAGAGTCAGATGTAACATATTCGATATTGTGTGTGCCCTACACTGGTTTCATACCATTTTATTTTAATCCAAGAAAGAGATAGAGCGGTACATGTGTGGCATGTAGGAGTTTATATGCCCGACAAATCTATTTATATTGCAAGCTGATTAATAAAACAGAAGCACTTCCTGGCAAAGCAATTGCCCTGGTTCTATTTTCAAGGCAATCACATTTAAGCAAAATAAGATTTTTAAATCATAATACACTTCACTAGCTAGGCCCAATGGATTCTTTGCCAAGATAAGAAACTATTAAATGTGTGGTGTTCACTGTTTATTTTTACCCATTGCTATCTCCAGTTCTGTCTCCTTTCCCAGGCAAAGCTAGATCTGGCTATTATGGAGTAAACTATTCAATAACGTCTCACTAGGTGGTGAAGTGATGTAATTAGAGCTCCTACAGGACAGGGTCACAGTGAGGTGAGATACAGTAAATAAAAAATAGAACTGATTCTCAGCAGCTCATACAGTGACTGAATCATTTCTCTCAGGGCAGTCTTATTTTTACTGAGTTTTCAATTTACTTCTATTTTAGCTCTAGCAAACAAGCAAAGGGAAGGCAGGCTGTGAATTTGGACACCAGGGTTTATGTTGTTGCTTTTACTTTATGTTCTCTTTGCGTAGCAAAGCTCCTAAATGAACAAATGCAGTAGTCAAGGTATAATCAACTTGTTAAATACAATGAAGGGTCTTCCAGCAGCTTAAAGACTAACACATTTCTTACACAAGTTATGCTCACAACATGCTGTCTAACACATTGGGTAGCTTTCTGAGTTTCCAAATACAGAAGCTTTCCCAGTCTGTTGGTAGGAATATGAGCTTTGCATTATGTCTTACATGGGAGTCCTGTGATTACTAGTGTGCATATGATAGAAGGGATTATATGCATGATCCAACAGCCAGAAATCATTAAAGCAACCCATTTGTTAACAACACCTCCTGGGGTTGCTATGAATGCATGAAATTATACACCACTGAAAACAATAATCATCCCCAAAGAGTTCTCATTTTAAAATATTATTACCTCTCACACACAGTGCATTGACAGTCTTTAGAGTTAAAGTATCCTAAATTAACTATAATGCATAATAAGCTGATCCTGTCAAAACATTTCAACAGATAATTCATGAAGCAATTTCAGTTGGAAATCGGTGAAAAATGAAAATGGGTCCTAGACTTGACCAGGCAGAAATTTACAAAACCTGTCACTTGCCTTTAGACAAGGATACTAAATTGGTCCAGCAACCAGAGAATGGCTTGCTCTGGACTTAAGCGACATGTCAGCCTTGAGCTGGCACAGGAATTTCAGGAAGGAACTCCCCCAACCCACCTTCTGCCTAGGCCAGCACAAGCAGCAGGGCTTCAGACGCAGCCCTGGTTCCACTACCCTGTTTGGACTCACTGTTCCCCAGCCAGGAGTAAGGCTTGCTCCCTAAGTCAAGTGCAGTCAGTGAGAGAAATGAATAGTAATCAGTTCATACATGCCACGAAGTTCAGAATCTTGAAACATTAAAGAAAGAGTTTTAGGAGCTCCTATTTTTGCCCAAGTATTTCTGAAGTCCATTTTGCTACACCTAGCACTGGGATTTCTCCTGAAATAATAACACTCTTCATACTGATTTTAGAGTACAGTGGTTTGAGTTGTCAAATGGTTCAGACTAGAATCCCTGTCTGTAGTATTAATTTCAGGCATTCCAAAGTGTGTCTTTTTCGATCTGATTGCAATGTAATGGTGAGTTGTAAAAAAATCATTCTTGTAAAAAGTTATAGATAGTTCCAGAACCGACCACCACAGGATATCTCCAATTGTTTAATATTGATAAACCAGTTTCACTGCAATCATGAAACAGAAAAAGAATGTGTTGTTATTGAAGTGTACAGAAGCAGCCATTTTAAACCAGTTGGCTTCGTGAAATATTGTGTATGCATTTTATACCAAAGTACATTCCACCGACTTCTGCTTGCATCCTGTGGTTTTTGGAAGCATGGAGCTTAGTAATCAATAGAAATAATACACCAGAGTCAAGGAGGCATCCAGATTATTTTTTTTAACCATGCTCTTTCCAAATATCCCCCAATACAGCCATTCAGGAACCATGATACAATATTATGGTCCAAAGTAATGTAGCTGTCTCCACAACAGAACATTTATTCTTTCTTCCATTCATCTTCTCCATAATATTTTAGAGAGAGAAAATATGCTGCCAAGAAGGATGTTATTACTTTGTCTCATGGCATGCTTTCTGAATGTGTTTCCTTCCTCCTTCCAATTTGAATTAAAGGTAAAAATGAAGTACCCTATGCAATAGCCATTGTGCAATGAATAGTAAGTTCAGCAAGCACCTTCAAAAACAGTGTTATTCAGACAATTACAATTTATTGAAGATATTTATACAGTAATCTGATCATTACCAGTACAACCAGAAGGCATGATTCCAACACCTGTTGGGCAGAATACCTCTGGGCACCCTGTAACAAAGTCTTGCTAAGATGAAGTTGCTTTGATGACATCTCTGGTCAGATGGGTTTGTGGACCAACTTTAACTTTCTCCAAAGAGTCTCCTAAAATGCCTCCACCTATTTTGTATTTGATCTGCAATGGTTACTATTTTGCGTAATTTGTTCTTCCAGTCTCTTGAGAGCTGCAAGAAGTTCTGCATTGCACCTCCAGCATCAGGTGCAAAGGAGAAGCAATTGTGAGGATCAAAAAACTGTTTTTTCCACCCTTCCCTTTGGCACCTTGGAAGGTGAAGGAGGGGTAGGATTACAAAAGCCTTCTTTGAAACAGCCACCCCTTACCCTTTAAACATTAGAGTGAGCTGGTGAACTACAGAGTTCTTCTACCTCCTCTGAAGTTTAAAGAAGGTAGGGATGCTGCTTCAAAGACCACTTTTGCTGAAATGGGAGTGCAGGAGACCAAAGTCCAAAACCATGCAATGTATTTTGACATGTGGCTGGCCCACTCATCTGTCAATCATGTGGGAATATAATAACATCATGTGAATGGTAGTTGACCACCCTGTCAAATTTGTCCTGTGACGCTGATGCTGATAAGAATCTGGCATGTTAAGCCAAAGATGATTCCCACCTGCTCTATAAACCCTGCTTGCGGACAATGGGAAATCTTGTTTGACAAGCCTGTTTTTTCACCAGGTGCAGATACACCCTTTTATGCATGCCTTCATAATCATAAGGGTAATATGCTTGGTTTTTTGAAAAAAAGAAAACCTCTAGATTATTAGAGTAATGAACTACATGCCTTTTTGTGGGCACAACCCTGGCAATGTATTTATTGAGATCATATGCTGATTTTAGTACACAGGACTTAGCATTAACATCAGGCATACCTGAATTCTGTCATCACATTATTTCTGTGTGCGTGCGTGCGCGCACACACAGTTTGTTCTGAATAAACATACATCAGAATCAATGTGGATTACAGGGCCATTTTGAAGGGCAACAATGGTACATGCAGCTGGAGATGGTTATGGTCTGTCGTTGCAAAATAGATACTTGAACAAATATTCTGCTTCATATGCTCTCGGTAGTTCATTAATCGCATGGGATATAATCTAGTGGAGCCATTATTTGCTATTATTGCTTTTGAATAATTTCCTTTCCTTTTAGTTGGGCTGGCACAGGAAATGCAAATTTTCCCCATGATAACCGATGCCTCTAAATGAAAAGAAGCTGTTTGTACCTATTCAATTACTTTGTTCCCAGAAACCACTGTATATTGTCATTCTGTAAAACACCATGCTGTGTCACTATCTTCCTTGGTATGCTTACAGCCAGTAAATAAACATAAAGGCACTGCTTTGGCACTGTTCTCTTTCCCTGCATTAGAATTAAATGGTCATATTTCTTGGATTAGCCTCAAATGCTCTTATGTATTTGTCTTCATTTTCCTGTTAACTCACGTCTACAGTTCACACTAAGCAAATCATCATGCACATCTTTCCCTCTTTAACACTGGTTGAATTTATTGTCTGTGTTCAGTCACTGAAAACAGAGAAGTGCCACCACTTCACTGTCCCAGCTGCCTATCTTTGGCTGACAAAGTATATCATTTAAAAAATGGACTGAGTCAGGAACCGACGTGCACTATCAGACAATCACGTTATCCTCTGCAGGTAATTCTGTACAATGTGTGTGCTGCACTGGCTTGGTTGCTGCACTACAGATTGGAGCTGTATCAAAGTGCTGAAGAAAATTAGCTGCTCCAAGGAAATCTGAGCCCCCCTCTCACATTACATTGGCAACTCCCAAGCTGCCAACAAGTTAATGCAAAAAGCCAATGTAAACCTGAAGGGGGCCGGCTTGGCTAAAATGAGCACCTGTGAATGTAGACAAATGTGGACAAAAGGAGAAACAAGAGAACAGTAGGTTAGGAGCTAGGAAAACTCCCAAGGAAGCCCAGACTACCTTCCCACATATACAGCCTCTAACTCTATGGTGGTTAAAGCAGTACAGGTAGAATACCCTCCAGGAGGTTTAGGAAAACAGAAATTCATGGTAAGAAAATTTCAGTTTTTTCTAGTGTTTCCTAGAAGGTATCCCTTCACCTCAGGATGTCCCAGAGCAGTATAGCAGCATCTCACATCCCCAAGACTTTCTGCTAAACCTTTCTACTGAAGACAATGTTTGCAGATGAAAATACATTGACCTTGTAATGTTTAATGGAGATGTGCGGTGAAGCACACATGACCATTTTACGAATGTCAGTGGTTATCAAGTTGCTCTGAAAGATCGCTGAGGCTGACATCTGCCATAGGGGGCTGTGATCCCACCAGAAAGGGATTTTCACAAAGTCTTGCAGACTTATAGTCTCTTGAAGCTATATGGGAATAGGAGGCTTTGCCACCTTCTTTCCCAAGGATGGTCCATCAGAAGACTTCACCTTCATAAATACTGTCATCCTGACCAAGTTAAACCTCATGGCTCTGCACACATCAAGAGTTTGCCAGCTCATTTCTTTTGAATGGGACAGATCTGGAGAAAAGGAGGAAAGCAACATTTCCTGTGACTGACAGAAAAGGAAGTTCACCTTTAGCACAAAAAAATAGCCATAGACAATGCCACCAATGTTGAGACTTGAAATATTGAGGCAGTTGTTACTAAAACATTGCCTTAAGGGTTAGAATCTTGATTGGACAGATAGCTAAGGGTTTGAATGGCACGCCCATCAATGCTGTAAAGACCCAGTTAGTGTTCCATGATGGAAACCTGAAACTGTTGGCAGTACTTCAATTGTTTATTATTTTTAATTTTATAAATCTTCTAGGAGTTTTTGCATATGGAAAAATATTCAATAAGTGAATGGTGGTTCGTTTTGCTCTCGGTTCACCAGATTACAAATCCACTGCTCTTAACCACTACACCACACTGGTACATCTCTGGTTGTTCTGAAACATTACAAATGTGCTTCCTTGGAGAATCAACAACTGAGAAGCATGATAGGCAAATAGTGTACTAGGTAAAGAGTTAGTATCATAGAATTAGAGTTGGAAGGGACCATAAGGGTCATCTAGTCCAACTGTTTGCAATGCAGGAATCTTTTGCCCAATGTGCAGCTTGAACCCACAACCCTGAGATTAAGAGTCTCATGCTCTACCACCTGAGCTATCGGCTCAGTTTGACAACAGAGTAGCTCAGACATACTGTGAACCACAGTGAGGCATTACATAAATAAGGGGCTGGGGATGTAGGCTAGCATGCTTCCACTTCTCTTCACATACTATGCGTTCTAGAGTCTTATCCTGGTGTGAGGCAAGCCACTGTTTGTTGGTTTGAACAAAACAGCAAATTATAGTTTGCTTCTAGGCAGGGTAGTATAGAAATATCCCTACTTCTTTTTGTTGTTCTTGGATCAAACCAGGAAAAACATGCTTTGTTAAGCACTGAATCACTTCATTATTTCCAATACATGCGATTTTGTGTGTGTTTGTGGCATTTTGGTACAGGAAACCAAAGACTTACTATTGTAGTAGCTGTGTCTGTGTCTGGAAAATAAGGAGCACAGAAAGAAAGGATGGAATATATTATTAAAACACTGACTCAGTTCTTAATTTGTGACAGCTACTTCCTATCAAGACGAGAAGGAAACAGCTTTAAAAGAATGGCCCTGTGAAGACCTTAAAATCAAACTCCCATTAGTGGCATAATCTTTGGCCACAGAAATTCCCTCCAGCTGGGCCAGGCAATAAATTCTACTTGGGCTTACTTGAACGGTTGTAAAATGGATTTCATATTAACATCTCAGGAGATTTCAAACTACATTTTATCAGAAGAACTTGTTCAAGAGGCACATCATTAATAGCTAAAGTCCTTGACATACACCATGGACAAGTGAAGAGCACTGGATGTGGAGGCTTCACAGCTGTTTAGAAAAATAATAATAAAGGACCATCTCAGGGGGGTTTAATAGCATTCCGTTTCATCCTTGTTATCCTTTAGCATGCAAGTTTTAAAAAGTATCCTCACTAATTGCAAAGGTGATTAAAAACATGGATATCTGCCCAAAAGGATCTGGAATGAAACCATTTTGAAATCTGTGGCATCTGGAGTTTTAGTTACTGCCCACCTGGTCTAAATTCAAGTTGTGGGCTGGAGATGAAAAGGCCTGCATGCTAGTTCTGTTCCCTCGAGTCATCTGCTCCACATATGGAGTGCACATATAATGGGTGAAGGGATTAGATATGGGATGAAATATGGTTTATGGGATGGATGCCTCAACAACACCGAAGCCTTTCATCTCTCTTGGTCACTGTTGGTATCAGTCCAAACCAGGTGGGTAGTGGATGCCTGAAAGGAGTAACAGCTGACACTTGCTGTTCAGCAACCAACAGTGGATGAAATGAACCTTTAAGACTAGTTTGTGGTGGATATGCCTTTTACTCTTTGCAACTCTATGCAGACATAAACAAAAATATGAAAAAAATAGTGTGTTTGGTTTTTAAAAAGGCTAGGATTTTACAAAGGACCAAAACATTCCATCCATCTCTCTCTCTCTCTCTCTCTCTCTCTCTCTCTCTGAAAAATTTCAGTGTCCAAATAAAGTAAATGAAACAAAAGAAAAGAAAAGAGTGCTTGAAACTATAGTACAACACAATATATAGGTGTATAAATAATGCTGTTATTCCAATGAATATACAATTATCAAAAATATTACTCTGGCCCCCTTTGATCAGTGGATGGAAGATACAGCAACTCTTGCAACATAGGAACAGATGGCTTTTAGATGCAGATTGTATATGGATAAATACAATGATATTTGGAATCCATTTATAAAAATTATAAGGATTTGCCAAAACATTCCATAGTTTGGGTGTTGAGGCTTCAGCACTGAGTTGCCTCAGTATCCCATTTGTAAATATGGATATATAAATATGGATATATCATAGCAATCTTTACAACAATTTTCACAGAATCATAAATTGTAGAGTTGGAAGGTACCTCCAGAGTCATCTCGTTCAACCCATTGCAATGCAGGAATCTCAGGAATTTTAATTTTGCAAAGTGGATTAGTATTTTGTAAAGATTGCTATGATATATCCATGCAAGGCACTTTGAAGATTCCAAGGTTTTCTAGAAATATTTATCATTGTTGTTGTTACTTATTGAATCCTTATAATCTAAACTTAAGAGGTCAGC
The DNA here is from genome assembly GCF_965153285.1 of Podarcis tiliguerta. Taxonomy (NCBI): domain Eukaryota; kingdom Metazoa; phylum Chordata; class Lepidosauria; order Squamata; family Lacertidae; genus Podarcis; species Podarcis tiliguerta. The sequence continues at coordinate 58,383,015 of NC_139535.1, forward strand.
GTAGAAATTGTTGTTGCTGCTGCTGCGGCTACTACCATTTTAATTAATTTAATAATAATAATAATAATAATAATAATAATAATAATAATAATTTATTTATACCCCGCCCATCTGGCTGGGTTTCCCCAGCCTCTCTGGGCGGCTTCCAACAAAATATTAAAAAGATGACCCACTTGTCATCTAAGGTCCCAGGGCAGGTTACAACAATTTAAAATGCAACATTAAAAACAGTTCTAAAGACTTATAGGTGGTTTTTTAAAAATGTAGCAAATCTTAGTGATTTTTCTCCATTAAGCCATATGGTTACCTTTCCTTAGCTGGTGATAAAGTAGCTAAAGGAAAATACTTCTCTTAATTTCGCAGACACTCTCCAAACACACAAATATGCATACATGAGACACAATCCTGCTTGCCAGCAGAAGCGTAGTGTCCCCGTACAGCCACATGATTTGGCCCTTACCCGTTTTACAAGAAGCCTGGTTACTTTAACAGACAACCTGACAGGCTTATCCAAAAACACACTTTCCCACAATATGCTGAGGGCCATAATATAGGGAATTGAGAGCCTTATAAAGCAGCAATAATCTTTAACCTCTGACATCCTACAAGGAGATACTGCATTTTATATATCGAAATGAGCAATTTTAACATCCCACCATTAATTATTATAACTCTTTCATTAAAGGTAAGACACCAAATCCTTAATAAAAAATGATAACTTGGCATTATATGTCACTTTACTTCTTGTCTCTTAAAATGCTAATATCTAAAGAGTCAAATAGGACGTGCTGTAGTTTATCCTCCTCTACCACAGGCAAATTTCAGCATTATAGGCATAAAATGCCGCCTCTTGCTTTTAGCCCTTGTTATATCAAATGTAAGCAGATTTTCATTAAGTTCACTGGAAGGGAACATTTCACTTTAGCTGCAGTATCCCTTCATTGCCTGAGCTTTTCTGCTGTACTGAAACCTGCTGGGAGGCCATTTCCCTCTTCTTTCTTTATGACCTCATTTGATACTGTGCCTGAGTAGTTTGGACATTTTTGTTTTGTTTACTTTCTTAACTCAATCCCTAGAGCCCCTTTTATGGCTTGGTGAAATGTGGCTCCCACAATTTTCATTAGAAGTAAAGAGTCACCTTTTTATTTCTTTGGGTGAAACAGAGGGACCCTTTCAGAAGAAAGCTTATTATGTAACAAAAGCAGGAAAAATGACTCTTTTAAGGAGTTCACAGGTGATATATTATGTTGGTCAAATTATGCCCCCCCCCCCCCAGCCTCTGAAAAGTATTTGTAAGCTTCTGCCTGAGTGCAACACATTTTACAACAAGGTCTAATGCTTGGTATTTTTCACAAATGAAAGGAGGAATACAAGAAAACATTGCTTTTTTTGGCAAGGTGAATGAGGAAGAACTTAGGTGGACTGTTCTGCTTCTATGAATTATCAGAATAGAGCTGTCTGCCTGAAGTTTACAGATTGTGTCCTTCCTTGGCTTATTATTATTGTCGGGGATTCAAAGGGTAAATCTCTTCCAATCTGCCAGCTGAAAGAATACAGTCCAGCAACCGAGAGATCATGTGAGGCTTCTGGCTATCTGTTTTGCCTCAAAGAGCAAGCACACTTTCCTCATGGATAGAAGAAGGTGAACTGTAGAATCTCCCAGCTTCCTAAGCAATAAAGGTTTGCAATCTCACATTCCTTTTCACATCATATTACAAAACCATCCACACACAGCACTGGCCTTACCTAATGCAGCAGGGAGAAGCTGCCTCTTTCTCTGTCTATCTTTTGTGCCTTACAAATATTGCATCACAACTGCAAACTCAACTTGAATTTGAGTTCCACAAGTTGACTATCTACCTTTGACAACTGTTACCCACTTCAACAAAGAAGTGGCTAATAAAACTTCCATTTATTTGAACACTTTCTCAATCTGCAGTTTATGCATCAGTTTGTGCCAGCTTCCCAAGAAAAAGATTATTCACCCCATGTCCTCAGAGGACCTAGTCCTACATCAGTATGAGTTTTGTTAAGACTTTCTTGGACCCAGACAATTGCTTTCAGCATATTACTGTGGTAATCAAATTTCTGCCTCCACATTTCCTACATCACCCTCAAGTCATGTGACACTGTATGAAATACGTTCCTTTAATAGTCGCTTGCCTCATTCTGGCCAAGGACACATTGTCCTCGTGTAGATGAAATTAAAATGACTGCATTGTTTCACTTGCCAATGAGACTTCACGTACATTTTTATACATGCATTTCTAACAGCTACTTTGGCTGATGGGAAAAGCAGTGGCTGCCACTTCTAAATCTGAGATGACTAAAGTCCAGCTGTTAGCTGCTGCTTTTTCAGACCCAACCAAGGCAAAGTTTTGGGGGTGTGGGTGTGCGTGTGTGTTTGCCTTTTTTATGCATAACAAAACAATTATTTCCATAAGCAAACAGTGGGGAACTGCTCTCATTTCCTTAAACATGGTTTTGGTATAAGAAGAGAAGCAGCAGGCAAAAACTATCTCGGAGCCTGTACTAATGGGACTTAACTCTCTCAGGCACCAGGGCGAGTTACCAACAGCTATCCTATGGGAAGGATTCTTTCCAGCAGGGAGAGAGGGAGGCAGGCAAAGACTATCTCCGAGTCTGATTTGGATTGGCTTCAAGTAGCCCCAGACATTTTATCACCAATTGCCCTATGGGAAAGAACTTGGTGACTCTTTATATGTTGATCCTGTATGCTGTGTTTTTATTTTTTATTTTACTGTAGTTTAGTGTTTCATGTACATAGCCTTGGAAGCATTTCTCTTCTGAAGGTGAGACACAAACAACTGCCATGAAATAGATAAATGTTGTTTTACATGTGTTTAAGCTTTGGGAAAACATTTCTGTATACTCATCAAACTATAATTTAAGGACCTGTATAGTGTAGGTTTAGCTAGTTTGGCCTGAAAGTACCCTTTCCAACACATACCCAGTGCATTCTAGTGAGGTTGTTAGTGGAGGGGTTTTCTCAGAATGGAGGTTACTTATTTAATGCCTCCTTGACAAGATAAGCAGCAGGGCCTAAGCTTTTGAGAGCTCAGATTTGTGTTGCCACCACAACACACTGTCCACTCATCTCCAGACAGTAGAAAAGATATGGCACAGACTCCATTACAAAGTCAAAACTTACTTGCTTAACTACTGGCACCATAGAGAATGCAGAAGGAACAACAACACTAACTAAACATGGGTAGATATCACCATTTGCTGCACAGAATAGAGAAGAATGCCACCTTGTTAAATTGCCTTCTTTGTGTTATTCTGATGTGTAACTCTTTCCTTGGGCAATCTAGAAACTTAATTGAGCGTCTAATCATAGATGTCAGAGCCATTGAGACTGGTTTTGAACAACACTGGAACAAATAATATTAAGTTATCAGAAACTTTCTGAGGTAAAAATTTTTTAATTACAACAGTGGCTTTCCTCCTGTCTGATGCTTGCAGTTAGGGCACACAGAGCAATATACAGTAGGAATGTTTTTTATTCATCAGGTTGTGTAGGATTTAATTAGCATGTGTGTCAGAGCTGGCTCCGGGTCCCAGCTCACCAAGGACCAACGCTAGCCGATCGTACAGTATCAAAGTCTTTATTGAAGAATAGTCTCCATTTACAAGTCTCAGCGTCCCAGCCCTACGTCTGGACTTTAGACCGGCGAAGCTCTGTCTGGATCTCCACCCCCTGTGCACCAGTTTAAGACTCTAATCTTACTCCACCTCTTCCTTCTCTCTCTCTTCCTCTGGGTCTTACTACCCCCCGGGGTCTCATTCCTCCTGGACTCTTCCGACGCAGAGCTTGACCCCTCTGACTCCTCCCCCTCTCTTCGGCGGGCTTTAGGACCTGGCTCCCTACCCGGGCTGCCCACCTTGCCGCCCTCCTGTACATTTGAACTTGGCGCGCGCGCGTGTTTTACTTTCCGGATGACCGTTTCCTCGCTCCCTGACGAGGGTGTGGTCAGTCCTGCCTCACGTTCTCCCTCTGCCTGCGCGCTCCCTGATCCCGATGCCTTGGACTCCTCCCCCCTACTGCACTCTGGGGGGGACGCTGGTCCGGATTTCCAGCTGCTACTCTCTGAGTCCCCTCTGGCCCCTTCTTCCCGAGGTGTCCCCCTGGGCACTCCCCTTGCCCTGACCATGGGGGCCCCTTTCTGTGAATCCTCCGAGTCACTGGAGAGACTCAGAGACCTCGGACTACTGTCGCCGCTGACATTTCCTTCCGACTCCTCCCCCTCGCTCTCCGTTTCTTCCCTCTCCTGTGACTCTGCTCCTGAACCCCTGACATCCATCCCCCCCTCGAAGCCCCCCCTTCCCCCCTCCCCTTCCTCCGGCGGGGGTGCTGGGTGCTCCGTCGTTGTGGGGGTGAATGGTGGATACAGTTCGTCCCCCGTGGCGTGCATCCAGTTAGAGAAATCCGGCTCGTCCTCCATGTCTTCGCCGACCTCGTTCTCCTCTGCTTCCATCTCCGTGCCGCCATGCTCGAACCCAACGTCCTCCCCCATCACGTCCATGTCCCTCTCACCCTCGTTCCCCTCTGGGTCCGTTGCCTGCCAAGGGCCCCTCAGCCACCTCTCCTCTCCTCGATTGTCCCACCAAAAGGAGCGGTCTGAGGCAAACCCCGAGGGCGAGCCCTCCGGTGAACGTGTTTCTAATGCTGGTTCTTCGTCCGAGGTGAATCCCTGGAACGTGCTGGTAGAAAGCGTGGGTGTGAAAAGCCAGTCGTCGAAATACTCGGCTGGCATGGGCCTGTGTGGGAACAAGGCATGAAACTCCTCTTTGAGGCGAGGCTCGTCCAGGGCATAGTCCGGCACCCAACTGTTGGCGCTGGCCGGGGTACCTTCCCTTGCGAGAAAATATTCTACTCCCTCTTCCCCCCATCTCGAGTCCAAAATCTCTGTGACCTGGTTGATGGGTTCCCTTCTTGGCGACTCCCTCCTTGGGGGGATCTCCTTATACTGGTCTGGTGCCGTGCCCTGCGCCTGAAATCGGTGAGGTGCTTTGTAGGGCGTGAGCACCGACCTATGGAATACTGGGTGCATTCTGGATCCTTCCGGAAGTGTCAACCGGAAGGCCACCGGATTGATCTGTGCCTCAACTAGGTAAGGTCCTAGCTGCTTATGTCCGAGTTTCTTCTTAGCTAAGGATCTGGTCGGCACTGCGTGGGCCGCTAACCACACCCAGTCTCCCACCTGTATGTCTTCACCAACCCTCCTGTGCTTGTCAGCCTGCAGTTTGTATGCGTGCTTTGCCAGCTCTAACTGCCTCCTAAGCTGCTCGTGGACTTCCTGCAATTCCGCCGCCAAGACTTCCGCTGCCTGTGGCTCCCCCTCCCCCAGTCTCTCTAATCCCGGGAAGGTTCTGGGATGCCTCCCGTTGTTGGCGAAGAACGGCGTCACCCCTGTGGACACGTGCTTCGTGTTGTTGTAAGCGAACTCAGCGAGCGGCAGGTAGTCCACCCATGTCGTCGGCTGTTGATTTGCATAGCATCTCAGGTACTGCTGCATGACGGCGTTGACGCGTTCCGCTTGTCCGTTGGTCTGCGGGTGTCTCGCCGACGCTAGGTTGATCTTGACATTCAGGAAACCCATCAGCTTCTGCCAGAAGCTCGAAATGAACTGGCGCCCCCTGTCGGACAAGATAGACCGTGGCAGTCCATGCACTCTGAAGACGTGGTCTATGAACAGCTTGGCGGTCTGTTCTGCCGTGGCCACCTTCGCGCACGGAATGAAGTGGGCCATTTTAGTGAACATGTCCACCACCACTAGCACTGCCGTTTTACCCCTTGAGCTGGGTAAATCCGTGACAAAGTCCAGGGCCACCCTCTCCCACGGTTCGCTCGGAGTCTGCAGCGGTTCGAGCAGTCCCGCCGGAGGTTTGTGCACTGACTTGGCCCTTTGGCAGGTGTCGCACCTCGAGACGTACTCCGCGACTTCCCCCCGCATCTTGGGCCACCAAAAATCCCTGGCAACGAGGTCTGCCGTCTTCTCCGTGCCAAAGTGCCCGGCGGTGGGTGCGTCGTGTAACTGCTGCAGTACCTTCGCCCGGAGGTCGTCTCCCGGTACATAGAGAGCTCCTCTGCGGATGAGCAATCCGTCTCGTACTTGGAACTCGTCGTCCTTCACCGTGCCCTTGTGCACCTCCTCCATCTTGGCTTGTGCAAAGGGGTCCCCCTGCAGTGCTCGACGGACCGCCTCCAAGTCCACGGTTGCTGCAGCGCACGCCCACGCTTTCGGAGCGAAAATGTGCTTGGCCGCTGCTGGTGCCGCCTCTTCGAGGTATTGCGGCTTCCTGGACAGTGCATCCGCCATGATGTTGTTGTCGCCTGGGATGTATTCTATCCTGAAGTCAAAATCCGCGAAAAATTCCGCCCATCTGATGTGCCGCTGGTTTAGGAATCTTGCCGTGCGCCAGTACTCCAGGTTCTTATGATCCGTGCGAACCTGCACGGTGTGCTTGGCCCCGACGAGGAAGTGCCGCCACGCCTTGAATGCTGCATGAATGGCCAGCAACTCCCTGTCCCAGATGGTGTAGTTTTGCTCCGACTTGCTGAGCTTCCTAGAGTAGAAGGCACACGGTCTCCAGTCCCCATGCGGGTCCTCTTGCAACAGTACGGCGCCCACGGCTCTGTCTGAGGCGTCTGTTTCAACCCTCAGCGGTTTGCTGGGATTCACATGCAGTAGCTGCCCTTCGGACGAGAAGAGACGCTTAAGGTTCTGAAAGGACTGCTCCGCTTGCTCCGTCCAGATGAACTTCTTCTTCTTAGAGCTGAGCGTGTCAGTAATGGCCGCCGTCTGCATCGCGAACCCCTTGATGAACTTGCGGTAAAAGTTGGCGAACCCCACAAACCGCTGGACCTCCTTCCGATTGCGCGGGCTCTTCCAGTCCAACACTGCGCGAACCTTGGCGCTGTCCATGGCAAGCCCCTTGTCCGACAGCTTGTAGCCCAGGAAATCCACCTCCTTCCTGTCGAACTGGCACTTCTCCAGCTTGGCATACAGCCGATGCTCCTGCAGTCTCTGCAGAACTTCCTTGACGTCACCTTCGTGGGTCTCCTCAGATTCTGAGAATATCAGGATGTCGTCCAAGAAGCAGACGCATGTCTTGTAGAGGAGACCCGCCAGGACGTGATGCATGAAAGCTTGAAAACAGTGGGCGCCATTTTGTAAACCGAAGGGCATAACTCTGTATTCATATGTGCCCAGGGGCGTGAACATGGCAGTCTTCCACTCGTCTCCTTCCCGTATGCGAATCAGGTTGTACGCCCCTCGCAGATCCAACTTTGTAAAAACGCGTCCTTTCCTCGCCGTCGCCAGCAGGTCATCTATCTTGGGCATGGGAAAGGCCGCGGGCTTGGTCTTTGAATTTAAGAGCCTGAAGTCTACCACAAGTCTTTTTTGGGGCGTGTCCCTTTTCTTCACAAAGAATACAGGACTGCCCCCCGCTGCCTTCGACTCCCGGATGAAACCGCGCTTCAAGTTGAGGTCTATGAACTCCTTGAGCTCCTGCAGCTCGTCCTCAGACATGGAATACAGTTTCCCGGCTGGCAGCGTCGCTCCTGGCAGGAGGTCAATCTTGCAGTCATAGGACCTGTGGGGAGGCAGCTTGTCCGCTTCCTTCTCGCAGAAAACCTCCAAAAACGCTGCGTACTTGCGCGGCACTGCTTGCAGCGTGCCTAAGTGTAGCTGCAGGTCGTCCCCTCCTTCTTCCGGGCTAGGAAGGATGCAATGTTCCGCGCAATAGGAGGAGCCGAAGGTCAGTTGGCGCTGGTACCACGCCAATGCTGGGCTGTGCCTGTGCAGCCAACTCATGCCGAGGACTACAGGCGTGTCCGACAGGTGGGTGACATTAAAGCTGATGACTTCTCGGTGATTTCCAATCCGCATCACCATTGGTTGCGTTTGTTGCACCACCTGCCCCCCTAACAAGTCTCTGCCATCCACCGTGACAACGTTCAGGGGCAGCGTGGCTGGTAGCAGTGGTATATTGTGCTGCTGAATGAATTCCAGTCCTATAAAGTCAGCGTTGCTGCCGGAGTCAATGGTGATCGGCACCTCCAGAGTGCGTCCATTGGGCAGTTGGAGAGACGCTGTAAGCTGCACCACTGGTTTGGGTGGGAGGGGGTCTGTGGGTCGCAAAAGTGCTGGGGATTGTTTCATTGACTTGTCTGGCTGGACCCCAGTGCCTCTTCCTCCAGCCAGACTCCGTCGTTTAACTGTTGCTGCGTTTTCAATTGAGCTGCTTCAGCGACTGTTGCCGAGGCTGCAGTGTGCTTGTGGAGCCTCTGGGGACACTCTTTCGCCATGTGTTGAGCACTGTCGCAGATGTAGCACTTCCTGTTCCCTCTAGGAGGCTTCGTTTTGGCTGCTCCCGGTGTTAGGGCTCTGTTAGCTGACTGAGCCCTGGCACCTCCGATCTCCATCGGCTCTTCTCCCCCTCCCTGCGAGGGTGTGGAGTGCGCACGCGCTGCTTCTCTGGGAAAGAAGGGAGGTGCTCTGGCTGGTGCCCTTCCCCAACGCCCTTCTTCCCTGTTCCAAGGACGTTCTTCCAGATGCACCCCGATCTCCAGAGCCCTCTGGACTACCTGCTGGGTGCTCCTTGGTCTCTCCCCTCTTCCAATCTCCGCTTTTACATCTGCATTCAACCCCTCCCAAAAGAGGTCTCTGACTGGCGCAGAATCTTTTTCCCACCCCAGGGCATGAACCAGTCCGAAAAATCGAGTATGGTACTGCCGCACGCTGGCTTTGCCTTGTTTAAGTCCATGTATGTCCCTCCTGGCAATATCGACGTCTACCTTTGATAAAAAGCATGAGTCCATTGCTTTAATAAAAGCCTTCGCATCTTGGAGCGCTGGATCATTGTCCCTCCATAGATTCCGCAGCCACGTTTTGGCTTCCCCATGCAAATGGGACAAGATAAACCCCACTCTCTCTCTCTCATCTCTAAAGTCTTTGTCAAGGAGATCCAGCGCAAACAGCAGGTCTGCTCTGAAGTTGGGGTACTGCTGCAAACTCCCGTCGAAATGCGATACAAGGCTGCCTCCCCTTCTCCCCAAGCCAATGCCTTCTGCCTTGGATCCCGTTTGCCCCTGTTTAGAAAGCACGTCCAACCTGGCCTGGAGATCCCGGCAGGAGGTAACCATTTCCTCCTCTCTCTTCCTGGATGCAATTACCTCCGTGCTGAGGTGCGTCACCGCTTCTTGCAGGGCTTTTATCTGCTCTTCCGTCGTCATCTTGCCTGAGTTTTGTGAGCTCTGTAAGCACCCCTCCTCTGTCCTCGCTGCGTCGACTCACGTGGTGAGGTTCTTGGTGCCAAAACTTTAAAAAGGAGACAGAGCTTACTGTCAGAGCTGGCTCCGGGTCCCAGCTCACCAAGGACCAACGCTAGCCGATCGTACAGTATCAAAGTCTTTATTGAAGAATAGTCTCCATTTACAAGTCTCAGCGTCCCAGCCCTACGTCTGGACTTTAGACCGGCGAAGCTCTGTCTGGATCTCCACCCCCTGTGCACCAGTTTAAGACTCTAATCTTACTCCACCTCTTCCTTCTCTCTCTCTTCCTCTGGGTCTTACTACCCCCCGGGGTCTCATTCCTCCTGGACTCTTCCGACGCAGAGCTTGACCCCTCTGACTCCTCCCCCTCTCTTCGGCGGGCTTTAGGACCTGGCTCCCTACCCGGGCTGCCCACCTTGCCGCCCTCCTGTACATTTGAACTTGGCGCGCGCGCGCGTTTTACTTTCCGGATGACCGTTTCCTCGCTCCCTGACGAGGGTGTGGTCAGTCCTGCCTCACGTTCTCCCTCTGCCTGCGCGCTCCCTGATCCCGATGCCTTGGACTCCTCCCCCCTACTGCACTCTGGGGGGGACGCTGGTCCGGATTTCCAGCTGCTACTCTCTGAGTCCCCTCTGGCCCCTTCTTCCCGAGGTGTCCCCCTGGGCACTCCCCTTGCCCTGACCATGGGGGCCCCTTTCTGTGAATCCTCCGAGTCACTGGAGAGACTCAGAGACCTCGGACTACTGTCGCCGCTGACATTTCCTTCCGACTCCTCCCCCTCGCTCTCCGTTTCTTCCCTCTCCTGTGACTCTGCTCCTGAACCCCTGACAATGTGGTTTTAAGGGAACAAATTTGCATTTCAACAGTGAAGAACCCCCAGAACAGTGTGTCAGGGTGGAGGGTAGAGTGGGGAGCAATATTTCACTGGTTCTTGCACTGGCTGCCAGAATGCTTTCATTTCATTCTGAGCTTAAGGTATTGCTAACTTCAGTCTTAAAGACTTGAATCTTAAATGCCTGAAGAACTGCCTTCTTCCGACAGGGCCTGCCTTCTCCCTAAACAAGGCCTTCCATTGTCAGAAGAATTATAACAGAAACATATGGATGTCTTGTACACCCCAGGTAGTGTGGTTGCTGACCTTGAGCCAGACATCCTGGAGAGTGAAGTCAAATGGGCCTTAGAAAGCACTGCTAATAACAAGTCCAGTGGAAGTGATGATATTCCAGCTGAACTATTTAAACTTTTAAAGGATGATGCGGTTAAGGTACTACACCCAATATGCCAGCAAATTTGGAAAACTCAGCAGTGGCCAGAGGATTGGAGAAGATCAGTCTACATCCCAATCGCAAAGAAAGGCAAAGCCAAAGAATGCTCCAACTACCGCACAATTGCACTCATTTCACACGCTAGCAAGGTTATGCTTAAAATTCTACAAGGCAGGCTTAAGCAGTATGTGGACTGAGAACTCCCAGAAGTGCAAGCTGGATTTCGAAGGGGCAGAGGAACCAGAGATCAAATTGCAAACATGTGCTGGATTATGGAGAAAGCTAGAGAGTTCCAGAAAGACATCTACTTCTGCTTCATTGACTATGCAAAAGCCTTTGACTGTGTCAACCACAGCAAACTATGGCAAGTTCTTAAAGAAATGGGAGTGCCTGACCACCCCATCTGTCTCCTGAGAAATCTCTATGTGGGAGAAGAAGCTACAGTTAGAACTGGATATGGAACAACTGATTGGTTCAAAATTGGGAACAACAATTTGTTGAGTACAACAGGGCTGTATATTGTCTCCCTGCTTATTTAACTTATATGCAGAATTCATCATGCAAAAGGCTGGGCTGGATGAATCCCAAGCCGGAATTAAGATTGCCAGAAGAAATATCAACAACCTGAGATATGCAGATGACACAACCTTGATGGCAGAAAGTGAGGAGGAATTAAAGAACCTTTTATTGAGGGTGAAAGAAGAGAGCACAAAATATGGTCTGAAGCTCAACATCAAAAAAACCAAGATCATGGCCACTGGGCCCATCACCTCCTGGCAAATAGAACGGGAAGAAATGGAGGCAGTGAGAGATTTTACTTTCTTGGGCTCCATAATCACTGCAGATGGTGACAGCAGTCACAAAATTAAAAGACGCCTGCTTCTTGGGAGAAAAGCAATGACAAACCTAGACAGCATCTTAAAAAGCAGAGACATCACCTTGCCAACAAAGGTCCGTATAGTTAAAGCTATAGTTTTCCCAGTAGTGATGTATGGAAGTGAGAGCTGGACCATAAAGAAGGCTGATCACCAAAGAATTGATGCTTTTGAATTCTGGTGCTGGAGGAGACTCTTGAGAGTCCCATGGACTGCAAGAAGATCAAACCTATCCATTCTTAAGGAAATCACCCCTGAGTGCTCACTGGAAGGACAGATCCTGAAGCTGAGACTCCAATACTTTGGCCACCTCATGAGAAGAGAAGACTCCCTGGAAAAGACCCTGATGTTGGGAAAGATGGAGGGCACAAGGAGAAGGGGACGACAGAGGACAAGATGGTTGGACAGTGTTCTTGAGGCTACCAGCATGAGTTTGACCAAGCTGCGGGTGGCAATGGAGGACAGGGGTGCCTGGCGTGCTCTGGTCCATGGGGTCACGGAGAGTCAGACACGACTAAACGACTAAACAACAACAACAAAGAGAGGGCCTTTTCCATAGTGGCGATCTGGTTGTTTTTAACTGTTCTGCTTGAACTCTTTGCTATATTTCAGTTTCTGATTATTTTAAATCTGATGTTGATGATATTTTTAGCAGTTCTCTCTATAAATAGATGGCTCCAAGTCATTCAGGGTTTTATAATGTTTTTATTGTTCCCCAACCTGGTATTCCAGGAGGAAGGGCGGGATATAAATATTTAAGACAAACATTTAACAATGTTTACATTATTTGTTTCATTTCAGTTGTTCAGCTCATTCAGTTTCAACTTTTTGACTTTCTCAACCAGTTCATCCCACTGTTTGTTCAACAAAAGCCAAGGAGACCCAACAAAATAAAAGAGGACTTTGTATTTGGATTTAGGCTATAAGTGACTACATTTTATAGATGCGTTGTCCATTGTTGACAGCAGAGGTCCAATTTAATTGATACCTAAAGGCACAATTCAGTGAATAACAAACAGAACTTCCATTTTTCTAGTGAGCTAGAAAAAAGGCAGAACTTCAGTATGATATTTAGCCAAAGTTCATATTTGGGGGTTTTGTTTGTGTGTGAGAATGTGTTTTGTTTGTTTGCTTGCATCTCTGGAAATGGGACAAAGCCATTATATTCAAAGTTTGGGCATTTCAGAGGTGTGTTTTTTGCTTTACTTTAGCTTTGAAGTCTAGCAGTGGTAGGGGAAAAAATTGGTCTGTGGTTCCTAACCATATCCTAGACACCTTGGAAATTAAAGCCTCAAGGAATTTGCTTTTGTGCATGTTACAAAAAAGAATACACACACACACAGAAAAACACCAAAAATGATAGTTTCACATTAAATGTGCCTTATCAAAGGCTACTGGTGACCCCCTCACTACTGGCCCAGAACAGGTAAAGTGAAGGTAGAACACTATGCCTTATCTTCGTGGACGTTAATTTTAAATATCTTTAGAAATCAGCCCTCATTAATTGTTTGGCCTCTGTGGTCTAAGAATACTACAATCCTCTTAAAAGTGATGGAATTAGATCACTTTGACAAAATCATGGACGGCTGTGATATACTATGTATGCGAAGGAATATAATAAAAATAATAATAAAAGAAGCTCAGTCAGCCACAATGTCCTTTGGGTTAAATCTGCCCAGAATTATACACGTGAAGAGCAGCTCAGTGGCAGCAACCTGTCATTAAAAGATAAGATCACTTTAAGCCACCAGGGGGGAAACATAGCTACTTCTGTTTGATCTTAGAGGAAAACAGCTATAATTCACACTATGTATAATTTAACAGAGGGTAAAGGCTTTGCAAACACAAGAATATTATTTATGATCTCTCAACGTAAGTCTATAAAATATTGCATTTTGAAATGTTAAAAATACCATTATACTTCAGTATAATACCTATTTCTTCTAGCGTTCACATTGTTATGAAAATAGCTATTGATTTCCGGCTGCAGCCAACAGATGGAATGTCTGGAACAGGGTGTTTGTTGTCATAACAACAGTGGACTGACAGCCCTGTTGAGAGCTTAACTTAAATTAGATAGCAGAGCCCCACTATGCAACCCTCAATTATTTGACCCCCCTTTCTAAAGTTCAAGGCGCAATATCAGTAGCTTTATATCAGAGTAAATAACATCCCCCTTTTGCCAGATCTCAGCATACCTAAATGCAGTTGACATTCCCCAAGAGTCTTTCAATGATTTAAGTGTGCCCTTGTTTGCTCTGCTTGCTAACCCCTCTTACTGCCATTTCCACCACATTAACACCCTAGAGCTTCCCTTCTCACCCCATGAAACTACTGAGCACACTTTTCACCATCCCAACTCTATTCTTGAAGCCACTTTTCTGTTCTGCAGCCTGACTTTGCATCCTTATTTTCACCATCACCCCTGCCCATGCCTCCCACCCTGCACACAACATCCCGTGTCTTTCTCCTCCAATACTTTGCAACTACAAAGCATCCTTTTCACCTTATGAAGCTACCATCCTGTCCTATTATACAGATCCTTTCATACCCCTGCTTTTATCTTCAACCTCATTCCCATGCCTCCTACTCCATCCATTTTTGCAATCCCCTTTGCACACCCATTTTCACCTTCACTCCTTTTCCCCTTCCATCCTTCTCCATTTATCAACTTTCCTTTACCATGCAGATCAGCATGATTTCCATGCCTCTTGTTATGCAGCCCACTTTGCACACACTCTGCAATGATATATGTCACTGTACAGTCATACCTCAGGTTACAGACGCTTCAGGTTGCGTGTTTTCAGGTTGCAAACTGCGCTGAACCCAGAAGTACTGGAATGGGTTACTTTCGGGTTTCGGCGCTTGCGCTAAAGCACTAAATTGTGCTTCGCGCATAAGCGCCGAATCGCAACCTGCGTGTGCGTTGATGCGGCGCTGTGGGTTGCAAACGTGCCTCCGACATGGATCACGTTCACAACCCGAGCGTCCACTGTATCTTTAAGAAGAATAGATATTAAGAGCAAGCTTGTCAGTTACAGAATCTGGAACCTTAAGTTGAGGACAACGCATGGTAACAGGAGTGAAGTACATGACAAGTGTAACATACTGTGGAATATTTAAGGCCTCCACATCCCTTATCTCTCACACAAGGCAACTGAGGATTGCAAGAGGGAGAAGTTTAAAACAGCCTTATTTTTCCTTTCAGTGCTGTTGCCATCTTGCTTCTTGTCTGAGTAAAGAGTGGGTTTAGGGACAGTGATATGAAAATTGTGGATTTAAACAATGGCAGATGTTTGAGTAAAGCAGGGATAGAGGCACACAGAGGGGTTGTTTTAAAAAATGAACAAACAAACCAGTTTTAACAAGGAGAAATATCAGAGATGGGTACAACATCAAAAGGCTAACAAAACAGAGCCTTTTCCAACTCCCGTCTTGTGCACATTGTTTTAAGCTGTCACTCCTTGCTCACTCTACTCAAACCTCTGTCATTATTTAAAATCACCATTTTTTTCTTATCAGTTTCTTTTCACTTGTTTTGTTCAAACCTCTGCTGTTTTTGTAAAACTGACATTCTCCTTTCTGCTCCCTCCATCCTTGTTTTACTCAAACTTCTGCCACTGTTTTAAACTACCACTTTACTCGTCAGTGTTCCTTCCTTCTCACTCCTATGCAATGGCCACTGCTGCTGTGCAACATGCCTTTTCTTTCAATGCTCCCCTCCTCTGCCTTGACTTCAACCTCTAATGGAAATTTAATGATGCCAGCATGAGCATAGCCGGGGGGGGGGGGAGGTGGCCGAGGGGCAGCTGCCCCCCCCAATGAAGTAAAGAAATAAAAATACTTAACATCTCAGTTCCCACCATAACATAAAGCCTGTCCTTTATTTATGGTGAAAATAAAGTCCAGTTGTGCACTCCTTGGTCAAGAAAACCAGCATGAACTGAAGATCTCACAAGGAATGGAGCAACAGCTTTCAAAAGCAACTCTACCGCCACCAGAAAGGCCAGAGAAGTGATATCAAGGAGAAGTGCTCATCTGATTTTATCTAAATTCATGCTGCCCAATCAGAAATCAGAATCCTTCCTGATCATTTGGGTCACACTTGCATAATATTTGTCATGAAATTGTTCTTACTGGTACCTTTCAGTCTTTGTAAATTTCCCAGCTACTTTAACAAGTTATAAAAATCTAGACAGAATATATAGATGTAGGCTAGCACAACTGACCAAAAATAACCACATTTTCATAGATATAAAAAGCAGAGACATCACCTTGCCGACAAAGGTCCGTATCGTTAAAGCTATGGTTTTCCCAGTAGTGATGTATGGAAGTGAGAGCTGGACCATAAAGAAGGCTGATCACCAAAGAATTGATGCTTTTGAATTATGGTGCTGGAGGAGACTCTTGAGAGTCCCATGGACTGCAAGAAGATCAAACCTATCCATTCTTAAGGAAATCAGCCCTGAGTGCTCACTGGAAGGACAGATCCTGAAGCTGAGGCTCCAATACTTTGGCCACCTCATGAGAAGAGCAGACTCCCTGGAAAAGACCCTGATGATGGGAAAGATTGAGGGCACAAGGAGAAGGGGACGACAGAGGATGAGATGGTTGGACAGTGTTCTTGAAGCTACTAACATGAGTTTGACCAAACTGTGGGAGGCAGTGGGAGACAGAAGTGCCTGGCTGCTCTGGTCCATGGGGTCACGAAGAGTCAGACACGACTAAATGACTAAACAGCAACAACGGCTGAATTAAACTTTTTAACTAGTTCATATTAAAGAATCACGTGATTTGTATATTGTATAAACCAAACTATGGTTTGTCAGGCCAGCTTTACTCCCCATTGTCTTTTTTTTACTGCTGTTATATACTAAGCTAAGCCGAGGTTTGTCCTTGGCTACAATTTGTGGTTAGCGAGGAGAAAGCTTAACACATCAAACCAAATCTTGAAAGGAGCCCAAACATCAGATTTCATCTACCGAAATAGGCATTCACCTTGGTAGCCAGGAATCAAGTGAAAGGGAGGAAATGGTCTTGTCATATTCCCTAAGGGGGTTATCTAAAGTCCAGTTTCATAACAATCCTGCCCATGACTCCAAATCATGCACAGCTGACAAAACAAATAAATAACATGAACATGGGCTGCAATTGTGTACACTGGACTAGGTAATGGCCATAATTCCCCTTGCAGTTTTATTCCAAGTGCAGCCGTCTCTGTGCGGGCTGCTGTATTTCACACATAACTGTGGTTATGATAACACTTGTGATGGGGAATCTCATAGTTTATTAAAAATGCCATATTGCATTGTGGTACCAGTACTGATTTATAGCACATTGCTTTTCAGCTAGCCTCACACGAATGCTTCTCCAGAAATATTTCACTGCAAAAGAGGAAGGAGCAATGTCATGTAAGTTGTCCCTAAAGAAATAGCATTGGTTTGCTACTCTTCTTTCTGGACAGATGTCGAATAACTGATTTTCAACACAGAAGATGCAGTAGTATTTTTTGTGGATGTACTTTAAAGTCAGTTTCAGCTTCATTATTAACACCACATTCCAGGGCTCAACCCTTACAAAACATTAGGGTGCTAGGGTCTACCTGGGTTAGCCCTAGTTCAAAGTAAGTTTGAAGAAGTGTGCTCCTGGTGAGTAGGATGGGAGTGGGGAGTTACATATATAGCTCACACTGAAATAAGTAAAAATAATAATAATGAAGGTGTTTGCTCAATTTGCTGTGATTTCAATGAAGTTCCTGGTGGATTCTGCTAACTTGTTTTCCCTAAAAACACCTTTGCATAGCGATTGCCAAATTCTTTTATTGCTAAATCATATCTGAGTGACCCTTTAAGAGGCAATCTTACATAAACCACCCTAAAATCATTCAAGAGAAACCTGCAAGAATCTTGCAGAAACCATCCTAAAACCCTTTAAGAATCTCAAGTGAAACCAGAGCTTACCAGAACCATGCAAACAAGTGGGCTTCCAGAAAGTAACCTGCAGCCACCTAGCTAAGAGAGGACAGTTACAGTTATGACTTATAAAGCCCTATATGGCTTAGGCCACATAGGCTATCGGAAAGACCCCTGTTCTCCCATATGAACCAGCCTGGGTTCTATGGTCTTCGAGGGAGGCTCTTCCTTCTGTCCCTTTGCCCTTACAGGTTAGGATGTGGTAGAGGGCCTTCTCAGTGGATGCTTCCAAATTCTGGAACTCCCTTCCAAGAGAGGCTAGACTGGCTCCCTCCTTGTCCTTCCGCCAGCAGGTGAAAACAGTTTTATTCTGGCAAGATTTTAAAACTGTTTTTAAGGAAAGGGTTTTTACTTCTGTGCTTTTTTATATATACTGGACTTGTTTACTAAATTTTATAGATTTGTTTTTATATAGATTTAATTCTATCATAGTTTAATTGCTTTTTAATTATTACATTTTATATGCTTTTAGCTTTATGTGTTTTATCCTTGTTGTTTCAATTTTTGTGAGTTATCTTGTGTCCCAGTTCTGGGGAAGAGGCAAGCGATAAATATAATGAAAATGGTGATGGTCAATTACACACACACACACACACACACACACACACTATCCATATGGCCCAGTGCAGCACCAGAGTACAAAAAACCACATGCGTGGGGTGTGTGGGGGTGTGTGTTCAAGCACATGCAAACTCCTCTCTGGGAGCCTTCCCCTTTGCAAAGTCCCAGTAAGTCATAGTTTGGTTTAGAGTATCACTCCAATGTTGTATCAGGCCAGTGTTGTTCAGCATTATTTGCTATGGCCAACCTTAATCATTTAGTGTGTGTGTGTGTGTGTGTGTGTGTGTGTATATATATATATATATATATATATATATATATATAATCACTAAACATAGAAACATAGCTGTAGAAGCTGAAGGGCATTTAAAAATATTCTTTTTTCCTTCCCCCCAAATATCTGACCACTTTAAGGAGCAGTGCTTAGACATATACCACCTCTCCTGTGTTAGTATCACAACTTCCTCTTGATCACAGCACAGACAACATACGTACTTGATTATATGATGAGTAACTAAATAATTCCACCATCACTGTAAAAATTCATCTGCACAATGTCATGTGTACTTGAGGGAAGGGTGAGCACTATAATTAAGTATTAAGCCGTTTCACTAGCACGAGTCTGCCATAAAGTATGAAATGGCTATTATTAATATCCTTAAGGTCCCATTTGATGTACAAGGTTAGTGGAATACAGATGGAATAGCTTAACAAATATATAATCTTCTGTACCATTGTATGTGTATGTTTTTGTGTGAAGATGCAAAGACAGAAAAAATCTGCAGCAAATGTGAATAGTGATAACTACTGATGCTAGCAGTGATGCAAAATGGTTAAAATGTCAGGCTCCTATGCACTGTCTGGTCATAGTTAAGGTTGCCATATGTCCTATTTTTCCAGGACACATCCTCTTTTTCATGGGTAGAGTCGTCATAGCGATCCACAGTTAAAAGCAGGTCAGCAAAATGTGTCCTATTTTTTGCTCTTCGAAATAAGGCAGCTCTATAATTCCACTATGAATTCTGGCAGCTGGTGAAATATGGGAAGAAATGAAACTGCTTCTATCAGTGGGAAGAAACAATTGAAACACGTTCTTAATGTGGGATAAAGGAACAGGCATATCAGAAGCTAAACTGCTGCTGTGGAACAAAAGGAACTTTTTTGGCACTATTTAAAATAGTTTTTAGAGAAGTGAACTCAGAGAGTGGTATTTTGCCTCTCCCAACTTCTTGGTTCCTATCTCACTTTGCTAGAAGAATAGAAAAGATACAGAGTCGTCGGATAAGCATAAAGCTGCCACCATTGTGCCGTAGAGGCATGAAGTGCATTTATTTCGTGACCAGATGCTAGTTCCGGCTGAAAAGGAATATCAAATTAACTGAAATTGCAGCTTCAGACACCTCCTGTCTCTTTTCTTTGTAATTGTTGACTCTTCTGTTTTCACAAGGAAGGTAGGATGTTGCTAGGAGGTTGAATGGCTCCCTCCTCCGTGTCCTTTGTGAAAAAGTAGCCCCAAATTTAGCTTTGTGTCCCATGGCAGAGGAACTTTTCAGCATGTTTCCTGTACATGGCAGAAATGTGCCACCAGGAGAGGGAGGACTCAGGGACAAAAGTTCAGGGTCCCTGTCAGCTGAATGAGCAGCAGTATCTGCAAAATTAGCAGGGCTGGCTGGCCACATTTTGGAGCAAATGCTTTCCCACATCACCCAGAAAGACAGCGGACACTGGAAGGGAAGGATTATGTTATTAAGTTGTTCCTTGCCTTCTGAGGCAACCCAACTGCTGCAGAAAGTTGCATTTTTCTCCTTCTGCTCCCTATATTTAAAGTGGGAAAATTTCTTCCCGCTTTATTTTTTCTTCTTGTATGTGTGTGTGTTTAAGACTGCATAAGCAGTGCAGCTTAGTGAGTGATGAGTTTAATAAATAATAATAATAGTTTATATTATTAATGTGGGTATAATACAAAAATCCCCTAGAGGTCTACCTAGAAGAGATAATCATGACAACAACTACCTTCCACATTATAGCATTTTCCTATAGTAGCTGAATGCTTCCCATGCTTGCTCAGCATTAACCTACCTTTGCCAGTTACATGTCTCAAAATATTGGGATTTGTTTTCAAATCTGGGGAATAATTTTCAGTTCTTCATACTGGTAAACATAGGAATAAAAACCCCTAAGAGATAAAATTCACCCTATGGGTGCTGCAGCCTGAAGGTCTCAACTGTTATCATCATTTCAGCACCATAAATATCTGCATATTTCAAAAGCTTGGCATATGAAATACATTATATTTAAGTCCTGTCCTGCATATGACTGTGGTTCACTGTGGATTCTTTTGCTTCTGTTTTTAATTCCAAATGCATTGGGCTATATTTTCAAGTCTCAATGAAGCCAAAGGAACGAGGTTTTAACCCTGCTTCTACTCCATGCCTCAGTGAGTATAAATCAGGGCACTGGCCTCTTTAATGCTGATAATAATAGATAATAATAGAATTTTTACACACACGGGCTTGGCTCATGCATGACAGTAAGCTATAGTATAAAATCTGGCTTTCAGATAATCACTTGCATTCTAGTACACACTGCTCAAATCTCACATACCTTGCTCCTTGCTTTGAAATTCCAGGAAATAGGGAATAACTCCCCCCATTGTGTTGGCTGCACTCCTCCCCATATGTGCCCCATGCGAACCAGTGCTTGTGGTTTCTTTCTTTCCAAAAGTGAGGCTTTGTTTCTGGTTTATTGCTTGTGGTTTGTGAGAAACAAACCACCAGCACTGGTTAGCAGTGTGTCTGCTTCATCCAGCATGGCCAAAGGGAGTGGTAATTACCATGCACCATGTACGATTACATACAAACAGGGTCACAAAAACATTACAGTTCTATCCAATGCTGCGTGAGCGGAATTCCACTTGTGCATCCGGAGTTTCTCTACCTCTCTTCCGCACATGCACCCCCAAATCAACTCTAATAAATAGTGAAAGTTGGCACACTGCAAAAAGTATGGTATTAAAGTAAATGCATCTTAAATCAGATTCTGAGAATATATATTTTTTGCAACATGAAGAACAGAGAAGCAAAAATGATTGTAAAACAGCTTAAGTGAATAATTCCAGGTTGGTGGGCAATTGGGAAACTTCAGGCTTCTGCAGCCATAAAACTGACACTGGAGAAGAAATGGCTACAGAATCTGATCTCACAGCAATACTAAATCCATAGTGATACAGAGCTAGTGTTAGAAAGGAGTCTCATATGTCTAATAACGAGAATTTCACCTGCTAGAGATGCTGCATATCATCTCTGACCTCCGTATGTGACATCTGTATTCATGATGTTGTTAGATTATTAATGTGATGCTTATTTTTATTTGGACGCCAGATTCCTTTCCCCCCATCTTTCTCATTTGGGGGGAGGGGAGAGGTCAACAGTGACACTACTCAGTTATTGTTGCAACTGGGTGGTTATTGTTTACTCTACTGATGAGGAATTTTGCTAGCACCAGGATATTGCACACAGCGCCTCTTGCTGGTGGTGACATGAGTCTCCTAGATATCTGGTGAATAGGTCCTTCCCAAATCACCCACTATGGTTGACCTGACATTTGAACTGAGTCTCCCAAGGACTAGTTGGACCACACTGGCTTTTGTGAGTCTGTATCAGAAATGTGTGGGTCTGGTGGGACTCCACCACCTCAGAACACACACAAATATTGCTTGTCTCTCTACTTCTCCTCCCCCTGCAAAACTCCCCATACTTCAAAATTAGTTTAGAAGGCTCTGAGTCTGAACCTTTTCATGGCATGTTCTCTTTCCAATTGAAGGAGGGCTTTTTTGGGTCTGGCAGCACTTTCACACAAACAGTCCCCATGTACATTTGATGTTCTGTGAAGACTGTATGAAGTGTTTGCCTAATCTACACCATGGCTTAGCAGAAATGTGTTGGCTGCTAGGGAGGAGATCACAACTGCTTTGCTCCTCCATGGTCCTTTTAGTTCATTGCAGCGTGGCAGCTATGTGAAGGTTTGGTGTGGTGTGTTGTCTGAACCTGGCACTGCCGTTGAGTTCTCCCCACCATAACCATGATCTGCAGTCAAGATATGTTCATGGCTACAGACTGGGATCGAGGAGGAGAGATCTTAACTGCTATTAAAACAACACACTAAATGAAACCTTGGACTAAAGGTTTATGGACTGGGAAGGAGCAATGAGGGTGTGAGTTTCTCTTTGGGAGCCAACATTTTTGGTGGCCCCAGTAAGAACCTTCAGGTCCTACAGAAGTGCTTTTAAGATTAATGCAATGCTTGTTTAAATGATAGCATATTAACTATCACATTTCTCTGATTCATATCTTTATCTGATATTTGATTTCAATAGCAGCATTGTTATCTGAATACCTTCAGATGGTATAATCTAGTGAAAATTAAACTCAGTAACTGGTGTTAAGAGTCCAGCTCAGTGTCTTTAATTTAGAATCCTAGTAACTTGCTAGAATTATTTGTGAGCAGGTATTAATAAAATGATTTCTATTTTCTAACCATTTTTTCTTATATCAGCACTACTCTCTTTTTAAATACAGAGTATCTATTTTTGTCATTTTTGCATTCAATGGATTTAATAGTGAGCTGTTATTTGTAGTTCTATTTCCCTCTCTTTCCTTAATTTTCTTTTTAAAACCCTTTATAGCACAGCATGAAAAGAAGCATTACTTCATTCAGAACTATTATTTTGCAAAACAAGCCTTCCCATTTCACCTGAACATGGCCTTTAAATTGCTGCCTGGGACAGCAGGTCTCACTACGACTATTTAGCCAGCTCAGTGTTCTACATGGTACAGGAGAATTCTTCTCAGCTAAAACCAAAGTGTAAGCACATTTTACCTGCCACTTGGTACTTTTAATTATGTATACTTGCTTTTGCTTGCTTTTTCTTAACACTAGGGGACCAACTGTTTCTTCATCAGACCTTGCATACAAGTGAAGAATAACTGGGGAGAGAATGTTGGTGGGGTGGGGTGGGGGGGAAGAATAAAGAAAACTGGTTGCCAAGATTTATTTCTTCTTCAAGTCCTTATCTCAATTATGTGCAATCTTCTGATACAGGGGAAAAACAATTATCCTGTGATATGATCACATGATTTTTTCTGAATAGGCTGCTTCGGAAAAACATTTCACTATATGAAAACAAAAGCCAAATTACACATGGCTGCTCAATGTGTCTCTTTAAGTTATCGCTTACTCCAGGCATAGGCAAATTTAGCCCTCCAGCTGTTTTGGGACTATAACTCCCATCATCCCTAGCTAATAGGACCAGTGGTCAGGGATGATGGGAATTGTAATCTCAAAACCATCTGGCAGGCCAAGTTTGCCTATGCCTGGCTTACTTATTTGTTTGATTCTGAGTCTAAAAATCAGCTAGCTATAGGTGAATACTACTTTCCAACTGAACAAGCCAGCCCACTGAGACATAAAAAGCTGGGTGAGGGCACGGCCTAACATAGGCTTATCACAATATTCATACCCTCCAAGTGTTCAAATTTTCCAGGAACAGTCCCGGAATTACAATAGCTGTCCTGGCTTTTGATTTGATCCCATACTGTCCCTATTTTCCCCATCAGTGCCATGGCTGCCAGGGACAGGGAGAGGGATGGTGATGGCTGAAGCTGAAAGGGAGCATCCCGTTGCCTCTCTATGGCTGCTGCTGCCAGCTTCCTCCTTTGGTCAGCTCATAGAGGCTGCTGGAGAGTGGGCAAGAAGGAGGAGAGGCTGCAGCCGCTGAGGCCCAGCCCCACATGACATGCTGGCTCTGAGGGGCAGAGGCCAGGGCTACCCTGAGTGAGAAAAAAGGGTGACTGAAACAGAGCACAAGGTGTATTGATTTTTTTTAAAAAAAATGCTTTGTGCATCCGCATCTAAACTTGTCCCTTTCTAAAATTTATTTATTGGTGTGTTTTTTTCTTTTTGTAAATCTACCAAAGAACAAAAGAAAATGGGATTAAGGGGTGGGTGGGGAGGTTGAGGAGGGTCATTTGGGTGAGAGTGAGAAAAGTCCCTATTTTCATCGGAGGAATGTTGGAGAGTATGCAGTATTGTAAGCTGTACAGCTGTGTACACACCATGCCTTTAATGCCCATTCGAAACCCATTCAAAGAATTCTGGGCACTGCAGTTTACGCCACACAGAGTTACAATTCCCAGCCACCTTTAACAGTGCCCAGAGGGAAAGAACATGCTCCAGAATAGCACATAACAAAAAATATTTTGTTTCTCTTCTCTTTGAATCGTTTCTCTTTCGTTTTAATTATGTGTGTTTCTTTGCTCTCGCCTCTTCTAATTTTCTAATGCCTACATCCTATATTTCTTCTATAGCTTCTCCCTGTTGCATTGTTTTGCTATGACTGTCAGCAAGAATTGTATACGAGGCATAACATAAATTATTCCAGTTGCATTATTTATTTCATAATCACTCCCAGAAAATTTATTCCTTACTTGCTGAATTAAACATTTTTAGAGGTCAGTCTTAATAACATGTACTGTACTTGCATGGAAATTCTAGATATATATATAGTGCCAACTACTAATTGTTGCAAAAGAGGCCATTACAACAGCAGTGTAGAAACACTGGGCCACTATTTCATGGACAGTCATGAGTGGTTCCATGCAGATGACTGTCTGAATATGTGACCTTTGCATATTTATTAACCTAGATTTCATTTTGATTTTTGCATTCCAAATTCTAACAAGGTGCTACACATTAAATCGCCAAAGAGTTGGGCAAGCATCCATTCATCCACTCACAGAACAATCCTATGCATATTTATTCAGAAGTAAGTCCCACTGTATTCACTGCAAGTACCTTAGGCTGCAATCCTACCCACACTGATGTGAAAGTAAGCACACTGAATTCAGTGGGATTTACTTATGAGTAAACATGCATAGGGCTGCTATGTCAGTTGCCTTTAACGGGCTCCTCTGCTGCCCCCTGATTTAGAGCACTGATCCTCTCAATCATAGTTCATATTCTATGACTCAATGATTCTCCTGTCCCTTTAAAATCATTTACAACTATCTTCTCCTCTCCCCATCTCACATATTTTACTTTCCCCCTTACAGCAGCATGCTGTTGATGTCCTATATAAATGTTAATGAGAATTGTAGCTGTAGATGTACTGAGAAGCTCTTCTGGAAACACTGTGATCACTGCCAATACAAATTAGTTGCTATTAATACTCATTTGCAGATATCATGCAGAGAATTTGCAAGAGTTTTGTTTTCTTCGGTAGTGATTATATATTTTTTAAAAGCATCATAGTCATAAAGGATAATTTTCTGCAGCTCATTCATAGCATTATTTTTCTCTCTTTTACTGCTTCAAACATTCTCCTGCCAGCTACTATGTATACTAAGCTACTGTATATACTACAGTCTGAAAGGATAACAAACATAAAATATGGTTTTTGCCCCAAAGCGTTCTTTCTGTCATGCCCCCATTTCTTCATTCTTGCCACCCACATGAAATCAGGATGAAGGCCAAATGCATTTAAAGCATTTTAAAAATATGACCCATTACCACTGTGGCATGAAAACAAGACATTTTGGGGGGAAATGTCTCAACCACAAATATTGCCAGAATAGAGGTGGAGGACAGAAATGGCCAGGTGGGTAAAACTTGGCATATTTGTGAGGTATCTCCATTATGGTTTTGGTCTGTTTCTGCACTCAGTGCTTGAGTTTCTTTGGAATGTATATAATTTAAGAACTTGATTGCAGACATTTTGCATTAGCATCTGTACTGAAAAACTATGCATTCTGCTGAAGTGTAGAATGCTAGTCCAAGTTTTTGCAAATCTTTTATCATTCAATAGTCAAGAAACATTTTCGTCACTACATTTTTTGTGGCAGTAAGGAATACATAAATCAAGCAAGGACAATCGATATAACAACATTTCATGCCAAACAAGCTGATAGGCAATGTAAGATGACAAATGTGACACCTATGTGTCTTAACATCCAAAAAGGTTTATTAGAAACATCACCTCACCTTTACTCTAACTCTCCAAGCCACCACAAAACAAAGACATGCAAGGAGAAGACAAGACACAAAGATGACAGGCAAGAGGCAATGTCATTCAACAGTACAATGTCTGTCTTCAGAAAAAGTGATCCCACACATGTAAAGTAGCCAGTAATCCAAAGCCATTTATCAGGAAAAAAGAATACAGAATGTATGCAGAGAATGATGGCTGTGCAATCACCTGGAACTTATCATTGTAGATGACACACAAGACTGTAGTGCAGGTAGAGATGAAGAAGTAGAAAAAATGGATCTAGAGCCCATGCGTAAGGCAACACATGACATTTGAGGCTCAAACAATTTTAATAGTACTCTAGAAGTGCCTAGGACACTGAAGCTATCAAGATGCAAAAAGACTATGCAGAGAGAGAAATTAGCTCAGTTCTTGCAAAACACCATTGTCACTCTTAACATGTTGGATGAGCCACCCTCACCCATCAATACCTGAAAGACAATGTGACCCAGGGGCTCAATGGTGACACAGAGGACCTATTCCTTATGGGATTGGGGAAGGGCTGTAGTATATTAGTAGAACATTTATGTTGCATGCAGAAGGCATGCAACATCCCCGGCACCTCTAGGTTGGGCTGGGAGAAACCCCTGCTTGAAACCTTGGAGACCCACTGCTAGTCAGTGTAGACAATACTGAGCTAAGATGGATCAATGACTCTGCAGAAGGCAGCTTCTTGTGTTATTAGATTTCCTTTCTTTGAAAAAGGGAGAAGGAATTGCCCAAGTGGTTCACATGTTGAAATGACTTGGCAGCTGTGTGCACGTACTGCTCCAGAACACAAGGTCTGCTGCCAGCAACAACGTATGAACCAGGGAATTGGCAACTGAGAAATGAAAAAGACACTTTCCCCAGGTTACAGATCTGTACAGAAGATGATGTGACCACGGTATCATTCTTCTGCCTGCTGTCACTATGTAACTGACTGTGGGCTCTCAGCACCTTCAGTAAGCACAGCCAAAAAGAGGTCTCAGTTTTTCTGAGGTCGGGCAAGTACAAAGAATGACGCTCCAGTGACATGCAGTCCCCGTTTTTTTCATTCAGTCACAGAGTTCTACTTTAAGCACACCTGCCTTCTTGACATTCAGCAGCATCTATGCTACAAGACATGTGTGGGTGTTCCTTTCTTTGTTCAGGGGCTGAAATGCCACCAGTCAGAATAGAAAATTCAAGCAAGGTGCCTTTGAGTTACATTGAAACTAAATGCCAAAGTTTACCTTAGTTCCTTGAAGGGGTCTGCCCTGACATTGGGAGTTTCTATGGATTTAGGGAACACTACGCCTTCTGCTCCTGAAATAACAAAACAGAACACAAGTGTATATGTTATAAACTGTCATATGTGGCACATTTTACAGTTGATCTATCTCTAACCCATAACATACATCCTATATCCTTATAACTACCCAGAGTGAGGATACTGAGACTCCCCTCTGCCTGCGATATATTTGTTCACCTTATAGAAACAATAATTTAGTGTATTAAGGGCTCTAATCCTATACATGTTTACTTGGGAGAAAGTAACATTCACCACAGTAAGACGTGCTTAGTAAAGACTCTTAGGATTGGATTGCACAAATGCATAAATGTAAAGCATTTTTTTACAGATATATTTAAAGCTGGTCTTAAATGAGGTACTATATGAATACAAACCCTTTGAATGAGCTGTCTTTCCAAATGCAGTCAATGTGTGTGGTGTTACTTCTCAATTCTTTTTAGAAAAGTTCTCAAAAGGGTGATGAATTACTCTGGAGGTGCATCATTGCTGCCCAAAATGGCTGGACACATGCTGTATTGCCTCCTCCTTTTGTTTGTTGCAGTTGATCCAGCACATAGGTATGTATGCATTTATATATATATTTATTACTTGCTTGCATTTATTACCTGCCTTTCACAAAAAGTCCAAGGGCAAGTTATATATCAGTAAAAAAGTAAAATACAGCATACAAGGCAGTTAACAGTTAAGCAACCGATCAACAAATAAGGCCAAACCAATTAACAACCATTGTTGTTGTTTGGTCGTGTCTGACTCTTCATGACCCCATGGACCAGAGCACTCCAGGCACTTCTGTCTTCCACTGCCTCCCGCAGTTTGGTCAAACTCATTTTAGTAGCTTCAAGAACACTGTCCAACCATCTCGTCCTCTGTCGTCCCCTTCTCCTTGTGCCCTCAATCTTTCCCAACATTGGGGTCTTTTCCAGGGAGTCTTCTCTTCTCGTGAGGTGGCCGAAGTATTGGAGCCTCAGCTTCAGGATATGTCCTTCCAGTGAGCACTCAGGGCTGATTTCCTTGCAGTCCATGGGACTCTCAAGAGTCTCCTCCAGCACCATAATTCAAAAGCGTCAATTCTTTGGCGACCAGCCTTCTTTATGGTACAGCTCTCACTACCATACATCATTACTGGCATATTCCCAAATGCCTGGACTGAAAAATATATGTGCCTGTGTATATTTTCTGAAAATCCTCCATGCTGAAGCTAGGCAGCCGTCAGGTAGCAGGGAGTCCCAATTTTGAGAAGGTTTTGTTCTGATTCACACAATGATCAAGGCAACTCATATGATTGAATCAGCTGAGAACTGGTCATGTGGGAAAAATTAAGCATTTGCATGTGATGCAGAACAACAGAGAGTTAATGGATTTGATGTGACTGGTCTTTTGGAACTTTCCCTCTCCAAGAGAATGAGGAAACTGGAACTGGAAAACTGTGCTACATTTAAATTGCCTGGGACATTTCAGATGTACAGTGCTACCTCAGGTTAAGTACTTAATTCGTTCCGGAGGTCCGTTCTTAACCTGAAACTGTTCTTAACTTGAAGCACCACTTTAGCTAATGGGACCTTCTGCTGCCGCCGCACCACCGAAGCATGATTTCTGTTCTCATCCTGAAGCAAAGTTCTTAACCTGAAGCACTATTTCTGGGTTAGCGGAGTCTGTAACCTGAAGCGTATGTAACCTGAGGTACCACTGTAGCTACATACTAACCCTTCTGCACTTCAACTAACTTTGAATATGCAAAAATGATGGCTTCAACAATCACTTTAACAGCTATTGAAATTGGCCACAGGGCATGGCTGAGTCTTTCTACTGGAACTGCTGTTGACTCCCATTTCTTCAATTAGGCTGCTTATAGTCACAGTGTGCTGCTGCAGTGGCCTGCAGACTGAAACTTACAATTTTTTTTTATCCTGCCTGCACTCACTACTGCATTTTGCTGGATGAGGGACTACTCCAATGCAATGAAGGAAATGATGCAAGGGTCGTTAGTGACTGCACACCCTGCCCACAAAATATGCCCAGCACTGCCCAGGTAAGTCTCCTAGGCAAAATGCTGACGCAGAAATTGTAATATCTGGTAAGGCATCAGAGTAAGGTGCCTGTTTCTGTGGCATATGGAAACTCTGAGCTAGCTCATGTGTTTGACTGCTGTTGCTTCTGTCTGGCTATCAGGAACAAAAGAAAGAAACCATTTCATTATACCTGATCCATCTATACTGGGCGGAAAGCAAACCTTGTCAAATCTGGTAAATCAACAGCTTTTATCGCTTTTGCCATTGCAAACACTACTGACTCTGCTGTGAACAAAGGTCTGTTTCTTTGGAAACTATAGGGAATATTGTTTTCAACAACACAATTGATTTTTGTGGTGTATCGTCGTATATCTACAACAAGTTAGATAAGATAGAGGGAATCTATTATGTAATGTGTATTTATACCTACTGTACATTCCATGACAATAAATTATTCTCTTCTTTTATTATTTGCAAAAGAGTTTGATTAAAACCCAGGCCTGGCAAATCTTTCTTTTGACACTATGTAATTTACCAGCAATAAATGTTCATAAACAGTTTGAGTGGAAAATCCATAAAGCTATTTCAGCTTTATTTTAAGTTCCATTTAATGCCCCTCAAAAATGATTTCATCAATGTGTGTTCCATTAACTGGCTTTCTGCCCAATAACTTAATTCCACACAATCAATCAGGAATTTATAAAGCATGTGACAGGATCTATCTAAAGTGTTTTGAATTACTGTAATGATTCACTCAATACTTTTATTTTTCGCTCCCTCCCTGGTACTGGTGAAAACTGGGGAAATAAATTTGTCAAAAATCTCTAATGTACATTTGGTGACTGCAGGAACAATGTGGAAAGCTTTTATATTAAAGTACTGCACAGAATCACAGATACATTTGGTGACAGCAAAAAGCTTTATGCTAAAAGAAAACAAGTAACCATTTGAAAGCTGCATTGTAGGATATATTCCTATAGCCATTGCCACATGATAGGGGTTTTATTTCAGGGACGAGAAAGCTGGTGCCTGGTTGGTTTCAATATATCCATTGTGAACACTTTTTAAAATGTAGGTATTTAAGTTCAGAATATGCCTGTTGCCACAACCAAGTTTCTCTTTCTACTGAATAATGTCATCTGTTTTCTGTAGCAATTAAACCAAAGCATGCATTCCATGGTGTATAGTTTATCTATGGTTGCAACAGCTGCCATTACACTTTTAGAGTCAAAGAAACAGCATAATCATAGAGCTGGAAGGTAATCTAGTCCAAGAAAGATGGCCATCCAACCTCTGCTTAAAAATCTCCAGTGAAGGAGAGTCCACAACCTCCTGAGGGAGTCTGCTCCACTATCAAACAGCTCCTACTGTGAGAAAGTTTTTCCTGATGTTTAGTCAGAATTTCCTTTCTTGTAACATGAAGCCATTGTTTCGAGTCCTAGCCTCCAGAGCAGGAGAAAACAAGCTTGCTCTACCTGGCATGTGACAGCCCTTGAGATATTTGAAGATGGCTATCATATCTCCTCTCAGTTTCCTCTTTTCCATGCTAAACATACCCAGCTCCTTCAACCGTTCCTCATAAGGCTTGGTTTCCAGACCTCTGATCATCTTAGTTGCTCTCCTCTGCACACGTTCCAACTTGTCAATATCCTTCTTAAATTGTGACACCCAGAACTGGACACAGTATTCTAGGTGGAACCTGGAAGTCTTGACTTCCAGTATTGGGATGTGCCAGCCACAGAGTGAAAGAGTGAAACCCTCACCATCACTTTTGAACATAAGCAGAATTTTTTTTCCAAAAAAAGCAAAACACCCAGAATTGGTTCTCCGAAAGGTCAAAATTCGTAAGTCAGATGAGGACGACAGAGGCACCACATTTGTAACTCACCCATAACAGTTTTTGTACAAGTAGAGACAGAAATTGTTTACTGGGCGGAATAGCCCACGTTCTGCAAAACATAACCAAAGAAAGAAGCCCAAGCAGCATGTCTTGTAAAGGACCTGAGCATTACAGTGACAGTTGCAATCAGTAAACTAATTTGGGGCACTGCACGACTTGTTTCTACCTGCCTCCTCACTGTGTTTGAGACAACTCACAACAATAAAATTAGGACAACACACACAATCTTTCAAAAACACTAACTAGTTGTTAATAAGCAGAATGTCTGCAAACTTCAGCTTTATTGGCTTTGCAAGGAAGGGGAACCCAGAGGTAGTTCAGTTCACCTCATTAAAAATAATAAGGTTGCAGAACTGGTGGACTACAAAAAGAATGCATGGATACAGAAATCATGAATGTGATTCATTTTCAGCACCATGTTCTACGATGTAATGTACTTGCTACATGGAGGATGAGACCAATGGGCCTGAGCAGAATGCTTTGTGCCATAATACCCCACCCCCCAAAGGAAAGATTGTCAAAAAGAGATAAGGTTTACTCAAATCATTCTGATCCCAGGCTGTTTGAGCTTCAGTTTGCTGAACTGTTTCCCAGCAGTGCTTATAACAACATCAGCATTGGTGAGCTTTTTTTTTTTTACTAGCTGTATTTGTTGCTGGTGCTAGTTTTGCGCAAAACACTAGCGTGTGGGCTTACAAAACCAGAAATAGTCCATGCAAAAAGTTTCCAAGGAGAACATCCTGCTCTCTTAAAGCAGATTATGTTTCAGAAGAGTTTCAAGGAAAGCTCAAGGAATACAGAATAAATCTGCCTTGCATTAAATTCAGAAACTGTACTATATGTTCCTTTGCTAATCCTTAAGGCACCAAATCAATATTAATCTGATGCTGGTTGATGCTTCTTTCGTAAATAGGATTAAGGTTAACACAATATAGACAGATATATCAGACCTGGACATTAAATCCATGTCTGCTGCCTTGGTTTTACCCTTTCCTTTCATATCTGCTTTATATCCAAATCCTAAAGAAATTAGAAATATCCCTGCGTTATGTATCCCCACTAACTAACAGAACCTCAGTTCAATCTTAGCTGAATTTTGAATGGATCTTCCAAGAAGCAATTAATATTCAATATTTAATTTCTATAGACTGCATCTCTTTAAAAACAAGCTTCATTGTCAAGGGCAGCAGTGCCAAAGAAAGTGAAATTAAAAAGCATTAACATACTCTTGATAAGGTGACAATTTGCAAGGTTATTATGGCATCCCTCTAGTAATTAACACATAGTAAGGGACAGGGTACTTAAAGGCAGCTAAGTAACTTGGGGGGAAAGCTTGAACTAATTACCTACATAGCAGGAAAAATACACAGTTCATAGCTTAAAAAGCAATAGACAGATGGTAAATTAAATGGCTTTCCTGTGAAGGTGGTATAGGCACAATCTTACAAATTAAGGTTCTTACTGTGCAACTATACTAAATAGCTGGCACGAGAGTGTAAAATAAGGAGCAATTATAATGAAAACGGCAATCTCTAAACAGTATCAACACATACTGTACATGATGAAATGTAACAAGATTGCCGGGAAGAATCAACTGCTGCTGTTACTGTGCTGCTGGCAGTGGATGATTTGGCACCAATTAGCAGATATGTGCATATGAAGCTCAGATGGGCACGCGGAATGGTCACACGGGGAGAGGAGACGGACATCCCATTCTTACTCACCTTTTCTACAAACTAAAAAGTCTCATATGTTGTAACCTTTCTTCAGAGGATAGTTGTTCCATCCCCTGGATCACCTTTGTCTATATGCTTGCTGACATTCTCAAATTACTATTATTATGGATTTGTGAGACAGGAATTGCTCTTGCAGAAGCCATAATGCAGTGATGGCCAAACTTGGCCCTCCAGCTGTTTTGGGACTACAATTCCCACCATCCCTGACTACTGGCCCTGTTAGCTAGGGGTGATGGGAGTTGCAGTCCCAAAACAGCTGGCGGGCCAAGTTTGGCCATCACTGCCATAATGGCTCTGCTACAGTAAGGCATGTTCTTCTATATGCTTGGCTATTTTACCTTCAACAATACTATTTACCAATTTTCTGGGACATACTAACTAAAGCTAACTGCCCTATAAATGCCAGGATATCCCTTCTAAAAAAAAGTTGTTATATTGGCTGTTTTTCAGTCCTTAGGTCTGGAGACTGATCTGAGGAATATTTTTGTTAGAAGACCAGCAATTTCACATTTGAGTTATTTGAGAACTCTTGGGTGCATGCCATCTAGACCCAGCGATTTGTCAGTTTCTATTTCGGCAATTAGGCCTAGAACTTAATCTCTCATCACCACTAGCTGCTTTTGTTCCTCAGACCCACTTCCTGCAAAAGTTTGTTCAGGCTCTGGGATCTTCCCTATATATTCTGTTGTGAAGACAGATGCAAAGGTCACTTGGAAATGACCTGTGTTGTGTGTAACGAAGTTTCAATTAACTCTTCTATATTTAACAGTGTGAAACAAAAAAGTTGTGTGTTTTACTTGCTAACCTGATTCAGAAGAGAAATTAGGGAGTATACTAAAAGTTCTAAAAGGAAAAGGAGTCAAAACTGATATTAGCAGAGAGAAAGCTTTAACATTCTGAATGTCCCTTGTTGGATGTGCCCATTAAATTACTACTAGGACATAGACTGTCCTTCATTTGTCAGAAAGTTAATAACATTGAAGCAAGTCAGGGCAAGGATGGTTATGGTTATGTTTATTAATACAATTTGTTTGTATTGCAAATCTATATGTGGAAGTGCTTGAGAAGGGGCAAAGGGACAGAGAGGACACTACCCTGTTTTTGAAGTTGCTTCAATCTAATATTTCCAGGCTGTGAAGCCTTTGGTGCCCTAAGGTCAAACTTATTCATTAAGCAGCTGTTTATCACAAGGGTCATTATTCTGCTTTTATTGAAAAAGAAACTGTGGGGAGCCAAAGACGAAGCAAAGACTTCAGACTGAATGTTCAAACTCCCATCATCCCTCCTAACTTTGGAAGATTTTCCCAAATCTCCTCATATATTTGGCTGTAATTCTAGAATAAAAGCCCACAATAAATACTTTTAACTGATTAGAAAAGTGTGATCACATTAGGAAAAAGTAGCACTACCAACTAAATGAACTTTGCTCTTACAATCCAAATGAAAAGCTTGCGGCACTGGACATTAAATAAAGATTCTTCTGCCTCCATTATATTTGACTTCTATTTTGAGGATTTTGAGAAAAATACACATTTTAAATAAGTGAAACAGATATGTGTCCTGCAAATAAACACAAGGGTTTGTGTGTATTCAATCGCTTCATCAGTGCTCTTCTTATCCCTTAAACTTAATGCCACCAATAAAATTGTTGTTTAGTCGTTTAGTCATGTCCGACTCTTCATGACCCCATGGACCAGAGCACGCCAGGCACTCCTGTCTTCCACTGCCTCCCGCAGTTTGGTCAAACTCATGCTGGTAGCTTCGAGAACACTGTCCAACCATCTCGTCCTCTGTCGTCCCCTTCTCCTTGTGCCCTCCATCTTTCCCAACATCAGGGTCTTTTCTGGGGAGTCTTCTCTTCTCATGAGGTGGCCAAAGTATTGGAGCCTCAGCTTCAGAATCTGTCCTTCCAGTGAGCACTCAGGGCTGATTTCCTTAAGAATGGATAGGTTTGATCTTCTTGCAGTCCATGGGACTCTCAAGAGTCTCCTCCAGCACCATAATTCAAAAGCATCAATTATTCGGCGATCAGCCTTCTTTATGGTCCAGCTCTCACCTCCATACATCACTACTGGGAAAACCATAGCTTTAACTATACAGACCTTTGTTGGCAAGGTGATGTCTCTGCTTTTTAAGATGCTGTCTAGGTTTGTAAAATAAAATACCTTATATTAACTATTAACT